>NC_142097.1:28469050-29080781 GCF_054644295.1 Miniopterus natalensis
TCCACTGATGGGCAAGATGACTACCAGCATCCCATACTTGCCTCCTACTGCTTAGCAACATCAATGCAAAGAAGGGTTTTTCAAGACAGCAATGGCACAGAGTTCCAGGGAGATTCTCTTTGACTCACCTTTGGTCATGTGTCCATTCCCGAACCAATCAGTGTGACCAGGGGTATCCTGATTGACCTCTTGGAAGGAGTGGGTGGTGTCAGCCTCCTTTCTGTATCACAGAGAATGCATTCCCTGATGCAAAGGAGAGCTCTATTGCAAGAAGAATGGGGTGAAGAGGTGCTGGGGGACACAAACAATGGGTGCCCCCTGAGCTGCTTTAATGTTACAGCTTGTTAATGGTCCTTGCTAAGCTCGTTGAGGTGAGAACTGTGTCTGTCTTGCTCGCATAGTATCCTCAGCACAGTAGCTGACAAATAGTCAATGCCTAATATATATTTCTCGAATTCATGAATAAATGAACTAATAAGTGAGGTACTTCAGCAAGTTAGTAAATTCCGCATCTTAATGGGACTTCCTGATATTTGTGGGTATAATATACTATTTTTTTTTTTTTTAAGAAGTTGAGGTAAAGTTTAGGTAATGTGGAATTAACCATCTAAAAGTGTACAATTCACTGGTATCTAGTACATTCACAATGGTGTGTAACCAGCACCCATATCAAGTTCTAAAACATCTTCATCACCCCAAAAAGAAAACCCCATACCTATCAAAGCAGTCACTCCCCACTAACCCCCTCCCTCAGCCCCTGCCAACCATCTGCTTTCTGTCTCTATGGCCTTACCTATTATGTATATTTCATACAATAGACTGATTTTGAATGAAAACAACTAAACACATTTGTGGGGTAATTTTCTTATACTTACTAAGCAAACTGAAGGGAAAAAATGCTCCTAATATTTGGTTGCAGACAACACAGACCAGCCTGAGCCAGCTTCGCTGAGAGAAGGAGGTCACTGATCCACCTGAGTTCCTTGTGGAAGTCGAGCCCCATCAGAGGGTCTGGTGCCAGGTCTGAAGACTTGCCAGACTCCGTCTTTTGTTTCTGCTTCTTTCCACCCATTGGTTGCTTCTTTCTCTGATCCAGTTGGGTTTTCTCTGCTTTTTGGAGCCTGTGGCAGACAACACCATCTCCTCAAATGCAAGATTAATATCACTCATGTTCTTGCCACATTCAGAGGCTCTGGGTCCACTTCTTAACTCCTGGAGAGGGAATCGATTGGTCCAGCTTGGACCAGGTGTCCACCCCTGGCTCCATCACATACTGAGGGGCTTGGGGAGGGCCATCCCATAAGCTGACGGAACAGCTCTGTGGAGGGAGGGCATAGGGTGACATGGGTCCACGCCAGCTGGGAGAGGACCAGTGACTGATCCAAGGCTGAGGCTTCTCATCTGGAGATCTGCCTGGTGTTCATGAGCCAAAAGCTGCTCTGGCCTCCTGGAGCACGGTTGTAATTGATTTTGCTTTAGAGGATTTCATGACCCTTCTTGAGATAATAAAGTGGACTAACATAAAATTCTCCCAAACAAAATCAATTGCTTTCTTTTCCCCACCTGCGTAGAGAGGCAGTCGGCTGTTCCTCTGAGTGAGCAGACTGCTGAAGTGCGGAGCCCGGGCCCCAGGGGAGGCGGCTGCCTGGTCTGCAGGGCATTCGTGCCAGTGTGAAGCAGCTTCCAGGTGGCAGTCAGAGTCACATGGTCTGAGTCGCATGCTCTTCCTAGACTTTTGCTTTATTTCTGGGCCCAGGAGGTTTCTACTTCTTTTGACAGGAGTCTTTGAAGTTGGCTGGCTTCCTGGTGCCAGAGGAGGCCAAGGTATGCACCTGGGGCTCAGGTATGGTGGGGACAGGTTAAAGGTGGGGACTCTCACCTACTTATTCATAAAAGGCACCTCCTGGGCAATGGCCAGGAGAATGACCCCTGTATCTTCAGGTGAACAGTAAGAATCAGGCTTCCGCAGGCTCCGCTGACAGCTGAGCAGAAAGAGTTCTTTGCGGTGAGAGCAAGGACCAGTGCTCAGCAGCCTGCCTGAACTGGACTTCCAAAATCCAGGTGGGCTCCAGCCTCCAGACCAACCCAGCTCTGTGCCCTTCTCTCTCTCTCTCTCCCTCTGAGTTATTCTGCTTATTGCAACCACTGTTGCTAGTTGATTAATATAATTATGTATCAGTGAGGATACTATCACTCTTGGGGTGAAAGAGAGGATTCTGGGAATACCTGGGAGGGCCTAGGGGAAGGTTGTTTACTTTGTTACACCATTTATACATGCTCACCCAGCTAGGAAGTGCTGGGGCTGGCTTTGACCTTGCCTACACCCATGCGAACATAAATTCCCCAGTGATTTTCGAACTTTGCTCTATGGAACCTTAGGCTGTTTGTAGAGACATCAGGGATTCTGCAAATGTTGGATCATCATTGCTGTAGAAGCTGGGGATGTAGTAGTGGTATTCTTGCTTAAAGCCCCAATGACAGGTCTTGTAGCGACTGGTGGAATTTGAATCCACAGTCATCTCCAGCCCTTGGCTACCTTGGTTACCCCCAAATACAAATATCCAGAAATGTCTATAAACGTCCTGTTGAGGAAAAGCCTCTGGACCTCTCTGACGACACAGGGTTCCCCTCCTTCTGCCTTTCCAAGCCTGGTGATCTACTGAAGAGCATTTCTCAAACGTGCTACTCTCAGTCCCTTAGCCAGGTGGCGCGGGGAGACAGCGGAGTGCCGGCAGGAGTCTTTGCAGAGTGCAGGAGTAATTAATGTGGCCAGAGGAGGGATGGGGCAGCTTGGATTTCATCCCTTGGCAGCTTGGCCCCTTGAGAATACCTTGTGGCTTGGGAAACGACCCTTCAGGCTCACTGTAGCATTTTCCCTTTGACTAAATGACAAACATCCATCATGTCACACATCCCTTGCAACATTTCAGCCTGTCACGAATGACCTTATTGCAAAGAACATTTGATTTAAGGTTTAAACCTTTCACGACAACCTCTCTTTACATACATTTGAAGTAAAATTAACATGGTCTTAGCCTGCAGTCAGGTAGTAAAACCACCACTTTTCTGGGTTTAGGAGTCAGCAGTCTCCTTTTCCCCCTCCTCTTGGTTCTTTAAAACAAATGTGCTTAAATCAACCCCCACTGGGTCCCGGGAATATAGTTAGATGACTTCATCCGTTTTTGACCAACTGATGGTATATTCTCGGGGGTGTCAGAAGAATGATTATCTTATTTTAGGAGTCAAGGTTGGAGCAGCAAGTGCCTGTTATTCTGTCTGATAGCTGCACATCAGATCCTAAACTGATGGTCCCCGTGGCCAAGGGAAGATTGAAGTCTGGAGAACAGACAATGAATATTGCAGAGGCATCTGACAGCTTCTGGAGAGCTGAAGCGATGGTGTTACTTCTATTAGAAACTTTGCTCTAATATACACGTGTCTGCAGCATCTTAGACCGAATACTTTTTAAAAAATCCTCGCCCTAGGATATTTTTTTCCATCGATTTCTAAAGAGAGTTGGGGGGTGGGGGAGAGAGAAACATTGATGTGACAGAGACACATCAATTGGTTGCTTCCTGCACGTGCCTGGACCAGGGTGGGTGAACCTGCAACTGAGGTACGTGCCCTTGACCGGGAATCAAACCCTCGACCCTTCGGTCTGCAGGCCGACACTCTAACCACTGAGCAAAACTGGCCAGGGCTTAGTCGAAATACATTTTTATCTGCTATAGGAAAGACATGGCCTTGACCTTGGGAACCTTTGCTTAGGCTGTTCAGGCGAGTGCACTAGCTTTCTCCTAGCCAGGCCAGTTTGTGGGTGACAGGCCCACAGGTGCAGCGTTTCTCTGTTTTTAGGAAACGGCAACCTCTTTTGAGTTCCGACCTGTTCCCTGAGGGGGTCCCTGGCACTGGAGGGCAGGGGGTGGTGAGGTGTCTTCCCTGAGCAAGGAACTGGGTCCTTTATGGAAATGGGATTGAAATGAGGGGAGTGCCTGGGCGCTCTGTAATGAGCGGGACAGGTGTGGTCCCTGAGCCAACGGTGGTGACATCAGCCGGGGAACACAGGCCAGTCAGCAGGCAATTGCTGAGAAGCGCTGAGAGAGGGAAGCATAGGGCCTTGCGGAGTGTCTGGTGGGGGAGCCCGCCTCGTCTGGGGTGCCATTTTTCTAAAAGCTCTTTCTCCAGGTTCCTAAATAACATGTGTCTCTGGCTCTCTTTGGATGTGTCCGCTTGAGACGGTGTCTGCTTAACTCCCGTTATGGTAGATGAGAAGTTTTTGCTTCTGTCCATCCCTTCAACTCGCTCATTCTTTCGATTTCGTTGTTACAGTTTTCAGCAGCACGAAGTGTTTCATTACTATGACGACACGGTTATGGTTCACCACCGAACACACTACGAGCCTGCGTCCTTTCCTGAACAGCCCTTTAACAAAGCTAGTAATTGTGACATTTCCTTGTTTTCTTTGCATTTCTGGCTAAACCTTCTCACTTCCCCCAAGAATTCTCTGAAACAGTTTTGAGTACAAATTTGTACACCAGTCAGACCATTTCCCCCCCCTGGAGACATTCCTCTTGGAGTTCCCTGTGTCCCCTGCTCCACCCCGGCCTGGCCAGCCAAGCGGCCACCATCCTGGGCTTCGCCCCACTTCTCATCTGCGTTGAAAACAGTTTCCTCCGCCCCACAGCTCTGCTTTTCATGACACGGTTCTTTGTGTCCGGCCGAGAACAGCTTCTGGCAGCTTCTTAAGACAGGGGTGCACCGAGGTGACTGTGTGAGTCCGTGCCTGCCTGAGAGAGCCTTCATTCCAGCCCCCCACGCGATGGCTAGTTTGGCCGGGGCAAGAGCTTTAGGCTGCAAGGAATTTTCAGGCAGAGTGTGAAGCAGTTGCTTCCTCACCTGGCGGCTTCCAGGATTTCTGCTGAGACGTCCCAGAGTAGCCCATAGAGCTGGCGATGGGGGAGAGAGAGGGAGAGAGGGGGAGAGAGAGGAGACGAGAGACAGATGGAAGCTGCAGTGTTGTCTTGTCTGATCTGATCTTGGGGAGACCTACCCTTGCTTCTGCCAAGTTCCACCGGTCCCACAGGCTGACCCTGGCACAGCGTGGGAGGAAACGACCAGCAATGTGAACAGCAGGAGGTGGGGCCACTGGGGGCCACTGCAGAGCTTGGTTATCACGGGGCCTACCGCTCTTTATACAGGTTTTCTGGAAGTGCCCATTTGAGCATTTTCAGTGCTCCGCGCTGCAAGGTATCCGCGGCCTCTCCTTGCTGCCTGCCTGGGGCCCGAGGGACGCGCCGGTTTGCTTCTCTCATGATCTCTTTCTCCGGGCGCCGGCATTGACCTTTCTCCGCCGTCTCATTTTTCATCCCTCTATCCTGCTCCATTTCTGTATGTCACAGTTTGATTTCACAGATCACTTGCGGCCTCATTAATATGGAGTCTTTGCTTCTGTATCTTGCCCTCCTTGTTATTTTTGGGGTGATTTTTGAGAAGGGAAGGGGATAGGAAGAGTTTTGCTTTATTATTTAGGAATCAGAAGTCTTTCCAGGAAATCTCCAGCCGGTCAGTCCAGCTTGGCTCTTCCATCGTGTACCTTCTATGCCCTAAATCCACTCGGGGCTTAAGATTTTCAGTTCAAAAGCCAAGAACTGACTCACTGTTCTCTGCATTTTGCTATGTGATCCCTCCCTTAAGATAGCTGGCATGGAATGAGCTCTCAGATTTGTGGATAGATAAAGGAAAGGCATGGAGCTGGGACACCCTGGTCATTTATCAAAATGTTATTCTGCTATAGTAGTTAAAGATTAGAAAAATTAAAGATCGGGAACACTGGAAGCACCAGGGAGGAACTGGGTGCTTAGTCGTGAGGTGTGCTTTCAAATTTAAAATGGCAAACACGAGAAAACTCCAACCTGAATGCTGGAATCGAAGACGAGGAGACCTTGGCAGGTTACCTAGAGGAACACCAGCGTTGGGTGACTCAGGCACAATGTGGCTAAAGAGTGTATCTAGCCAGTTTACTCCCTGTACAAGTGGGGAAACTGAGGTCGTAGATGGGAAGGGACTAGGCCAAGGTCACTGAGTCAGTTAAGAACACAGATGGAATCTGAACTTTGGTTTTAACTTTGGAGCTTTTATGTTTGCGCCACAGACACTTCCACATTAAAAAATACATTTTTATTGATTTCCAGAGAGAGAGGAAGGGAGAGGGAGAGAGAGAGAAACATCGATGTGAGAGCAGAACATTGATCTGCTGCCTCCTGTAAGCCCCTGACCAGCGATTGAGCCTGCAAATTGGACATAGGCCCTGACTGAGAATCAAACCAGCAACCTTTTGATGCATGGACAATGCCCAACGAACTTAGCCAAAGCAGCCAGAGCAAGGCTCCCACATTTTTATGACATACCTCTGTTTTTTATAACTTGGCTGATAGTTTTGACAATTATCTATCTACCTCTTTGTTTCTGAGGAGCAAGGATATAATTTTTATGATACCCTGATGGCCTTCTCGTTGTGATCAGTCTTGACAATGGCACTTCAGTGCAGGGAATAAATACAGAAGTTTGGGAAGCACCTTTTAAAGGTGATCTTTTGGCAGGACTTCATGGAGCCTTTACCCTGTTAGTGTACATTGTAGCCCTTCAAGGAAATGTATGGTCAGTGTATTAGTCAGCCAGGGCTGCTATAACAAAATACCACAGACTGTGTGGCTTCAACCATAGAAATTTATTTTATCACAGTTCTAGAGGCTCGAAGTCAGAGATCGAGTTTTTGTCAGGATTGATTTCTTCTGAGGTCTCTTTCCTTGGCTTTCAGACAGCCACTTCCTCCCTGTGTCTTTCTTCACATGGTCTTCCCTCTCTGTGTGTGCCTCCCTGGTATCTCTGCATGTCCAAATTTCCTCTTCTTATAAGGGCATCGGTCATGTTGGATGAGGGCCCACTCTAAAGGCATCATTTTAACGTAATCACCTCTTCAAAGCCTCTGTCCAAATGCAGTCACATTCTGAGATACTGAGGGTTACAGCTTCAACATATGAATTTGGGAAGAGGCACAACTCAGCCCATAACATCTGTATTTCCCTTCTTTGTGGATGGTAGAGTCCTTTGCAGTATTCCGGTGACAGTGAATAAATGACACAGTGGTTCAGCCCCAGGGTGCACAGAACTGTTGGAGTAAAGAAGTTTTTTCCAGCATCTGTGTAGTATAAGTCAAGGCTTGTTCTATGTTCTTTTATGTGATGGTCAGTCAAATGTGGCCTTAAGAGGAGACACAAGAAAGGCTCAGGAAAACAAAGTTTGTTATGCTCACAGGTTCCAGGAACAGGAGGCGCAGCATGCCATGCAGGGCCACATGGGGAAGCACCAGTGTCTGTAGGGAGGCAAAGGTGAAGAAGCAAGGGGAGAGCCAAGGTGATGAACTTTACTGGAGTTTTCAGGGGATAAGTAAGATGTAGAATTGGTTAGTTTAATAATTTTGGTGGGCTTAAGGCTATAGGGATGGTCTCTAGTAGCCTGGTACCTGGCCCTGGGATAATTAAGGCAGAAGAATATTGCCTCCTGGAGTGTACAGGTCAGATAGATCGGGGATGGCTCTGATTGGTTAGTTTACACCTCAAAGGCATGCTCCCAGGTGAGCACTTTGCTCTTTTTAAGAATTGGCTAGCTCTGAGAGAGGCAGTCTTTCCCCAGCCTGAAAGGTTTTTAAGATGCCAAACCATCATAATATATAGAAAATAAAAATATAAACAATGCAAGGTACAATCAGAGAAGCAGAACCCTAGGAAATATACACATAGTTATAAGATTAGACCTTTCTCAATTATGCAAGTTAGTTAAACAGCCCCTGCCAGGCTGTTGTCTTTGTGTGTAAAATCTTAGGCAGGATCTAGCAGTTCTTAGGGCAAGCTCTCAGGAAGGGAAGATGGATTTAAAGTGGGAGAGAGTCAAGACAAGCTGACACCTATGAGCATGAGTAAGAAACCATGAGGACAGACTAGAACCCGTGTCAGTTCCCACTGCCTCCAACCCTGATGACGTAGGCACTTTGTAGAAGCAGCAGGAGCCCTTCATCACAGAGGTAAACGCAGGATGTCCAGGAACAGAAGAAGCTGAAGGAGGGCCCAGGGGAGGTGGGGGCAGCTGCAGGTATCACAGCAGCCCCAGTGGCAATGAGGTGACTTATCAGATAAGCAACCACCTGCTACATTACAAAAGCAGCCGGTGGCTCTGCTCCAACCTTCCAAGTGGAAAAACACAGTATGGCTGCCGCTTCCCTTCCTCATAGTCTTTCACAAGAGCCTCTCTTATGCTCTGACCTGGAAGTGGACAGGGAAGGAAATTTTGGGAAACTGAGTTCAGCCTAGATAAGCAACACATCACAGAAGCCCTATGTGTGTCTGGCTGGAGCACTGGATGGGACGAGTTGCCAAGAATTGTGTGTGTGTGTGTGTGTGTGTGTGTGTGTGTGTGTGTTTGTGTGTGTGCACATATGAAGCAGGGCGATGGCTGTGGAAGGAATGGGTGTTGAGCGTGAAAGAAAGAGCTGGGAAGAACCTTGACAAGGTGGCGGGAAGTGTTCTGAGGGCCGAGCTGGAGAGACTTATTCTTTCTGCTCATCTCCTCACTGCCTTGGACATTAGTTCCCAAAAGGAGTGTGGGGACCATAAGAACCAGCGTTCTTTACTTTTCATTTTTCTTACTTTAAAAGTCCAAGTTCTCCCATGGGGCTGGGGAACTAGAAGTCCAGAAGACTGATTTTGGGCTGGAGACACCCAGAGCCTGTGATGTGCACTGAGGAGTGAGACAAGGAGGGTCACACATGCTTACTCACTAGTGTCTGGTGATTTTCAATAGTGAGGCCAGTCAAGGGTCAGCATCTTCAAACAGATTTTAACGGCCCAGGCTTCAACTGTAATAGTTGTACTGGGATTGGTTTATTTGGGTTAGTTAGTTTGGGTACGCAAATTTGAGCCTAGGGCTGAGGGCAGGCACTAGTAAGAGAGAAAATAAAGACGACTGCATTTCTGGGAAGCAGGTCAAAAACACTTTAGGTGCCAAAGAGTGGCTCATGACAGAGGATTTGTGGCTAAACCGTGGGGGTCAATCAGCACTTCCTTTTTTAGGGGTGCCTGCCTTCAGAATCCCTCTGGATCCCGTCATGCTCCATGGCACCTAATTTAGAGAACACCAATGCCCATCTTTCTTTGTGTCTAAGGGTAGATGGCCTCCATCATTCATCCATTCAACAGCTTTCGGAGAGCTTATTAGGTCCCTGGCTCTGTGGGAGGTCCTGGAAATACAGCCTTGGCCTTTGGGAACATGTGGTCAAGTGGGCCAGGATGAAAGGAGCCTGATGGTCCTGTTCAGTGGGGTGGAGAGCGATTATTGGCCTTCCTCTTGAGCTTCATTGCCATTTTCAGGCCATTACTACTCATCCATCCTTGTGGAAAAAACTTGTATCCTCTGAGGTTATCTTTATCCAGCCAATAAGGCCAATAAGGCTTTAGAGAGGCAGCATCCATGTGGCTAGGCCTCCAAGGATGGCAGTTATTGCAGCTGAAAAAGATGAGGGAGAGGCTAAAGGAGGGCACTAGAGGCAGAGCAAAGAGGGGTCACGTATGCCTTTAGAAATTTAGGCCGCTCGGTACATCTCCTAGTTTCCTTTAGTTTCCAGTGAGATTACCCTCCTGGCTTCAGAAAAGTGCCCCGTTGCCCAGCCCCTGCGAGGATATCTGCTATTCTCAACCTGTTTTGCAGAGTTCAGTCTCCTAGGAGCCCTGTTTCTAGGAAATTTTGTCCTTGAAGGCAACAGGGAAAGAAATCAATGGGCTGCAAGGGTCCATTTAGCATGGAGACCGATTTAGCGTGGGAAAGGTACAAGGATAAATGTCTGAGTGCAAATTAGGGTTCTTTTCTACAATCGTATTTGCATAAATGGCTCACGGCCAAAGAGTTCCCTCCAGAGAAGGTGGAGTCTTTTTTTCTTTTCTTTACCAATCCCAGGGGAAGTGTAATTGATGCGAGGTTTGTGGGCTCCCTCAGTAATTTAACCCGATCTTATATTAAAGAAAAATAACACGGTTTCATATTTCTGACTTGTACGTTGGCTGATCACCCATAATTTCCGAAACACCGATGCAGTATGCAAGGGAAGGAGCCTTTGATTAGATTTAAACAAACGTCTTGAATAGAGTCTGAAATGGGAAAAGAAAGCAGCACTGCCCTTTGATTCTGCAAAAATAAAACCAATTTGTCTTGAAAAAACTTATCTCAATTTCTTTCTCTTTTCCTATTTGCAAGTTAAATAGGATTAAGTCCCAATCAGCCATTTATTATACACTTGCCAAGTCTGTAGACTTAGACTTGGCTGAGAGTCAGATCTCCTCATGGCCAAGCTACATGTCAGGTGCTTTGATTTATAGGGACTTTAGGAGCCGCTTATGGTATCATCTTTTCCTACTCAGAAAAATGTGTCATCCCCCCCCCCCCCAATTTAAATATGTTTATTGATTTTTATCTTAAAAATTTTTGTTGTTGTTGATCTCAGAGAGAGGAAAGCAAAGGGAGAGAGAGAGAGACAGAAACATCAATGATGAGAGAGTCATTGATCGGCTGCCTCCTGATGACCCCTAGCAACTGGGGCATGTGCCCTGACCGGGAATTGAACCCCGATCTCCTGGATCCTAGGTCGATGCTCAATCTTTGAGTCACGTTGGCCGGGCTGTTTATTGGTTTTTAGAGAGAGAGGAAGAGAGAGGGAGAGAGAGATAGAAACATTGATGAGAAAGAAACATCATTGATCGGCTGCCCCCTGCAAGCCTCCTACTGAGGATCGAGCCCGGACCCAAGGCATTTGGCCTAAATAGGAATCGAACCCAGTGATCTCTTGGTTCCTGGGTTCACGCCCAACCACTGAGCCACACCATCCGGCCCCCCTCATAATTTAGAACTTTGCCTCTCACATCTATAGACAACATATAACTTTTCAGAATGCAGAGCATGGCCAAAGACATCGGAATGTACAACGCAAGGCAACATAAACAGGAATACATAAATTCACAATATCTGAGATCAATGGCTGCTCACAAAGGTCTCCTATTTTATTTTTTGATATTCATTTTAACTTCCATTTTGATTTCAAGACCCCAGAGATCAAACATTGGGGGTTTTTTTTTGGCCACCCCGGAGAAGGACTTTTGAAAATGGAGCATCTACTTTCCTGGTGGCCAGACTCCAGTGATAAACAAAGTTCTCTCCCGACTCACTCACCTGGGGACGTAGCTGTCAGAGTAGATAACTGTTTGAGGGAGGAAATGAGATTTCATCAGCCACCTTGTCGCCTCCTGAGCACGGTCAGATGGTCTTTATTGAATGGAAATAAAAATGTTTCTCCCCCTCTCTCTTTTTTTGTTGGCACAAGAATTTTGTGCCAACAAAAATAAGAGCTTAGGACCCCTATACTGAGGCCTTGAAGGGAAGCACAGGGGATAAATATGTATGTACATAGTCGGCCCACTATACCCAGATCTCTCTCTGTGTTCATAACCTGTGGCTGCCCTAAAGGGACAGATTAAAATTCAAAGCATGCAGATCCTTGGCTGTTTGATTTCAGACACAGAATTGGAAACAGGCTGATAAACATACTCAGCACACATCCTACTCTCATTTTCTCTGTGTTCTGTTACGCTGGGCACAGCAGAGAGGCAGGACCCTGTTAACTGTGGCCTAGAAGGATCCCCTTTCTTCTCCCTGATGGGCAGGAGTCCCATTGTTCCAACGGAGAGTCTCCTAACCTCCCTCTATTTCTCCAGTATGTTTGAAACAGACAAGGACTGGAGGGGCCTGGATGGGAGCAAGCTCACATTTATTTAGCTACCTTTCCATGGGCTGAGGGAGTGGGGAAGGCTTACCTACACAGGAATGTCTCATCTCCCTCTTGGAAGAACAGTCATGTGGTCATGAGGCCCACAAAATGTTAGTGACAAATGACACCACCAATACCCGATACCCAGAGCACAAGGTGACTCCATTGCCACTATTCTGGGGAGTGCTAAGGTCTTTCATTGGTTATATTCTTGCTTTTTCCCTGCCTGTCTTTTAATTCTTGGCTTTTTGAGGTCAAGACTCAAATGGGCAAATTTTGCATTAATTACTGAAAGTGTAGACAGCAGGGCTTAGGTTACTTGTCCTATTGGACAATGTCTTAGGTCCAATAGTATAGAAGGACATTGCTAAAGTCCTAAGACTGGGCACTCTCACTCATGTTTTGAACCTCATGGACCTTTGGAAGAAATGAACAGCTTCACTTTTTAAAAAAAAATTCTCACTGAGGATGTGTTCCTATTGATTTTTAGAAAGAGAGGAAAGGAGAGAGAGAGAAACATTGACCGGTTGCCTCCAGTATGCACCCTGACTGGGGATTGAACCCACAACCTAGGTATGTGCCCTGACCAGGAATTGAACTCGCAACCTTTTGGTGTATGGGACAGTGCTCCACTAACTGAGCCATCCGGCCAGGGCGAACAGCTGGCAGCATTAGCTTCTAGGCCCTGTTGGTATCCTTTACTCTACTAGGCTGCCAACTATAGGGCAAGGAAGTGGGAATTTGTGATTAACAATTCATGGAGTTTTCATTCTCAATGATTAGGCAGTTTATTATTAATAATTATCAGGTATTCCAAGCACTAATAAAACTAATGATTACTTTTGAATATTAGCAGAATTTTGCATCCCTTTCAGAAATGGGTGGTTGTCAAGTGTTTTAGAGTGAGTGTTCAGCTCAGGTTGCCTTTTTTGGAAATTGTTCTCTCCCCATGCCTTGACAAGCCTTAGGTTTGTGTTACATGATCTCAGCCCCTTAACCACACATCGAACTGAGCCAGAAATAAACATCTAACTTCGGAGATTGTGATGGATTGAGTGTTTGTGCCCCGCCCAGAGTTCATATGTTGAAATCCAACTCCCAATGTGCTGGTACTAGATGGCAGAGCTTTTGGGAGATAATTAAGATTAGATGAGGCTAAGAAGGTGGAGCCCTCGTGAATGGGATTAGTGCCCATATAAGAGTTATGTGAGAGCTTGCCTCCTCTCTCTCTTCCTGCCCTGTGAGGGTACAATGAGTAGTTGGCAGTCTGCACCCCAGAACTTCCTACCTCCAGAACTACAAGAAAGGA
Source organism: Miniopterus natalensis (assembly GCF_054644295.1). Classification (NCBI taxonomy): domain Eukaryota; kingdom Metazoa; phylum Chordata; class Mammalia; order Chiroptera; family Miniopteridae; genus Miniopterus; species Miniopterus natalensis. Next base: position 28,482,226 of record NC_142097.1, read on the forward strand.
ATTTCTGTTGTTATAAGCCACCCAGTCTATGGTACTTTGTTAGAGCAACCAGAACTGACTAAGACAGGGATCTATGACACATCGAGCGAATGCATTATTTCTATTAGAAAATTGAGTAAAAGGCTACAGAGACTGGTTGGATGAGATGGTATTGAGCAAGGAAAAGTCACACAATGTTGGGACCAGAGTTGGTGCCAAGGCCAGCCAGACCTGTGGGCCAGCTGAAAGTATCAAAAAGAGGCTCTAGAGCCTTGCCTAGAAGCTGGTCCTTGGAGATCATGAACAGAGAGAAGCAGAGAGACAAGGACACCTGGTTCAGAGGGAGAGCTGTGGGAGCACCCTCAGTCCACTGTGGTCCAGTTTCCTGTCCCTGGATGCTCAATGGCTTATGGTTGTCCTACTAGTGACTCCAATTAGTTTGAGTGGGTTTCCCTTGCTTGAAAGTCAGTGATGAATCACCAGAAGGATGGCCTCTGAGGGCCAAAGGTGACTCATTGCAGGGCCAGGAATAGCAAGAGTCTTGGTGTGAAGATATGCACACCAAGGGGGCCAGAAGAACCTGCCTTGGATGGGGCATGCTGTGCAATAGTCCCTCTGGGCACAAGTGTCCTTTGGGGAGTGGAAAAGAGAAGACAATGGGTCCGAGGGCCTGCTGAGTCCCAGGAACTGTGTTAGGTGCTTTACATGAATGTCCCCTTTTGTCCTTTGGTGGTTGTCATAGGCTGAATAGTGGACTCCCCTCAACAAAATATGCCCACATCCTAATCCCTAGAACCTGTGAATATAATTTTATATAGAAAAAGGGACTTTGCAGATATGATTAAGTTAAGAATCTTGAGATGGAGATTACCCTGGATTATCCAGGTGGGTCCAATGTAACCACCAGGGTTCTTATGAGGGAGGCAGGAGGGTCTGAGCCAAGGATGAGGCAATGTGATGCAGCACGGGTGCTTTGAAGATGGAAGAAGGGGCCACAAGCCAAGGAATATAGGCAGCCACTGAAAGCTGAAAAAAGAAAAGCAAAAAGGATCCCCCCCTCAGAATCTCTGGAATGAACCAGTTCTCCTGATATCTTGACTTCAGCCCAGTGAATTGTAGTTCAGACTTCTGACTTTCAAAACTGTAAAAGAGTGTTGTCTTAAGGCACTAAGTTTGTTACAGCAGCAATAGGACACTAATACAGTAGTATTCTTATAACCCTCTTTGCAAACAAGGAAGCTCAGTGAGGTTGAGTAACTTGCCCAAGAACACACAGCCAGTAAGAGATGGAACAAAGCTTTGGTCCCAAGACTGTCAGACTCAGAGCCTCTGCATCTCTCACTATCTGATTTTGCTGCCTGAGTAATCTTTCCTAAGCACATTTTTGAACACATCACAGGCTTGATCTGTGTCCAGCAGGTTAGTGCAGGGCTACCTGGAGCCAAAGGATAGGAGGGATGGCCTCTCAACATCCTTCCTTTCAACCGTGCCAGGAAATATATTTTAGCCAACTGTGCAGAAGTGCAATAACCTCCTGTGGTCCCAGTGGCTGGGCCCTCCCAGTTAGATCTGGCACTGGGGCCTTTTAGGTGCCTGCTTCTTTGAGGATGCAGGAGGAGGTCTGATTTATTATGGTGCATTCCCCAATTTCATGCCAAATGATTCAATTACAACCACCCTCAGCACTCAGGAGAGGTTTCCTGCTGGCTCACAAAGACGAGACCGGGGGTGGCCTGGAGCGTGTAGGAAAATTTCACCTTATTATTTATTGAAGGGGAAAGTGGCATCTCTCCCACTTTGCAGTAGGTTAGTTAATCACCATGTAGGAGAGAAGAGGGAGGAAAAATCTTCCCATTTCCAAAGCAGAGCCAGGTTTTAATGAGGAAATATGGCAATGTTTTTAGTTTATTTTCCCTGGCAGCCTCATGCCTCTCAGCTCAGGGTTACTCCTACTCTGCTGAAAGGCATGAATGTTTATGGACTTCCCACTAACATAAAAGCAATGGCTTCCATTTATTAAGCACTTACCATGTGCCAGGCACTGTGCTAGGCAATCTGCAAGTTATCCTTAAACTGAGCCTGCAAAGTAAATGTTACTGTGCTCATCTCATAAATCCGAAAGTGAAGGCTCAGATAAAGGAAGAAATTTGCCCAACAGTACCATCTGGTCAGCTAGGATTCCAACCTAGGTTTTAATTTTATTCTTTAATTATAATTATTTTTAATCCTCACCAGAGGATATCTTTTTCCATTGATTTTTAGAAAGAGTAGAAGAGGAGAGAGAGAGAGAGAGAAACATCGAGGTGAGAGAGACACATCGATTGGTTGCCTCCCTCCTGCGTCCAGACAGGGCCAGGGATCAAACCTGCAACCCAGGTTTATGCCCTTGACTGGGAATCCAACCTGCAACCCTTGGTCCACAGGCCTTTTGAGAGGCTTAGATGAACAAATATGTGTAAAGTGCTTAGGCCAGCACCTGACAGGCAGTAAGCACTTAACCCCTGTTTGCTGTTATTATTACTTTCCTGCTGTCCTTCTTGGGCTCTCAGCGGGCTGTCAGGAAAGGCAGACAGAGACTCAGCACAGGATGGAGCCCTTGGTAATGCTCATGACACCTGCAGTGACGCGGTGACGTAGACGATTGCGCAGAGAAAGACTCACCCTCTCCGGCTCCACACAACACCCTGGGGCCAGAGGCTAAAAGCTGTGTCTTTGCTCTCTGCCCACAGTGAGCTCTCATTGCTGAACGCCTGGGAGGCTCTTCTGTCTCTGACCGCCCTCCTTCCCCAGGTCCCACTCTGGGACCCTCTTGGTCTTTTCAGGCTCTTGCTTCTCCCCATGGAGTCCTGGCTCCATCCTGGAGGGCCCCGGGCACAGCCCCCACCCTGGGTGCTCTGGGTCCTGCTGAGTCATCAGAGTGAAACCTCTACAAGGACCAAAAACGTTTGCTTTGCCATCATGAACAGCCTCTTCCAGGACAACCTGGGGGCGGTATTATTCTAGCAAAGCGCCTCTTTTTCTGCCTCACCGCTTAGGAAGGGGTGAGAGTAGGAAGGAGAGAGTGAGGGAGCAGGGAGGGCACCCTTCCCACTGCACCGAGCACGTTTCCTGGGTGGGGTGGGTGTCATCAGCCTGGAGCAAGTGAGCTGCTTGGGATCAAGCTGCCACCCTGGAGTTGAAGTTCAAACCGTGCAGCTGGAGCCCGACTCTGCTACTAAAAACCACCTGCTCTTGTCACCACGCAGCCCCCGATGGAGCGAGGCATTAATTTACAAGAAGGGTGCTAAAGAGCAGACGTGTGTCAATACGGGACTTTTGACGCAGCCGAGGAAATAAATCTCCTTTGGGAATTAATGCCACGATTGACTTTAGAGCATATAAACTTGTTACGTAATTGATCTCCGAGCAAAGGGAGAACGCGACGAGCAGGCGCACCTGACATTTGGCACTGCCTTCTCCCCCCCCTCGTCTCCCCCCTTCTCCCCTACTGAGGGTGGCTGGCCTGAGATCAGACCCAATCTGCTTTTCCTTTTAAAGCTGCCCGGGGGAAGGGTATGCTAAAGTGGCTTTGACTCCTCAGCCGACTGTTTTAACTTGTTCCAGCCGTACAGTTATGCCCCAGGTCTGACTTGCGTCCCTCATGCTGTGCCCAGGGTCTGTCAGTTTCAGATTACAGAGGAAATGAGCAGCAACAGGTCTAAACCTTATAGAGGCTGTGGTCATGCTTGTGTGGTCTGTCCATCCTTAGGACACACCCGCCACCAATACCGTCACTCCCTGTCCCCTCTTTTGGTGCCCTCCTTTCCTTCCACCACGATCCTTACCCCCCCTTTATAATTAGGCCAGCGACTGGTGACGGAAAGCTCAGATGCTCGGACGCTGGTGGTGGGAAAGCGGTGTAAGCTGTGATGAGAAACATGTCACTAAATTTGAGGCGCCTGAGTATCCTGGCTTTGAAGCTTGGTTCTGATTTATTTATGGGCCGGTCTCTGTCACCGGAGTACAGCATTATATCAGCCAGCATGTTGAAGGTGCCCCCAGTGGTTTATGGCTGAGATAATGGAGTTGTTATGGGCCCCTGGTGAGCTGGAATTTATCCAGGCTCAGGTTCTTGGCTCTGAGAGATCACCTAACCTCTGTAAATAAAAACAACAACAGCAACAACAACAATAATGAACAGCTCACGCCTGCTCAGCCTTTACCACGTGCCCGTTAAGCCTAATAATGGTGCATATGTTACCACTTAACATACATTATTTCCTGTTCCTCAAATTGTTTGCAAGGTAGACATTGTGCAATCACCAATTCACAGGTGAGGAAACTGAGGCACGTTGAAGTTAAGCAGTGTCCCCAAGGCCACACTCGGTAGGAATTCAAACCCAGACAGTCTGAATGCAGAGCCCGGGTGCTTACAGCTCTTCCAGCAGCCAGAGGAAGAAGGGGCTCTCACTTGGACTTTCACATCGAGGGGCTTCTCGTTCGCAGTACACTCTGACTTCTGCATGCGGTGAGTGTGTGTGCGTGTGCATATGTGTTTGCAAGGAAAGCTGCAGTCAGCCCGGGAGCATCCTGGGCCATTCCAGTGGAGGGCGCTGGGTACCGATGCCCCTTGGACTTGGCCTGCCCCATCCTACTTGTTCTGTAAGGTGGGTTTCTGGAGCCCCTTCGCAGAGGGAGGCCAGAGTCAGCACTCAGGGTCATTCCCTACCCACACTCCATGGCACCTTCCTCCTGGGTGCTAATCCCCACCTCCTGTGATTCCTCCTAGGCAGGTTCAATCAGCCCTTCCGTGGGGACCCTGATCTACATCACACAGAGGGCTTCAATGCACACACCTCGTTCAGGTCTCAGAGCACGCAGTGAGGGAGGGAGAGGGTTCACACAGGGGAGGCAGAAAGCGTGACTAATAAAAATAAGCCAAGGGATTAAGAGACCCAGTGCTTCCAAGACCAAGCTACAGTCAAATTGGTGGATATTAAAGTCGCTAAAGGAAGAATGCATCCGATAGTAAGGAAACTGGTTAAATGACCATCACTCAGGTCTTCACCTTGCCCCCTGTGGCTTCCACTGCAATATGGCCTTGGGTCAGTTTAGAGTGGGGGTTGGCAAATTATAACCCATAGGTCCACCTCTGGTCCACTACCTGTTTTTACAAGTGATGTTTATTGGAAAGCAGCCATGTTCATTCATTTACATACTGTCTGTGGCTCAACAGCAGAGTGGAGCCTGCATGGCCCACAAAGCCTAACCTATCTCCCACCTGGCCCTTTACAGAGAAAGTTTGCCGATCCCTGGTGTAGAGTATCATTGTCTTTTTAGGTTGGAGTAATTCCAGGGTGGGGAATCGCAGAATCAGGAAAGTGCAGGAGAGAAGGATTTGGGAGAAAACACTGGCTTCCAGGGAACAAAATGAAGGGGGAATATAATCCTTCAGCAGACCTGGTAATAGCCCCCAAAGACTAGCCAGGAAATATTAGGAAAGCAATAAATCTGCTCCCTTTAATTCCTCTGTCTCTCCGGGGGATGCAAAGCCGTTTGCAGAGATTATGAGAAAATATGTGTTGAATGTCTGGCAAAAGGCCAGGTCTCGAGATGGTCCTTCTGAAAGCCTGGCTGGCAACAGGGCTGTCATCTACTATTTGTCTTCCCTGCCTCTGGGCTCTGACTTCAGGACCTGGAACGTGATGTGTCTTGGAAATCCATCATTGTCTATAGCCAATTGGTCCCCAAACCTTGACTCCTTAAATACACCTCCAGTTTGTCTTTTCCCCTCCATCTCCACTGTCACAATCCTAGTTCAGGCCTCATCATCTCTCATGAGGATTATTGTCATAACATCTGCTTGCCCATCCATCCATCCATCCATCCATCCATCCATCCATCCATCCATCCATCCATCCATCCATCCATTCATCGTACTGAGTACGTGCCATGTGCCACGTACCGGTTCAGCCCTGGGACACAAGGCTGAGCACAAGAGTCTTTGTCTTCAAGGACTCACTACTTAATGGTCTTTAACAACTGGTTTCCACTTCCAGCCTCACCTGCACCCAGATTCTTCTTCTTTCCTGTTTGCTGTGTGTTCTTTTGAAAGCACACGTTTAATTCTGCAATTCCTCCAATTAAAACCCTTTAATAATTTCCCATTACCTATAGGACAAAACCCAAAGTCGTTAGTGAGGCATTTAAACCTTTGCAAATGGATCCCCACTTACATTTCCAGCCTTTACCCCTCCCCAAATCTAAGTTTTAGCAAATAACTCCTAGTCATAGTTCAAGCCCAACATGAGGTTTCATTCTATATTAGTCAGGGTAAGGATTGCTACGCTCTGCCGAGGTAACAAATAAACCTTGAATTCTCAGTGCCTTAACACAATAAAATTTGATGTATTGCTTATACATACTTGAATGTGATATTCCTGGTTGGGTGGCTTTCCTGGTCAGCTCTCCTGCAAGCAGTGACTCGGAGATCCAGGTTCCTTCCATCTCTAAAAGTGACTGCAAGTTCATCCTGAAGTCATTGGCCAGCAGACGATGGTGAAGTGCATGGAAGTGTTAGCAGTCAGACCTCATGTATCACTCTGGCCCCATTTCATTCGCTAGAACCAAATCACGTGGCCCTAGTTAAGTGCAGTGGAGTCTGGGAAATGCAGTTTAGCTGTGTGCCCAAGAGGTTGAAGAAATGGGTTTGATAAACACATAACATTGTCTCTGTAATTCGAATATTTGTGTCTTTGTCCTTTCTGTGTCCTCTGCTTAGACTCTCCTTCCCCTGCTTCTCTGGGCCTGTGAGCATCTCCCTTTTCTTCCATCACCACCCCCGGGAAGCCTCTCCTGGTTCCACACGAGTCCCAGTCCCTCTCATTCTTCCCACAGCAATTCTTCTATTGTTAACATTGATCGGATTTTTCTATGAGCCAGACCCTGTTCTGAACTCTTCATAGGCATAACCCTTCTGATCCTCACACACGCTCTACGAAGTAGCTACTCTAATAGGATTTGCTATAAGTAGACAGTACTCCCCATTTCAAAGATTAGTTACCTGAAGCTTATGAGAAAAAGCACATGTCTAAGGGCTTTATTATGGTACCACTGTTCATTGCACAGATTTGTTTTCCAGTCTGTCACTCCTCTGGGACCATGAACTCCTTATAGGCAGGGGCTAGTTTTATGCATCTTCTCTGCCTGAAAATGACATGTCCTCAGGAACTATTTATTGTATGAAGACACGTTGCATTCAGTACAGTCATATATTTATTGATCAGTAATTTACTTTCTACTGATCCATAATGGGGATCATTATTTATTTATTGCACGGTTGGTTTGAGAACTGAGTCATCAGTCAGTGATGGATGGCTCATTCTTTTAGAAGGCGCACATGACCAGCTGGACACTTCGGCACTGCCTGCAGATGCTGCAGCAGAAATCTGCTCCTGACACAGCACTTGTCTTGCAAGCTGTTCTCTCTTGGTCGTTCTGAGTTTCGCGTGATGATCTTCAGATTGCTGGGCTGCATTGTGACCCGTCATGTGCCAGGCTCAGACACCAAGATTTGACACTAGTCAGATGTCACATGCCTTTAATTTCACCTTTAGGGAAGCTCTTATACCATCATTTAAGAGGGTGGACAACAGCATTTTTTTAGCTCAGAGAATGAGCAGTGCAGTTAAGTTGATCCAAATGAACTGAGCCAGAATTATGTACTGGGAAACAAGAGTGCTGGATGATACAATCTCTAGCATACCTCTCTGTTTTCACCTTTCCCGAAGAGCTCTGTTCCTTCAGAAGCTCAGAGCAATGGCATCATCCCAATCCAATGAGGTCAATTCCTCTACCCCAAATCCATAGCTTGCTCTTGAAATGGCACCTTGAGACAATGTGTTTGAGCCACTGGGATACTTTTGTACCTGTGCACATCTGAACACGGAGTAGTTTCTCAAGCAACATTGACCAAAATGTATTTCAGGGAAAACTAGTCCTGTGAGATAATCTGTGAAGCATTCCCTATCTCCCTTTAGAGATGCCCGACCTATAACAGCAAGTTAAAGAATTATGATTTGGAGCTGAACAGGGTTATTATGATGAGCGCAAATCCTCCGGGAATGAGATGAACACCCATGGAGTCACTCACCAGAGTCCTCCAGGCCCAGGTGTGGGTAAAGGGCAAGGGAAGAGTGTGTTGTTTACTTCCCCCCCTAAGGGTAGGCATTGCTCTCCAGGGAGTATGATCTTTATGACTACTTACCAGAATTTAAAAATCATTTGATAGCAAGGATGTGGTCAGGAGATGGAATGGTGCCAAAGAAAGGTTATGGGATCAATAAGGACTGCACCCAGTATGAGGTTGTCTGCTCTACTGAGGGGGCCAGGCAAAAATCCTTTTTCTCAGTAGTAGTGTAAGTGGCATGAGCTTGGTGGATCGCATCTTGGATATTGAATTTTTGGAGCCACGCTTCTGCTAGAAAACAGTGAGTCATAGCCTTTTACTGTTTCCATAGGGTTGGAAAAAGAATCAAATCTTAGGTTGGGCAGAAATATCCTTTATTTGAAGGATGTTGAAGAGGGGTGAGGGCATGTGTATTATCACTTGACCAAATTGCTCTTCTAATTTCAGAGAAGTGTCAGCTCAAAAGCCTTCCTTTGCTGTGGCCTATCCAACCATCAGCAAATTGCCTGCAGTGCACCAGTGAAACTACCTCGAATGTATCTGTGTAACCTCCTATATTGTACCAGTCTAACGGTCTACAATGTACCAGCGTGAATAGTTTCACGTGGAAATGGGAAGGACTGTGGTTTAGATAACTCTCCCTAGAGTGGAGTGTACTGTAGATTAAATAAGAGCAGGGAGACCACTTAGGAGTCTCTTGAGATAATCCTGGTGGAAGCTGAGTACAACCTGAACACAGTAGGGGTGGCCAGGATGCAAAAACACGCCGACGTGGCCACAGAGGCAGGAGTACAGGTAAGCACTGAACACTCACCTGGGGCCTAAACAGTTAGTCCTGGTTTAGAAAAAGACCAAGTGTGGACTCACCTGGTTGACGGGGCGGGGTGGGGGGGTGGGGCACGAGTAGGTTCAAGTGAACTGGGAGTAATGGTCTTTGGAAGACGCTGTAGGCATTAAAGTGATTCTAAGTTGATAGAACTCAAAAGTCAGACTCAATTTCAGTGTTTGGTTAAATAAAATAATACTTTAGGATGATGCACGTAGAGGGCAGGGCCTGAGAATCTCCAGCTAGCGGTGTGTGTGCACATAAATGTGCATTAGGGAGCAGAGGATGTCATCTTCACTTATAAAAGGAAAGATGCTCAATGTTTATGGAAAAGACTTCCCATGTATGGGGGGTGGGGGGGGAGATCAGATTAACTGCAACTGGCTCCTTTCTTTTAACAACCTGCCTTGGAGACGTTCTCATGCTGGTCTGCGTAGATATGACCGTTGTTTTGAACTGCTGCATTTTCTTCCCCTATGGGGCTGCCAGTTTTCTATTTCATACTCAAGGTTGATCCAAATGCAGAACCGCTCCCCTTGCACCGTATCCCATCCTTTCCCCCCCATCTCTCCCCTGACACCGACACTAAGGTTTCCCTCACTGTGGTTACGCCTTTCCCCCTGGCAGCCAGAGCCCCCTTTTGAGATGCTACCTGGTGGTATCTGATGGACACCAGAGAGCTTGCTGTCTCCACCCCTGGTTTTGAAGAAAGCCTTCATGGGCAAAGGTTTGGGAGCCCTATATATGGCACGCTGACTTGTGATGTGTCCTCACAGCCACAGGGCTCTGAACATGCACATGACACTGGGTACATTCTCATCTGAACAGAGCGTTCCTATTTCTACTTCTTTACCACTTACTTTTTTATAAGTCCAAGGATCTGCTAACAGAGAAGAGCCATTTATTGGAGAGAGAGCCCACTGGGAGAAAGAAGAAAAGTACTTGATAAAGGATTTCATGATTTGGAAAGAACATATTTATCATTTCAGCCCTTTAAAGAGATGTGAAGGTTACAGCGGATTTGTCCCAAGCACATCTCAACACTCAGGCAGACGTCGGCGCAGGTTACTTGTAACAATACCAGCCAAGGAGATGAGATGCTGGCTAAAAATAATTGGAAGGTCTAAGCGAACCATGAAGTGAGGTCATCGAGACATCTCTGGCTTCTCCACCCACATGCTAATGGGAGAGTTGTGTGGGGTTTATTTAATTGGAGCAGTCAGAGTGGCAACCACGGAAAACCTGCTGCTTCTATTTATTGTCTGGGTTTCTATGGAGAGATGAGCTGTGAGTGGTGATCCTCTTAAAGAGGGACATATGAGGAAAATAGTTCCCTGGTGGTCAGGGAGAACTGGGCTTGGGTGGAGTAAGTAGCTGCATTTGAGGAGTGATTTGAGGGATGCTGGTTGGTAATGGGAAGGGGAAGGAAAACAGAACTTATGTCTTCTTGAATTTTATTAATAGTAATGATAATAATAAAATGATGATAGCTCACATTCACATGGCTTTTGTCACATTCACATTTTTTAACTGCCTCACTTAATTCTCAGACATCTGCAAGGTGGGCAGGGCAGAATTGTTATTCCTGTTTTACTACTGAGGCTCAGAGAGGTTAAGTGAATTGCCTGCAGTCACACAGCTGGTAAGCAACAGTGCTCAGATTTGAAAAATAAGTCATGTGATCCTATAACTTTTGCTTTTAATGTCTGTGCTATATGGCCACAGATACAGAGATCCAAATCCAGGGAAAAGAAAGTATAGAAGGGCAACAAACTGGCCAGGGAGGGATCAGGTTTAATTGACTACGAGGTGACTAGCCATTGTTTTAGACTCTCTGAGGGCACTGATGGGCAGGTGGGCCAACTCTTATAATCAAGAGCTCTTTCTAGGGCCTCACAGTGTTTTATTGCCCTCTCCCACCACTTGACATCGTGAGCACCCTGGGAAGTGTATGCTCCTCAGAGGCCATGGCTCAGGGTTCTTCAGAATTGTCTACCATCTTCTGGTAGCCGGCAGCTTGGGCACGGGCCCTGACCAGGAATCGAACCAGCAACCTTTCAGTGCACGGGACAACTGTCAACCAACTGAGCCACACCAGCCGGGGCTAGCTAGCTCTTTCTGTTCCTCTTTGAGGGCAGGGACAGTCCTTTATACTGGAGTCTCAGTGAAGTCTGGCACAAATAGATGCTCAGTAAGTGAACTGAATTGAGCTGAATCCCAGGCAGAGAAAATAGCTCATGCGAAGACACCAGGCCCCCCACCATGGCAGACCGTGATGTCAGTACATGTGGGTGTTGGGATGGGTGCACTGCATTGCAAGGTGGTAGGACATCCCGGCTGCTCTACCTTCATCCCTGCTGTGAAAGCAGAGAAGACTCGAGCTCTCCGAAGAGGAATTTGGGCGAGTGTTTGGGAGGGTGAGAGCGAGCAGAGGGAAGGGCATCAGCGCTCCAGGCTATGGGGAATAATTCAGGGCCATGGACTGTGATGGGCAGTGCAGCCAGGGTGGGATTTCCCGGGGGCAATGAGGGGTTCAGCAAGAAAAACTGGAGCAGAACCTCAGTGTTCAAAGAGCCAATAGAAATCATCTGGCAGAATCCCCAGTGTGTGAAATTGTAAATGTGGAGTTGGGGTGGGAGGGCAGGATGGATGAATCTAAAGTACCAGTATAAAGTTGATGATCCAGTATAACATGCTAATGCCTCAGGAGGAAAGGAAATTGCAAGCCAGGGGAGAGTTCTGGTTGGCCTGTCTGGGTCCGATGTCCATCCCTTCCACCAGTCACAGAGGCCAGGAGGTCTCATGCTTCTTTCTGCACCGGTCACCAGAAGAGGGAGGAAAGGCTGCTGGGGAGACAGAAGGTCTGGGTCCTGATATTTCCAACCATATCAGTCAGTCTGGAGCCAGCGTCTCTGTCTTATTTCTCACAGGTAGCATTGCAAAGATTGCGTACCAGAGGGGCAGCCTGGGGTTCTCAGGGACCATAAAATGCTACAGGCAAGAAAGGTGTGGGACATTCCTAGACAGTTGGCTGGAAAAACAGAAGGAACCCAGTCAAACTCTAAATGCATTCCGGGCATTCAGATGACTGTGCCTTAAGGCAGTGTTTCTCAAAGTGTGGTCTGGGGATGCCTGGAGGACTCTGGGATCCTTTCAGAGGGTCCTCAAGGTCAAAACTATTTTTACAATAACATAGGATGTTTTTTGCTTATTTTACACTCATTGTCTCAGGAGTGCACTGTGGAGAAGGAGAGTGGAATGTTCCCGAGACTGTCTGGCATGTGATAATGCTACAGACTGAATGCAGAGGCAGGCACGAGAACCCAGCTCTTCTCTGCAGCCAGACATCAAAGAGGTCTGCAAAATGAAAGCAGTGCCATCTTCTTACTATGGTTTTTTTTGGTTTTGTTTTTGAAAGTAGTCATTTCCACCCTGGCAGTTTTTCTCAGTGGTTAGAGCATCAGCCCGAAGGGTTGCAAGTTTGATTCCCAGTTGAAGGGCATGTACCTCGGTTGCAGGTTTGATCCCCAGCCCCAGTTGGGGTGCGTGGGGGAGGCAACCAGTTGGTGTGCCTCTCTCACGTTGATGTTTCTCTCTCTCCCCCCTCCTGCCTTCCACTCTCTCTAAAAAATCAATGGAAAAATATCCTCAGGTGAAGATTTAAAAAAAGTTGTTTTTTCACATAAGAACAAATCATTTATGTTGACCATGCAACAGGTTTAGTGTTATTTTAGGGATCAATTAATATATAAATATTTTAAACATTTCTCAGCTTTAATTTCTAACATGGTAAGTATGAATGAATACAACCTACATAAATAAAAGCTCTTTGGAGTCCTCATTAATTTTTAAAAGTGTAAAGGGGTCCTGGGACCAAAAAGTTTGAGAATTGCTCCCTGATGTTTGTGTTAAATCCCCAGCAGTGAACAGGGGAAACAAGTTCATGTCTTGCAGCTTATGTTTTTGTTGCTGGTCGTCTGTTTTTATACTAAGCTTATAACTAATGAATAATAATACTTGTCATCTGGTGGAGATAGGCCCATAATGGGGAGTGGTGGAAAGATCCTGCACAGAATGCAGTTAGACCGTCCCGTCTTTAGCTTCCAGTTCCTTTAGGCAAGGATCATGACCAAATTACTTACTGTTTCAGAGCTGCAACTTCTCACGGCTAAAATGCAGATGGTAACAGCTACCCATCTCACCAGAGTGTTACGAAGACTCAATGAGGTGTTTGTGAAAGCGCCTCACCCTTTGCCAGGTGCTCCGTGGCACCCGTCTCCTTTCCTCCCTCTCAGATCTCTCGAAGAATCAGTCCCTTCAGGATCTCCAGTAAGAGTTCTCGTCTGAAGTGGTTCCCAAAGTCAGCTCTCCCTGGTCCCTGGCCTTTTCTGGCCCCATAAGCCTCTTGCCCCTGAAGAGTCAATTCACAGGCTCATGGGACCTCTTTTTGTGATATCAGTGCCACTAAATTATATCTCCTGGAGTTTTGCTTACTCTTGGTGGGCACAGTGAAACCGCAAGGGGAATTGTATGTATAGAAATGTCTACGGTGAATTTTTTACCAACACCCCTCCCTTTCCTCTGGGATCAGTGTTGGCTCAGAGGGGAGGGGAGAAGGCCCCCGTTGGAGAGTTACCTAGCAACTGTTGGAATTCAGGTGACAGCCGCTAATTCGATAGGTATGGAGTTGCCTAGCAACAGCACTCTCCTGGACCCCAGGGCCGAGTTTGGTGGAGGGCATCTCTACTCTCCAGGAGGGTTCCCCTAAAGTGCTGGCTCACGGGAAATTTCCAACCAAATTTGCCCACCCTGATGGTCTCTTGCGGCCTCTCTCTGTTCTTCCTCCCCTTCTCTGCTTCTCCACATCAATCAATCAATCAATCAATCAATCTGCACCTGAAAGAAAGATGAGCTTTTTGGGGATGTAACAAGACTTAATGGAAAGAGCATGAGTTCTGGTGCCAAAAAAAAACAGGGATTTCAAACCCCGTCTGCCACCCACTGGCTCTATGAGTTACGTAAGTTATCCGGTCTCTCTGAGCCAGTTTCTTCATCTAGGAACAGCCAGATGACAGAGCCAGGCTCAGAAGCCTGTCGTGAGGTTTAAGCTAAATGAGACGCAGAGTGCCCCGCACATGGCCATGCTCACTAAGCAGTGCTTCCTTTCACTCCCTCTCAGTGCACGTTAGATATTCCCGACTCTGGAAGGACTCCGAGGGACTAAAATATTAGAAAAGACAGAGTATACTAGAGTTATTGATACGTAATACCATATTTTATATAAATCCATTGGGAGCCACTTCTCCCACCAGGTCTGCAGAACTAGACATTTAGAAATGGGAAAAAGAGAAAAAAAATATGTGTGAACATTGGCGAAGCTTTCTTTTTTCTTTCCCTCTCTCTTTTGCCCGGAGAAGCTGCTGTCAGATCATGAATCTGTTTTTTAACATCAGAAACATTAGGATGCAGTAGTAGATAGAATAGTAGCTCCTTAAAATGTCCATGTCCTAATCCCCAGGATCCAGGAATATATATATATATTTTTTACTGGAGGAAGAGATTTTGCAGATGCGATTAAGTTAAGGATCTCGAGACAGGCAATTAATTCCCTTTATTGCCATGTGGGTCCTATTAAGCAAAAAAGGGAGGCAGGAAAGGCGAGGACAGGGGCAGAGACCAGAGAGGAGGGGATTTTGAAGATGCTGCAGTGCTGGTTTTGGAGATGGAAGGGGTCACAAGTCAAGAGAGGAGTCGCTTCTACAGGATGGAAAAGGGAAGGGAACCAGTTCTCCCCTAGAGCCTCCAGAAGGAACCCACTACTCCTGACACCTTGACTTTAGCCCAGTGAGATTCCTCCCTGACTTCTTGTCTCCAGAACTGTAAGATAATAAATGTGTTGTTTTTAAGCCACTAAGATTATGATAATTTGTCACAATGGCAGTAGGAAGCTAATACAAATGCTTTTGAGATCTGGGGGTTGGGGGGCTTAGGCATCTGAAAACTTAACCCCTCCACGCTCCCGTGACTGCCCTCGATTAGCTGAGGCATATTGATTGTTTCTCTAAACTCATTTTTTAACCTGTTTATCGAAGCTACTGTCTAAACCAGGACCTCTCCAGGGGACCTACCAGTGCGATTTCTGTATAGCTCTGCTCCAGGACCGTCGAGTGTAGACAGTTGGAGTGAGAAACTAAAAATGTTGCTAGGTTCTTTGGAGGGTTTGTGTTCATTCAACAAACTGGTGCTTAATGGGTGCCAGGTGCTGTGCTAATTGCTGGGGATATGAAGACGAATAAGCTATTTGTGCTCCTGCAGAAATCATGGTCCAGGGGGAGAGGGGGTGAAGAGGGAAGACACACGGGCTGGGCCAGGGGCATTCGTGGTGCGGTGGGGCAGGCCGAAGGCTCCTGCCTGGTGTGAAGGTGACAGTGACACTTCCCAGAAGAGGTGAAGGATGAGGGGTGTTGAGCAGGAGGAGAAATGGGTCCGCAGAGCCTGTTCAAGGGCAGGGACCGCGGGTTACACCAAAGAGGAAATGTAGCTGCATGAACGGAGGAGGGAGTCGTGGGCTCAGGCAGGAGCCAGAGCACGGAGGGCCTCATCAACCACGCCGAGGGCGGCAGGGAGCCCCAGAAAGGTTTCCCATGGGGCACAACAAGATATCCTCCATGTGCTGTGATTATATTTCACTTTGATATTTTAAAACTAGAAAGACTATGAGATAAAGAGACGTTGCCAACAAGTGACTATTACCTGTGGATATTAAAAAATGCAAAGACCTAGAGAAAAATAGGTCAAAGCCTTAACTCCGGGGCTAAAATGCCTGGTTTTAAATCTTCGTTCCATCGCTTGAAGCTGTGTGACCTTGGGCAGGTTGCTCAAGCCTTTGGTGCCTCTGTCTTCTCCTCTGTAAAATGGGGCAATAGTAGAATTATATCAGAGAATTCACTGAATATTATAAGATGCTTAGAACACTGGCTAGCATACAGCAAATGTTCTTGAAGTCTTTAAGTTATAATTTCTGATAAGCTCCCACACATTAGAATCCTTTCGAACATGACCCTCAAAAGCACACAGTTTGATGCGAGGGAGGCAGTCCTCTTAGACCATGTCCAAGGGGCCTCATTACCGCATGTGGTAAGGTGACCAAGGTGGACCTTGTTAAAATACCAGCTCTCTTTTAACTCTGGTAACAGAGACTCCAAGGAGACCATTAAAGTGATGCTCTGGTGTATTTCAGGAATGGTCCCTGTATCCTGGTGCTCCTGGCTGGACAGGCCCGGCAGCGTAACCCAAGGCAAAACTTGTGTGGGAGCCCAGCTCATTTTTGGCTTCCTCTCCTCTCCCTTGAGAGGATCTGCCCGGCTGTTTGACCTTAGGCTTTGAGCCTTAACTCCCTCACCCATAAACAGGGGATAACTACAATATTGTCTCCATCTAACTCAAAGAATTGTTCATTCATTGTGTTAGTTACCTATTGCTGCAGTAACAAATTATACCCAAACGTAGTGGCTTAAACCAGCAAACATTTCTTATCTCTGGGTTTCTATTGGTCAGGAATCTGGGCCTGGCTCAGCTGGGTGCCTCTGGCTTTGTGTGTCTCATGAGGTTGTCCTCAAGCTGTGGGCCAAGGCTGCAGGCATCTCAAGGCTCAGCTGGGGCTGGAGAACCTCCTTTCAACATCACTCACGTGTCCCTGGTTCCCATCTCAGCCTGCTAGGGCTGCCATAACAAAACACCACGAGCTGGGTGGTGCAGACAACGGGAACCAGTTTTATCACAGTTCTGCAGACGGGAAGTCCAAGATCAAGGGGCCGGCAGGCCTGGTTTCCTATGAGGCCTCTCTCCTTGGCTTGTGGACGGCAGCCTTCTCTCTGTGCACCTCTGCGGCCCCTATGCCTTTTTATAAGGACAGCAGTCATATTGGGTTAAGGCTTCACCTTTAAGTCCTCATTTAACCTTCACGACCTGTTTCCAAATACAGGGGAAATTTGGGGGTTAGGGCTTCAACACACGAGTTTTGGGGGACACAGTTTAGTCCGTAAGAGTCCTTCACCACCTGGGCGTCTTCAGAAACTGCCTCAGTGTCCTCACTGCACGGCAGCTGGTGATCCTAAAGGGAGTCAGTATGCACCCCCCAAGCACAGTCTTTTTGTAACCTCACCTTGGGTGTGACTTCTTGTCACTTCTGTCATATCTTATTGGTTAGAACTGAGTCACTCAGTCCGGCACACGCTCAAGGAGGGGAAATTGCATAAGGGCATGCCACCAGGGGGAGCGAGTCTTGGGGGCCACACAGTCACAGGGCTCGCGTGCTGGTAGGAGAGGCAGGCTGAACTGTGGCTTCACTTTCCAAAGTTTCAGTTACACGCAGGGATCCAAAAATATTAAATGGGAAGTTCCAGAAATAAACAACCTTTAAGTTTTAAATTGCAGTGTTTTTCTGAGTAGAGTGATGGCATTTCAAGCTGTTCTACCTGGGAATGAATCATCCCTTTGTCCAAGGGACCCATGCCCACTAGTCACTTAGTAGCCATCTCGGTTATCAGATCGACCGTCAAGGTATCTCAGTGCTTGTGCTCAAGTCACCCATATTTTGCTTAATAATAGCCCCAAACACAGGAGTAGCGATGCTGGCAATTCGGATACGCCAACGAGAAGCCACAAAGTGCTTCCTTTAAGTGAAAGGTGGTACTTATAATAAAATATTTTGAGAGAGGCCACATTCATGACAATATATTGTTATAATGGTTCTATTTTCTAATTAGTTGTTAATCTCCTCCTGTGCCTAATTACATTATCATAGGTGTGTATGTACAGGAAAAAACAGTATATTTAGGGTTTGGTGCTATCCGCGGTTTCAGGCATCCACTGGGGTCTTGGAATGTAACCTCTGCAGCTAAGAGGGGCTACTGTGTTAATAATACCAGCCACGTAGCATGGTGGGATCTCATCGGTCTCTTGGGCCCCCAGATCACTAGGGACAGAGACTGAAAATGGTAACAATAAAAAGAACACATGCTTATATAGCACTTGCTGTGTTCCAGGTTCTGTCTGAAGCACTTTATAAATTCACTCATTCAGTCCTCACAACCACCTTATAGGGTAGGATGCCAATATTACCTCCACTTTGCAAATGAGGAATTGAGGCACAGAGCAGTTAAAGAGCTTGCTCAAGGCCTCCTGAAGCACGTGATGAGCCCTGATGATTTCCGACGGCGAGACGGCTGGGCCGACAGGCGACATCACACACGCACCGCAGAAGTCGTGCTTTCTGTGCACTCTCCCTGGCCTCTGGGAAGGCGCTGTGGCGCAGTCGGGAGGGAGGCGGCTTCATCAGCAGGCCCGACTCCTGGATTTGTTCTTGAAGTGAGATTGCACGGCGCTTATTTCAAATAGGCAGCTCCCTTTCCTGTTGGCTTGACTCCTTCCCATTAAGTTACTGAACTTCGAGGACTGGGGAGGGTGAGCAGGGAGGAAGGTGAAGCAGGGTTAGCACAAGACGGTCTTCAGCTAGTGCTCAGTTCCCCGGCGGCTCTTCCCACTTAGTCTGGGCGCACGGATAGGATGTGACCATGGCCTTGGCTGCTTGGTCCTGGTTGCAGCTTGGAAGATGGGGGTTGGCTCTCCTGTTGGGGAGCTGGCTCCCGGACCAGCCATCTGCTGCTGAGGCCAGAGGGTAGACTGACATTGTTCTGGCCACAGGCTGGCACAGCCAAGAGAGATGGACTGAAGCCATGTGGGGTGTGAACTTGGGTTTGAACAAGGAGTCTGGTCAGAGTGGGAGGGATTCCCCTCCACTGAGTGCCTCGCCTTCGACTCCCCTAGGGAGTGGGAAGGAGTTGACACTCGTGCAGAGCCTGGTGGGGGAGGCACGGTGACAGCCCCCGTCAATACTTCTCTCGTTTAATCTGCACGCCAATCCTACGACATCATTATTTTATTCTACTTCACAGCTTGGAAGCCGAGGTGTGGGGAGATTAGGTGAATCTTGGAAAACAGCGCAGAACCACAATTCAAATTCAGATCTTCTTGACTCCAAGACCATTCCAGAAATCTCCCTTTCCTTTGGGCCCTGTGGCACGAGAGCTGGGTCCTTTCCGCAAAGATTTCCATCTCTGAGCATCATTTAAATGAAATACGAGAATGTAGATCATTAACAAAATTCATGGATGGGGGTAAATGCCTTTGTTTTGGCTGTAGGTTTTTTTTTGTTGTTGTTAAAATTCTCACCCGAGGATATTTTTTCCATTGCTTTTCAGAGAGAGTAGAAGGGGGGGAGGAGGAGAGACAGAGAGAGAGAGAGAGAAACATAGATATGAGAGAGACTCATCGATTGGTTGCCTCCAGCACGCAACCCAAACGGGGCCAGGGATTGAACCTGCAACCCAGTATGTGCCTTTGACCAGGGATTGAACCTGTGACCCTTCAGTGCACGGGCCGATGCTCTAATCACTGAATCACACTGGCCAGGTCTTGGCTGTAGTCGAAGAAGGGGTGCCAGTTGACTTTGGGGTGTCTGTCTCAAGCAGGGGAAGCTTGTACTGAAAGCCCGGTGCCTGTGGTGGAGATGTGGCAGCAGATTGCAGGGCCTTAGAAGTCAGCGAGGTCAGTGGTTTCCAACTGGTGGGGATTTTTATAATGTCTGGAACTGTCATTGGCTGTCATGTTGGGGTGGGGGTGTGCTATTAGCCTCCAGTGAGTAGAGGTCAGAGATGCTGCTAAACATCCTTCAATGCACAAGCCATCCCCCCACATTCAAGAATCACCTAAAATGTCAATGGTGCCGAAACCAAGAAAGCCCTAAACAGAGTCTAAAGAGGTGAGGAGCCCTCCTGCAGGTAACGCAGCTCATGTGAGGTAGAGATGAGCCTAGAGCCCAGTGATAGTTAGTGGCCTCCGTCAAGTAACGCAGGAATGGGTTTCTGATGGAAGGGAAGGGTCCAGGGCAGCTCAGCTCAAATAGCCCAGGGTGGGCAAGGACCTGCACAGGTCTCTCTTGTTGGGGAGGAGATGCCTCTCGTCTGCTGATTTGACCATGGGGCCCAGGGGAGCAAAGGGTGCTGTGGGGAGTCCTTGGAGTCAGCATGAGCTGGGTCTCCAGAAAAAGGTTGGCAGGGGTCCTAGTCAGATCTTTCTTCTCTCCCAGCCTGAGATGCCACTTCCCTGGCTGGCCTGCAGTGAGCTTCCCGTCCATCCAATGAGAAACATGGGGGCCACTGTGGCCCCTGACTCCTGCATAGCTCTTGATAGTTTAGAATGCACTTCAAAAAAAAAAAGTATATATATATATATATTGACTTCAGAGAGAGGAGGAGAGGGGGAGAGAGAGATAGAAACATCATTGATTAGAGAGAGTCATTGATCGGCTGCTTCCTGCACAGCCCCTGCTGGGGATCGAGCCTGCAACCTGGGCATGTGCCCTGACTGGGAATCAAACCTCGATCTCCTGGATCCTAGGTCGATGCTCAACCACTGAGCCATTCTGGCCAGGCTAGAAAGCACTTTTTAATATTCTGTCTCTTCATTGGTTCAGTGAGTCCTGCCCAGCTTCGTGAAGTAGGCGGAGTGGCTGCAATCATCCCCATGTTAGAGACAATGGAAGTGGAGCGCAGGAGGTTAACGAATGGGCCACACAGCTCGCTAGGACCCAGCTGAACCAGAATCCTGGCCTCTGCCCAACTTCATGGCCGAGGGTGCCCACAGCCAACTCAGGGACAAAGAATGCCAGCCATCCAGGCCTTGGGGACTCAGGAACAGTTTAGAGACCCTGAGTCCCTAAGGCCTGGATGGCTGACATTCTTTGTCTTTTTCCGTATCTGCCATGTTCTCTTTGCAAACCCAGGAGATAATTTGATTATTGATCATAACTAACATGTTTGTAGCCATTTCTGTTGGTGGCCAGAGCCCTCCAACAGAGGTGAGGAGCTCTCTTATTCCCCAAAGCTTGAATGCCAGGCGCAGAACCCCAGAGGCCGGGTGCAGTCTGGGCTGGGCTTCTTCCTAGAGCCAGCTCAGAGTTCTCATGCTGACCCCAGCAACTGTTCTTTGCACGCACCTAGAAAGAGATCTTTTCTTCTTTCTGCTGTTGCACAGTCATAATGTTAGTGTCTGGTTCCCTTTTCCCTCTGCATTTTCATCTACCTGCCTGAATGTGAGGCGATCACCCCAAGGACCGAGGCACTTGAAGCTTTGAGGCAGCCGCTGGCTTTTAGCGAGGACTTGGGGACTCTGCTCTGGGGCCCTTGCAGGGTTGTAACAACATCTGCAGAGCGTGTCTAACCACACAGTGCAACGATCCTCTGCAGGCCTGCATTGTCTTTCCTTAGAGTTTCCCCTGTGCCCGTGGATTCCATTTGGGAGTTCATTGCATCCTTAGTTTTCTTTCTGCGCTGAAGCAGGCAGTCCCCTCAGACTTTTGCCTTGTCAGGTGGGGATTTTTGATCCATCCAAGCGTGTCTTCCAGAAAAGACTTCAACTTTTAAAGAAATCCTGTGTTTATAGATGTGAATTTTTACAACCAGCATCCAGGATACCTCCTTTGACTGCTTTTTTTAAAAAATCTTCACCTGAGGGTATTTTTTCTTTTTGGAGAGAGTGGAAGGGGGAGGGAGAGAGAGAGAGAGAGAGAGAGAGAGAGAGATCAATTGGTTGCTTCCTACGTTCCCCAACAGGGGCTGAGCCTGCAATTGAGGTATGTGCCCTTGGCCGGAATCGAACCTGGGACCTTCAGTCCTCAGGCATGCACTCTAACCACTGAGCCAAACAGGCCAGGGCTCCTTTGTGTGCTTTTACCTGAGGGAAATTTCTAGACCTCCTACTATGCATGCCTGGCTCTCTGACAGGTTACCTGTTCCCACCCCCAAGTTGTAAGGTTGATCTCAAAGGAGTTCCATAGCTTCCTTCCAACGTTTGGGAGATATTCCTAGGAGGATATTCCAAACTGATAGGGAAAAGGCAGGTCGGGTGGATAGTGAGTCTAAAAGTGGGACAGATGATGCCCTTGAAGGTAAAAATCACACCTCCCAGTCAGCCTGTGGCCTGGAGCTAATTTGGGGCCCCTTGAGTCAGCTGATTGAACCAAGTCTTCCGTGCAGCGGAAGGAACATGTGCTGTCATTGGTAGGGAGAAACCTCTCTAAAGGCAATTAAACTGGAAGGATGTCCCCATAGTGGGGGGTTAGAAACTCGCCCTTTATCTAGAATCATTTTCAGAACCTGTGAGTGTGAGATGAAGACCTCACTCATGTGGGCCAGTGTTCTGTGGAATGCGGGAGCCACCACAACACTGGGGTGCCACCTGGGGAAGCATGGGGATACTTCAGCTGTACAACATATTTTGGGGTCCCTAATATGTGCACCATAAGGATAAGATCCAGAGAACATGACCTTTAGTTGAACAGAGTTCATAAATTCTCCAGCATACAAAAGTAAATGTGAGGAGGGTCTTGGGAGAGATAGAAAGTTCAAGAACCTGGCCAGAGCCTGGAACCTACTCCAGAGAAAGGTGGCAAGATTGCTTGGGGGTGGATGGATACAGGGGGAGACAAGAGGATTGTAAAGAATGGGGATTTTTGCTATTAAATTGCAAGCTGTTTTTCTTTGGAATAAATCCCTACCTGTTGCACCAAACTCTCAGTAAATTCCTGTGGACACAGGGCTTGAGGGTGTGGCTTTGGACAAAGTCAGGAAAAAGAACCCTGCTGCCCATTAGCACTGGTGGGAGTAGAGAAGGAAGGTGGGAAAGGGAATTCAATGAGGCAGAGAATTTGGCAAGAGCAGGGACTGAAAGCCAGTAAGGGTCATGAGAACATTCATCTTTGGGGAGTCATAGAAATCTTGGGGCGGGCACCGAACTTCCACAGGATGTGGGTGTAGACACTGGTTCCAATTTTATTTAAATCCTAGAGCTTAGAAAAACCTCTTCTCATGTCTGAGTACGCTTGGATGCACATAAATAAGAAACAGGCCAGGAAGAGCACCCCAAACTGTTTAGCTACATCTGGGGAGCGTTACTTTATGTGTGAGTGACTGGGAAGTTGAGGGGACCTTCACTTTTTCCTCTAAATCAGGGGTGGAGAAACTTTTTTCTGCCAAGGGCCATTTGGATATTTATAACATCGTTCTCAGGCCAAACAAAATTATCAACTTAAAAATTAGCCTGCTGGATTTGGTCAAGCATTTCATTAAGTCCCCCTTAATGTGATGGCTGGAATTGCTTCTCTTCGGTGAGGCCTTGGCAGGGCCAGATCAAATGATTTCACGGGCCGTACATTCCCCAACCCTGCTCTACATAGACTTCAGCATTATTTCAATTAAAAACATATAAATTAAAATGTACCACTTTATAATTTAAAAATGAAAAAAAGTACAAATCACCCCTAATATCACTGTCCATTTGTTGTGCATTCTTCTAATGTGCTTCTAGTCATGTAAACACATGTGTGCGTGTGTGAAAAATGAGATTACACTACTCTGGCTGTCATGTAGACTGCTTTTGAAACATAATAAATCTTAGACATCTTTCCATGTCCTCAAAATATGGATATACACCACCGCCTTTTAATAGATACATGTTGCTCCATTGTATATGTGTCTCAGAGTCGATGTAACCAATCTTAAGACATTAAGATTGTTTCCATTTTCTCCTACCTTATACAGCTCTGAATCGAATATCTACACAGATGCATCTTTTCATATTTTTAAATTATATCCATAGAAATACATTCTGAGAGGTGGAATTACTGTATCGAAGAATAATCATGTTAAAAATGTTGTTACATATTATCCAACAGTCCTCCAGAATGTACCAATCCCCTTCCGCCAGCTATCAGCGCTCACATATATTTCCAGCACTTACTCTAGACAATACACATTATTTTTGCCCTGAGGGGGTTTACATTCTATTAGAGGGCTTGTTAACACACACTAAGATTCTCTATTTATTAAACAAGCATTCACACACCGCTTACCATGTGCCAGATAGTTTTCTAAGGACCTTAAAATATTAAGTCATTTAATCCTCATGACAGCCCTATAAGTCAGTACTATTATTGTTCCCATTTTACAAACGAAGCAGCTAAAGCATAGACGTTAAGGAACTTGCTCAAGGTCGTACTTGTGATAAATGGCAGAGCCAGGAGGTGGGCCTGAAAACCAGCCTGGCTTCAGAATCTGTGTTCTTAAGCCTGCTCCCAACAGGTAATGAGCCTCTCAGCGCTCAGGTAATAAACCAGGGGCTTGGAGAGAGCCCACTTTCAGTCCTGGAAGCTGGGAGGGAGCTACGGGAAGAAAGGACCCTTTGGAGGTTTGAGTTGTGCATTGATTTTGAAAAAGGTGGGAAGCTAGAGAATGAAAAAAGAAGAGGGAGAGAGGAGATAGATGATAAATAGAGATGGAAAAGCCAGCTCGAGCCAAGGCCGAAAGGCCGGAGAGCAGGGCGTTAGCCGGGCAGGGACCGGTGAACCATGTGGCTGGAGAGCAAGCTGCAGATGGGCTCCGTGGGAGACAGGGCAGGCGGCTGGTTTCAAATCTTGGGGAGCTCTGAGCCCAGGCAAGGAGCTGGATTGAAGACAATGGGGAGCCATCCCCGTTTACAGCAGAGAAGTGGCTTGAGCAGAGCTGCGTTTTAGGAATATCTCGCAGGAAGCGCGGGAAGATTTATGGGAGGCTGGACAGGCGAGGGCGGGAGATGCCGGCAGGAGTCTGAGCTTGAGGCATCTGGGGTTGATTTAGGGCAGAAGCAATTGGAGCATAAAGATGGGGATGTTGCGGAGACAATGTGAAGTTGAAGCCGAGAAGTCTGAAGGGCACATAGATCATTCTTAAGGAGAGAGCAGATTTTTTTGTGTGGGGCTGGAGGGAGAGTTAAGTAAGGAAGAAACATCATTTTGTGATTTTCAGCTTGAGCATTTGGGAAGCTGCCCTTAACTGAGAGGGGAAACCCAGAGGGAGGGTGGGGATGAAAGACAGAGACTCCTGTTTTGGATTTGTTGATTTAAACCTTGGCAAGGATGACAGGGCCGAGCAGCAGATGGAAACGTACATTTGTTGTTTGGGAGAGAAGGTAGGTTGGAAGGAGCGTCCTGCGAGTCACCAGCCTGGGGGACAGCTGTGAACCAGAGAGGGGGGATGGGGTCCCACAGGGAAAACATGCCGAGCAGAAAGGGCAGGGCAAGGGGGGTCCTTGAGACGTGCCTTCCTTGAGGGAGTGATTCTCAGCTTTGGCAGCAAGTGGAAATCACCTGGAGACTACGAAGCTCTTGATGCCTGGGTCCCATCCCGGATATTCTGATTTCTTTGACCTGGAAGACAACCTGGGTATCGGAAATTTTAAAGCTCCTTGGATAATCATACCATGCAGCTACGCGGAGAGCTATTAATCGAGGGGGATTATAGAAGAGGAACACAAGAGGCACCCCCTCAGCAGAGCAAGGGAGAACTTAGAAGTGTTTTCACTTGTTGGATAACATTTGGTTGGTGCCTAACAGTAACGGCGGCTACCATTTAGTGGCGGCTGGGCTCTGTCAGGCCCTGTGCTAAGAGCTCGGCACTCATTTTCTCACGTGAATGCTCGTGCAACGCCAGGAAATAGATATTTTTATCCCCTTTTGCAAGTAAAGAGGCTAAGAATCAGAGGAGCATAGAAGAAACTTGCCCAAAGCCACGCATCTACTTAAGTCAGGGAGTCAGGATTTAGACACGGTACTGGGCGTCTTTAAAACTCTTGGAGTTAATCACTGTGCTGAGTTGTCCATTACCTGCCAGACCTTTGTGCTGGGAGCTCTCCCGGGCCTTGCAGTCTGAAGGGTACAGAACAGTTACACACAACAAGGTAAGAGGCAGTCGGGAGGAATGTAAATGTGCTGTGGGTGCCAGGCGAGGGAGCTCACGCCAGCCTGGGCGGCTCAAGGAGAGCTTTGCCTGTGAGCTCATGCCAGGGAAACATTTCCCATCTATTCCTGCACCCAGAAATAGGATCCACCTCTTGATAGGAGGGTGGCCTGTGGCCCAGGAAGGTGAACATCGGTGGCGGCCACCATCTCGTAGTTCAGGAGCACTGAAGACTTCTGCATGAGCAGGGCAGTGAGCTGAGCCTTTGGTCACACTCACTGTCCTAGAGAGAAACGCCTTTCCATAAAGCAGGACATCTTACTCGGGAAGATGTCTCCGAGGCTACTGTGAATTTATTGTATCTGGAAGGAGAAGGGCATATATAGGTTTTCAGAAGTGGGAAGCTAACAGTGGGCATCGGTCAGGGTTGTCATCCCTTACACAACAAGATTGAGACGAGATGGTGCCAGTGTCGTCCTGGACTACGTGAGTCAGAGCAGGAGACGCCTTAACACTGTGAGACCAGGGCAGCTGCTCACGCTTCTGGTTTGGGATGGAAACCACAAGCTGCTGCGTGGACTTCTCCACTCCCCATTCATGTCTGCATGAATTTCAAGGCGGGAGAGAGACGATGAACCCTTTGTCGAACATGGTCAGAAAGGCTGTGGTCTCAGAGGGAACCGGGTTTGCTCTGCACCTGTTAAGATCTGGTCCTTGGCATGGGCCCTTGTTTGCGGACAACACGTCTGGGTTAACCACACCAACGCCCCTCTCTGCTCTGTCCCCGGGGCTTCTCAAGGGAACCAGCGGGTGAACAGGTTTAATTGAAGTTCCCCAAAAGTCAGGGGGTTGAGACCTCTTTATTTGAATGCCATAGTTATATGGATATAAGACACAATTACTGACCAAATATACAACTTCATACAAGTGGCCCTTACTGATTTGCAGACTGTATTTATTAAACTTACCCTTATGAATTCATTCAGGGCTAAGATCTAAGACACTCAACACGAGGAACATAAAAATAGCCAAAAATGTTGATATATTAAAATTAATCAGATATACACAATGATGAAAACATAAATGAGAAGAAAATTTCAAGGGAACAAAGTAAACTCTAATGACTTTTCACCAAGTGAGAAGATTCACGATTTAAAAAAATCTCTCTAAATGTTTCCTTGCAATGTGCTATTTGTGGTCTCAAGTGACCAGCTGGCTACAATTGAATAGGCCATGTATCAATCTGCTTTTATTATATTATGCTTCCAATGATGGTGAGCAAGTGAGGCAGGAGAGAGAAGGATGGCATAAGCTTAGAAACCCAGTAAATCTGTCCTGTTGCCTGGCATTTGGGATTCTCCAGCCTGCTTTTGTGGATTTCCTCTCTCGGTGGCGGGGCCCCCAAGGAGATTGCAGAGTCAGCTCCCGTAAGCGCTCTAGCCAAGTCCCAACTCTTCCATTCCACCCAAAAAAGGACCCAGCTCCGCCTCTTTCCCACAGTACCCTTTCTGTCCCAGATGCTAATTGCATTTAATTAAGCCACAAGTGAAATGTCCACACAGAATTCCATTTTAATTAACAGACCACACTCTCTGTGCAAATTTGCTCTTCGAGGAGTCCCACTGCAACCGTGTGAAATGCTAATGACAAACGCCCCTTGATGTTTTCCCAGTAGCTTTTAGCTGCAAAAGCATTTGCGCAGAACCCCGTGAGCATTCTGCTCAGCTGAATTACTGGGGAATATCTCATTGGCTAGAAGTTGGTCCTCCTGACTTTTCTGAGTTTCTTTACATTCACTCTTGAATCCAGATGCTGTGACAGTTAGCAGTGTCTAGGATGGAAAGAAGACTTAGGCTATGAACCACTTTCTTTCCTCTGGGCTATGAAGTTTCAATGCTGAAAAGGGACTTTAAGATTACTTTGTCCAGCTGGTTCATTTTATAGCTGGGAAAATTATGCTCCACATTTTTTATTATTATTATTATTATTATTATTATTATTATTATTATTTTTAGCTTGAACTGGACTAGAATCTCCACTAAGGACCTCATTAGTGGTTCTTAATGCTGGAAACCCATTAGAATCCTTTGGGAGCTTTAAAAAAGTACTAATGTCAGGTAACCTAGACCAACTAAATCAGATTTTTGGGGGCCTCCAGCATTGATAATTTTTCCAAAGCTCCCAGTTATGAGCGGAAATAGTGTCCCCTCAAAATTCATATGTTGAGGTTGTAAACCCCAGTACCAAAGCATGTGACTGTATTTGGAAGGAAAGGTAATTAAATGAAAATGAGGCCACAAGGGTGGGTGCTGATCCAATATGACTGGTGTCCTTATAAGAAGAGGAGATTAAGTCATGGACCATAGACCATGAAGACCATGTGAAGACACCAGACAGAGAAGGCCATCTACAAGCCAAGGACAGAGCCCTCAGAAGAAGCCAAGACTTCTGACACCTTGATCTCCGACTCCTAGGGCCAAGAACTGTGTGAAAATAGCATTCTGTTGTTCAAGCCACCAGTCTGTGCTAATTTGTTATGCAGCCTGAGCTGACTAATACACTTTCCAAGTAATTCTAATGCGCAGTGAAGGTTGAGCACAAGTGGGCTAGTACAGAGCCTAGAACTTAGCAGGAGGTGATTAATTGGATTTTTGAACAAAGGATCGGGTTTTCTAATTCTTTCCAGCATTCTTGCCTCAGCGCCAGGCCCATGCACATCCAAAACTACTGGAATAATTTACAAATAGTAATTATTTTTTAGTATTATGTTTACTCTCTTTCTGAATTCTATGCTCGAGCCCAGCTGGTTTCCTTCCTGTTCTGAACACTGTAACTTTTCCTGCCTCTGGGCATCTTCTCTTCTTGCCTGGTCTGGTCTCACCTTTCTCACCTGCCCCAAGTGCTAGCTCTCATTTTAGCTTCTGCTGTCCTTCCCCCCTCTGGTTCCTATAGCTATTATCAACTGTGAGATTAACTTGGCATTTAAACATGCACGGCCCTTGATATTTATTTTAGTGTCCTCTCACCACCCTCACTGGGCAGACCCTGCCTGGCATCTCTCTGTTGTTAGATTCTCAAGTTCAATTAGCTTCATTTACACATCAGAAGCAACATGTTCTAAATTCAGTTTATCATCTCAGCCCCAAATGTCTCTTTCCATCTTTCCACGTTTCCTGTTTCTGGTAAGGACATCCCCATTTTCCAACAGAGGACGTTCGCACGTCTCTGACTGAGACCCATAGTAAGAAATGCACCTTATATCATAACAGACAGAAGTTGTAAGAAATAGCACTTGCCTGTGGCACATTCTTATCTCTCCTGTTTTAGTATCTTCTTTTTTTTTTAAATTTATTTGAATAACTGCCATAGAAGTTGTTTTGGAGTCAGGTTGATCATTCATTCATTTATGCAGCTAACGTTTATGGAAAGCCTGGCTATACCTGGTATTTAGATGCTGGTGAGACAATAGGGAAAAAACAGACACGATTCCTTGGGTTTGCTTTACCGAGGAGACAAGCCTTGAACTTGTAGTTTCAAGATGACTTGCAACAGTGTGGTGATTGCAGGGGTGCGGGAGGGGGGTGGGTGGGGGTGAAAGAGGGTATAGAAGGGACAAATGGTGATGGAAAAAATAAAATTAAAAAAACAACAATGATGACTTGGTCCAATCCAGCAAGTCAAGAGGGAGGAGAGAGCTGTCCAGAAATCACATCAACTGAACCGCACCAGCTGGGGCTCAGCTTAACCATTTTAAGTGTACAGTTCAGTCGTGTTAAATCTATTCCCACGGTTGTGTGACATAGTCCCAGGACGTTTTCATCTTATAAAACTGAAACTCTATATATCCTTTCTAGTTTCGAACTCTAGAAAAATGCAAGAAAAATATGTTCTGGAGAGCATGAGCGAAGTGAGCAAGCTACGTGGGTTTGGCTTTACCCAAGAGACAGAAAGGAGGGAATTAACTGAATTTATACTTATGGAGCGCCCGCCTGGTGCCAGGCCCTGTCGCATGGCCTATCCAGGTACTCTCCAGCTCCGAGAGCCCACACTTCTCATTTTTGTCCTCTTGCTGACATGAGGAGACGGCAGGGCGCTGTAACTTTTTGCATGTTTTTGGCTAAGGCCCGACGACCTCGAGCCCTTGCCAGTTTTTCGCCGGGGTCCTGAGCACCGGATTTGCCCGCCAGCCCTGTTCCCAGACCCACTGAGAGAGGAGCTGGGGGGGGGGGTGGCCGAGGGCCAGGACTCGTCAGCTTAGCTCTGTGCTGATGTAGGCAGAAGTCCCGCATTCAGTCCTGCTTGCATGGCTCTTAACTTATTTATTCCTTGCTCCATTTCAACAAAGCACTTGGACATGGCATGAGAAACAAATACTAATCAACGGTTTAAATAATGGATAAGGGAATTTGGACAAAGGGGGAAAGAAGACGGTGAGAAGAAAGGCCTAAGGATGCCGGCCACGCATCCTGTGTGCGGCCGCCCGGCTCCAGGGAGTTCATTTAAACCGTCTGGACTTCAGTGCTCTCATTTACAAAGTGGGAACCAAACAACTTACCTCGAAAGGTCATGGGAATTACATTACGAAACCACTGTACCAATGAGTTATTGTTATCCTGGCAGAGATTCCTTTTTTTAAAAAAACCCCATCTAGTCGGCTTCCATTAAAAATGAATTAGACAGGCTTTTCAGGCAAGCGGGCAAATCTGGAGCAGTGGGCAACTTTCTCAGCCTTTTGGAGCTGTGATGGCTTCTTCCCATTAGGTTATTAGAGAATATCAGCACAACAGAACTTGCACTCTTTTGATAAATTATACAGAGGAACCGAGGGCAGGCTTTAAATATCCAGGCCTCCAGGTATCACTTTTCCAATATTCCCAGAAATTGTTTTATGGAAGTTCTCTGCGTGTCTCTACGGGGGAGAAATTTGTGCTTCAGTGGCAAAGTATGTTATTGTTTAGAGCATCCCTTTCAGGTTATTTTATTCTGATTTTATGGGGGCTTTGAGCCTGTGTTGCGTTGAATTGTGTGCCCCTCACTCCCAATTCGTGTGGCGAAGCCCTAACTCCCAGGTACCTCAGAACGTGACCTTGTTGAGAAATAGGACCATTGCACCAGATGTGATTAGTTAAGATGAGGCCACACTGGAGGAGGGTGGGCCCTTGGTCCAATATGACCGGTGTCTTTATCAAAAGGGAAGTTCGGGCAAAGGCTCTCGCAGGGAGAACGCCGCGTGCACATGAAGACAGAGATCAGGGCGATGCATCTCCAAGCCAAGGGACACCGAAGGTCTCTGGCAGGCCCCCAGACGCGAGGCCAGGAGCATGGAACACACTCTCTCCCTCAGAGCCAGCCCTGCCAACACCCTGATCTTGTAAACTCTGTGAATTGTAGAAAATCAGTAACAATGCAAGAGAATTCTCGCCTGTAGACATGCAGATTTTGTCCCATCCACAGAGAGATTTAATGGTGAAGAGAGCCAGTCTTGTTCCCATCTGCTCATTCATTTCAGTATTCTTCATCTGTAAATGTATTTGTGCTTTGGTTTGTCCTTCAAACTGGATGTCACGTCTTCCTGGGCCTGAGTTCCTTCGTTTGGTAATGAGTCAAATAAAAAAAATATTTTAATCCCCACCTGAGGATATTTTTTTAATTGATTCCAGAGAGAGAGAGGAAGGGAGAGAGACACACACGTATGGTTTGCAGTTCTAGTTATTGATGCATCATTGGTTGATTCTTGTAAGTGTCCTGACGGGGGATGGAACCTGCAACCTTGGCATAGCGGGGACAATGCTCTAACCGACGGAGCTGCCCAGCCAGGGCTGGATGGCCTTTTGGTGGACGTTACATCACGGTTTAAGGATAAAGGTTGGCTGGCGTGTCAGGTCCCTTAGAGTCCTGAGGAGCAGTAATTCAAGATGTCCAGTCAGACACTCACATCCTCTCCTCTACCTCTTTCCTCGCTCCCATCTCTGGCGCCCTCTCGCCTGAGCTAAACAATTCAAAGTCCTCCCTTCTTCTCCAGTCCTGTTTCCAGCTTCTCAGTCACTGATCTTGAGGTGCCTCCTTTGAGGGAGCGGGGTTCTGCTTTCTCTTCATGAGTTTAGCTTCACCTGGCTGCCCACCAGGCCGAGGCAGGACAGGGCACTTAGAGCCTTTGTCCTCTGAGCCTGGGCCTGGGGCTCTCGTGCACAGGTTGTGTTTGACAAAGATGTCAAGGTGTCACTGGTAAGTGGCTGAGAGGCATCGTGGATGGGGTGTGACTGCCTGTCACGCGGTCTGGGGCTGCAATCTAGCAGAGCGCCGAGGGTGTAATTAATGCCAGACGCGTGTCGCCTAACGGCATCGTAAATCTGCCTGCGAGGGCTCCTTATGGGTGTTTTCTGACTCTTGGTGCTGAGCTTCACGGGTCCCCGTCGCTGCTTTCCAGGCATGTCATCATTCCGCAGGCTATCATCTGCAAAACGGGAGAGGCACCTATTAGCATGGAGCCAGGTAAGGTTACACCAGCGACTTCATTATACACCATGCATCTTGCAGGTTTGTAATTACACAGTTTAGAAAAAGAAAAACAAATTGCCAAAGGCAGTCGCTTGACATAGACGTATAGTTCCAGTCTGCAAGAATTATTGGTATAATTTTGTGTTGCCTTCTTTGATTAAAAAAAGTAGACTAAAAAAATTTAGTGAGCTTTGTGTACATGGAAATCCCAATGCAGTTTCAACGCCTGAAGTTTATCAGTGTAAAGCTGTATCCTGGATCATAAAAAATATTAATTTGCTGCTCTCTTGCTGCAGCGGAAGGAGAGCCCCTTGTTCATTTATTGCTGGGGATCTTTATTTTTCTCGGTTGCTGTGGCTATAGATTGTGTTGTGGATTCAAAAGGTGATGGTGACACATGAACTTGACCCGGGGCAGGCAGCTGGCTCTGTGTCCTCGCTGGGGACATGTGTGGGACCCTGTTACCTAGATCCTGGCCTCTAAGTTTGAGTCAAGCAGTACAGTGCTGCAGGACCCCAGCTCGCTAGCATACCATCGAGTCAACCAGAAAGACAGTTAACCAGCAAGTCCGCAGGCCACTGGCTCTTTTCCGCATCAGTGGAGGAAGCCCTCCTTCACTTGACTGCCCCTGAGAATTCTCACCTCTTCAGCCAGGGGTCCATGGCCACTGCCAGCTGCTCAGCAGAGCTCAGTGACCAACAGGGCATCCTCTGTTAAATCTTCAGGGCCTGTGTCCCCTCCTTCCCTCTTTCCTCTAACTCCTTCTAGAAACTGAGGTCCATCAAGTCCCAGTCCTTGGATATACTCCCTTGATTTACTACTTATTTCAGCTGGTGTAGAGGGGCACAGAGAATAAAGTTTAGCTCCCAGGGGTAGAGGACTTGTACATGCAAGCGGACGTCAGAGCCCCAGCTGGGCTTGAGTGAGGCCTACAGCTGAGATGGGGAGATAAAAAGGAAGAGCTGGAATCTTGGGTGAATGCAGGGACTTAGGGCGCACCCCCAGCACACTCCAACACCAGGGCCAGCTCGGAGACCTTAAACTTGACGTTAGGATCTACAGGGAGGGTCTGGGGAAGGCTGGGGCTGTCCCCAGTCTTGACAAGGGTTTTACAGCCCTTTATGTCCCAAGGATGTGCGCACATAAAGCCAAGGATCTGCCTGACTTGCAAACATCCCGCAGTGCAGCCAGCTGGACGCTGTTATTAAGTCTTACCCAGAGAGAGCTGTCAGATAATCTGGCAATTAAAATAATAAGGAAATTAACACGGGCATGAAGAAAACATCTTTTCTGAAAAGTAAAGTAAGGAGGCCAGCATTTGTTAAGTGAACTTGAAAATAAAAACATTAAAATGTATGCTGCACATGTGCATAAATTAATGTTCAGTTTTAGAGGCTGTGCATGAAGCAGTTTAAGACAATGGTTTTTAAACAAACCTTTTCTGTACTTTAGTATTTAAGCCAAACCAACAAACAAGCAAACAAAAAGCCTGCACCTGGACACGCCTCAAGGGTTCTAATTTAATTGGTTTGTGATGGAGCCTGGCCATTGGTATTTTCTTCCCAGATAGATCTGATGTGTCCTAGGATTGAGAATCTCTGGCTTAGTTAGTAGGCTCTGAAAATAATGGTTAGTTCTGACAAGGGCTGGAGTTAATTATTTGTCAAAAAGGTGTTAAATGGCCACTGACCCCTAGAGTCTGGCCATCACAATGGCAAGGGACCCATCTGAAACACAGACAAACTTACCAGAATGGGCAGCGTGATTTTGTCCTGCCAGTGGGCTGAGTGGTGGGAGGGGAGGTTGTGTACATCCACCCTAGGCCGTGCTGCAGAGGAGTCACTATTTCTTTCCCATGTCTCTCCTTCTTGTTCCAAACTAACATTTAATCACCTGGTTTTGTCTTAACAGTACTTTATTGAGGAAAAATTTACATACTAAAAATGTACACATTTTAAGTGTTATAGCTAAATGAATTTTTACCACATGGTCACCACCCAGATCAAGATATAGAATATTTCCATCACCCTCGTAAAGTTCCCTTATGCCTCTTTCCAGTCAATACCACAGGTTCTCAAAGTTCTGCTCATATTTTTTAAAAAAATATTTTTATTGATTTCAGAGAGAGGAAGGGAGAGGGAGAGAGAGAGAAACATCAACGATGAGAGAGTCATTGATCGGCTGCCTCCTACCTTCCCCCCCCTCTGCTGGGGATGGAGCCCGCAACCCGGGCATGTGCCCTGACTGGGAATCGAATCACGATCTCGTGGATGCTAGGTCGATGCTCTGCTCATTTTTTTCAGTCTATTTCTGTGTGTTAATTTCCATTGTTCTATCTTTCTTTTCATTGATTCTTTTTTTCTAATCCTCTCTATTCTGCTGTTGATCCCATTGACTGAGCTTTATATTTCCATTGTTGCATTCTTCAGTTCTAAAGCTTCCATCAGGCTCTTTTGTGTGTGCATGTGTTAATCCTCGCCTGAGGATTTCCCATTGATTTTTAGAGAGAGTGGAAGGGAGGGAGAGAGGGAGAGAGAGAAACATCAATGTGAGAGAGATGCATGGATCAGTTGCCTCCCAAACGCTCCCCAACTGGGGCGGGGAATCGAACCTGCAACCAAGATACGTGCCCTTGACCGGGAACTGAACCTGAGATTCTTCCTTGCATGGGCCAACGCTCTAACCACTGAGAACGCAGGCCAGGGAATGTAATAGATTCTTGAAATAAGGCAGTGAGTGAGTGGTTCGGAACTCTGAGATCTAGACTTTCATCATAAGTGTTTTGAAACACTGCCTTTGCTTTCTACTTAAGATAACATTAAATAACAATCTGAATTGGGCAACAGTGCATATTCAGCTCTCTATGCGTGCGATCTCTCTCCTTGAACTATCTGCAGAATCTGCACAGGGCTGGAGAGCACCCTCACCAGTCCACTCCGTGAGGGGCACACAGAAGGACGACAGCCTGCCATCAAGTTTTGCAGACACAACCATGCCACTACTTCTTTCATGTAATCTGCCTGTTTCGTACCTAAGGTGATGGGCAAAGATGTCATCCAATCACTGCTCTTCCTTTCTCTTTTTTTGTACTAAGAGTTGGTATTTCTAAATTTTCTAACAGAGATTTTACTAATTAACAAGTTCAAAAAAGAGAGACCATGGATCTCACAGGCATCGATTCACTTTTCCAGTGTAACTTGTAGAAATGAACTAGACTTTTGACCTTCTAGTGAATGTTTACCAAGTTCACAGAGGGAAGAAATACTATTTTGTGACAAAGAACCAAGACTTCATCAAGAGGCCCTATATTGTAATTAACTATTGTCTGGATCTTTACTAGATGCTAAGTTCCTTGATGTCAGGGACTGTGTTTGGTTCACTCTCATATTTCCTGTGTTTGGCACAGAGTAGGAGCTCAGTAAATGTTTATTGAGTAAATGAATTGGCAAGAGACTAATTTTACTATCTAAGAATAACAATATATATGAAATAGAGATATTGACAGTTGGGTAAAGCATGCAAAGTTAAAGACCTAGACTGAGAGGGAAGCTGAAAGAATGGGCCAAGAGGCTCTACGCCTCACAAGCATTATTGTACATGGATTTTCTGACCTGAGGACTTAATTCTATGCATAGGCATATTTCAAAGAAGACAAAGCAGCCGAGGTAATGACTAGCACATTATGGGAACATTTTATAAGCCATTATGTTTCTAGGAAATTATCCATGGTAACTAGAGACCCAGACATGAATTTGAACTAATTTGGCCAAAAAGCAGGCAAGATCCAGAAGGACACTGTGTTGTCCTGGGAGATATCTTGGGCACATGTTTACTAAAACAGTTTTGAACATATCAGATGTTCTGGATGAGAGTAAAATGGAAGTGGGATAAAAATGCAAAGGCCAAAATTCCTTTCTTTAGCTGAATCAAGAATGACATGGCCAAAGGGAGTCATCTTATGATCTTGGCAGGACAGCTGCTTGCCTCAATGCCCCTTTTCTAAGCCTTGGGGGCACGTAGATTGGTGAGTACAAGTGATTAAAAAGCTATTACTTGTTACTTTCCCCCCTTTTTTATACCGTAATATTTATTTAATTTATTATTATTAATTTTACTGACATGATTTTATGTATATGAAATTCAATAGGAAAAACTTATGACTGTTTGCATTTGCCTGGCCATTACT
The DNA here is from genome assembly GCF_054644295.1 of Miniopterus natalensis. Lineage (NCBI taxonomy): Eukaryota > Metazoa > Chordata > Mammalia > Chiroptera > Miniopteridae > Miniopterus > Miniopterus natalensis. The sequence goes on from NC_142097.1 coordinate 28,518,714, forward strand.
TTTATTTGTCTTGTTTTATGATTATTCTGGAAATATTTTTTTTCATATAGAGGAAGGGTTTTTTTATAAAATTATCTTCCCCAGGTATCAAATATGCTAAATGTGCCTCATATCAGAGAGAATGAAACTAGTGAAACTCTGGCCAGCGTGAAATAGTGGAAAGCAGGAAAAAGTTTCTTCTGGAGAAAGAGGAAAATCTGTGCAGTTTGGTGGGTCTCAAAGAATTAAGGTGAGCTCATCAAGTTTGCAGATTTTACCTTCCCCGGGTAACAACGCATGTATGTGTACACAAATGGTGATGGCTGATAGTATAAGGAGGTGTGCTTTTCAAGACGATGAACTATGCTCTCTATTTTTAAAGGGCTTGACGCAAAAAGAAAAATTAGTAAGTAAGCAAATGTAACGATTGAATAGTCACTGTTAATTTTGGGAACTCTTCAGTGTTGTTAGCTAGGTAATATCAGGAAATCAGTTTTCTTTTTGTTCAAGAGGGAGCTATTTTCAGAGCAAGCTGGGGCAGAAAGAGACTGCCCCCCAAGGGACTATCCTCCTGGTTATGAAATGAATGTTTGTGTTTCCCCCAAATTCATACGTTGAATCCCTAGTCCCCAATGATATGATATTTGGAGGTGGAGCTGTGGGGAGGTGATCAGATCATGAGGGTGGAGCCCTCATGGGTGGGATTAGTGCCCTTAAGAGAAGAGACATGAGAGAGAGGGCTTTTCTTGTGTAGAGGAGGGGGGGTGTTGTTATAAAATAATCTGTCACCAAAACCCAACCATGTTGGCACCCTGATCTTAGACTTCCAGCCCCCAGAACTGCGAGAAATAAATTTCAGTTGTTTAAGCCACCCAGTCTGTGGTACGTGTTTTCAGAAGCCTGGGTCAGCCAGGATGCTCATCCCCTGAGTAAATGAGGGTGATCACTGGCTAGAGCTACATCTCAGGTCAGAGACACTGAGAACTGCCACGTCACAGACGTGGCCACCCTATGGCAGAGCAGGCTGGGGAAACCTAAACCTTTTGCAGCTGCCACTAGGCTTGATGTTTGAGATATCTGTTTGCTATTCAAGGTATGTCCCAAGAGCAACAAGAATCCCCACCATGATAGCATATACTTTCCCCCATAAGTATAACTGAAAAATTTAAGTGACTCTTATGAAAATGATTTATTGCTCACTCAATGAGCAATTTTTTACACTGACTGAACACACATCCTGGAGCGCTTTTACAAATTGCCTGTATTGTTTTTATATAGAAGGCATGATGGAATCCTTTAGATTATAGATGCCGCCACACTTGACATTCTACCCTGAATGTATGTAGTGTTTCAATTCCCTGGTAAGAACCATTCTTTTCTCAGACGTCTTTACTCTTTCTTCATTTTTATCGTCAGCACCAGCAGCTGACTTTCTTTTGGGAGCTACTTTTCATACAGAAACAAAACTTTCATCTCCTTATAAAAGTTTTGGCGTATGTGACAACAAAGGAGAGAGTGACTGGATCATGTGGAGATGCTGATTCAGGGGTTTTATTAGGGTTTTTCGGTAGCTAACCTGGAGACGTGGTTCAGACCGCTGATCCTGTAGAATATAGGACTGAAATTTGTGTTTAGAGACACTGCCAAATGGACCTTCAGTGCCATTCAAGAATGGTCAAAACTGTCAAGGCTAAATCCAAAAGGCTTGTAAATGACAAGAGTCTCTTGAAGTGTTTTATGTGGATAACTGAGCAGAGTGAATCCAAAATAATTATTCTAGCCAAGATTCTGATCTCCATAATTAGAGGACTCCTTCCCCTTACAGAATTCTGCTCCAGTGAGGTTCATGTTTTATCTTTTTTGTCTGGGAGGCCTGGCTATCACATGTGCCCTCCCAGTGACAGGGCACAAACACCAGACGCTGTCCTTTCTATGTGTGCACTTGTTTGACTTGCTTTAAGAAATTCAAATATCCACAGGTCAAAAGTTACACACAGTCCAAAGATTATTGACATTACAAGAGGTTCCTTTAAAAATCATTGCTCAAAAAAAAAAAAAAATCATCACTCAATGTCCTTAACAAAAGTTTTGGCTGACCAGAAGTAAATTGTAAATCTTCGAGCACCTCTTCAGTGGTGGACCTTGCGTGCTGCGTCTAGCACGTGTTTGTTCAGTGCCCCGTCTTGCCCTGGAGCACAGGCTGGCGCTCTCTATCCCCTTCACTGTGGTCCATATGGGCTTTGGCGCTCAGTCAACTCCTGATGACAATGACACCAGCTGCCTCTTCAGCAACTCTGTTCCCCTGTGTGGCTCAGTATCCTCAACGACCCTCTTCCTGTTCAAGAGTGAGATCTCAGGGGCTCTGTAAAAGTTTTCCTCCTCTGTGCCCCAGTGCCCAGGGGACTCCTCTTGGCAGGCTTCTGAGCCTGCCCAATGCATCTGGCCCATTTCTAGGCAGAGATCACTAAGAACTGATTCTGTCCTGGCCTCTCTGCCTGCTTCCTTAGACCTGGCGATTCAGAAGGTTCCATGCTTCCAAGTGGCCTTGGCATGCTTTCCCATTTCCCTTTGTTCTGAATTTCATTCACCACGTGGATCTGCCTTGCCCCCTCACTCATCAGCATGCTCTTGCAATCCCAGCCCGATTGGGGGTCCTGTTTGCCCAGGAAAGAGGTTAGATACCCTAACCTCCAGATGACCCTCCAGATGCTTGTGGGCTCCAATTACGTCGGCACTTTTCCAAGTGGACACAGGACCGCTCATGAGCATGCAGTTGAGGGAGGTGATGGAGCAGCTGCTCATCTGAATTCTCCTCAGGAGCAATGACCAGGTCACTGGCAACACTTGCTTCCCTCTCATTTCCAAGTATGGACACTGATGGAGATGATGAAGTGAATGGAATTCTGCACCAGGGAGGATGTCCATTCTCACTTCATTCACATGTTTGGCTGTTAGTTATACTTAAGGCTTGGTATGATGTCATCTCTTCAAATATTGGGAGCATTACTACTAATTAGTAAGATTGTGTTTTGGAGTTTTCTTTCCTTTATCAGAGATATCCTTTCTCCCATTTTGAATTGTCATGCCCGTGCCATGGCTGCAAAAAAAGCTGGGAAAGCAAGGGTCTCGCTTCTGCCTTGGGGAAGTGCTAGTCCTAAGGTGGAAACTTCCCTAAACTCAGGGAGACTTTTCAAACAGTAGCAGTGCCAGAAATGATAAAATATATCCTTGGTATTGACTATTGCCTGGGAGGTACTTATGAGCCAGTTCTGGAAGTGGCATATATGTCTGCTCACGTTTTATTGGCTAGGAATCAGGCATTCCTGTTTGCACGGGAGGTCATACCTAATTGCAAAGGAGGCTGGGAAATGTGGTCTAGTTTATGCCCAGGAAGAAGAGGAAATGGGTTTGATGAAGAAGGAGCTAGAGCTAGCCAAGCCTCTTTACTCAACTGCCTTGTGCATGTGCTTGGATATTGTGACTTACCTTAGACCCTTTTGGAAATAGTCATGCTATAAATTAATTTAAAAAGACACACAATCTGCCTCTCTTCTTCCAGAATCTTTTTTTTTTTTCCTCCTATAAAATATAAGGTAAGGAAAAGTTATATAATTGTCGGTTCTCAGTTTGGGAAGCCCACTAATTTGGGCCCATACCTGCGGTAATGGTTGGGCCATCAAAAGGCTTCTGAGCATCTAACTCCAGTCTAGAGATTTTCTCCAGGGTCAACTTTCTTTTTGCTTTCCAAGTGGCCACATTCTCCTGTGTCTCCTGCATCACTGACCAACCTCTCATCCAGCTTGGCTTGGATTCCGGGGCAAGGCTTTGGCCTACATACATTTGTTTGGAATCAGCAGTGTTTCTTTCCATTTCTTCCTAGACTCACGCTTGGCATCTGGTCAGCACCGTCCCTCTGTTCCTACTTATTTGGGGTAGGAGATTTTAAAGGCTCTGGAGTTCTGAGATTATCACCCTGGGCACAGCCTTTGGCAGGTGAACTTTGGTGGATAGCAAGATTCTTGTTCTGGGCTCACACTCATCCCTCCTCCCCCACATCCTGTCCCTTGGTCTGGCTGTCCTTGCAGCACTCAGGGGCTACCCAACTGTCTCCTGATGGGCCATCTGTAGGCACTTTTGCTTTCTGGCAAACTACTTTGCACAAGCGGCTTTTAAGCATGATTAGTGTGGTTCACCCAGGTTCCTGGTTTTCAGATCACATCCCGCCTATTTACTGGTCCTTTTTAATTCACTAATTTCTGCAAATATAAAACCCTTTATTCCCCTGTCAATATACTCTTCTGAGCCTTTCATGTAATAAAAAGCTTGGGTTTCAGTTTTAATCATTGTGATTAATGTTATTCCACTAATAACCTTTTTCTACTTGGGAAGGCTCCAATTATGACTATATTTTGAGTTTGGCCTTGGGCCAGTTTCTAACCCAATGATCCAGGTGTTCATTGGTTCCATGATTCCACAGCATGGCCTTTAACGTCTCCTATATCCACTTACTCCTACAGATTTTGGGCAGAGCCAGTCCTCCAGACCTTCTGCTGATCCACCCTTGGATGAAATGAGGCTGGCTGCCTGGGGAGAGAAGGTCTGTCTCTCTCTCACTGTCCGTATGCTCAGGCGCAAGCCTGTCCAATGACTCTTGATGTTTTCCCCAACGGTGAAGTCAAGCACATTCGGGCTTTATCATTCTTTGGCTTACCATTCATCCTTATAATTAATAACGGAACTTTGCCAGAAACTCCTTTTTTTAAAGAATGTTCTTCAAGGAGAATAAATTCTTCATAAACTCAGTATAAACTCTTCACAGTCCCTGGACTCCTTTCAGGCGCAGTAGAGGAAATAGGTTAGCTCTTCAGGGAGGTCACATGATATAGGGGAAAGAACATACTCTTCCAGGTCAGGATTAGTTGTGTGACCTTGAGAAAATTATTTAACCCCTCTGAGTGTCAATCATTTGTGAACTGGAACTATGGTGATCTATCTCGCTCGAGTGGGATGATGATTAAATTGAATTATATATCTGATGTGGCTCCATTTTTAGTAATATAATAGTCTACGTAGTCTGAAACACTTCCCACTAGAAAATACCTAAAAATGCTGAATAGACTATGACAACTTGAGGCAGCTTCCGGAAGTCTCTATTGGCCAGTAAACCTGATGCAGTGAGAGGGTGGGTAGGCGGAGCTGAAAGAGGGAGGTAGGGGGTGGAATTTCTCTGCATCGACCAGGGTTTGCCCACAACGGTGTAGCTAGTAAATCAGGTGGCTGACGCAGAGGGTAATTGGTCCCTCTTGTATATCACAAGTAGAATGCTCCCCCTTTTTCCAGTTCCCTGGAAAGTGGATTTAGCTAAGTGAGGATGAGGTTCCTGGATGGAGAGAGAGGGAGGAAAGAAAACACCGTGGACCCCACAGTGTTGTGTATCTGAGCAAGACCATGCCTGTTTCCCTAAGCTCTTCTTATCTCCCTTTCTCCTCATTTCTCCTTTTTTCTACTTCTTTTTTAGAAGTATCCTTGCAGTCTGTGTGCAGCGGTGGTGGCAGAAGTTGCTCCTGTCTTTCTTGCTCCTCTTGGAGGTCATCTCACCTTTGACTCCCGTGGGTTCAACCACATTAGACACAGGCCTCTCACCTTAGACACAGGCGTGCTGGTCATGCACAGCCCGGGGGCCTAGCTGTAGTGGATCAGTTGTCATTTTAGAACCACCATGGCCTTCCAACCTTCTCTTTATAGGGGATAGGAGGAAGTATTTTTTATTTCTACAAAGCAATATGATTCCTGAAGTGACGCTGCTCATGGGTCCTTGGTAAAAGACCAGTACAGCAATGCACCCCTGACTGCCAGGAATAAAGGGTGGGGAACAGGGTCCCGGAGAGCAATATCAGGTAACTTGGATATACACTAGGTAAGGCTGAAAATGGAAGTATAGATTTTTAGGATCTTTGCAATGATTGATTTAAGCTCTCTCATTTTACTGAAGAGAAACAGAAGTAAATGACTTAGTTGCCCAAGGTCAGAGAGCTAGTGGCACAGCCAGAACTTGATCCCAGGTCTTAAATTCTTTTGCTCTAATGATAGATCATGCATGACTAGCCTCTTGAAACCCCAGGTTGAAAGCTGCCTGATGGTTGCCATAGAAATGCCAGACCTTCCTGGTGTGTTGGATGGGGAGGGAAGATGATATTGCTTACCAATATCTATTCTCCCTTCACTATTTTTTTTTTTTTTAAATATATCTTTATTGATTTCAGAGAAGGGAAGGGAGAGGGAGATAGAGAAACATCAATGATGAGAGAGTCATTGATCGGCTGCAGCCCGCAATCTGGGCATGTGCCCTGACCGGGAATCGAACCCTGATCGCCTGGATCCTAGGTCGATGCTCAACCGCTGAGCCACGCCCAGCAGGGCTCCCTTCACTATTAACAGCACTCCAGCTACAAGGTGGTGCTATATCCATTAAAAGACCATGTTTTTCAGGTTACTTTGCCGATGGGATGACCATGCGGCAGAGTTCTGGCTAGTGAGCTGTAAATGGAAATCACTGGGTGGAGCCTCCAAGGGGTTTCCCGTATAGCAAGGAAGACCCAGCTAATGTGTCATTTCCCCTTTGCTTTCCTCTTTTTGTCTAGCATTTAGATTCCATGTTAGAGGTAGAAGAGCCTTCTCATCACTGTGAGATGACCATTCGGCCAAGAGAATTGGATGGACTTTGGCTGTGACATGCTTGAGCTGCTGAATTAATCAGCAACCACCTACTTTCTGACTTGATTGCGTCACTATACATTGATCTTTTGTTAGCTGCAGTCAAACATTGCCCAAAAAGGAATCTATATATTTATGTACTCTAATTCCCCAGAAAACAGCCTTTTACATTATTAAACATCGCTGAATATGTTAGCAAACAGATGATTAGAGGGTGAAATTATTCACATCACCAGAGAAGCTTTCACATTATGAAAGGATCACAGGCTCCCTTTCAATTGCATCTTTTTAAGTGTTTGTTTATAGACCATTTCATACTTAACAGAGGAGAAACTAAAAGCTGAGCTGTTCCATGATATTGCGGATTAAGAATCAATCAGAAACAAAGGTAAAACAACTCTGAAAGCATAGTGATCAAAAAAGACATTCATATTACTGCTTAACTCCTCTGTTTTCAACCAGGAGGGACACTCAAATGCCAGACACCTGGCTCTCCTAACAGAGTAGAATTGGACACACTTCTCAACGATGTGTCATTCTTTCCATGAAACTGACTCTTCAAGTATTTCCTTCCCGTTTCTATTAAAAGCCCCTCTATCTTCCTGCACACCCAGACTTCAAACCTCTATCATCTTTTCTCCTCCAACCTCAACCTTCAATTGGCTGTCAGACCTTGGGTGGGTGGGTCGGGAATGGAGAGAAAGATCCCAAGTGAATTTATCCAGGTGTTCTCTGAAGCCTCAGTCACTCATGCTCTTTGGTACGGCCACTCATTAGCTGTCTGCATGGGAAATATCAATCTGTGCGATGCTGACATTTGAGGCTTACTTGATTGCTTTGATGTATTTGTTCTGGAGACCAAACACCCCAATTACAGCCAACGGTACACTTTTAATTGAGACGCGGAGGTAAAAGGACTTTCTGTTGCCATAGTTTCAGAGGCACATATGTGGTCAGCTGCCTAAAGCTGGATTTATTTTCAGATGTAAGATATCACTGACAGCGAGCTCTGGTAACTAAGGGACATCTGCTGTTCTGGGAGGAGCGGAGGGTGATCTTGAAGCTCAGCTAAAATCAGGCTCTTAGGCAAAGCACATTCTGTAGTGTTGTTTTCAACGCCTTCAGTCTCATATCCTTATTTTGTGAGTACATGTCTGAAGAGGAAGTATTAACCTATACCTTGATGAGTACTTTGACATTAGACTATTGTTCTGAGTGACAGAAAATAAAAAAAAAGAAAGTAAAAAAGAAAAAGGCAAGGGGCAGTTCTAAGCAAGTCAGTAACTGCAGCACCTGGATCTTCTTCCCACCGTTGGAGAATCTCATGGAAATGGCCAAGAGGACAGAAGGGAGGAGAAACTTGCATTGGACGCTAGGAAGGCTGATGGCCATGATACACGTGGGAAACCATAGACTTTCTGCTAAATGTGGATCGAGAGAAGGACTGATTGGATTCATGGCTCCTTTTATGCTTAAAACCAGCTTGTCTGGGAGGTGAGAAGAAGAGACTTCATCAGAATTCAGTGACACCCCTTCATTCTGAGGGATGCCAGCTGGAGGCAAGGGTGGGCTGCAGGCAGTTGGAGAGTCGGCTGGATCCTGCAAGGAGAAACCCATTAGGTATCCTGTGCCAGCCTAGTACCTAATCACAGATTGCACTTGGCACAGATGTCTCTGTCAGGCAAAACACAGGGGCACTCCCCAGCCAACTCTTGGCGGCCACTCCAGCACTGCAAAGAAAATTGTAAACACAGAGATGAAACTTCTGCTGTGGTATCTTACAGCCTCAGCTCCCTCCCTCTGCATCTGCTGGATCTCTGGATTTCTGCAACAAATCTAAATTTATCCCTATTCCCTTCATCAGGGCTGAAAGACTGGCTAAAAACTGGGCTATAAAACTCTCTCAACTTCCAAAGGAAGGAAATTGCACAGGTTATATTCTCCAAGTACGATATTATTAATAAATAAAAGTTGACATAAAACCCAACCACTTGAAAATGAAAACAACACAGGACAAATGCAGAACATTCACCTAAATAAGTCTTAGGTTAAGGAGGCTATAAGAAGCACTAGAGTCTAATTCGCTAATAATGACATCGACGACATTAGATATCAAAACTTATAGGATACGACTAAAATTGGGCTCAGAGGAAAATGCATAACCTTAAATGCCTTCCTTTATTTTTTTAAATATCTTGCTTTTAAGCAAGGAGTAAGCTGCATACAAATATTAAAAGCAATAATTGGGAAAACAGAATATACAAAACTCACAGCAGAGCTTAATTTTTTAATATAATGGACAAGTTGCCAGCATCTCAAATCAAGTGTCTTATTTTTTTAATTGTCTTTGTATCCCTATATTCTAGCACAGTTCCCGGAACAAAGAAGGTGCTCACTCAGTAAATATGTGCAGAATTGGTGAATGGATTGTGAAGAGAATGGGGCCATGAGAAGGAAGAAGTTAGCCTGGAGGCTTCCTCAGGAGCAAGGCCACACTGTCCAGCTCACATGGACAGAGAAGGGAAACCTCTCTATGGTTGACATTTTCCCCATCAGTTGGAAACTCGGGGTTGTCATTGGTGGTGGTGCAGGATGAAGATGAAGTTGACCACTAAGAAGCCTTTTCTCAATTCCGTCTCCAGAGAGGGGCCAGCCCTCATTAGTGACATCTAAGGGTACAAAAGATTGTATAGGGACCTCCTCACACCAGAAATGACTGCAAGGGTTCTGCACAAACCATGGGCCCCCAAGCAGGGCGCCACTGACCTCCACATCATCATATGATTTGTGTAATTTCAGTTTCATGAGAGTAGCTTTAGAACTTTCAGAGTTGCATGAGCTATCTCTCAAAGAAATGAGTGTTTTCTATTTTTTAACTGTATTTGCTTCCCTGTCCTTAGGTAAGTAAGCATTTTACGTGTTTTTAAGCAGTTACTGCGAAAGGATAGATACAAGGCTTTAGCTCAGCTATTTGAAAGCCATCTGGGTTTGAAAGAGCCTTTTAAAAAATGTTCTGTCACTGGAAATTGATGGGCAAACCATTGTGTGCTTTCATTTGCTGGACATGTGCAGCCAAGTGGAACAGACAGTGCTTTTCTTTGTGGTAATTGTTCACTTATTTCTTTGTTTTCCATTTATTCCAAACTGCCAGGGGTTAGAGTGGAGCAAGACATTCAAGAGACGCAATCCATTATCAGTCTCTTCAAAAGTGGGCGAAAGCAACTAATTTTGTTAAGGGTTTATAATGTCAGGTATTTTACATGTAGCTTGAGTCAGCTGACTCTGCCAGCTCATTTAAGATCCAGCTAGGATTGATCCAGAACGCTAGCCCAAGAACTATGGGAAGTCCAAGGCCCTGCCCCAAACTTATGCAAATTTCCTGGGGTCTTAAGTGTTCATGGTCTGCTCTTGTTGTGAGCTCACTTTTCTGCCGGAAAAAAAAATTGAATGTTTGGATCATCTTGGTTCCTGTTCGGCACCATACCAGCCTAGATGGGTACAGTGCTCTCCACGGTCTCCTCCTTGCCTTCCAGTTGTGAAAGGCTTTTCTGTGTGGGCAGAAGACTCTACTGAAGGTTGGGGAATGAGGCAAGGGTTGTAAGCCACCTCAAATTTACTGTTGGATTTTCTTACTTTTATCTCTCTTGGTCACCATTGTGAGGCTGGTGGCTAAGCCAGATCACTCTGCGCTTAGCCTTTTGCCAGCTCACAGATTTTTCTCTCCAGGTAAGACTTCATTGATTTAAATTGTTTTAAATATATCACTCTACTCCATTTAATTACACATGCTAACACATTTAGTACATGACAACTGCATGAAGTGTGCACTGCTATTTTCATCGTAGAGAAGATATCTTGGAGCTCAGAGAGGTAATGTAACTTAGCTCCCATGGCTGGTTGTTGAGAAATTGGCTCAGATTGAGGTTAATCTAGCTCCAAAGTCCATGCTCTTTCTACCTTTCTTTCCATTTTTATAAGTGTGCATCATGGCTCTCCTTCTACCTGTCAGGCATTGCCTACAGGATTTTTGGAGTACTGTGATGTTCCATGCACTCACCCATGAGCCACACTACACAGTGGAAATAAAAGCTGGACAAACTCTTGAGCTCCTGGGCCTTGGAAGACTTAAGACAGTTGAGAGTAAAGTGCTCTAAATAACTACAGGGGTAGGGAAGAGGGAAACCTACAAGAAGTGAGATTATTTAGCCTAAGGAGAAAGAGGGTCTGTATACAATGGTATAAAATAATGGACTGGACTCTAGTCCTTTTTTAATCTCTTTCTTCAAGATCTTGGGCAGGTTGCTTTGTCTCCCTAAGCCTCAGTTTTATTTGCAAGCCAAGATTCTTTCGAACCCTTCCAGACCTTACCTTTTCTGATTTTCCCACAAGTTTTGGAGGCAAGGATCCTTGGCCACTATTGACAGGGAAGACTTGGTGCTCTGTTATATGGAGGCATTTATTTTGCTCTCTGGGTGGTTCTTAGTTCTGCCCTCTTTTTCTTGCCGTTGCTGGGATGGATTTCTTGTCTCTCTACTGGAATCACCTTCCATCTATTCCCCCTTCAGTTCTCCCTTCTTTGTTCTCCAATTGAAAAATGATGGAGAAACAGGCCCGTGGCGGGAATCAAAACTGCCTGTGGCCGAAGGAGGCTCTGCTCAAATCACCGCAAAATTCTTCCACCGCGTGCCTGCGGAAGTATTGATTCTGATTTTATTTTCTCCTTTCGGTTAGGAATCTTAATTGAACTGTGGGTAGCCGCGATTACCACGGGCTCACCCCTATTAAGCCCCAGACACACTCCCCTGAATTTTCTGCTCAATCAATACCACCTAGTTTCAATGAGGAGAGAAAGGTTACAAATTTTATATATAAAGGTGGGTATTGAAAAATTCCTCTGGTTGGCTCCAGGTCAGCGTCCAATTCACAGCACTTTACGAGAGTAATTCTTTCAGAGAGAGATTTTTCAACCTGTGGAAGTGACTTTCATGGGACGGGGCGGGGGAGGCCATCTGGGAAGTCAGCATGAAAACTCTTCTTTGTATAAAAAGCTGATGGGAGGTGGGAAGAGGCAGCCAGACCTGTCTGTGTCCAGCTGGGTTTGGAGGGAGGAAGAGGCTGGTAGTGGTGTGGACACGCAGGTGGGGACTGCCAGGGAATCTGCTTTCTGTTCCCCTCTCTGCTCTCTAACTGCCAGCAGGGATCAAGCCTCCATTAAGTCCCTCCTAGCTAATGGTCATACAAACTCTACTGCATTTAACTCACCCAGTAACTATTGAGAATCTACTCGAAGCCAGGCGAGGGGTGTCCGGTGGTGATGCATCTGTGTCAAGGAGCTTAATTCCTAAAACAGCCCTACACACTGCGTTTGCTCATCTCTAACACTTGGATTGCTCTCTTGTTGCAAAGCTTGTGAGAACTTTGCTTCTGGAATAATATGTGTTAGTCTGGGCCTTTCATAAAGCAGACACCAAGATGAGTTAGACATGCAAGAGATTCACTGGGGAAGCCCTGATGAGGGGAAATGGGAAAGGGAGCCAGGGTGGGCTGGGAGAGCCATCAGGCTGGGGGCAGCTCTGACCCCTATGAGGGAGAGAGGCAGGGAGAGAGACCAAGGCTGCAGGATAGTCCTAAAAGGCTTCGGCGAGGCTGATGGCGAATCCCAAGTCAAAGTTGCCCCGGGAGGAGTCCTGCATCTCCCAGGACCAGGCATGTCACACTCAGTGACTGACTAGGAGCAGCCTACGGTACATGTCGCTTTTGTGAACATTGGTGATGGATTTTAGAGCGCAGCATCCGGGCTGTTGGTCAGTTACACGCCCAGGAGTAGGGGGATCTGAGAGGTCCTGCCACCGTTCAGTCCCTACCCTGCCCCTCACTCTCTGGGTGACTCTGGGCAAGTCAAGTCATTTCTTTAAGCTTCATCTTTCCTTACCTGTAAAGTAAGATAATTCACATCTCATGGGATTATAGGGAGCAATAAACGAGATGATGCATATAAAAAGCATTTTGCACAGTGCTTGGAACACAGTGAGTTCTTGATAAATGTTAACAATTGTTAGGCTTTATTATGTTAATAGTTGAAGCTTTTTTTTTTTTTTTTGAAACGAAATGTTCCTTGAAACCTAAATACACAAAACGGATGGAGCATTCTAGTTGAAAGAGGGTGGGAAGCCCTGAGTGCTGGGCCTCCCCCACACCTCTACTCCAGTCCTTGGAACATTTCTGAGGAACTCTAGGATTGGAGAAACAACAGGTCAAATCACATCATCTACACATTGTGTGTGTGTATTTGAATTTTTTATGTTGATAACTTAAAAAGATTTTTAAAAATTAATACACAATAAGATTGACCTTTCGAAGGTATACAGTTTCATGGGTTTTAATACATGAATAGATCTGTGTAACCACTACTACGAAGGACATACAGACCAGTTTCCTCAGCTGGCTCTTTGTCATCTCCCCTCCCCCGCCCCTAACGCCTGGCCACCACGGTTCTGTTCTCCATCGCCACTGCTTTGTCTTTCTGAGAAGGTCAAATAAATGGCATAGTATAACATTCAGTCTTTTGGGACTGGCTTCTTTCATTCAGCACAATGCTTCTAAGATTCATCCAAGTTGCTGTGTATCAATAGTTCATCCCTTTTATTGCTGGATAATATTCCCACGTATGGGTGCCGCATGGCTTGTTTACCCATCCTCCAGCGAAAGGAAAATTGGGTTGTTTCCACTTTACAGCAATTCCTGGCACAGTGTTGGGGGTGACCAATACATGGTAGCTGCTATCATGGAGGCTAAGAGTGGGGGGCCACGTTTCTGTGCACTGTAAGGGATTCCCATATGTCTTCTTTTTAAATAAACCCTACACTTTGGTTTTTTACTACAATTATTTTCCTGCTTATAAATCCCTGAATGCAATGAGTCAAAACTCATTGCCTTTGGGTTTGAGCGGCTAATTGGGGAGGCAGCCACTTGGCAACATCTTTTCTTTCTCAGTTTCTCTCTCTCTAAGCATCTCTCCCAGAGGTCAGATCCCCTCCCCCCCCAAGTCATAAGCAGTGGCTCCAGGACTAAGTTGTATTATTGATTGTAGCTAAATGCACACCTAGGACTGTAGCTCTTGACACTTAATTTCTCTCCCAGATGCTCCAGCTTCATATTCCTAAGTCACTCATCAACAGTGTGCCCTTTTATCCATCCCAGCTGACACTCTTCAAGCATTTTAGTGACTCTGAACTCATTCTTTATTTAGCAATTTTATCACTTCAGTCCCATGCTGTTAAAAATTCATCTTCACTAATATCAACACCATTAGGATTTGTTTGAGTAATGAAGACACAAATGCTATTTAAAACTGCAACTGGAAAGTGGAGCTGGGTCAACCCAAGGCCTTCCATGCTGTTGAGCCCCCGAGGGTTGGCTCTTCAAAGTCAGTCTGGAGCAGAGTTAGTTGTTAGGAGCTGGAGAAAGCTGCAAGGCTCTACCTAATGGAGTGCAAAGAATTTGGAGTGTCTGGTAGCAATTCTAGATGGTGAGGAAAAGAAGGAAGACAGGAAAGACCAAGTAACAGAGAAGAACCCATAACATGTACTTGGCTGGGAAGCACGTAAGAAGAAGTGACCAGTGACAAAACCCCAGGAATGGAATTTCACTCCTTGCCCTGTTTTCTCTGTCATACGGTAGTCACACCTTTATTATGGGGTTGGAGATATAAACTATCAAGGAACCACCCCTCCTGCCCTCTGGGCTCTAACTGGTTGAGAATGGACAACAGGAGTCATACTTAGTAAGGATGGTCTCCTAAGAACAAGGCTGTCTGGTGTTCAGTTTGAAATTGTTCACATAGACTCCTGGTCTATCCCTTCTGTTTTTGGAGGGAATTACTCCTTAGTAATGTCTAACACACACCAGGGGACTTCCAAGAATGATTTTTATCCTGGAAAACACAAGAGCTGGCTCTCATTTCTCTGTCAACAGGAATTGGGACAGAGGGAGTAGATGCTGGATGGAGACAAGATTAATACAAGGATTTCATTTGGTGAAAGCAGGAGTTTGGAGCCAGGGAGGTGTGGTTTCCCCTCCTTGCTCTTCGGCACTTCTCCAACACCAAGAACCCATATCATGTGGAGGACAGCTTTACACTCCCATCAGATGTGGAATGAGGGGTGTTATGGGCTGAATTTTGTCCCTCCCCCAAATTTATATGTTAAAGTCCTAACTCCCAGTATCTTAAAATGTGACTGTATTTGGAGATAGTGACTTTAAGAAGGTGATTAGATTAAATGAGATCATATGGGTGGGGCCCTAATCCAATAGAACTGACATCCTTAGAAGGAGAGGAAGGGACACCAGGGGTCAGTGTGCACAGAGAAAAGGTCATGTAAGCACACAGCGGGAAGGCAGCCATCTGCAAGTCAAGGAGAGAGACCTCAATAAAAAGGGTTAGGCGATCTCACTCACCTAGATCTTAAGAGGCAAGGACATCTCTGCTGACATCTGGGGAATCTTTGTAAGAAATGCTATCCCCATCCCATCTTAGATAGAGCATGACAAAGAAGAGGTAGCTGAGGCATGGGAAGCGAAGCGCTGAGACAGAGCCGGGTGACCTGGCTACTCTCTTCACTTGGACACGCACCAGTGTGTGACCTGGGACAGCATCTTCTCTGAGTCCCACATTCCTGTAGCAGGAACATGGAGATAGTAAGTCTTGTCACGACTGCTTTATAGAGCTGTGGGTCCAGAGACAGGACATGAAAGCTTGTTCTTCCTTGGAAAGCATGGTAACTTTTCTAACTGGTCAATGGGGAAGTTCAGAGAATGAAAATCTGTTTATACTTTAATTCTCCATATGTAGCTTTGATATGAGGTCTTGGAAAATTTACCTTTAGTATTATGAGAATTTTTGCAAAGGCATTTCTTGATGACCGTGAAACAAGAGAGGTTACAGGTGAAAAGACATTATGTTTAAATTCAGAAAAGACATTGAAAATGTAACTGTGTGCATAATATAATATTTGGAAGATAACGTGTCCCATAATACTGTGATGCCACAGCAGGTTTCTTTAAAATTTTTTTTTCCCAAAAGGGTTTCCTACTAAAGAGGTGTTCTAATGCCAACACGTATAGCTTCTTTTGGAAGGACATCTCTTCTCCAATTTTTGCTCATTGTGTTTTAAAATACATATTAATATTTCAAACATATAATACCCTTTAAATCACTTCCCCTTTATTTTCTGTAGGACTTTGATTTTTCAAACAAGTGTTTGTTGCTTGAACGAATGATGGTCCTTTATTCAGATGTGCTTGATTGTCCCATAGTAACAATTTATCACTCATGTCATCCAAATCCTGCATATTTGCTGTATTCCTAGACATGATGTAATTTGTGGTCAGTATTATAAACGAACCACCCCCTCCTCCCCCATTGTTGCATTACATTTCCAACTGGTTACTTTTGGTCTCATTGATATACAAATACAGCTGAACAGCCATGAGGCAGGTCTCAGCAGCGCCGTGTTGAGCAGAACACAAGGGTGATATTCAAAAACACTGCAAAACAATTAAGATCTTTCCTGCAGTCTCACAGAGCTGTTCAAGGGGAGCATTATATGGCAAAACATGCAAAATCCTCTTTATCTACCTTACCCATCAGGCCAGCTCTGCTTCCCTCTCTCCATTCTCTTCTTCCAGATCTATTCTTGGGTAGCTCCAGGCTCTTTTAATGCCACCCAAACTTGTATTTCTAGGTTTATTCCAACTCTCCCCATCCATTCTTCTGACCAGCACCACACAGCTGAGACCCTTGGTTGCTTGAGTGACAAAGAATCTTGTGTTGGTTATCTCTTGCTGAATGACCAATGACCCCCAATACGACATTTTCAAACATGTATTAGCTCACGGTTTTTGTGGGTCAGAACTGGGAGCTGCTCAGCTGGGTGGTTCTGGTTCAGGCCCTCCGGCGGGGTTGCAGTCTAGCTGTTGACGGGGGCTGAGGTCATCTCAAGATTCAACTGGGGGAAGAGCTGCTGCCAGGCAGTCTCAGGTGGTTGCTGGTGGGTCTTAGCTCCTTGCCTTGTGAACATCTCCTTAGGCTGCCAGAGAGAGAGAGAGAGAGAGAGAGAGAGAGAGAGAGAGAGAGAGGGAGGGAGGGTGCCAGAGGCCCCCTTGGTTATTAGTAGGAGCTCTGGGCTTTCTGAAACCTTTTCCTAGTGTAAGCCTGTCCAGGATTGAGCAGAGGTTCACCACTGACCCTCCTTCTCTTCTGCGGCCCTGTCCCTGCCCTCTGTCATTTTCCTGGCCCGTATCCTGGCTTCTCTTCCTTCTGCGCTGTGTGTGTCATTTCAGTTTGCAATTTCAACACGGGATAAGGAATTTTCGAGTAAATCTGGGTTTAGTGAGACAAATTAAAATCCAATTAAGGAAATAAAACAGCGACCGGTGAAGAGCTTATGAGAGGCTATTGGGGTTGGGGTGGGGCTTGGTTTGAGCTCACAGAACAGCAGAGAATGACCCTGGGGGAGGAACTCCACAGTGAGGGCCCGCAGAGCTGGGAGTCAGGGGTAATTACTGGGGGGAGGTGGGGGGAGTCTGCAGCCCGCTGGAGAGAGAAGATGAGAGGAGCTGGTTGCGAGGAAAATGCATTTGATTAAAAAGCAGCTTAACCTCTCAATGAAGCCTGAATTGGGAAAAAAAAAAAGCAAAGAAAACGATGAAGCTGGTTTGAAACTTACCACGAGGCAAAGGAGACAGAACAGGCCGTGGATGTGCTTGTTTGCGTTTCTCCCAGGAGCTCATAGAGGAGTGAAACTGCGTGGGACAGCACTGCTCGGGACCTGCCCTGTTCCAGGTACAGTGAAATTAAATTTAAAGGGCACCCTGAACCTCAGTAATCAAGATAAATTACATTGTAATGCAGTATTTAAAAACGTAAGACTCAATGCAGAAAATCATGACGAACGAAATATCAAAATTAATTTTAAAAGACAGGATCAGTATTCCTGATTTGGCCTTTTGCCTCAGGCTTCAAGGTAGCTCGGCTTGGCACTGTTACCGGCCTTGTCTTTGTTTAAAATTTTGGTATTTTGTTCATCTTGGTGTTTTTTGCATTAATTTTTGATTTTTCAAAATGCTGCATTAACACATTGTTTATCTCGATGACTGAGCTTTTTGGTGCCCCCTTAAAGTTTGCGCCCAAGGCCAGTCCCAGCCCCCTTAAGAGAGAGATGGTGTTTGTCCTCAAGGTGGCCCCAGGGACCCGTTCTGAGCCTTCTGAAATGAGAAGAGCCGTCAGTTCAAGGTGAAGGGACTACTTTTTTTAAAAAAAAACACCTAGGATCTCGTGGGATTTGGGAAGCAGAGCAGTGTCAGGTCCAGTGACAAAGTGTGACAGAGCTTTGGCCGAGGGGCATGTGTCCCCACTCTGCGTGGATCCTGGGTGACTCCGTGCCGTAGGAACTGAAGGGAACACCCATGTGGACTCTGGAGGGGTTGGCAGCTTTGGGAGTGTAGCCTCCTTGAAACACCCCTTGCAAGGTGTATAGTTTACCTTTGGGGTTGTAGGTCTTAACACAC
This sequence comes from Miniopterus natalensis, assembly GCF_054644295.1. Lineage (NCBI taxonomy): Eukaryota > Metazoa > Chordata > Mammalia > Chiroptera > Miniopteridae > Miniopterus > Miniopterus natalensis. The sequence goes on from NC_142097.1 coordinate 28,536,975, forward strand.
AGTAGGCCCTCAGTGTCCACTGAGTGCAATTTGTGGTACACACTGTGTGGTTGGTTCGACTTCCTGGTTCCTCAGGAGGGGGTTTTGAAAAGATCTGGCTCACTGCGAAAACCTTCTATCTTCTAGTCCCTGAAGTACAAAAAATACTCTCACACGCTTCTGGTTAGTTCTAGTAACATAAAATTCACCATCTTAACCAGTTCCTGTGGCATGAAGTCCTCGCACACTCTTACGCAGCCATCGCCACCATCCGTCTTCAGAATTTTTCATCTTCCCCAAGTGAACCCCATACTCGGTCAACAACAATGCCATGTCCCCCTCTCCCCAGCCCCTGGCCGCCACCGTTCCACTGCCTGTCGTGACGCTGGCTACTCTTAACCATGCATATTTGTCCTTTTGTGACTGGCTGACTACTTAGCATAAAGTCCATCCCGGTTGCACCGTGTGTCAGAATCGCCTTCCTTTTTAAAGCTGAGCAATAGCCCCGGTACGAACACACCCCATTTCCTTACCTGCTCACCCCTCGATGCACGTTTGGGTAGCTTCATCCTTTCGGTGACTGTGAATTACGTGCTTTGAGCAAACTCTCCCACCCTGCGTGTGAGAAATAAAGGAAATAGGCCCTCGGGGCTGTACTGTGTGGGTTCCAGTTTACTCTTCATTGCAGGCTTGGCCCCCTGGATGGAGTCAGCACCCTCACCTCGGACCCTCTGAAGACCCGCTGTGTTTCTAGGCACTGGGTTTGGTGTTGCAGATACAGAATCAGCCGAGGCGTGCCCCTGCCCCCGAAGAACTCAGTTCAGTGGGGGGCAGGCTCATCTGCAAGTGACCCTGCCGGGCCTAGGTTCAGCCAGGCAGCAGCTGCTTCTGTTCCTTCCCTTGGCCCTCGAGTGAGTGGGTAACTCCCACGAGGGGGGAAGGGGTAGCTAAAGTGGGTATTATAAGGAATGAGGACTTGCGGGAAATCTTGGAGTCTCAATTAATACCACCACCCCCTTTCTTTAAAGAATAGTTTATTGATTTTTAGAGAGGGGAAGAGAGAGGGAGAGAGAAAGAAACATCGATGTGAGAGAAACATTGATCGGCTGCCTCCTGCACGCACCCGACTGGGGACCGAGCCGGCAGACTGGGCATGTGCCCTGACCGGGAATCAAGTCATTGACATTTGGTGCCTGGGATGACGCCCAAGCAACTGAGCCACACCAGCGGGGGCTCAATTAATACCCCCTTTTGCATTTATAGACCATTCAGGTAGGTGAGTCCCTCCAGGACGGCGAATAGACAGTTCTGATGAGGCTCCTGAGTTAGAAAGACAAGGAGGCTACGTAGGAGGGGACCCTTCCCGTGCATCGTGACCCCACTCTCAGTCGTAAACATACACGTGGACCCTGGAGGGAGATGGATGGGCTTGAGAAAGTCCTTGAAACCGGGGGTCTGTTGGCTGATTTCATGGGAAAGCTTTAAGGCCGAAGGAAAACCATCCAGCCTATTTAAAGCCATATACCCTCTTTAATGCGGTTGATAAAACCTTAATTAAAGCGGTGATTAGAAACAGAGTAATAATGACCACTAATAAAGTAGTTTATAGCGATCGATAGCTTTACAAAGAGCAGCCCATCCAGTTGCGGGTGAGCCGCTGCAGACAGCCCAGAGCATGGGCTCTGGCAGGGGGAAAGGATTAGAGGAAGGGTTTCCTGAAATAGAGAGATAACATAAAAGGCAATTTATAATGTGTGACTCCGAGCAACGAGCCGGGGAAAGCGGAAAGCTGTGATGTGGGTGGAATTCGCTGCACCTTTGCATTGCGGATGAGCGGGCCAGGCTGCGGGCTCCGCGGGGACTGGGCCACTCGTGTGCGAGTGAGTGTTATCCGCAGCGCTCTTCTTTGCTGTGGCCCATGTTTCTTAGGGTGAAGGGAACCATGTCTGAGAAAGCCTTTAGTGACTGATGCCATGCTAAGAACCATAATAGTAATAAAGGCCAGAGTAATGATAATAATAATAATAACAACAATGATAATAGAGTAATAATAAGCACCTAAGTGCCAGCCTCCTTCATAGTTCCTCTTTAACCCCAGTGGCTCTCCTGCCAGGTAAATAGTATCACCTTACCTTTACCAAGTGATCTGGAGGAGGTTTACTGAGAGACTGGGTTGGAAATGGGATAAGGAAGATTTTCTGGAGCGTGAATTTTTAGTTTAGGACCTGAAAGGCAGCGAGAGACTTGGTTCAAGTGCACGTGCGCTTGTGTGCGTGCACACACACACACACACTCACAGACACACACACTCACACACACACACACACACTCTCACACACAATCTGTTCCACGACCTGCAAGGCCCTATGGAATCTGGCTCCTGCTGACCTCTCCAGTGTGGTCTGTCTCTATTCTGACCTTCCAACGTGCCAAGTTCTTTCCTGCCTTAGTTTATTTATATTTGCTGTGCCTCCTCTAGAATAATCTTGCCTCAGATCTTTCCACAGATCCCTTTCTTACCCTTCAGCTCTTAACCCAATGTCACCTCCTGAGAGAGGCCTTTTCCATCTACCCTGCCTGATCCTCTCTTTCTCCGATTTACCTTATTGCCCCATTTTGTCTTCCTCATTGCACTGAGCAGCTAAGAGTATTTAATTTATTCATTTTCACTTGTTTGGTGTTTGCCTCCCTCCACTAAGATATGTACATTTGTGAGGCTGTATCCCAGGCTTTGGAATAATGAATTAATGCCTTGCACATGGTAGGGGCTCAGGAAATGTTTGTGGAATGGACAAAGGCTGCCCGAGGAGCCTGTTTGCCTATGACCCAAGGTAAGATTCCTGTTCACCTCTAACTTATCCCCTTGATTCTCCATGCTTTTCCTGCCCCCTCTTAATTCACTGAATACAAATTTCATAAGGATTTGGACCACGGCACCGAAACACTTGGGATGCAACACAGCATAATCCAGTGGTTTTAAGAGTCCCCAAGTCCTAATTGGTACGGTGTATGGCAGTGAGGCTAAATGAACTGTAAATAGTCTTATCAGGTCAAAACCCAGCTTTGTAGGGCAGCCCAAAATAGAGGCTGTGCTCTTTTCATCTTTAGTGGGACAGTCCATGGGGTCTCTAAAGGTGTATGAAGGTTTAATAGACAAACAATGTACTTGGTAGATTGTGCAATGAGAGAGATGCTTGCAGACTCTCTGGGGTGTAGAGTCCGGATATTGAAGTTTCGAGCAGGTGCACTAGGGGCCTGGATGGATGGTTTCAATTAGAATTCAATTAGCATCAATCAAGGCAAACTCCAGGGGCTGCCAATTCATCTGAAGTGTCCCTGCCCCAGCTCCCTCCCAGCCCTCCCCTTTCTCAGGGAGGTTCTGAAACAAAGCTCCGTGTGAGCACCAGCATGAAAAGGGTGTGACCCTTGATTCAGTTTGATGTGGAGCTAGATGCTCTTAACTATCACATCCATGGCCACTGGGGGGCCAGCTGGCCTGTCTCCCCCTGGCCACACTGCCCGACTGTATTCTGACCGTTTAGTGGGTGGGCCTGCCCCAGGTGACACAGTCAGCTTGCATGGACACGTGTGCTTTCCAGCACCTTCTCGCCATTCACAGCCATGCTCCTGAACCACTTGTGACAACATATCTCAGAGTGACTTGCTGCCAGCCCTTCCAGCGTCTGACCTGGCTATTGCTTCATTCCTAGATTTAACTCAGAAATTACCTTTTGCTGCTTTTGAGACCCAATGCCTTAGGTTTTTCTTTCTTTAATCTTTAATAAAGAACTATATATGATAAAAATTTCTCTTGTGTGGATAACTCTATCAGTGCAGTGTGGTTTTGAGAGAGAAGCCTAATCCATTGGTTCAGGTGGTGATTTTGGCTCCAGTGGAGCACGCTGCCAGGAGTACTGTTTCCCTGGGGATTTCATAGACCTCCAGGATGTTGGGGAATACTTTGAACATGATGGTCGAATCTTAGGAAACCAAAATCAAGTTTCTCCAGCAAAGAGAGGGAGGCAAACTATATTACTGGCCCCTGGGGGAAGTTGAAATTGGTTAGCACTTCTCCTTGAAGGCAAGTCTCCTCCTGTCTTGAGATCAAATTGATTATTAAGGAGGAGACTTTTGGTGTGGCATAGATGGTGACACTCAAATGTCCTCTAATCCAGGTTCAGAGGAAAACTTGTCTTGAGTTCCTTAGTGAGGGACAGACACAATAAGGTCCCCTTCTTGGGAATCAAGTTGTCTTAATCCTGATGGAGAGAAGCCTCTCCTCCCATTTCTATGGAAACAGAAATGTTGGGTCAACAAACTGAACAGTCCAAGGATTTCCCAGTGTAAGTATTACTATCAGTAGAAAGAGAGAGAGCATAGCCCAAAGTCAAAGATTTCAGTGGCCAAGAGGGGATCTATCTTCCTAGAACCTGCTAGATGAAAGGATCTAGCAGGTGAGGGTATAAGGCCCCACTAGATAGCTCTTTTGTTCCTTCCTTAACCGTGGAAGGAATTATGTCTAGAGATTTCTTAAGCAAGTTTGACATCATAGTTAATTATATACATTTCTGCCTACTCTTTGGATGGGGAGCTCTGGGTCCACTACAATGCCTGCACAGTTGCTTGTGCACAGAAAGAAATAATAAATACATGTTAAATGATACTGATTTAGGCCTGAACTTTTCCTAATTATACAGTTTGAGAAAACTCACAGCATGTGTGAGAATCCAGGGAACCCCTATATGTCAACTATATAGCTTGAAGAAATGAGTCAGCTCCTGATAGGTAGAAAGCAAAGTTTGGTTATTGAAGAGGAAATGTCAAGCCAGGCAGGACAGTCCCAAGGGATTCTGTGCACTTAGCCATGTCATTGTCCAGATTGGAGCCTTTGGCTGCCAGCCTGGCTTGGCCATCCTGGTGACCAGGGACAACACTCTTGACCTTTCAGCTCTTCAGGAAAGCCCTTTGCCTGAGGAGCTGGTAAACCCAATCTGCTCCATGAACCGAAGCAGTGGAGGGGGCCTGTGAGGACCAGAATTTCTCTATCCAGGGTGTGAGTGCAGTTCCAGGGAGTCTCATGCCCTCCTCGGGGACATTGCTTTCCTTGTTGAAGCCACCCAGACCTCCAGTCTCAGTGCAGAAGAGGGCTGACCTCACCCCATCCCAGTGCCGAGTGGGGTCTTTAGTGAATGCCAATGGTTTCATTTATTTTTCATTGATTGGATGGAAGCCTAGAAGGTGGTAAAAGCATCAGCTCAAGACTGAAAGGGACTTGGATTTGAATCCTGACTCTGCCATGTGACAGTGGGATGACTTGGGGACATAGCACTCTGAGCTTCTGTTGCCTTACCTGTAAAATGGGGAGAAAAAGTTGACAATGGAAAGTGCCTTGGTTGGCATGAGCAGGAAGGAAGTGCCATTGCCTTTCTCATCTTTCCTGTGTTCCTTTTTGTTACTAGAGTTGACTCTTGACCACATGGTGAAGCCGCCACCTTAGTAGGCCTCTGCCTTCTTGCTGACAGATGCTTTGTATTCCATGTTGTTTTCTGCTTATCCTATCTCTGGCTCTTGGCTTCTTCTCTGGAGCGTTCCTGCCCACTGCCCCCCATCAAAGCTGACCCATCATATCTTTCATTCTCTCAGGGCCTTGGTAAAAATAGATAATTATCATTCCATGTATCTTTGTATTATATTTTCCTCTAGGAAGTGGGGCCTTTGATCTTTAGGCAAACAAATAAGTGACATCCATTGAAGACTCCATTGACCTGTAGGTGGCTTTGAGCCCAGTGACGGTCAGGCAGGATTTGCTGAGAGGCTGAGATCTATAGCCGTTCAGATCTGGTCCTCTGCCTGATTTTGTGTGGTCCATGGGCTAAGAATGGGTTTTATATTTTAAATCATTGAAAAAAATTACAAGAAGAATAATATTTTATGAGAAATACATGAAATTCAAATTTCAGTGTCCCTAAATAAGGCTTTATTGGGACACAGCCACCCTTACTCATTTACATATGTGTATGGCTGCTTTCATGTTGTAATGGAGGGTTGAGTTGTGGTAACAGAGACCATATGGCCCACAAACCCTAAAATATTTACCATTTGGCCTTTTACAGAAAAAGCTTGCCAATTCCTGCTCCAGGTCATTCCCCTGATTTTGGATCCTTCTGTCCTGACCATTGGCTCCTGATTCCTATCCTGAGTCAGTCTCACATTTCTATGCCTTATCCTGGATTTTAGACTTAACCAAGTGCCAATCACTCTGCTTTTTGACTCTGTACCCACAACCTGCTTCCACATGTAACTCCAGCCTAGACAGGCTGTCATTCTCAGTCACTTGCAGCAGCTCCACCAGGCTCACATTGAGTTGACTTATGTGATTACTAAGTGAGCCGTTCTGCTTTGGGCTTGTGTCCTCGCTGTTGCCATCTTGGTGTTTTGCTTGGTGTGGGTTGGGATTTGCCATAAAACAAGCGCAAATGCTCTGAAAACACCAGTTTCCGAGGATCACAAATTGTTGCAGAAGACTGACAGACGGCGACGCTGCTATCGCTCTGGGGGCGGCCATCTGCTGTCACCCGTGGGGAGGATGTCGCTTAGGGAGCAGAATGTGGGGAGTGGAATGAAAACATCTGTTTCCAAGCTTGAATGTGGCGGCTCCAAAGGGAGCACAAGACAGTGACAGCTGACAAGAGGAGAGGTTCTGCATCCCAGGAGAATGTTCACAAAGGGTCCCTTTCTCACCTTGCAGCCCATCACCACCATAACCCCTTTCTGTAAGAAAACCTTATTCTTGTGGGTTTTTTAACTGTAAAATAAATACATAGTTATTGTTAAAAACCAACCAACCAATCAATCAAAAAAGGCAAATCTTCCATAGGATTTATACATGATTTGGGCAGGGAGAGGGCTGGGACTTGAGTTGGAGTTGAGTGGAGTTGAGTTTGAGATTATGTTGACTCTCAAACTATCTTTTTCCCCCCATTAATCTAAGGAACCTGGTTTTTCTCCTGGTTCTATTTCCTTTGGATAAAATTCTTTGTCAGGAGATTTTTTATTTTTATTTTTATTTTTTTTTATTCTCATTTAAAAAGCCTTCAGGTGGGCCTTTGCCACTGGTTTGCTGAACTTGCCTGGGCCCCTCTGAATCCCAGTGGTGGGCACAAATGAACTTCAAGATTCTGGCAAGCTTGGCTGTGAGCTCTTGAGGTCAGAAACTATGCTGTTTTCAACGTGGCACACTGATGCCTGCCACAGTGCTGGTCCATATAGCGTCACTTGTATATGTAGGGTGTCCCCTAAAAATGTATACACACACTCTGAATAATTATAAAGGCAGTGTTTATTAAAATACATTTCATTTTCAAAATCAAGCAATCAGCTGTTAAAGTGTGTATATGTTTTTTTGGGATAACCTGTGTATGGACCTCTTTCCCCCTCTAGCCAGGACCAATCACCTGAAATTGCCCACATCCAGTTTTGTTGAATGTTCCCCATATGCTTCCTTCTTTTCCCCAGTGCGTTTTTTCCCACACCAATGTGTCCACAGTCTTAAATACCCTACTCATTTCTTCAGGAATCCCATTTAAGCACTCCTCTGGTCCTCAGGACCTGTCCCTTCAACTCTTACCTCTCCCATGTCACATCTGTTCAGGGCTGAGGTCTTGGTGAGGGAAATGGAAAAACCACCAGGAGCTAAGTTGCTAGTAGCCAAGAGATATTAAAAGGCAACCACGGAACTCCTGAGTAACAGAAAGCATAGCTGTGGTTTCCATCTCAATGAAGCCTTAGATTTGAAGTCATTTTAGAGCTTCATTCTTTATACTTCTCTGTACTGTTTACTTTAAAAAAATAAATTGTCTATTTTTTAAATTAAAGGAAATATAAAAGAAGTATAGCTAAGTTGTCACCCCAAGAAGGGAAGCCTCACGTCAAGTGCAGTGGGGCTGGAAGCTGGAAGGAGCCGTCCTTGTTGACTTTCTTCAGTAGCTGCACCACCCCTGGGCCATCCTCCTCTGGTCTTCTGGTTACATGGAAACAATCAACTCTCTTGGGTTAAACCACTAATATCAGGTTCCTCTTAAATTCAGTGTGTTAAGCAGCTGCCCAGCTCTATAGCCTACCTCCTGCTGTCGATTGATCAGAGGATAGGCACCCTGGGCTACAGGGAGAACATTCTTAGGCAAATATGAGGTCACCTAGGTTCTGTTCCCTTAAACCAGATATATAACTCATGCCCAGTTCCCAAGTAGGGTGAACATGGGGCACCCCCTTCCTAACGATGCTACAAATTCTTATTCTCTCTCGAGCCAGCTTTGTAACTTGTTTTCTTCTCTGTTCCTCCTCTACCTGACCCCTACCTATGACTTTGTCTCTCGTTTTCCACTATGTGCTTGCTCACAGCTTGGGCCACTGGTTCTCAACGGGGAAATGATTCTGCTTCTCCCCACCTGGGGGACATTTGGCAGTGTCTGGAGACATTTTTGGTTGCCACACTTTGGCGACAGTGCTACTGGCATCTAGTGGGCAGAAGACAGAGTTGCTGATAAACACTCTCCATTGCACAGAACCCCCCCACCCCCACCCCCACCCCCATCCCCAACAATAATTATTCAACCCAATATGTCACCGAGGTTGGATTCGGAAGCTTTGTCTTAGACCTAGCAACCAATTGCGTCATTTGGTTTTAAACCCTTGGCTGCCTCTTAGCTTCCACTCATCTGCTGTCTCCCAGCATCCCTCCTAACTCTGAGGGATCCTACTAAATGTAGCCCTGACCCCAGAACTCTACACTGTTTGGTGATTGTTCCCACTAACCTCAATCTTGTAAAAGAGACTCAGATAGGAATGGGGCATGCCAGAGCGATGTTGTCTTGTTTTCCAGGCAAGCCCAGGGAGGGAGAGGCTAAGACAGAAGCTATTAGGATGAAGCATAGGGTAGTCCTGTTTAAGTGATAGAGGTGACATAGGATCTTGTCGTGTCAGGTAAAACTAGGAGGCCCATTACGTGAACGAATTGGAGGTGGGGGAACGGCTGCAGAGCTGAACTATATAGGGTAATTGATACAAAGTAGCATGTAAAGAAACCAGTTAGGGTGACTTCCTAGGAGACGAAATTAAGCGGTGACATTGGTCAAGCAATAGCATTGCACAGAAAGTGGAAGGTGGGGCAGAGGGGAGGACCAAGGAGTCCAAGAGAGTAGAGGTGGCAGATGGACCTGCAGAGGCAAGAGGGCTTTGAAGTGGAGACAAAGCCGGCCCCAGGTGGCCTCTCACACTCTTCTAGGGTAGCAGAGAATAATCACTGGCTGTCTGGGGCCTAGTCAGTCCATGGTCTGGAGGAAAAGGCTCTTGTAGAGAAGCTAACCTGTCTGTACCTGCAGTTCCAAAAGGAATGTCATCTCACCCACCTGGATCTGCTCTATTGTCTTCTTAGGTAAACTCTCTGATATACAGGAGGCTGAGGAATCAATTTTTTGTGTGTTTGTTAATTGGACCCTTTAGTTAATAAAGAATTAACATGAGGCTGCAGGAGGGTGTCAAGAGCCCTGGGCTTAGACTCAAAAGGCATAGTTCTGTTGCTTCTCGTGAGTCACATCGGTCATCCAGGCGTCAGGTTTGGAACCTGCTAAATGGGTATCATTCGCCTGTCCTGTGCTGTCCGTCAGTGATGATGGAGGTGACCGATGTATGTAGAAGTGCTTTGAAAATTACATACTGAAATATACATACTGAAGATGCTTTAATATCATCACATAGACCAGCCATGAATTTCAAGTTTGAAAATAAAGTACACATAAAGTTCAGAATAGATTTTATTCTCTTTCCTGGTTCAGAACATTTTCAACATCGTGGAGAGATGACAACGGTGTCAAAGAAGGACATCAAAGCCACTGTCCAAGGTCCTGGTCTCTAAAGTGAAAAATCTGGAGTTACCCTCCCACTTAGTGAAACACTTTAAAATGTCTTAGATGACGTGGAGGGAGGACAGGTTGCAGAGGGAAGCTTTTTGCAGCGTAAAGTGAGAAGAGCTGAGCGTCAGAAGGAAGCAGAGAGGGAAGGGAGCACAGGCACAGAGGAGCTGGGGCCCTGGGGAGACAGGGGCAGAGCAACCTGGTGACAGGAAACTCCTCCCTGCCTCGGACCCTCAGGCACACCCATGACTGCCTCGCAGGACTTGAGGGAGGGGTTTTCATGTTGGGGCAGATGGTGGGTGTCACCACAGAAAAGGGGCTGGGTTCCAGATCCACGTCAGTGAGGGGGAGAGAAAAACGAGATCCTGTAGGGGACGGGAGTGAAACCAGACTTTCATCTGGCCCCAGAACTCAGAACCACAATGGAGGGTGATTGCTGGGATTGTCTTGGTTTTAGCACTGGACGTCCATGTCCCAGCATGTCCCTTAGTCCTTGACAAATCGGAATGATAGGTCACCCTCTAAGTGGTGCTCGAATGAGGAAATTCAGAGTTTTCAGATATTTTGGGAAGGTCATGGATAGAGGAGTGAGCCAGTTAAATCTCTGAGGACAGGGCGACCGCTTGGATGTTTGGGTTAATAAAAACGTTTGGTTGACAAGGGAGTCAGAAGAAAACATGGCTCTCACTGTTTTCTGTGATGTTTATTAACTTTCATTAATGCCTGCATTTCTTGGGCTATTGCTGCTTCGGTTCATCTTAAAAGAAGAATATCTCCGAGGCTCTTGCATGTGAAATTCAGGGTAAATGAAGCAACATGATTCTATAAGCACTCATGAAAACAACAACAACAAAAAACCCCTCATTTTATATAGAAATAGACTTCCAGAAAAGCTGTAAGGAATGGAATAGCACCAAGTTCACCAATACACCCTTTCTCTAGATTACCTACTATTAACATTTTACCCCATTTGTTTGCTGCATTTTAATTCAAATTTTAAAATTATTTTTAAATTTTTAAATTACAGTTGACATTCAATATTACATTAGTTTCAGGTGTACAGCATAGTTAGACATTTATATAACTTGCAAGGTGATCCCCTGATAAGTCTAGTACCCACCTGGCACCATACATGGTTATTACAATAGTATTGGCTGTATTTCCTATGCTGTACTTACCTCCCCTCGACACTTCTGTAACTGCCAAGTTGTACTTAATCCCTTCACTTTTTCACCCAGCTCCCAACCCCTCCCATCTGGTAACCCCATTTGCTTTATAATTTGTGCATTTTCTCTCTGTCTCTCTGTCTCTCTGTCTCTGTCTCTCTCACACACATACACACACAACTTTTTTTATGAGCTATTTGACACTAATTTGCATACATCATGCCTCTTTACTCTTAAATATTTCAATGCTTATCTCCTGAGAATAGAAATATTCTCTTACATGTCAACGTCAGTAATTTAACATGAATACAATATTTTATCTAATCTACCATGCGCATTCCAATATTGTCAATTGACTCGATAATGTTCTTTATAACATTTCCTTTTCCCCTCCAGTACAGGAACAAATGTAGGACCAAGTATTTCATTTAGCTGTCATGTCTCTTTAGTCTCCTTTCATCTGGAACACTTTGCAGCCTTTCTTTGTCATTTATGACATTTTTGAAGCTACAGTCCTGTTTTTGTGTTTAATAAAAAGTTCCTCATTTCGAGGTTTTTCTGATGTTTCCTCATGGTTAGATTTGGCATCGTGGCTTGAATACCATATAAGTGATACTGTGTCCCTCTCAAGGTATCACATTTGGAGGCACTTGATGTCCATCTGCCCCTCATGGATGACATGAGTTGACTCTCCAGTCAAGGGGTTGTCTGATTTCTACACCATAGAGTTCTATTTCTTCCTCATATGCACACATTCTTTTTTTTCTTCTTTTAAATATGTTTTTATTGAGCTTTAGAGAGAGAGGAAGGGAGAGGGAGAAAGAGAAACATCAATGTGAGAGAGAAACATTGATCAGTTGCCTCCTGTAAGCACCACCCTGGGGACTGAACCCTCAACCTGGGTATGTGCCCTGATAGGGAATCGAACTGGTGACCTTTTGGTGCTTGGTACAACGCTCAACCAACTGACCCAGAGCTCATATGTACACATTCTCAATCAATTCTACACATAGACATTAGCATCCTATGCGATTTCAGACCTGCACTTTCTTTGCAACCATGGGCAGGTGGAAGGTGTTGTGTCCTGTTCTGGTTTCCATTTGTACTAAAGGAGGAGGCTTTGTATTTATACGTTAATCCTTAACTTCTGGAGTCAAGCCAACCTCTGAAGGTTGTCTCTTACTTGAGTAAAGAAGTGAGAAATAAAACCTAACCAAAACAAAAAGCCCAGAACTCAGCAACCCCGCCCTTGTTGCTGTGTTTCCACCACTAGAGGAGATGATTGAGTTTCAGGGAGCTGACTGTCCTGAGAACAGGATTCAGTTGGCTGCCTCTTGAAGAGAATTTGACTAGAAGATCCTTGGAAAAATGAGAGGAAACTTGTCTAACATCTCCCTGGCTAAAGAACAGAGAGAAGTTTAAATTTCTCCTAGTTATGAGTTCACATGACTTGTATCATGCTGACAGTCAGAGTTGCTTTAGGAAAGGTGAGTGCAGAGGGTCGATCTGTTAGTGGAGATGTTGGATTCCAAGCAAGGACATTCCAAATGAATGACTTGCGCTTCAATCCTTGTCTCAGGGTCCGCTTCCAGGGAACTTGGCCTCAGGCAAGTTTATACAAGTATGCTATGTGATAATTTTTTAACCTACAATAATGGTGGTTTAAGATACTCACCAAACGACAAAACCCAGCTTTGAATACTTTTGTCATCATGTAAAGAAGCCTGGCCTTACCAATGGAGGATGAGAGGCCCCATGAAAGAGAAAGTGGGCTTTGCAGTCAGCGGGTGCATTCAACTGCCAGGCATGTGAGTGGCCATCTGGCCCCCAGCTGGCCCACCACTTGACCACAAAAACATGAGTGAGCTCAGCTGACACCACGGGGGGTGGAGAGGAGCCACCCCAGCTGAACCTCACCCAAACTGCCAGCGCGCAGAATTATCCCTGGATCAAGAGGAGCTAGCGCTTGAAACAGGCTTGACCACGTTGGAGCCTGATGCAGATCATGAGATCATGGACTTTGAGCTGGATGCTGTGACTAAATAAGACCTTGGGGATCTTGGGAGGGAGTGTATTTAATGTACTTTGTGTGAATCATTGGGGCCAGAGAGAGGACTGTAGTAGTTTCTTAGAATAAAGGCACCCAATGACTCACACCTCCTTGTCTCTTGCCTTTGCAGTTGACTTTGTTGCCCCTCTCATCCAGCGATGGAGTCAATTTCTCAATTTTCTCTGAATCTATGCTGGCCTTGTGGCTCATTCTCGCTAATAGAACACTGCGGAACTGACATTTTGAGACTCCTGAGGCCTGGACTTAAGGAGCCTTGCAGCTGCCACTGTGGTTCTTATGTCATGTGTCTGCCATTATGTAAAAGGCCAGGTCTAATTATTGAAAGAAGAGGGGCCAAGCAAAGGAGAGTCATAGAAGACTAGCTGACAGCCCCAGGCAACCAGCAGATGTGTGAGTGAAGCCATCTGGACCAGCCAGCCACTAGGCAACCTGCCAACTGACCACAAACAGAGGAGTAAGCCCAGCTGACACTACATGGAGCAGAGACAAGCCATTCCTGTTGAGCCCTACTGAGCTGCCAACCCATCGTGAGGGAGAAATGCGGCAATAGCCATGCATAGTTCTTAGTTTTGCTGAGTTTCTGTCTCCATGGCCTCTTGATGCCAAGCCACGAAACAAAGATGGCACCAATATGAAGTTTGAAGACCCTGCCTTGGCCATTGCCAAGTTTACTTTCTGATTTTGGTCCAAAATGAGCCCTTTCCTGTCCAATAGACCCTTTGGACTTAGTTACAGTGGAGAGCACTGGGCCTGTTCAATATCACCCTGAGGTTAAACCTACACCAAAGTGAAAGACACATTACATAAAGTGAATGCATATGGATGAAGGAAGACCTGGAGAAGGACTTGGTATTTTGCATGAATGTGTAAATCTTGGCATCTCCTTGTAAAACCCAGAGTATGGGTAAGTTAGTCATGAAATGGATGCAGTTCTTTTGCCCTTTGCTTCTCACATTAAGTCATGGGAAAGATTTTATCTTAATTGAGATCAAAATACAAAATTTTCTTCTCAATTCAAGAAGGGGACATCCATCAGAAATGGGCAAAAATGCACCAGTCTCCTAGTAGCAGTAGTAATTTCAGCTTGAAATATCTTTGCTTTGGGAAGTTTAAAGAAAGGTTGCTTTGACATTTTCCTCTCTCCCTTTCTTTCCTCTGTGTCCATCGTTAGATGTTTATATCGGAGCTTTCAGTGGAAGAGCACGTTTTAGGACAGCTTTCCTTACTTCTCTGAGCATTTATCTTCCTTTGCAGTGGAGCGTTATAAAACCCCGTGAGTGCTTAATTTCAGATTTCCTCCCCTTCCCACTCTGTTTTCTTCACTTGTCTCCCATGGGTAGAAAATGCTAGAGAAAAATGTTGATTTCTGATTAGAATAAAGCTTTTTTTTTGTGTGTGTGAAAAGTCTTTGCTCCATAAAGCAGTTGGTTTGTTGCCAAGCTACTTTGGGAACCATCCAACTATTGATCAATTTATATCTTAGTGTAGCTCCTCTAAACATGGCAGAGTTCCTCAGACCTCAGAAACACAAGTACATTGTCTGCCAGTACTAAACTTAAATCACAGAGAATGTCGCATTGCTAAAAGTCCTCTTGCTTTTAAAGTGTGTGTATTTGGATACGCCTGGATGGCTCTTCTATGTGGTCTAGTCCTTCTGGCTTCTTGGTCCCAGGCAGCCCTATGGTTAATGGGGCAGGTTTCTATCCAAGGACCATAAGGTACAAATAAGCTGCACTACTCATGTCAGTAACTCAGTTTCAAGCATTATGCTTCTACACTACCAGCTTGCATAGTTGCAGCTCACTCCCTCAAGTACCTGACTCTAATAATTCTTTGACTCTACCAGGACCTTCAACCCAGTTCACTGTCCATTATCCCTCTCATATCCTCACTTTCTCTCTTACCCAACTTAAATTTCTGCTCCATCATTTCAGCCCCTGGAATAAATCCTTAGCTTTCTTAGTCCCGTTTCCCTCTGTCCTACAGAAAAACACCATCCCAGGTTAAGTTTCTCCTCCTACACTGTAGCTACACCCAAGGAGCTGAATGCAGCTTAAGAAAAATTATAGTTGTACTGACTGTCTTACTTGAATTTCATGACCATAAATCTCAAGTGGGCTCTCAGTAAACCCTACAATTTCACAAGTCAGTTCACAAGTCCTGGGGTAACAAGAGGTCTTGATCTCAGCCTTGGTGGGAGAGCCCCCCTTCTAAGTTTGTTCCAAGTTTGGGGACTGCCTCAGCCCTAGAGGTGCTAGCTACTTTTTACATTTTCTATTTCTGTCTTCTTTAGAGTTCTCTCTTAACTCTTTTAGTAGTTAACTACCTTTTACTAATTAATAACTCTTTTTCTATTTTTAAATTTTATTTTTCAATTACAGCTTACATTCAATATTAGTTTGTGTTGGTTTCAGGCGTATAGCATAGTGATTAGACAATCATCTACTTTACAAAGTGGTCCCCCCAATATTTCCAGTACACATCTGACCAGAGCCTTAGAGGCCCTATAAGGCCTAACTCAGTCAACAGAGTGGAGGTTGAGATGAAGAATTTGCTTCCAGGCAAGAGAAATAGCCTGTGTGAATCTCTCAGGATACAACGCTCTTGAAAACTGCAAACAGTGTGGTAAGACCTGTGGGTTGGACAAGGCCTGGAAATGAGGCTGGAACAGTCAGCAGAGGCCAGGTTATGAAGAGCCTTTTGTTCTTTGCTAAATAGTCTGGAAAGAGTCCCCTGGGTGATGGAACATCATTGCAGAATTGAAGAGGAGTGATATGATCTGGCTTCATTTTGGAAAGCTTGCTATGTTTGTGCATTTTCTCTGGCTCTTATGACCTGACTAGGTGTTGTTGGCCAGATATGTGGGGACTGCCATTTGGGAGAACACCTTATCTCCTCCTTATCGGTAGACCAGGGTGCTCACCAGGATTACCCAGTGCCTGTGCCTGGAAGGTGATACATCAAGGACAGATAATGTCAGAGCCCAAATGGGGCTCTGTGGGTGGAGGGCCCTATAACTCAGCCTTGAAAGGGATTTTTTATTTTTTATTTTTATTGCTCTTGAGATTAGAAGGAAGGCTGCCTTTGCCTCAAATGTCAAGGCATTCTGTAGGTGACTTTTCTACTGGAGGTGAATCGATGTCAATCTGAATTCCTCCAGTAAACTCTGGAAAACAAAATTAAAGTCTTGGCCCTCTTTCCCCTGGCAGCCTAAGTGAGCTGAATACTTTGTCTCGTGTTCAAGACACCTGGAGGGAAGAATGGACAGCTTCTGAGGTGAAAGAGGAGGGAACAGAGGAAAGGAATGAAACCCGGACAGGATTCTGACACCAAGCACAACACTCCTGGGGCAGAGGTTTTAAAACAGAAGTGTAAGTGACATCTGCAAAATTCTCGCCCGCTGGGGAAACATTGTCCAAACACGTAGCCTAAGGTCCCTTGCGTGGCGCTCTTCAGTTATTGATCCATAGTAAGTCGTTCTTGCTCCAGAGCGAGGCTCCGGTCACCCTTCACAAACCCACCGCAGGCATCTGTGCCCATCAGGGCTCATGCTCGACTGGCACACACCTGTCCGGCTACCAGCGGGCGTCTGATCTGATCGGCTGGAACCCATGCCAGAGCTGCGAGGAGATATTTTGAATATTACCCCTGATACAAATACCAGGGTCAGTCAAGATTCTGGTGCCTATAGTGAGCCAAGCTAGGCCAGCACGATCAGTTATAGAATTTCTTCGTGAAGCTGCTTTTGATATGGGTGCTCTAGTAAGAGATGGAGCCAGAATTCAAAGCCCTTCTAACTGGCGTCTGCGGCATTTCAAGTGATGAAAAGCATTTTTCAATTTGATGGGTTTCATCTGCATTTTATTAGTCTATTTCTGGGGGAAAAAACACACCATTCGTACATCATTTTGCTTGCAGACTTGTCTTTATTATTCCTTCCCCACCTCATGCGGTGGGGCCGGGATTTGATTTTCTCTTGGCTCTTGGCACATTTCTCATCCTTCCTCTGAGCAATTTACCCTTCGTGACAGTCCATCTGTCTCTCCTGCCCCGCCTATGAATACTCTGCTTTCCCGATTCCCCTTATTTTCTTTTTAATAGCATCTGCCTAGTCTTCCCTGACCTTTTCCAGCTCTTCAGCTGTCCCATCGCTCCCGATCCACACTGTTTGATGGGCCGGGATCCTGCAGATCGCTCGGACAGCATGTCTCTCAGGACTTGACCTGTCACAATCGTTTCGCTGTCTCATTGACCTTTACTTGTAGTTTAGTGGTTTGTGTTTTTCTCTTATTAGAACTGAAAAAGGGAAGAAAACTGCAAACATTCAATGTGAGGCCATTGTCTGAATGTTACCATGTGAGAGAGGTGAGAGAGGGTCTGTGTATGGTGTGAATCTCCCTCGCTGGGGTTGGCGTGTACAAGTTGCTCTAAAGTAACGCATGGGGAGGATTTGTGAAGAAGGACTGGAGCCTAATCCTGGAATAAGAATCATTTACTACACTCACATCAGAAATGAATGGGAAAGACCCATAAATGCTGATGCTGGTCTCTAGCCCCTCCAAGGAGGGGGCTGGGGACACCTGTCCATTCTGGCCCAGGATGGACCCTTCTTCCTTAGGTTTGAAGGATCAGCCGTGTTTCCCAAGTTGGCTCTTACTCTAAGCACTAAGACCTAATCCCACCTGCCCAAGGAGAAATGTTAAAGATTTAGTCATTTTTTTAAATTGATTTCCATGGAAGGTAATCCTTTCCTCTCATGTAATCCAATAAGCACAAACTGTTGGCTCTGTGTTCCCATCGGGGGAAACCCTCACATTTCTCTGCTCTGACTCTTTTTTACCAGGATGCTCAGGTTGGTGGCATCAGTCCCCACACTGTGCGAAAAGAAAGGGATTTTCTTCACCTTGAATGGGAAGAGACGCTTGCTGATTGAGGCCTGAGCTGCAAGCGGATTCCCCGTTGTGCGGCGCACATACAAGGAGAGCTGTGTAATGTTATATTTCCCGCCCAGCCCCAGTACACGGCCCACCTCCACCTCTTCCCAGCTGCAGCCGCTCGGGCATTGCTGTCTAATTTGGCACAGTATTGTGTGGGTGACTTTCCTGAGTTAGACAACACAGCTCCTCCAAATATATAATAAGTATAATAATATAATAATATAATATAATATAATATAATATAATATAATATAATATAATATAATATAATAATATAAATAATTATATACTTTTTAATATTATTTGCAGAGCATATATATTTATATATAAAATATAGGAATGTTTAAAGCCTTCCAAAGATCATCAAAGTAAATCTCACACTTTCTATTCAATTCTTGATTCTTTTTTTCTGGTTGGAGAGTCAAGAAAATCTAACTTGGGTTGGGGAGAGAAGGGAGAGAGGAAGAGAGAGAGAGAGAGGGAGCAGTGCTTGGCCAGGTGTTGTTGGACCAGGTGGTGGCTAAGTGTGGAAAGAAAGTTTTTTTGGTGGTTTTTTTTTAAGGCATTTGGACTATATATTTGGATCCCACTCATGTTTTTTGAGAAAAGCAGGTAAATGATTTTTAAAATAGCTTTTGATTATTGAATTGTGTTTGTGTGCGTGTGTGGCAATAATAATCCCCGCAAACAAACTATGAGGAACCCATGCAATAAAGATTATATTTTAATAAAAAGTAACCCTTTTTCCTAAAGATGCAATGCATGTCCTTTGTAGAAAGCTGGAATGGGGTGACAGACCTTTAAGAAGTTGCTATTTACAAACTGTAGCTTCCTTGTTTGGGTAGAGAAACAAGCAGACTTGGAGCAGATCTTTCTGTGAAAGAAGGTTACTTAGTGGCTTTGACGGTTATATAAATGGAAGATTTAGTGGCTACTTTCCATCCTTGGGAGAGCCTTTTGTCACCTGAAGAGGTTGGTCCTTGGGATTACCCGTTGATGTGCTCCGCTGGCGCTTTGAATTTGGTGGGTTCATTTGCAGAGAGGCCAAGAAGCCATGGGGAGGAAAGGAACCAAGGCCCAAGTGCTCCCTTTTGAGGTTCAAAGTTAGTGGACACTCCCAGATGGGTTGCAGTGGACCCCAGAGAGGTGCACTGATTAGAAAGAAGAGCCAGGCCTCCCAAAGGCACTCATGAGAGACGGGAGTCTGATTAGTGAGCCCAGAAAAAGACTCAACTTGTAAATGTGGAGACTCGGAACTTGGGTGCCCATGTGTGGAGTGCCCAGCTGAGCTCTTATGGAGGGAGGGCTCATCCTTCCTTGAAGGATGTCCTTGGCTTGGGCAAGGATCTGGGTCGGCACAGAGCAGCAAGGATGCTTCAAGCTGACTTTAACAGCAGCAGGGCAACGCAAACAGACCAGTGTTTGCCAGGGGTCTCTGGCCTTCTCTCTTTGCCTAATGGTTAGAAACAGAACCACGGGCGCCTGGTGACTCTTGGACCACCCAGGAAGGAGGTCAAGCCCAGGAATGAGGAAATGGACATCCTACTAACGTGGGGACATTTGAGTGATGAACTGATATGACAGAAATACTTGTACCCTAGTGGTCAGGGTGGCTCATACCCAGCTACATGAGAAAACACAGATAAACTCAAAGAGAAGAAAATTCGCAAGACCCAGGACAGTTATTATCATACCTCAGCATAAATTGTCTTCCAGTGCCCATATATTTTTGCTTAAAATTTTAATCATGAGAATGTGTTCTTTAATTGTTTTCTAAGAAAAAGTCAGAGGTGTGAGGGCTCATGTTTCATCCCAGAAACGGCAGAGGGGCTGTTGGAGATATGCTGGGGCCAGACGGTGAGAGCTCCGTATGCCGGGCTCCAGTTTAAATTCACTCTGTAGGCAGCTGAGTTCCGGGAGGGGGTAAGGAAAGGAGAAGGGGGACCAGGCGTGCATTGCTGATGGCTGCCCCTGGCAGCAGTTGGCTGATGGAGAAGCAGCCCATGTTCAGTGTGCGTTTATTAAATGGATAGGTGAGTGAGCGGCTGCTTTCCTGTGGAAACGCCTGAGTGTGAAACCACGAGTGCCGGCTCTGAGATGACTTTCCCCCTCTTTTTCCAAGTCAATTTGGAGAATGTGATAAGCAGCTTTAAAGCCAGCTTTAAAAATGAGGACACTGGATTGAACACAGGTCGAGAGGCAAATATGATGCGCTTAGCGCGGTGATTCTGAACGGGTTGGTCTCGGTTCCTCGGAGGGGTTTGTCACAGCCACTATTTTGGTGGTAACAAAGTAGTAATATTTACAGATTGTTTATTTAGTAAAGAGAGAGCAGCCTTAAGGTTAAGCCTGTGAAAGCACTGTTAACGGAGGGGAGCGTGTCTCGTCTCTCCTGGTTGCTGCCTGGGGTGGGGTTCTTGGGGTGCCACTGGAAGCGTTTCTAGAGGCCCCCACGGGAAGATGAGAGGTGGTAGAAAGCTTTATTTCCATGGCATTACACCCCTGGTTTTCTCAAGTCCCATTTCCCTTGATCCAGTCATAGAAGTATAGCTGGTGTCCAGGGTTTCCATGTGGGACCCGGGCCCAGTTCAGCAGGGGCCTAACTGTAGTTCCTCAGCTCATTGCGTGTGGGGCCCGCGTGGCTGTGGGCCATATGGGCGCATGCGAGAGGACCAAGAGAGCCCGTGCTGAGCAACAAGCATCCCCAAAGTCCCGAAAGCACAAGAGCCCGAGCTCTTTTGTTCAGGGGATTACATATTCCAAATCTTGGTGCCCTTGCAGTGGCCACGCCTAGTCTGGCCAACCATCCCTGTCTCCAGGTGTGATTGACAGACAGGTACCTTCCCTATGTCACCCCAACTTTACTGGGTATGTGCCTCTCTTCTCTATGTGGTTCCTTCCCCCAGTGTTTTGCAGGGAATGTGCCTATAACGTCTGCCTGGCCTTCCCTTTGCTCCCTTCCTGCTATTAATAACTAGTTAATTATAACAGTAGCAGTACCACCCCCACTCAGGCTATTCTGCTGTGCCTTCCTCGGCGGAGGGAAAGGGATGGGTACCAGGCAGGCTGACGGGAAATCGCGGAGCCCATAATACCCAGAGGAAAGTGTCTTACCTGTGATGTGAGAGAAAACCCTAGGGCTTTCCTAAGTGACAGTGATAAGAGTAAAAGGAACATCTTTTGTTATTCATAACAAGTCCCTTTCAACCACACCTCAGTTTATGTTAATAAAGTGACTTTTCAAAAGCCCCTAAAAATGGGGACCGGTTGCCAGGAGAACCAACTCTGTGATTAGGAGGTTGGAACTTTCAGCCCCACCGCTCCAACCTTTAGGGAGGGGAGAATGGCTGGAGGGTGAATTAGTCATCACTGGTCAATGATTTAATCATTCGTGCCCATGTAATGGATCTTCCAGAAAGGCGCCATCGGGAGGAGCCCTAAGAGCTTTCGGACTGATGAAGTGTGGACGCCCTGGGAGAGTGGTCAGCCCAGAGAGGCCAAGAAGCCCTGGGTCCCTCCCACGTACCTTGCCCTGTGCGTCTCTTCCATCTGGCTGTGCCTGAGCTGTGTCTTTTGGTAATAAACCAGTTATCTAGTAAGTAAACTGTTTTTCTGAGCTCAGTGAGCTGCTTTAGCAAGTTATGGAAGCTGAGGAAGGGGCCATGAGAACCTCTGACTTAGAGCCGGTTGCTCAGACACAGGTGGTGCCTGGGCTGATTCTGCCTCCTCGCCAGGGCTGGCCCTGCGCTGGCACAGTCCTGGGCCTTTCGTGTGTCAGGCGACTCCAGATTCTTGACTCGCGGAGGAGAAGTGTCAGGCGTGGGTTGGGGTGAGAACAAAGCATAGTTGATTCAGGTGGAAAAAAAGAAAGAAGCCAGGGTGCAGGCACCACTGCGAAAAAATCGAACGCAGGCTTCTGAGGGGACGTGGGCGAACTCCCCAGTGAATTATGCGCAGGGTCAGGTAGTCCTTGGGATTTTATTGTTTCCAAGGGTGGGGGAGTTGTCTCCAAGCTTTGTGGCACCAAATTCTGACCCTGCCTTTGGACTGGGAGGGGGCCTTGTTGTTGTGACTTCCACAACAACCACCACCGACCACCACCGAGGGGTTTCTTGCCGTGAACTGTTTTCTCTTTGATCACTCCCGGAGGCGGGGGCTCCAGTGGAAGGATGTCAGGATGTTGGCTCCTGCTTCCTTACTCCACTTGTGAGGATTTCCCCTAACTTCTTTCTATTCTGCCTCACGGTGACTGCCTGGACTTGTGATTAGCGTCTGAAGTGGAGACAGTCTGTGGGACTGAGTTCTTAACCTGCAGGTATGATGCTAATGCCAGGTAGACAGTGTCAGAACTGAGTGAAATTGTGGGACACCCAGCTGGTGTCTGCGAATTGCTTGGTGTGGGAAAACCCCCACACATTTGGTGACCAGAAGTGAGGTATTCTGTGCGTAGAGTGTTGTGGCAGCGTCTAGAAAAACAGGAAAGTGTTGAGAGGACAGTGAGTTTTTGTTTCTTTTCACAAACAAACCTTGACTTGTAGTATTTGCCGATTTCCATGGTGTAAACACTTTCACCACGGTCAATTTCAAGCCATCCCAAGCAGTTTTAACAACTGGCTTGTAAAATTCCTGAATGTTTAACAAGCAGCTCTCTGGGAGCCATAGGTCTGGGAGCCACTACTGGTCTTGAACTGGGACTTCAACATAGGTGAAAACAGACATCATGAGCTCTGGTCGAACGCAGGAAATTACTGGGCTTTGGGCGAGGTATTATTAGTTTACTTCTCTGCTATATCTCACTTCTACTTCAATTCAGAAACCCTTCCCTTCCCTTCCCTTCCCTTCCCTTCCCTTCCCTTCCCTTCCCTTCCCTTCCCTTCCCTTCCCTTCCCTTCCCTTCCCTTCCCTTCCCTTCCCTTCCCTTCCCTTCCCTTCCCTTCCCTTCCCTTCCCTTCCCTTCCCTTCCCTTCCCTTCCCTTCCCTTCCCTTCCCTTCCCTTCCCTTCCCTTCCCTTCCCTTCCCTCCTCACCCAAGGATATGTTTTTATTGATTTTAGAGAGCAAGGAAGAGAGAGAAACACTGATATGAGAGAGAAGCATCAATCGGTTGCCTCCCATATGTGCCCTGATCAGAGACTGAACCTGCAACCTAGGTGTGCGCCTGAGTGGGAATTAAACCCACAACCTTTTGGTGTACGGGATGACATTCCAACTAGCTGAGCCACCCGGCCAGGGCAGAGCTCTTTCTTCATAGCACAATAACTTCAATGGTAATAACCATATTTTATGAGCGAGAGAACTGAAATTCAAAAAGAAGTAACTTGCCCCAAATCCTGTATAAGACAGTATATCTGTGGTTGCAATGTCCCTTCAGAAAAATGGGCTTCCCCGCAAAAGCCACATTTGTCAACTTCTGGGCACCAGACCCTTAGGATCAAAGAGGGGACTCATGGGAAGTCAGTTTTGCATAGTCCTTTGCAGCTAAAAGGAAAAGAGCATGAGGTAGGCGTTTCCACAAATTTAATTCTCACAACAACACTTTTCCTGTGCATTAAAACACTGGATGCGAAGTGATTTGTTAATTGCAAGTGCTAAACAAATGCTAGTCCGTAACTGTTAATACTGCTAATAACCTTATAATCTTTAATCCTATGTCGCAGGTAAGATTATCTCCAGGTCGGAGATGAAGATGCTGAGGGTCTGCAAGTTTCTTCCAGTCCCTCGGGGCCTCATAGCCTGGGAGGGGCGCGTCTGAAGGACAGATCTGCAATCCGTGTTTTCTAACACCCAGCACATTCTGTTGTGTTGCTTCTTTGCACATGTCCTTTCTTCCCTGCTGGATCACAGCCCCTCGGAGGGGAAGACCCTGCTCTGTCCCTGACGTCTTTGTGTCTCCCCTTGCTGCACCTTTCAGGAGGTGAGGAGTAGGATGCGCTAATTCAGTCATCCCGCCGATCCTCCTACAAATTCCTTAGCTCTCTGCAGGGAGAAATCTAGGCAGACCTTTCACATCAGAGAAAGCACCTGGAAATCGCAGCCAAGCAGGAGAATGCTGTGTGCTGAGCTTCCTCTGTCCCCGTTCCTGAGAAAGCAGTGTCCTGTAAAACGCGGAGGAACACATCACCTTTCTAATGCGGGCAGCACAGCTGGCAGGTCCCTGACTCGGGAAGCCTGCTTCAGCCCTGCACACCTGAGGCCACCCCGACAGGGCTCGCGGCCTGTAGTCCCAACCACCCACCTGAGCCGCTCCCCCCGGCTTTCCTACCTGCGCCCCGTTGTCTTGGTTTCCTGGCTTCTAGCGCCAGGGTTTATTTTCTGGCTCATGGTCAGTCTTTCATGACCTGCTGGGAAACGTCAGGAAGGTAGTGAGGGACACGCAGCAGGGGGAGGAGGCGGCCCGGAGAGATGCATGGGGGCAGTGTGGAGTGTGTATAAACTTGCTTTCAAAATTTTTTTCTGGGTGTACATCTGTTTTTGCAACTATGTTTTTTAGTTCCTTGGAGATGGGACCAATTTCTGCTCCTCAGAGTGAACAGCACAGTGAAGAAAGTAAACTTTTATTGAATGAAAATGGTGAGATAAAGAGAGAGAGAGCTAGTGTGGCCACAGATAAATCATTCCACATATCTGGATATCACTTGGATAATCTTTAAAAAATCAAAGTTGAATGATAAACTCTCCAAAGCAGCAAAGTCTGAGGTGGGAGTGGGTAAACTTTTCCTGTAAACACCCTGAGAGTAAAAATATTTTTAGGCTTTGCAGGGCAGATGGTCTCCGTGGCGACTGCTCAACTTGGCCTTGTGGCACCATTAGCAGGCACAGAGCAAGCCAGCATGGCTGGGTTCCAGTAAAACTTTATTTATAAAAACTGGCTGCAGGCTGACCCTGCCATGGAGGAAGAGGCTTAGACCCACATGGATTTGACTCCCCACCTTGAACACCAACTCGTTGGCCTTGGGCAAGTTAATTAATCTTCCCAACCCTGAGGTTGCTAAGCCATAAAAATCAGGATGTTATTACTTACTTTGCAGGGACAGTTGTTGTGAGAATTAAATGAATATATATCAAGTATTCATCCCAGGGCCTGGCATATGTGGTAACTGCAGATTTTATCATTACTATCATTATTCTAGCTCTGATATTCAAGGGGCCTAAGAGTCTAAGAGTTCTGCTGGTATTTTTAGTTCAGGCTTTCCTGAGACGTAAGCTCCTAGATGACATTTTCTCTGAGAAATAATAAACAATTAGTGGATTTCTTATCGGAACCTATACTGTGCGGAAAGATAAAGAGAAGCTTTTGGACAGTGTTCTAAGTGGGTTGGAGAACTTTACTTTCTCAAGTGCACATTGTGGGCCCCAGCAGCCTGCACCCTAGGTGGCCTGTGAGCATCTTCCCTCCCGGCTGCCCCCTGCCCTAGCTGGCCCACTTTGTCCCCTTGCATGTGTCCCTCTGGTGCATGCTTCTGCCTAAGGCATTCTTTCACTGGGCCTCCATCGGACAACCTCTGGTCTGGTTTTTGGGGTCCTGGGAAGCACAGGCCTTGCAGGCCAGGTGCAGGGCCCTGACTATAAGAGGTCAGGTAGCATCAAATAATTCAAGGCAAGAATAGGAAATGGAGCCAGGTCTTTGGGGACCTGGGAGTGAGGAGGGATTGATGGTGGTATTGGGAGGCTACTGTATAGGGGTTGAGCACCTCACCCTGAAATCAAGTGGCCTGGGTATACATCCTGGCTATCACCCATTAGCTGCGCGATCCTTAGCAAGCAAAGGTTGGTAGAGCCTGTAATTGTCCTTATGACACAAGACTGAAGTAAGAATTAACTATGGCTATTTCTATGCTCAATTTTCTAAATAACTCACGGTGTAGCCACATTTCAACATTAGATGAATCAAGTCTGGGAGGTGGGTCTGCACCTCTGGTAGGTGGAGGACTGGTACATAAAATGTTCCCCATTTTGATAAATTTCTCTACCAAATTTAGTCTTACCATCACATTGCTTCTGCTAATGTTCATCATAGATTTAAGAACTATCATTATCAACCTATGACCTTAATTCTTTTTTACCCAGAAGTTATTAATTTTTTATGTAGAATATGCCCAAGGGGAGTCCAACTAGACACAGGTCTTTCTTCAATGTCAAAGATGGGCAGAAGTGTGGGGGTTTTTGGGGGGAAGGGTAGTCCTAGTTATTTCTTGAGGTTTCTGGTGCCCAGATTTCTCCTCTTTTCCATCAAATGGCACTATCCTTCTACCTTTCTTAGTGTCATCAGTTCTCCCTACCCTGGATTTTCTGGAGAGCCTGGGTTTTTCCCCTTGAGCGAAGGTTAAGCTACCCGAGTTCCTGGAATTGGCCGTTTCTACCACTTTCTCCTTGCTTGTGCCCAGTTTCCTCTCAAAAAGATTTACCATCCCCTTTTCACCCTCTGCCTCAGTGGGGTGTTTGAAAGACCCTCGGCTGCTTCCACTCTTTCGGACTCCGCAGGAAGGAGTGGGTTCTCTGATGCCAGGCTTCTCACTCTGACTGGCACGCATCTTTGCCACGCATGCCCCTCTTCTGAATAGTTCTGTAGCAGGAGTGTGGAAGGCAGCCTCAATGCTTTGACAGGTTTTTTTTGTGTTTTTTTTTTTTTTAATTCAATTCAACAAAACAGTTGCTCTGGGCTCCAATGACTTCTGTCCATATCTGATTGGGAAAGAAAATTAGAAGTGGGCTGGCCGGGCTGCCAACCCTAGTTCAGGCTGCTCTGGGGCAGGGAGCTCTAGTGCACGCCGCTGGGGAGAGAGTAAGCTCGCGTCTGTTCAATGGGGGGCTCACTTTCCCACCGTCTGAATGATGGGGACACGCTGGGGTGGGGGGTATTGTTGATGTCTACAGCAGTGGTTTCTCTAGTCCCGGAGTAACCCTGGTGTGCAGAGGGATTCAGGGACAGAGAGGATGGGGTATAATAAGATGTAGTGTTGAATAGTCTCAGGCACCTGGGTTTGAGCTCTGGTCCCGCCACTTACTTAAAGTCAGCTATGGGGCAAGTCACTTAAATGTTCTGAGCCTCTGTTTGGCTCGCTGTGCTTGGGGACAAGACATATTTTTATCACAGAAGACTGTGGGGGGACTGGATAAAATAATGCCAGTAAAGGGCTTAGCATGATGCCTGGCACATGGGAAGTATTGACGGGGAACTCAAGATGTGAGAAATTTTAGCTTTAGTTATATAGTTAATAGGCTTGGTAATTAATGCACGTAGAAAGCTATTGTTCCAGGGACCGGGCTGCATGACTGGCCTGCAAGCAATTAGACTTCTGTGCCGCAGGAGGACTGCACGGGCCAAGATGGTATCTGAGCCACTGTGCTCCAGGGAGAGAAATCCATCATCCGGGATGCAGATAAAGAATCACGTCAGCAGATGAAGGGATGCTCGGAAAATCGCCGGACTGCAGCTTTTATCCGATGAACCTTTTTCCTTGAATTCCAAACCCCTTACCTACGCTTTTCTTCTCTTTATGAAAAGGGTCAGCTTGAGATAAGATGTAAGATGGCCTTTTTAGATTGCTGTCTTCTCAGATTGCTGGCCATCTGAATGAAGCACCCATAAAGATTTAATCCATGGACCCCCTGAGCCCGTGGCCCAGGCATGTTGCTAGATCCCATATGACCAACTTTTCTCCAGAGGAGGCGCCCTTGCTCAAAGCTACCAGGTGACTCATATTTTCCCCCTTTCTTGTCATACTCCTGCTCAAGACTTAGAATGGCCCCCTATTCCTATTACACTAAAACGACCCCTCTGCAACCCTGGGAAGTAGGTTGCTCTCTATCCATTTTATTTATGTGAATTTGCTTGCAAGGGGAATTTCCTCTGTTTTTATGGATGAGGAATCTTATACTCAGAGGTGTAAGTGTTACCAGCGAGTAAATCGCAGAGCTCGGGTTTGACCATGCTCGCCAGGCCCAGAGCACTTTCCTCCTCTGGTCTGCACATCGCCGCCCCATCTGGCCTCCTGCTACCAAACCCAGCTGACTTTTCCTTCCTTCATTTTCATCTGATCTGTACGAAGCCTCATCGTGTCTACAGCACCTGCCAGGCTGCTCTGGCCCCAGATCTTAGCCCCAGCTGCTCTGCTTACCTGGAATACCACCCCGCCTCCCGCCTTCCAATCCTGCCACCTGGCGGGCCCAATTCAAACCCCTCTTCTTCACGGAGCTCCCCGCTGAGCTTTTCAATCAAGAGGTGGTGCTTCATTTCCGAATCTCTATCATTCTTAAAGTTGTTGTCTTTCATTCTTAAAGCTGTTGTCTTCCGCCCCCCAGAGCAAAAGCATTGTCTTTGTGTGAATTGCAAGCAGGCATTCATTCCCTCCAGGCTGATGAATCGCAAACGATGCCCCCAGTCACCCTCTCGGCTGGGCACTTTCGCTCAGTGTGCTGACTGTACAACTACGTGGCCAATGTGCCTGCCTGACGGTTTCAAAAATAGGCTTCTGAGTGTAAAACACCCAGAAATCACATAGTTTGCAAGAATTCCCTGTTCATTGTTTCCCCGCATTAGATTTTAAGCTTCTTGAGGGCAGGAACCACACTATGTCCTTCAGTTTACCCCACCGTTTTTGGCCCAAGCCCAGAGCTGAGGCCTCAGTGTCCAGCTAATGAAGTGACTTGGAGCAGGTGCTGTGTCAGCCCTTGGCTCTGGAGAGCCCCAGCAGAACTTTGGCAGGCAAGATGTGACATCCACAGGTGACCTTGGGCTCTGTCCAGTTCCAGTCACAGTGACCACCTAGGGTTTGGGAACACACCCAGCACCCCTGTTCCCTCAGGCTGCTTTCTCTCTGGAAGGCTGCCTCCTTCCCTGGTCACCTGACCACACTCGGTGCTTTGTCAGCTCAAATGGCACTTCCTCAGGGAAGCTTTCTTTCCAAGAAGCCTCCATCAGAATCAATTTCTCCCTCCTACGATTCTCTGGGTGGTCTTTCTCTTCTAACCCACCATCCCTGACTCAAAAGTGCATGAGATGCAGCCCACATTTTCATCTCTGAAGCCTCTTTGCATCAGGGAGATGTATCCCACAATATCCTGGGCCTCCTTTCCCATATGCTAGGTTCTCTGAGGGCAAGGTGTGTGCCTGGCACACAATAGGCCTTCACTCACTCAATGGCCATTGAATCGATGTCCTCCAGGGTCCCTTGCTGTACCCATTTTTCAGCTGTGCGTTTCAGACTTGCGTCTGGCCTATTAGCGGTGGGTACTTCACACTGTTTAACACTTTCCCCAAACCTTTTCTCACTTGTCTCTGGTTTTGTTCTCACAACTTCTAGGACAGGAGAAAAGAAATGATTATATCTGTTCCACTCATAAGGTGCCTTGAGTCCAGGAAGCAGACATCTTCTCTCATTGGTGACAGGGACATGGCTGCCACTCACTCGGGTACCCTGAGCTCTGTGCACCACTAGGGGACCGTGACAGTTTGGCTCTACTTTTATCTCCTTAAACCTTGCCTGATGTGAACCACTCAGTATCCTGAATTCCCACTGAGTGTGCACCCTGAGGTCCAAAGGCTGACTGGGTGTGAGGTTTGAGGATCGTTGTCAGCTCTAAAATCCTATGAGCACAAAATCTCTGGATCATGTGTCAGAACCCAGCCCTAAAGGTATTATGCTTTTCTCTCATCGACTCTCATCCTACCATTCTATTTGAGCACCCCTTCCAGGGGAAGGTAGCCTCCAAGGTAGCCTCTATGTATTTGGGACATTTGGCAAATATATTGGGCTAGAACAGTGGGTATCTGCCTTGGCTGACATTAGATTCACCTGGGAGCTTATAGCACTACCAATGCTCGGTCCCTTTGTAAGCTCCCCTGGGTAACTCCACCCGCAGCAAACTCTGAGAATGGTTCTCATTGCTCACAGCAGAGTGGAATCACCTGTGGCTTTAAAGAATCGGATGGCCTGGACTCATAGTCTGAGACCCTGATTTGATTGGCCTGGGGCTGGGAACAGCCTCCTGTGCCTGGGGCCCACTCTAAAGAACAGGACTAAATGACCACAGCCTCCGTGGGCGGAGCTCTTCCATTTTAGCAGCGGCTAAGAGCATTCACCTGAGGCTTCTCTGGTATCAGCCTTTCTTGTAACCTTCTGGCTGATATTCAACAACTGTGAGATCCTTGGTAAGTATATTTACTTCTCTGATTAAGTCCTTTACTTATAAAATTCAGCCAAGAACAACTTGGCAGAACTGCTGTGGGCACCAAATAAAATAAAAAAGTCTGTAAAAATATATAAAAGAAGCAAGGACAGTGCCTGATATATATTATACCTGGTACACAGAAGGTTTGTTCAACAACTCTGAATTGAAACAAATCAAATCCTCCCTCCCATAAGAAAATTCTATGTTATCCACAAACTTTTTTGAGTACCCCCTATTTGAAAAGCATTCTGATACGATTTCTTTCCATTTTTGTTTCTGTGCATAGGAGGGAGAAATACCATAAGTGCAGAGATAATCTCTCTGTCTTCAGGGAATTTCAAATTGGCATGTGCAGACAGGAAAATGTAGAACCGAATACAGTTCTAGGTATATAACGCACGCACTTCTATACTTATCTATATTTCTAATATAGACCCGAATGAAGTCAGTGCTGATCAGAGATAACAACCAGTCTGCTGTGGGAGCCAGAGCAAGGAAGAATGCCTTTCCCTGGGCAGCCCGGGGCAGCCGGGTGGCGTTTGAACGGGTTTCTGTGAAGCTGTGCTGCATTTCCACAGGTGAGGAAGCGTGGAGAGGGCTGAGGGATGATGTGGGCCGAAGCTGGGAGGCTGAGATGCGGGTTCGCAGGCCTCCGTGAGAATCCATTAAGGGAGCCGTTGCCTGCTTTGCTACAGAATCGGAACCTTTAATCTGAACACCTGGGACCTTTGAGTCTTGGGACATGCTCCAGTTGGACATTTGGGTTCACTGATCCTGGAGATGGGATGGGAATGGGTTGGAAACGTCTGGGGCAGGACATGACTTCCCATCTTTCCCTCCTCACCCTGGCATATGGCCGAGGCCTCAGAGACCCTATGAAGAGCAGCTTGGGACATTTCCCCGGGCTCTGCTTCCTAATCTCCATCCTGGGTACAGCACGCAGGTTCTGTGCTTTGGCACTGCTCCTGGAGGCTGTGTCTCTACCAAGTCAATTTGGATGATCTGCTCAGCTTTGCGTTTTGGTCTCTCCCCTGGAAAATGTCTCAGATTCACCCACTCCCCAGTCCAGCCTAAAATTCCTCCAATTTCTTTTAAGAGTGGGTTCAAATTGCCCTTATCTGAGAGTAGAGGCTGGGTATTTTTGTGCTCCTGGGGTCTGTCACTAATCTGGAGACTGGGGGCTGGAGGACCTGGTGGCTGGATGTTGCTACAGTGCAGGCCCGAGATAATGAGGGCAGGGACCAGGGCTTGTCACAGGACTGTGGGGTGGGCGAGGGAGCACCGCATGGAAGAGACACCATGAAGTTAGAACTGACAGGGCTATAATTTGCCTATAACTCTTAATTACAAACCGAGCTTATCTTTCTGAACTTCTGGTCTCCTAACTCAGAGCATTTTTCATTTGTTTTTAATGAGCTGAAGTCTTGGAAACATTACAATCTGAGTAATTAGGCATGATGACCTGGGTGGGCTTTGGAAGGTTGGTGCCAAGTCATCATTTCAAATACAAATGCTTCTTTTGTTTAAAAAAAAAAAAAAGCAAGATTTGTTATTCCAACTCTGGACTGTTAATGGAAGATCTGGGGAAGGAGAAAGCTGCCGGGGAACATTCCGAGGCCACACAAAACAGTTACTATGTCCAGAGATTGGGATGTGATTCTGAAAAGGCAAGACCTGTTGGATAGTGGCTGCCTTCTGGTTCCCACGGACCCATCTTACCGGGAGCTCTTCTCGGAGAAGGTCCTTCAGACAAGGATGTGGTTCCCAACTTGGCTGATGTGGGGATTACCTGGGGATTTTTATAAAACTTCAGTGGTGTGCAGTCCAGCCTGGGTACTGGGCAAAGTTTGGGAACCTCTAATAGGAATGAGCATTTTTTAATTTTTTATTTCTTACCCAAGGATATTTTTTGCATTGCTTTTCAGACAGAGTGGAAGGGGGGGGGGGGGGAGAGAAAGACATCAGTGTGAGAGAGAGACATCAATTGGTTGCCTTCCAATCAAGCCTGCAAAGGAATCGAACCTGGGACCCTCCAGTCCCCGGGCTGATGCTCTAACCACTGAGCAACCCAGCTAGGGCAGGAACGAGCATTTGATTTACAGTGGTCCTCACACTTGAGTGTACCTCAGACTCACCTGGAGGACTTGTTAAAACACAGATGGCTGGACCCCTGAGCACCAGCAGGTCTGAAGTGCACTCTAAGAATTTGCATTTCCACCCAGTTTTCCAGTGATGCTGATAGTCAGGGCCACGCTTCAAGAAAAATCGGCTTAAAAGAGCTGGGCCTGGCTTTACTACTTAGGAGCCACGTGACTAAGCCTGTTACCCAATCCTAAGAAATCCAGTTTCTGCACCTATAACATGGGACAGCAATAGTGATTACCTCCTGGGCTGCTGTGTGGGTCAAAGGAGATGGTATTTGTAAGTTGCTTAGCCCAGGGTTTGACCCATAGGGAATGTACAACCCACGGTGGACTTTATTAGCACGTTTCCTCAGCTGGGGTCTGGGCAGATCTGTCCTTGTGTTAAATCGTGCCAGTTGGTGAATATGTTAAGGTGGGTTTCTGCTCCTGGAGATCCAACTTGTAGGCTTTCTGGAACAGGACTGCGATACTCTCTTGAACTACGAGTGCCCCGGGGACCAGCAGGGTAAGGGCCCAGCCTGGGGGTGTTGGCATCTGTTATTGACTGTTGTCAGCCAGACTCTTCACCCGATGGGGGTGGCCGTGGGCTGGGACTGAGTGTGCTCTCCTGTCCAACTCCATGCTCCTCTCACATTCCAGACACATTTAGTGCCGTGAGTTGTGGTTGTCCTGATGTCGCCTTGGAAACCAAACTGCTACCAAGCGAGGTGGGAACAAGGCCCTAAATCGTCTTGGAAACCACAAAATGTATCTTTGGGAGGTGGGCTGTGCATCTCCGCACACTGTCTTCTCTTTTTCTCAAGCAATTTGCCCAGAACTCTCTTCAGTGTGCAGTTACCTCCCTCCCCCGTTTCCCTGAGGAGGGAACTGAGGCTCGGCATGTATGTCCCTGCGCCACCCGATTATCCTTCCAGGGAAGGGGTGTCCGCGCCAGCCTGCGACTATACAGGCAAAACAAGCCGCCCTGCACACACCACAGGGCCCAGCGACACTGCTGCCACCCCTCCCGAGCACCCAAACACGTGATGGCTTCACCAACTCTCAGGGGCTTTTGGGTGCTTTAAAAACTTCTTTAGAGAAGTACAAATCTACCTAATCTCTTTTACTTCCACGTGGTTTGAGGGCAGAGTGCCCTATTTCCACGTTATAGCTGGGAAAGCCAGTGAGTGGGGAGAAGGGACAGCTTGGATTGGCCCAGGAGGTGGGGGACGGGCCAGTTCGCTCCATTTCAAATTCTGTTTGGCCAGAGTGAAGTTCTGCCCATTCCCAGGGGCCCCGGGGGTACAGCCTGGGTTTTTCTCCATCTTCCCTGGCCTGAGAACTGAATGAGGCAGAGTTAGGGAGTGATGGAGCGGAGAGGCTGTGGAGGTCATGTCCAGGTCATTTCTAGATGAGGACACTGTCCCAGGCCACAGAGGGTGCTGGTAAAGGAACAGGGCCTAGAAACCCAGCGCCCTGCCTCCTGTTCTCTGCAGTGCGCCTTCCTCTCTCCCCGTGTGCTGTCTGCTGGTACCCCAGCGCCCTCGTTTGGCGTGATCTGATTCCCCTGGTGTGGCCGGTGCTGGCCCCTCCCTGTAGAGGGAGGCACGGTGTAATCCAGATCGCCCCCGATAGGTAGGCCATACCCGTGCTCCGCAGGCACCATTTCTAGAACATTCATTGCAGGTCTTGTGCCAGCTGCTTTAGGCAGCCATAGAGCATTTAGGCCTTACAACTCATGCAGGCCATTATTAGCATCCCCAACATAGATCAGAGAAGTAAAGCAACTTGCCTAGGATCGCACAGCAAGCAGGAGAGGGGCAGAGTAAAGATCTGAAGCCAGGCTTGGTTGGTTCACCACCCATGCCCTTCTGCCATTATGTTACATGGCTGCCTGCCGCCCTTGCAGGCTAAGGGAGATTCTGACTCAGGAGGCAGCAAGCCGCACAAGGAAAGATTGCCAGCTGCTCAGCCTAGACCTTTGCAAACAGATTTGGTTTCCTGCAAAAATCCAATTGCTCAGAAAAAGGTGCCTATGTCATCACGGCGAAGCCCATCATGTAACATTGGCGCAAAAAGTAAAAAATAAAATAAAAAAAAAATCCAACTCAGGGTAGTATTTCAAATATGAATTATCTGGCTGTTTATTTTTTTCCCCATCATCAATATACCTAGTCGCTTGGCTGCAGTTTTCCATGTGCTTGTGAATGTTCCCATTGGCACAGACCCTGCATGCTGGTGCTTTCCCCTCTTGTGCTAAAAAGGAGAGATGAAAGGCATTTTTAATTTGGCCACCGAACGAACATCCAAGCCTTCCCTTCCAGCAGCTTAGCCTATATGTTTTCTCAACAGGGTATTAATTACCGGGCTCTGGGAATGATGGGACAGGCTGTTCCCGAGGCTCTGGATGCCCTGCCGGCCACAGTGCAATTGCTTGTGGACGCAGCAGGACTCAGGCGTGTCAGCAGGGAGCGTCCTTCTCAATAAATTCAGACATGGGTCCTGGGTAACTTGTTAAACACATTTATTGATTTCTTGACAGTAACCAAACACAGTGAGTGACCATTATAAACAAGAAAAGAAAGGCATTCGTTTGTACTTTGTGAGATCCAGCTGCACCTGGAGAGAAAAGACACCCCTTTCCCAGGAATTTACAAGGCAAAGTGCATTCCTTCAAGGGAGCATCACAGGGGGCAGGGGGATGGCAGTTTTAAAACGCAAGGAATCTGTTGCCTGCTATCTCAGGCTGAAAGCTCACTTTGTATGAATGATGGTGCCACGGGGTGGAATTAAAGTTATACTTGCTTAGCAAATGCATTCCTGATTGCCACAAACTCAGTAAAAACTGGCTGCAAATGAACAAAACATGTAGGTGAGGAAACAAGTGAAATCAAAGAATGCAGTTGCATGGAGCCAGGGCTTAGCCTGCAAGGAGGGAGAACAGACCAAAGCCAGAAAAATAAAATGAACTCGTTAAACACATTTATTGAGCTGTTAACATTAACCAAACACAACATATGATCTTTGGAAAACAAGAAACAGCAAATGGATCAGTTCTGATCTTGGCAAGTCCTACTACAGATATGTGATGAAGGGGAAATAATTCAATTTCTTTATAGTCTGCGGTGATATATATATACAATGTGTATCTCTTCAATGTCTGTCCTTTTTTTTTTTCCTTTTTAAATTGTTGAGTAAACAGAAGAATCATAATCTAGAAATAAGTGTCCTTGGCCAACTCTGTCCTGGTTCACCTGCTGCCAACACCCTCAAAGGATCTTAGGACACCATCCGTGATTACTCGCTGCGAAGAACAGAGTCTGCTTGATTCTGTCGAAGCTGTGTCTTCTCCTCTCTCTTTTGGAAGAATTTTGTATGTACAAAGGCAGAAAAGTCTCATTGGGTAGATTTATTAGTCCAGGAAAACAGTATCAAAATTGTAATCGGGTTAATGGGTTATTTTCTTCTAAGACCTCTTATGAATGAGCTGTTTGTTTCTGAAATCTTGACTTCCTGTCTTAGAGGCTGTGTGAGTGTGTGTGTGTGTGGATATGTTTGCATGTGTGTGTATGTATGTGTGAGTGTGTGTGTGTGTGTGTCCTCCGCTGTGGTTTTGCAGACACTTTTCGTGAAGAAGGGGCCAATCTGAAGAGTGGGCGAGGCTTGCGGAAGGGAAGGGGCGAGAAGGAAGGGGACATTCCGGGTTACGTCAGTTCACAGTTGTAGCATTTCGCTGAGATGGAATTCTTCTTGGCCTAGTTCCCTACTTGAGGAGCCATTCATTTACTGGAAAGAGAGAGAAAGAAAAACACACATATGCACAACATAAAACAAGGCATCACTGAATTAATCTGCACTGAGTTTGGGGGACTTACTCCCTAGAGGAAGGGACAGCCCTGTAAATGCCTGCTCACCTGTATGTATCCCAACAACCCCTCCCCTTCCTCATGAACCTCTAGGCCTGAGCTGTTCAATATTGTTGTCACCAATCCCATGTGGCTACCATAAACTTAAATTCATTAAAATTAAATAAAAAATTTAGTTGCCTCACTGGAGAAGCCACACTTCAACTGTTCAATAGCCACACGTGGCCAGTAGCGGCCACATTGAACAAGGCAGATACAGACCACTGTATCATCACAGAAAGTTTTGCTCTAGAATGGGGGTGGGAAAATGACAGCCTACAGGCCAAATCCAGCCTGTGATCAGTTTTTGCAAATAAAGTTTTATTGGAACACAGCCACATCAGTCATTTACATATTGTCTATGGCCTCTTTCACACTGTAACATCAGAGTGCAGCAGAGGCTGTATGGCTCATAAAGTCTAAACTATTTACCCTCTGGCTCTTTCCAGAAAAGGTTTGCTAAGCCCTGCTCTAGACTATAAGCACTGTATGGATGGGGTCATATCTGTGTGCACCACACTGTATCCTCACCACCAAGCTAAGCGCCTGGCACATAGTAGATGCACAATAAATAGGTATTGAATAAAGAGAAGGGCTTGATCAATGAGCTGAGTGTTTATTTGTCTGGTAGTTTGACTGGAAGGGAGCAGAAAACTCTAGTTTTGGCACTCTGCGTGTGTCTGAGAAAGAAAGAGGGAAATGTGGGGGAAGTAGGAGAGATGAAGTGGGGGACCGAGAGGCAGTAGTGGTAGCTGCTTCTAAAAGCTGCCTGGTAATATCCACAGCCTCATATTTGAGCAGCACATTATTGCAGCAAAGGACTTCACCATCCAGGCTCTCATTCATTCCTCACGACAAGTCGTGAAGCAGATGATATAGGGACCGTCATGAAAGAATCGAGGTCCACAGGGTAAATGCCTTGGCTGGGTTTGCATGGTTTGTTAGTGACAGAACCAGGCCCGGAGCTTGAGTGTCCTGATTCTGGGTCAAAGGTGTCTCCATGATACTGTTCTGTCCCCACCTTCCTTTCCATGTTGAGAGTTGACCACTGTGATCAACACATACTTAGTGTGTAGAAAGGAAGAGAGAGGGATAGGTATAGACCAGAGGGTTACAGGAGGCGGGAGTCGTTTTGAATGTCCCATACAGTGGGGATAATTGTCACTTCTAGGGACATAGCACAAGAAAAGGATGCCTTCACATCCATTACCTCCTTGCATCTCAATGGCCTGGCATCCAGAGTATTTGCCCACCTTTTAGGGGAAAGGGGTCCATCACGCACATAACTAAAAGCTCTAATGCTCCTAGCTGTCCTGTTCTAACACATGACCTTGAAAAAATCAGCCTCTCTGTGCTCTTCTGTACAACGGCAATAAAAAGGCTGTTTTGCTTGAACCAGAGGGGTTTCAAGTTCGATCTCTAGCTCTATTTCCAATACATAGGCTTCACCAACAGAAAAATGCCATGCACATAGAAGGTGGTGGTTATTAATTATCATTTATTACTATGATTCCTACAATGGACAGGCCTAAGCAGGAGGACTGCTGGGCCCACTGCCCTCTGAGCCATGGACCCACCTCTATACTGAAGCTTCTGGGCCCGGTTGTTTGGACAGTCCTTCCCCTGTAAACTGAAGTTGATGTTGGTGCGGATACAGCGGTTGTTGAGGGGCTGGACAGGCCTGAAGTTGTCACTCATGCTCAGAAAGATCTGAGATGGCTGATTCTGGCTGAGCAGGCGTAAGGAATGCATCTGAGGAGAGAGAAACAGCTGTGAGACCCACCTGTCCTCTTACACACCCAGGGAAGACGTAAACGGAGTAGACTGGTCAAGCCGGGCTGTCTGGGAAGGGGCACGTGAGCGCCTCGGAGACCTTTGTTCTGTGGATTCAGTTGTGCTGGGGCCCAGTGATGTTGCGATGTATGGAGTGAGCCTTGCTTTTAGTTCAAGCAGCTCGTGGATGCCTCTGAATAAGTCAATTATTCTGTTTTATCCTCAAATATACAATCTGTCAAAGGAGGAAATCCAACTAGGTGTTCTCCAAGGTCTCTTTCTCTTACACCCCATGGTTCAATAATTCCCAACAATTCAGGGAATTATCCCCGCTCATGGGTATTATCCAAACTACAGTGATTGGTCCAGGG
This sequence comes from Miniopterus natalensis, assembly GCF_054644295.1. Classification (NCBI taxonomy): domain Eukaryota; kingdom Metazoa; phylum Chordata; class Mammalia; order Chiroptera; family Miniopteridae; genus Miniopterus; species Miniopterus natalensis. The sequence continues at coordinate 28,575,381 of NC_142097.1, forward strand.
GTCAGAGCGAAACTAAGCTGGATTAGTTTGGTTCCTTTTCTGTGAAATTGGGACCAGGAGCTGGAGTGAAATAATTTGCAGCCAAGTTCCACTCCCCGACTGGGAAGCAAAGGAAGAGGCTAGCAGAGGGAAGAATGAAGCGAACGGGTGGTAGGAAGCAGAAGAGAGCAGAGATAACGGCATCTGGGTTCTGATTCCAGCGAGTTCCTGACATCAATTTCTCATCTTAAATTCCTTAAGATGCCCAGTATCTCTTGGACAAATCTTTTTTTCTGAGTTTAAGTTATCTGGAGAGGATTGTTCGTCACCAAGAGCCCTAACCAACACAGATAGCATCAGGGACTTCAAATCGTTCACACTGTTGTTGGATTGTAAGTACAGTTGACCCTTGAGCAATGTGGGGATTAGGGGTATCGAACTCCTATGCAGTTGAAAATCTGTGTATAATTTCTGACTCCCCAAAAAACTTAGTTGTCCCTTGGTATCTGTCAGGGAATGGTTATAGGATTCCCCCCATCCCCAGCCATGATACCAAAATCCACGAATGCTCAAGTTCCCTATATCAAATGGCATAGAACAGTGTATACAGTTAGCTCTCTGCATCCATGGACTTCCAACCACAGGTCGAAAACAGTACTGGTATTTATTGAAAAAAACCCTGCATATAGGTGGGCCGTGCAGTTCAAACCCATTGGTCAAGGGTCAACTATATACATCCTGTAAAGGAAAATGAATTATGCTTCCTTAGCTCATATTTCCTCTGAGTTTTCTTAGGATCTCAGTATCATAGCATGTCAGAGCTGGAACAGACTTGAGCAGTTTACTTCTCATTCATAAAGAGCAGTATTTATTTCACAGAAGGGGGGTGACAGCCCTAGGAGTACATAATGAGCACATAATGAACCAAAGCTCGCCTCAGTGGCCAGAGCTCCTGGTTCCCGTCCAGGTCCGAGGGATCCAAGCCAGCTTTACGAGGAAAACTGTAAGATGCTCTGAAAAATTCCACATTCAAATATGTTTGTGAAATGCTACATATCATATTGCTTCCTCTTGGAGACTGACATAATTATTATCATTTTAAAGGCCTGGGAAGTCTCCCAACAATGAGATCTATTTAACTCTTTTTAAACTCAGCTTTTTCAAACATATTTTTACCAACAACCATTTTGCTCATTTGCTTTCTGAACACTATGGCTGTAGAGCACTTTGGGAACTAACCCTGCTGTTCTTTCTCATTCAGACGAGGTCAATGCTTCTACAATCAGTTCATGCTGAGACTTTTCAGATGCTGATTCTTTAAACATATGTGTGATGAGTTGAGTTGTGTACCCCCAAAATTCACAAGTTAAAGTCCCAACCCCTAGTACCTCAGAATGTGACCTTATTTGGAAATAAGGTCATTATAGATGTAATTAGCTAAGATGAGGTAATTGGGGTGGGCCTTAATCCAATATGACTGGTGTCCTTATGCAAAGGGGCATTTGGACAAAGAGACACACACATAGGGAGAACACCATCTGAAGACGAAGGTAGAATGGGGGTGACCCTACTACAGGGCAAGGAACACCAAAGACTGCCAGAAACCACCAGAAACCAGAGGAGAGGCAGGGAAGAGATTCTTCCTCCCTCAGAAGGAACCAACCCTGCTGACATCTTGATCTTGGATTTACAGCCTCTAGAACTGTGAGACAATACATTTCTTCTATTTAAGCCACTGAGTTTGTGGTGTTTTATTAGAGGAGTCCTAGCAAATGAATACAATAGGTATGTCACACACACAGCTGGTCTTCACATCACCTTCCCCATTCGCTGAAAGACCAGAGAGAAGCTCACCTGCATCCTCGTTATATAGACAGGTTTGTTCATTATTATCCAACTTGCTGTCTCATAGCAGGGTGGGATCGTCATTGACCCATCGTAAGTAATGAAACTAGAGGTCTCTGGATACAGTTCCTCTATATTAAGTCCCTGTAGTAAATATGCATCATCTAGAGAAAGAAATAAGAAAGACATGAGAATTAGACTTCTTGGGAAAGTGCTGGTATTGCTGATTATTCTTCCCTTTTCTGATTCCAGAAGACTGTATCTGTCACAATAGGCTGCAGTAACAAACAGTCCCCCAAATCTCAATCATTTTAAACAATGAAGGTTTATTTCTTGCTCACGTACATGTGCATTCTAGGCTGGCTGAGGGCTTCCTCCACGTCATTGTTGTCCACACTCTGGGGCCCAGACTCTTAGAATAGCTCCTCCCTGGACCCTTGTGAGTTGCAATGTCAGGAGAAGAAGCTCCCATCCCAGAAGTGGCACAGGTCACTCCTGTGCACATTTTGGTCGCCAAAAATGTCACATGCCAAAGGTTGACATCAAAGATGCAAGGAAGCATGCTCTTCCTGCAGTTTGGGATGCTGAATATTGGTGAACAGAAATGTGGTCTACGACAGGGACAGAAGGAAGAGCTACATATTTGGTTATGGTCCCTGAGACCTGGGACATAGTATTGTAGTCATAATGAAATGCTCATTGGAAGGCTTCAGGACCCGGGGAAACATTGCCTGGTTACCATTCTTATTTGTAAACATTGCTTAATTAAAAGAACATGAAGAAATACTTTTAGAAAGAAAAGTAATCAGGCCAAATCCAATCATGAGACTTAAAAGTTAAGTTCAATGACTGAGAGAGATGGGTCAAGTTGGATTTGGAGACCAGCTTTAGGAGAAAGGACTTCCTTTCTCTTTCTATTTAAATGTTTCTGCCTTTCCATCAAAACACCAGAGAATCAGGACAAGTTCAAGAGACACAGTGACTGGAACGTGGCTGGGCCCAGTCTGCACTCTGGCCCTTGTGTATGCTTCCATGACAAAGCCACGATGCCCAGAGCACATACTGATGTGATGGACCTTGGCAGTTAGATCAGGTGCCAACACAAAAAGCTCATGTTGAGCATCCATCATTTGGCCCTGTTTCTTGAGCCCCTTGTCTGTGTCAGGCACTAAGCTAGGTGTTGGAGAGCAGGATGCAATTAAGCAGATGCATCAAGGGGCAGGGGAGACAGTGATGTGTATCTGCACTGAGTACATTGAGAAGCTGTCAGTTCTGCCTGGGGGTGGGACTCAGGAGAGGATTAGCTGAGGAGCTGACCCCAACTGTATCTTGAATGACAGGAGCTAATCAGCATGTGGCTGGCAGGGGGGTGGCTGTCAAGGGCACTGTAGACAGTTATGCTAGAGAAAGAGCTAAGGACATACAGAGTGGTGCATGCCAGGGGACAGCCAGCATGAGGACGAGATGCAGGGACAGGGGTACTGTGAGAAATGAAGCTAGCGGGTCAGCAGGGGCCACACCCGGAAGGTCCTTCTCTGTGCCGTTGGGAGTTTGGGCTTCAGCCTGTAGGCAATGCAGAGCCACTGAAGGGTTTTAAGCAGGGGAGTAGCGAGATCAGATTTGCACTTAATGATGCTTGCTCTGAAGGTGCTTTGGCCTGAGGATTAACATATTGAATGAGAGAAGGAAGCATTTGGCACATCTTTATTAAAGGTCAATGTGATGTGTTTAACCAAGCTTGCCCGTGGAGCATATTGGGTACCCTAGCATCCTGCCATTATTGTATTTTATTTTATTCGCGGTGGTGGGAAGGAGGGAAGGAAGGAGGGAGGATGAGGGGTATTCTAGGCATGACTGGAGGAAAGAAAAAGAACATTTATGTTTCTCTGAAACTATAACCAGCCTGTGTGTTGTATCCACATCTTAAGAAAGGATTAGTGTGTGTGTGTGTGTGTGGGAGGTGTGGGGGACAAGAGGCAAAAAAGAGGCATGTTCATGGATTTAACCCACACAGCAAGGTAACAAGATGCTTCCAAAACACTGCTGTGCTGCTGGTACTCCAGACTACCCAGTGTGGTCCTGCCAGGAGATCCCTCTTTGCCCAGGTCCCCTTTAAGAGATACAACAGTCCTCAGAGAAGGCAGGCAGCCTCCGCCCTCCCATGGTCCTCAGCATTAACTGTTCTTTCCATAAATCTCGCTAACTCTCATACTTCACCTTTTGCCCTAGTGATTTCCTCACACTACAGAGCTTGGAAAGACCCAGGGTGAAGACTGTGAGCTCTGGTTTCAGACCTGAGTGTGAGGGATGACTTTGCTGCTCACTATCCAGGTGACCACAGACATGCAGGTAACTGTCTGAGCTTCAGTTTCCACATCTGTAGTAAGATGGTTGGAGCACGCAGTGGACTGAATATTTGTGTGCCCCCCAATTCATATGTTGAAATCCTAACCCCCGTTGTGATGGTGTCTGGAGGTAATTCGGTCATGAGGGTGGAGCCCCCATGAATGGGATTAGTGCCCTTATAAAAGCGACTCCAGAGAGCTCTCTCGCCCTCTTTCTGCCATGTGAGGGGACAACAAGAATTCTGCAACCGGGAAGAGGGTCCCAGCCAGAATCCAACCATGCTGGAGCCCTGATCTTAGACTTTCAGTCTCCAGAACTGTGAGAAGTAAATTTCTGTTGTTTACATGGTACTTTGTTATAGCACCCAGGACTGACTAAGACAAAGCAGTTGCCTCAGAGTTCTCTGAGGAACAAATGAGATCAAGCTTTTCCTTCATGGCTGTCATGTAACCTCTTACTTGAGGGCACCAGTTGACTAAAGTCATCTTCAAATAAAAAAGAATTCTATAGACCCCAAAATGTCACTCAACAGAAACAAGCTTATGGAGACAAATTTATGTTAAGTAGGTCAAATTTTTGGTATGACAGTGTTGTAATTTTTTAGTACTGGCTATATATTTATAGTCCAGGAAGACCCCTTGCATTATCAATAGATATAGAATATTTGTGCACAGTTTAGAGCTCAATGTTATTCTTCCAAATGACTGCAGAAGTTGACAGCTGTGCTCTTGATTTTATGACATGCTCTTGATGAGTCTATCATTTATGTTATGCTGAGTTCTTAGTCACGGACACAATTCCCAAGTTGACTATTTTCTTTTTCTTTTTCTAAGAGAAACACATTATGATGAAACCCCTAGAACTGCACAGTGGGGGAATCTTCCCTTAGTCTGAGCTTCAGTGCAGCCTCTGTTAAATGCATCTTGTTTACTTATGTGGACCACTGATGAGATTTAACATCGCCTGGCTTCCAGCTTATGAAGTTCCCATTCAAAGAGAATGAAGTCAATGAAAAAAAGACCTGGCAGTCCCAGAGATCAATACTGGACTCATTTCTGATCAATAGGGGACTACTTGGAAATTTTCTCATGTGGAGTGACATTTCTTCTTGTAATCTGAGGCACACTCAACGGAAATGAAAAAAGGCAATTACTAAAGCATAAAGTAATATGATTTTTTGTTTTACACAAACAATAAATGAAAAGTAGGGCCCCTGAGAATTGGATTCACGGAGGTAAGCTGCTCCTTCTCTGTGGCTCGCTGACTTGAGTTACTACTTAGACTGCAACACGAATGGGTATGTTGTGTTTCGCATTCTGTGAAAACATTTCCAAAGTTGTTTTCCCAAGGTCATTTTTTTTTTGGAAATGGAAGTACAAAGTTCAATTAAGCATAGAGAAAGGAACGGGGAACAACATGCTTAAATTCCCCGGTGATATTTCATCATTTTAACACCTCGTCTCTCTGTGGGGCGGGCTCACAAAACCCATCCCAAGGAACGGAGGCGTGTAAGGCAGTGACGAGTTGGTGTCCCCGTGCCTGCGGAGCCCCTCCTTTAGCTGGGGGGCTTATCCAGAGCCTGAGCAAGATGTTCTAAGGGACTCGCATGGTGTGTCAAAACACATGCTTAAAATCTCTCCTCCAAACTCCTTCAGTCCTCCTTTATTTCCTCGGAGGAAATCTATTACCACAATAACCAGAGCCTTTAAATTCCGAATCTGTGGTGTTTTGGATTCTTACTGGACTGAAGTTGGCCATTGTATTTACTATGCATGAAATGAATGGAGTATGTGAAACTCAATGAGAATGGAGCTACCAAAATGATACACTGTCCTAGGACATTGGAAGAAAGAGTTCATTTATGCGTAATGTCCTAATAACGACTCCCTCTTGCCATTTAAGAAGGCTCTTTGCACTCCATTAGTCACTAATTTCACCACTTTAAAGTATCATAAAATTAAGAAAAAATGCTAGCTTGATGAAGTCACATGGACACTAAAACGACAGGAATGTTACATTTTATGTAATCGGGGCTCTGTGCTTGCTAATTAATTAACACAAGGAAAACGGAGGGATGTGGGCATTATTCCAAAACACCACATGAAAAAAATTAAAACACTTTGAATAAATTACCAATATCTCCTCCAGAAAATCCATTCAGAAAAATCCATTTTTCAATGGCACGATTTCAGTCTTGACCCCCAATCTGTTAAGGGGAATTTAACTTTAATAAAATGGATTTCCTTTAGAAGACTTTCTAAATTCAGCCTGAAATTAATGCAGGCTGGTCTTTCCCATTGTTAGTCGGGGCTGGTGAGAGTGTTTTATAACATCAGCTCAGACATATGAAAGCCAAACTTCCAAGGAAAGTAGTGGATCCTTACTAGGCCATTACCATCCACTGCATAGGTTCACACACAGGAACTATGAACTTTGAATTTCATTTAAAGTGAGCAAACTGTTGTTTGTGTGCCCTGTATTGTATTTACCTTGAACACATTTCTTATTTGGCATCATAGCGACCTACCTCCCACCCTTCAGGAAGTTGGCTTTAATGATCATGTAGTTTAGGGCAATTTAGAAACACAAAATTATGCACTTAGTTTATTCCAGCCACTGTCCAGGCAGTTGATTCATTACCTTGCTTAGTCCCCACCACAACCCTCTCAATATCAGTATTAATATCCTCATTTAACCGATGATGAAATTATCTCAGAGATGTTAAGAAACTTGCCTGAAGCCACACAGCAAAGGAAGTGGTAGATCCAGGAGCCCAAGTCTGTTAGTTCCATCTCTCTTCACTAGAACACATTGTTTCCCAAAAGCATGGTGACTTTCACGAGCTTGATATCTAGCTTCCAAAATTCCCAGTTCTTTGGCAAGGTCCTACTTCTTTCCTCTTTTTTATGGGTTCCCTGGCATTGTTTTCTTAGCTGGCTCAATAAAATGATTTTGCATAATTCATTTTTTACTCCTAGTCATCCAATCTATGATCAAACTGAGCAAATGGAACGTGTCCCTCTTGGCTGCCATTTCGTGGTGACTTCACCCCATGCTTCCACGGTGCTCTCGCCTCCTCACACCTCCTCGGCTAGTTGATGAGACAGACACACAAGAGCCTCTTCCAGGATGGGATTTAAAAGATATCTTTAGAAATGACTCTCGATCCTAAGTCATGAGGGTTTGAGCTGCTGTTTTAAAAGTGAGGACATGTCCGCCTCTCTTCTCCATCTTTCTCATTCCCATGATTTCACCCAGCTCAAATGCCATCTGGAGCCCAGTGATTTTCACATTTATATCTTCAGTTCTGTCTCCTGAAATCCAGGTTCCTATAGCCACCCGTCTACTCCATACCTTTTACTGGATACCCCACAGACATCTCAAGCTTCACATGTTTGAGACTTCAGTTCCCTCCCCACCCACTCACTTGTTTCATCCACAGTTTTCCCATCTCAGTTGATGGAAACGTCTTCCTTCCAGCTGCTCAGCCTAAAAACCTTAGTCATTTTTGACTCTGTCGTTCATATCACACATCTGATATATCAAGAAATGTCTTGGCTTTTCCTTCAAAATACGCCCAATCCTTTCTCTCCACCTCCCCCACATTAGCCTGGTCATGCTCCACACTGTCTCATCCCTTGGACTGCTGCAATCATCTCCCAACATTTCTCCTTGTCCCTCTCTGGCCTATTCTCCACCAGGCCAACAGAGTGACCCCTTTGTCAGTAGATGATGCCGCTCTCTGCTTAAAGTCTTAGATCTGCTTCTCATTACAATGGCCTTCAAGGGAAAGGATGGTAGGGAAGACAGCCCATGACTTCTCTGGTTACTACTTGTGACAATAATGGCAGTGCCACCATGTCCCTCTGTTTGACGCTGATTTCCGCTGGTGATTCCACGCCAGGGGACAGGCAGGAGTTGCAGAGAGCTTAGGATGGTGTGAGCCTGAACTTTCAAAAAGTTCCGTCAAGTTCTGTGTTTGTTTATGGCCCTTCCAAGTGGAAACAAATGCAAAAAGCGAAGAGCTTGGTCTTCAAACTGAACCAAAGTTGGAATTAAGAGGGGAAAAACCCCAAAACGCTGACAAGTTTCATGGAATGTGAAAGTGTGGGCACTGCAACTAGTTTTAAGACCTCAGAAGCAAGCTTTCCTAGCTCCAGTGTCTGAATTCTTGCTCTCCCATTGTGGAAGAGTAAATTATTGCTCAGGACATGTTCACTCCCTCCCAAGCCCACCTCTGTGGGAAGAAACCTAGGTTGGGCTTGCTTTGGCCAGTGGAAAGTGGATAGAAGTGACAGTGTGTGAGTTTGAAGCTTAGGCCTTAAGTAACATCACATGCTCTGACTTCCACCATCAGAAGGACTTGCCCTGTGTGAGCTACTGGATCCCAGAAAAATGAGAGCCTGTGGAGCCAAGCTGCCCTAGATGACCTGCAGACCTGCAGCGGGAAGCACAGCCACCCCGACCGACCACAGATGCAATGAAAAGTCAATGTTATCACTGAGTGTTTTTTATTATGCAGAATGCTTGTTTATTAATAGCCACTGACTAGATGTGTCCCCTCAAATGACTTCACTTCGTGGAGCCTTAGGTTCCTTATCTGTAAGCTGGGATGGCAACTGTGTCTATCTTGAAGGTAGGTACTTTGTGAGCACCAGGTAAGGTGCTGCAGGAAAAGCTCTCGGCCCAGAGCCTGGAGAGCAGAGAGCCCTCAGCATCACCTCTGTTTTCCTGATGCTCAGCATGTTGCGGGGTGGGTGCCACATCCAAGTGATGGGGCAGCCTGGAGCTCTGCTGGACTGTCGCTCTGGGCTGCAGCAGCAGAATGGGCTGGCGGGGAGGGCGGGTGGGGTCAAGGGCAGTGGGTATGTGACTGGGTGGCGGGGAGGGGAATTGATTTATCACTTGTATCTCAGACATGCGGAAGCAGGTGGCGTGTCTTCACCTCCACTGGAATCTGTGGGCTGACGCCAGCAACACCTGCCGCCTCCTGCTGGGCCTCTGGGGAGACTGTCAGGCCCGTTTCCTACCCACCAGCTGTGTCCCAGCCAATGGCTTGTTTCAGGCACTCCCCTGCTGGCCTCGCAGGCTGGCTGCCTGGGGGGCTTAGCCGGACGGGAGGGTGCTGGCGCTTTCCTGCGGAGCAAATCGACCCCCGAGCCGCAGAGTTCCGGGCATAGCATGTCTGGGCCATTCCCATGTGTAGGGTCTGTCTATCCCCGTGGGGTCACTCCTTCAGGTGCATGACAGATGTGCTACCGGGGACACCTCCGTCATTCCCCAGTGAGCGCAGGAGCACAAAATACCTGTGATCAGGGGGCCCAGCGCAGTTACCGCTCCCCAGGGGGGTCTCTTTATCTTCCTCCTTTTTTCCCCCTTGGCCCTGACAGATAGATTAGGAGGGACAGGAGGAGGAGGGGCTCCTGCGCGCTTCCGTTTGCATTTCTAGAAGCGTGTCTGGAGAGGTGCTGAGGGCATTTCTTCCAGCACATCTTCTTCATACGTTTCTCAGCCTGGCATGAAGACCCTTCAGGATCTGGCTCCAGACCACCTTTCCTGCCACTCGCTACCTCTGCCCCTGTCACTGCCATGGCAGGGGGCCATTCATTCCTCCATGAATTCAGGCCGTCACCAACGTTTATAGGGTTTTCTGTTATACGAAGAGCTGATGAAAACAGAGTTCCTCCCTTTGGACCCTTCATTGTCCTTTTTAATTTAATCCGAGGACATGCTGAGAGAGAGAGGGAGGGAGGGAGGGAGGGAGGAAGAAAGGGGAGAGGGAGGGGGAGGGAGAGGGAGAGGGAGAGGGAGAGGTCGATTGGTCGCCTTCTGTATTCTGCCTGACTGGGAGTTGAACCAGCAACCTTTTGTGCACAGTATGACGCTCAGCCAACTGAGCTCTTCTTTAATGCTCTTCTTGCTGTGGATGCTGCTCTCTAGGCTTAGAATGTCCTTCCTTTCTCCATCCTTCTGTATGTCTCTTCCCTCCCTGCCCCCCCCCCCCCTTTCCCCAGCAAATAGTTATTCATCTATTCAGTCCTTATTTGAATGGCACCGGCTTTACGCAACCTTGCCATGCAATCCTAAGCAGATCTTCTGCAATCCAAAATAATTCTTTTCTTATTTTTAACACTGACCTTGTTACACAAATCTTTATCATACACTATGATGTTCCTGTCTCCCCAACTAAAGAGTGAAGGCCTCGTGCACAGAAAGCATGTTCTTTCTGTGGATGTCTCTGTATCTTGGCACTCAGGAGCCACTCCATAAGTATGTGCGGAGTGAGCGAGGGAACAAATGAGTCAAGCTCTTGGGTTTTAACATTGCTACCCACTCCGGCTGTCGCCAAAGTGTGTCCTCAGTTCTGGCAGACCCGGTGGGGGTGGCAGTCAGCAGGGACACCTCATTTGAAGTAGATGAAGTTGAAGTTTCTCTTAGTCACAAAAGAGCCATCCATCATTAGTCCCAACAAGACCTGTCACCTTGGCTCTCTGGTCCCGATTTGCACCAGAATCGATACACCTTCCCATAGCGCAGACCCACGTGGATACTTTCTTCTTTAGCAGGCGCCACATCACTGAAAATTAATCAGACTGGTGCCGGGGGTGGGGTGGGGTGGGGAGGACAGTCCCACTCATGATTGATTCTGCAGCTGGAAGCTGGCAATCCGTTAGACTGTGTATTGGGACTTAATGTGCGATTTCACAGCTCTTCACAGTCTTTAAACTGCAAATTCAAGATTAGTTAAAAACATTTTATTTAATTTTCATGCTTTTTTAATCAAAAAAGTTAAAAGACTAATAATAATCTTTTATGGGCAGTTATCGAATGTGCTATTTGCCCACGAGGCAGCAACGTCTTCCTTAGCAGAGAAATCTTAGAGTCCATGCGGGTGCTGATGAGGAAGGTTGGGATGGCTCTGGAGATGACTTCACTCATTCTTCTAGGTGATGCCCATCTAGGCGGAGTGTAATCCTCCAGGTTCATTCATCACCTCCCTGCCCCCCACCCCATCTTCTTCCTACGGGAGTGACTTGGCCGTGAGCACCTGGGAGGGCTGGGGCCTGGCCCAGCTTTATGTTCCGGGAGCCTTGCCCGGTGTCTGTCATGGGGCAGGTGTGCAGGAAATGTTTGCTGAATGAATGAATCCATGAACGAGGAAGGGGTTCCCCACACTCTCCCCCTAGCAGGCCAAGCTGAGATCGCCGTCCTTGCCGCATCGCCACGGGAAGCAGAAGCATCAGGCCCAGCTGAGCTCCTCGCGCAGCAGAGGACACGCCCAGGGGAAGTGGCCTGTTAGCATGTTTGTGCCCAGCTTTTAACTTTTGTGAAAGACATTACAGTATTTACCTACTGCTTGAGTCAGAATCCTAGCAGGACCTGGCACCTGAAATTCAAATTCTTTACTCTGCCGATGATGAAACAAACAGAGTCAACATGAGGAAGCTCCTTGCTTATGGACAAAGTCAGGACTCGAGTCCCACTTCAGGCCAATCTTTTTTGTACAGGCTTCTTTCATCTCTTGGTGCGCGCTTTTCACATACGTTTCCCGAAACCTGGCAACTTCGGGGATTTCTGTGGGTGACAGTAGCACCCTTTTCCCTCTTCTCCCTTCAGTGTTGTACTGTTCTCTCTTTTCTGCTTAACGATTCTAGGGACGAAACATCCTGGAAACCCAAGGAAACTGGACAGAGTCCTCTAGATCAGTGGGTCATACGTGAGAATGAAGAGAGAGGCCACCTTGCCTCCAAAGGAAAGGGAGGCCCAGCGACGCAGAGAGGGAGACGGCCCCACCGACCGGCTCTAAGTGCTGAGGTTGGATGTAGACTACCTGGTGAATGCTTTTTCCATCACATAATTGCCAAAGTCCCCAAATATGGCTAGCTGCCATGGTAGACTTTGTCAGCTAATAGAGTGCCCCAGTTCATTACCGATCCGTGGGATGACGATGACCATCTTCATAATAATCATTATTGCCTTAGACAGGCATGGATGACAATGACACTCCAGGGACTTCTGCTCGAAATGAGCTGCTTCTTAGCCAACCCTGACTCTCCAGAGTGGCTTTCTACAGAATTAAAGGATCATGAAGCTGAAAGGGGCCCTTGGAGATCATCAGTTCTGGCTTTCTGCCTTGAGACAGAACTAACCTTTATAGAATAGTTGTTGTATAAGAAATTGAACCAAACTTACTTTTATATGTTATTCTTGTGATAGTATCTCTGTTGAGCATTCGATTAAGAAATGGGTTTGATGAATCAGAAACCTAGGGGAGAAAAGACAATTTTAAGAACTGAGTAGTACTATCCCAGGATAGACATTGCTTCCATGAGTTCACTTGTTCATTCATATTACTTGAGTTCCTACCATATGTCAAACACTATGATGGCTGAAAACCCAGAGATAAAATATACAGAATCTATTCTCCAGAAACCCCAGTCTAGAGAAAGAAGACAGGTGGGTAAATAAGTGGCTACAATATAGTATGAACAGTGCTAGGATAGAGTCTCAGGTGTGATGATATTAGAGGAAGACCACTCGCCTGGGAAATCTGGGGAGCTAAGGCCTGGACTGAGTCTTGAAAGATGGGTGGAAGTTCACAAAGTGTTTTGGTGGTAAAGTGTAGAAACAAGGGAGGGTAAGGAAAAAAATAAGTACAGAGGCTCTGTTCATACATGGATATGGGAGAACTAGCCATGCTCAGGCATGTGCTTCAGTGTAGCTGGGGCTGAGAGGAAGGGGGAAGAATGGGAGGTGAAGCTAGAGGGGTAGGCAGGGGCTAGCTCATGTCAGGCTTTGAAAGTCATGTCAGGGCATTTAAACTTTTTTTCTGGAGGGATGGGGAACCACCAAAGGGTTTTAAGCAGGGGGTTGGGCATAACATGTTAGGAAGGGGATAGTAATGTAGGCAGAGAATGAGGGAGACAGAGTACACAGGACAGAGGTATCAGGAGATGAAAACAAATCTCTAAGAGCAATAGAGAACCTTATTATATAACTGCTCTTTATTGCACAAATTGAATATATCATATACCATGCCATTCAATCATCCATGCATCCATGCATCCATGCATGCATCCATCTAACCATCCATGCACCTATGAATCCATCCATCCATCCATCCACCCACCCACCCACCCATCCATCCATCCATCCATCCATCCATCCATCCATCCATCCATCCATCCATCCATCCATCCATCCATCCATCCAACCATCTACGCATCTGTGCATCCATACATTCAATAGTTACCAAGCACCCATTAGGGGCCAAACATTGTACCAGATGTTTAGGGGTCAGTTGCCATTTTATGCCCATGCCCTTAGTCTCCAAATTCCTTCTTTGGAAGGAAAAGCTAAGGCTCAAGGAACTTAATCTAGGGACCACCATTTGGAGACTGTGCTGTGCCCTCATATAACTGTGGAGACTGTTTTCTTAGACCCCCGTTTTTACTCAGCTTTTTCCGAGGTACCATTGTTCATCCTACTCGCTTCTCTCCTATCTCACTCGGCTCAGCTCTGCTCTGTAATTTATGCCTCAGCTTCTAATCGGATGTTGTGACACATCAACATTTTAAATCTGATTTATTCTGAGGGTTGGAAAAATTGCAGCAGATGATTATTATTATTAGATAAACAACAGGTAATTTTTAGTTTGGAAATAGCACAGACTGTTTATTTTCCCACCATCTGTCTCCTTTCCCACAGCTTCCTGGGTGCGTTGTGTTGAGACACACACCAAGGGGAGCTTGGTGAGTGACAATACTCAGTGGTGTTTGCAAAAACCCACCCACAAACGGAGGAAAGTCCCAAATCAAACACTGCTGTACCCCAGAAGCTTTAGCTCCAAACCCAACTTCTACTTTGTCATCCCTCTTTGGCCATTTAAAGGACAGCCTGAAGCTACCCGTGTGTGCCGATGCACCCAGAGAAAGGAGGAGAGCCAAGATATAATGCTGTGGCAGGTAAAGACTCTGCCATGGCCCGCAGTCGGGTACCTTGGGCTCCTGGTACCCAGTGAGTCTGGGCAACGCTAACGTTGGGACTGGACCCTTTCAAGCTGATTAAAAATAACTGAAGAATTTCCAAAGTGCGCACAGATGATTTGTGGGTTCTAGTGTGTTGGCTGCGTGGGTGAGAGGGTCAAATATGTACGTGGCGTAAGTGAGCTTACGTGGGAAGTTAACGGTGTGTGACTGAGTAGCAGTTACAGCCAAATCTCAGCTCCCTGTGGCCACGGAAGGGTGGGGGACGAGGTTGGGAGGGAGAGAAGTCAAACCCACAGATAAACAAGCCTCTCATTTTTAGCCAACAACGCTAATCCTGCCAGCAGCTCAGCTTTTGGCCAGGGTGACGTGTCTAGGGCTCAGCTGACCTGGATGTGGGGCCTCTCATTTTCTGTTCCTGCCCACCCTGCGGGGAGCTGGGGAGGGGAAGCAGAAAGATCAGAAGGAGGGGAGGCCTAGCAGAGGCTGTGCGCCCTTAGAGGCCAAGGGCTCTGTGCGTCTCGTTTCTATGTTCCAGCGCCTAGCACAGGGCCAGCCTGTGGCCCGCACTCAGTGTTTTGGGGCGAGTGAATGACAAGTCACAGCTGGGATAACTCACCATGGAACATCTGGAAGTTGATTATATTGGACACGATAGAAATGCTGTGGTTTATTTTGAGTTCTAGCCAGAAAGCTTCAGGTTTGCTCAGGGGAAGAACTGAAGCACCCAAGGGTCAAACTGGCCGGAGCAGAGGCCGGAGCTAGTGCCACCCCCTCACTGACCTCAGGGTCCAGGCACAAGTTCCTCCCAGCACCTTGCAGGGGGACGTGCCTCTAGTTTGATATTGAGGAGGTCACCTCCTGGCATGTCAATCACCTTGTGATGTGCCTGCACTTCTAGGATGACGTTCACTGACCCAGGAGCATTGAGCAAAGTGAGGCAAAGTCAGGGCCAGAGGCTGAGGCACCCACCAAAGAACAGGAGGTGCTGGGCAGCCCACGTTGGCCGTGGGAGTCACTCGTGGAAGACCCATCACCAGGAAAGCCAACGGGGAGGTGAGCACCTGGACGTGTGTGACCCAATACTGTGACATCTCTACAGGCTTCACAACAGTGAGTGTGGCCGGGATGGATGCACCAGTTGGTTGTCGATGTCCTAACGGGCTGGTTGATGGATAGAGACTTTGCCCTGTGCTTGTGGGCAGCATGGGGATGGGGGAGATGTGTTTAAATGTCGGTTTCTGTCTTCTTCATCTCAGTCGTTTCCCCACCTCTTTTGGGGAGCGTAGAGTGTGAGTAAGGTCAAGCTAGACCCGGGTTCCTTTCCTGGATGGGCTGCCCCGAGCTGCATGAACTTGGCTGGGATGCCAAACAGTCTCTGACCAGTTCCTCGTCTGCAGGGTAGGGATAGCAATGCCCATACTACAGATTTATTGGGGTAAAATGATAACAACATATGCAGAGTACATATCTTTGTGCCTGGCTCAGGAATCTACAAGGTCTATGAGGATGCCAGGGGGTGTAGAGCAGAGACAGGCAGGACCAGTTTCTTTGGGATGTCACATCGGGTATTACGAAGGCCTAAAATATGCTTCCCTGGCCAGAAGCCCCCTCCTATCTTTGCTAATGACAAGCTAGAGGAAGTTGGGATTGGTGGGCAGGATGTCACAAATGCCCTGACCCAGTGTACAGCTCTGCCTGGACCACCGAGAGGCCTGACCTGACCCAGGTGAGGGAGAGGAATGAGGGGAGGCATGGAGTCTTGAGAGGATTGGGCGGGTGAACTGCCTGATGCAAAGGGTGATGCTTTCAGGGAGCAGGAGGGAATGGTACCTGGGGCGCCCCCATGCCCATTCTGAGCACGGATAATGTCATCACCAGAACTCTGTTCAAACCCCAGCGTGGCAAATGCTGGCTTTCTCTGGATCTTCATTAGATTCCAAGTTCAGGTTGGAGCACCTCCCCTAACGGTCTGGCCAAAACTTCCCAAGGGGTTAGCACAGGGATTGCCAACTTTTGGAAATGCCACGCATTGCTTTTTTTCTCTATTTCCCCCACCCCCAACTGAAAAGACAATTTCTTTTTTTCTTTCTTCCTTTAAATTTGCATACCTGTTTCTCTCTTCACCTGTCAAAAATGTCAACAGTAATTACCTTCTAACAAATTAGAACTGGCTTGGTTGGAGATTTGTTGTCGTTGGTGCCTGCTAGGGAGAGGTGGGGCCTCCCTAGAGTGTCATAAAGTCAGCACTGGTGATCTCTCTGCTTAATTTCCCGCAGGGGATGCTTATGAGGGCCATTGTGGAGACGCTGGAGGGAGCTCTTTAGTGCAGCTCCGGGGAGGGAGGGACATCTCACATTTCCCTTGTGTCTCTTTTTCCAAGGGATGGGCAGGGCTTTAATCCTGTGGGTGTCAGTAAGCCATCCCTTCCCCTCCTATTGCATATTTCTGATTTTTCTTCATGAGGTGGGGCCTGAAGCCTGCCCCTGGATCCAGCACCATTTTTTCCCCCCCTAGGACAGAAGCTGCCTGAATCCTCAGGCCCTGATGCTGTGAAACGGAACGCATGATGTTTGCTCATAAACCTCATGGATGCAAAATCACCACCATGCGGTGTTTCTTGGGCACGCACAGCACCCTCTGCGTTACTTCTAAGATCCAACAGGACTGTAAACAGATATCCTGATTGGGGTGGGAAAGGCAAGAGGAGACGAAGAATAGATACAGGACACTTACTTTTATAAATATAGAAACTACCACCAGTCCGTTTGGGCTCTTTGCAGCTTCTGTGACATTTGTATACAACTCATGGTTGTAGTGGATGAGCTGCACCTGGAGGGTGGAAAAAACAACAGAAAGAACAAGGATCTGGCATTAAAATGTGGGAGGCACAGCACATCCACCCGACACAAGGGTAAACGGTAAAGTATATTGTAGAACAACTGGAAAGACAATCTTGGAACTGAAGGCATTCTGAGATGTGTGTGTGTGTACAATGCGTGTATACATGCACATATACACACATATACAAAATACCCATACATATTTCAAATGTTTTCTGGTAACAATCACGCCCTTCATAAGCTCAGTGCCCATCTGGCTCTGGCTCCACCTCAGGATATTTCCCCTGAAGTGTGTGCAAAGTGAATTTTCCTTATTAGGAGCAGAACTGCCCTGCAGGGGCCGACGGGCGGCACCAACAGCCGCCACGGGCAGCGAGTAAATTCTCCTCAGGCTGCTGGGCGGCCGCTGGGAGAGCTGGGAACTGCTAGGTCCTGATGGTGACAGAGCGGATGGCTTAGGCTCCTGATGCACCGGCTTGCCCAGGTCATCTGACTGTGCAGGACCCAACTTCTTCTCCGTTCAATGAAGATCAGCAGTGTGCCTGTTGAGAGCTTGTGCAACAGCGGTATGGGAAGCAAAAGCAGTCCTGGGATTGCGTTCCAGTAAAATAGGTTTTCCCTCTGTTACCTAATTTTTTAAAGAAACCTCTTCTTAAAAAAAATTGTGAAACACAAGCATACACATATAGTCACACGAATGCCCCACCAATTTTGAGCCACATGACCAATACCCCACCTCAGTGGGACTCAATTATTTTCTCTGAAAAATGGGTATGATTATGTTCCCTGCAGCATTATTCATAATAGTCAAGATACGGAAACAACCTAAGTGTCCACTGAGGGGTGAATAAAGAAGATATACAATAGAATGTTATTCAGCCTTCAAAAGGAGATCCTGCCATTTGCAACAATATGGATGAACTAGGAGAACAGTGTGCTAAGTGAAATAAGCCAGGCACAGAAAGAGAAATACGTACGATCTCACTTAGAATATAAAACAGTCCAAATCACAGAAGCAGAGAATAGAATGGTGGTTGTCAAGGGCTGGGGCAGGGAGAAATGAGATGTTGGTCAAAGCGTACAAGTTCTAGGGATCTCATGCACAGCACGGTGACCACAGTTAACAGTTCTGTATCGTATACTTGAAAGTTGTTAAGAGGATAAATCTTAAATCTTCTCAACACACACACACACACACACACACACACACAAATGGTAACTATGTAGAGGTGATGGATATATTTTTTATCTCAAATATGGCTATTTTCTCACAATGTATACACATATCAAAACATCAAGTTGTAGCCAGGTTGGGCGTGGCTCATCGGTTGAGTGTCGGCCTAGGATTCAGGCGATCGGGGTTTGATTCCCAATCAGGGCACATGCCCGGGTTGTGGGCTTGATCCCCAGTCAGGGGCGTGCAGGAGGCAGCAGATCAATGACTCTCTCATCATTGATGTTTCTGTCTCTCTCTCTCCCTCTCCTTTCCTCTCTTTGAAATCAATAAAGATATATTTAAAAACAAACAAACAAACAAACAAAAACCATCAAGTTGTATACCTTAAATATATACAATTTTTTACTTGAGATGGTCAAAGCCATCTCAATAAAGCTGCTAAAATAAAAAAGGAAAAACATGGAAATGGAATAATTTATAATCCTGATTCTGAATTTGGTTTTTTAAAATTTATAAATAATTTGTGGCTATCTTTCTAAGTCAATGTGTATATAGATCTACCTAAGCCTTTCCAACAGCTGTAGAAGTCTCCATTTGCATGAAAGCCCCATAAGGTACTTAACCATTCTCTCACTAGCTTTCAGGCTGTTTCCACTTTTGTGTGTGTGTGTGTGTTGTAAACAATGTCACAGCAAGCCCAGAATACATCTTTCTGTAACGATGTTAGCATTTTCCACAGGCCGATTTGAGAATCTAATAAGACAGTGTGTGTAAAAGTGATTTGTGACTCTGAAAGTATAAGAGAATGTTCATTATTAGAACAATATCCTGTTTGGATTAAAAAAGGAGGTGAAGTTTTAGAAGTTGATAAAAGTCAATGATCATCAGCAAAGGTGCTTTTTCTTGATCTTTGAGAAAAACCACCTCTAACACAGTGGTTTGTAACCTTCGCTGTGCATCCAGGTCACCTGGGTGCTTTTAAAACCTACCTCTGCCTGTCCCCCCAATTTCGATTTAACTGATTTGGGGGTGGGGATAGGGAATTGGTATTTGTTAAAAGCTCTCCAGCTAGAAGGCAGCTGGAGTGGGCGGCCAGCGCAACACGATCAAAAAGCATCAGTATCCCATCGGGGCCCACTCAGGTGGACGGCACCTTGAATCTTGAGTCAGTAGAGCTGTTCGTAGGAGCACATGCTACTGCTGCTCTTGAAATATCTTATTTGCTTATAGCTTTTTCACTTCTTGTGAGTTTTGCCAATGGGGCAGATGGTCATGCAGCCCCTACTCTGCCATGAGAAGGAACCACGGGCAGGGGCTGGTGAATATGCTCTGCCGGTGCAGGACTCGGGCCAGGCGGGCTTATCAGACTTACGCATATCAATTGCCTCCCTCCCTCCCTTTCTCCCTCCTTCCCTCTTTCCTCCTGCCCCCACACATAGCCAGGACCCTCTGCAGGTGGAAAAGTGTTGCCATGTGAAAGAACCAGGAGCTGTGGGGGATCTGCCACACCTCCCTTCAGTGTTGAGTAAGCTTCTTAGTGAGAATCAAAACACATCCTGCCATCTGCTGAGATCTTCCCACCAGGTGACCTACAGAGCCACCTGGGGATGTGCCAGTGCTTCGAGGCATGCCTTGAAATTTCAGCATGTTCTGAGAACTGCGCCTCGGAGAGTAGGAGGTGGAAGACAATCCAGCGGAGGGATCCTTCTCTCCAACTTACAAGACTGACAAAGGCAGGAAGAAGTCTCCTAGGTGCCCCATGGAGTGGGATTCTGGAGCAGTCAGGGTCTGTGAGGAAGGGGCTGGCAAGTAGAGGGGTGAGGTGTGCTCTGCTCTAAGCTCAAGTTAACATATTTAGAAGTTTGATCTGAAGTCTGGCTCCCTCTTTGTTCCAAGGTAAGTCGGATTCTAATGTCATAAATGTTGGTTTCTATTAGGAGCTGGTTGATGGACTGCCTCTTGTATTAGGTTGAACCATATGAAATTGTCTTTTTGATCTACAAAGACAGTGATTTCATAGAGTTAACACCATCTCAAAATAAAACTATTTTGACTACAGCAATTCCCTGTACCAATCCCCACCTCACCCCCACACATACAAATTAGATGTTACAAAGATGACCTAGTGCTTTGCTACTCAATGTGCGGTGCAGGGACCAGCAATAGCCATAGCATCTGGGAGCTTGTTAGAAATGCAGAATCTCGAGCCCTACCCTGGACCTCCTGAATCCAGATCTGCATTTTATTAATTCCCAGAGATTCAAACACGCATTAGTAGTAGCTGAGAATTACCGTTTTTAGCAGATACTGTTGGCTGAGCCCTATTTTGTCTGACTGCTCACCCTCTTCCAGGTCAGTTTGTCTGGGCGAAGGGGTGTGTGCTGGTAGACAGGCTGAGTCCAGATCATAGGAGCCCTGGAATACGAGCTATAAGCTCTGGGAGGGTTTTGAGCAGGGGATGAGGGAATCAGCATGGGCTGTAAGAGGGAGACGAGAGCAGGGGGAGGCTGGTGGCAGGGAGGGTATAGCTTCAGGTGGTGGCTGTTAAGGCAGAGATACAATCCATAGGACTTGGAAGTTTATAGAAGGTGTATGTGTGTGTGTGGGGGGGGTGAGTGGGCACTGAGTGATTCCCTGGGTCTCAGAACAGCCAGGGCCACCAGAGGACCCAGGAAGCAGCTTGGCAGTGGCCAGACTTCTTGTTCCCACCTGTCAGAACACAACTTTGGCATCAAAGGCAAGAGGGAGAGATGCCTGAGGACTTGGGCTAGTTCAAGCACCAACAGCAGGGCTTAACTGTGAAAAAGCCCTGCTTCCCCCCACCTGCCTTCCAGGTCTTTCGTTGGGGCAACCACACTGCCTGTAGCTGGTGCATTTGTTCCTCCCCAGCCAGGCCGAGTGGTGCCAATCCAATGCCTACAAGCCACTCACAATGCGCACGGGTGTGGGTGGGCCTGGGGAAGGAGGTCGCTGCTTGTCCTGCTAGTCATTTGGGCTTGGGGAGCAGCCACATACAGAAGCTAGGAAGAGAGTCTCAGATTGGCAGGTGGGTTCTAAAAGGGATGTCTGTGGATTACTTCTTGCCAGTTATAGGCAATATTTAAAAATCCAAACCTTCCAAACTCATAATTTTGAATGATTTGGGTAAGCACTAAGCTCTGGTTTAAATGATCCCCAACTTGGGGGGCTTACGCGAAGTAATCAGAGTGTTTGACATGAAATAGCAGATCAGTCAGTGAAAGTTTGACCTTCTGAGCAGGTGCACATGGCAACTAAGACCACAGGGAGAAAGACAATGTGGAAATTGTTTACGGAAGCAAACTCTTTGGGAGCTCATGAAGACACTCTGATTAAATACCAAGTTTAGCTATTTCATTAAAGAGACACCCCAAGGACTTCTGCTACTCTAGTCGGAATTACCATGTGAAAGAGCTAAACCTGGGTTACTGGGAATTATTTTATCATCTTGACTCTATTAATTTAGATGGGTGTCCTAAAGAAGCTTTCTGGAAATGCAAGACTGAGAAATGGCTGTCTTAGAGGAAGAAATATGATATTGTTGGTCTTTTTCATGGTGCTCAGACGTGGTGGACGCCATGATCCATGTCATTCTCTGTATCAAAGTTCTCCGTGACCTGATGTGACTCTATATTGCGTGGCGCTAGCTCAAACCCTGTGTTCTCATCTAGGACACACTGCCTCACCCCAATCCTTTATCTCTATTTTGAATAAACATCTCAAGGGCAGGGATCTCCATCATCATATCCCCAGGATCTGTCATGGGACTTGGCTTAAAGGAGATGTTGGCACGTGTTTGCTGAATGAATCCTACTTCTGCATTCATCATCTTCATTCTAGCAGGGGCCTTAGAGAAAACCCAGGCCAGCCAATTCTTTTAAAAATGAAAGAACTGGGATCAGAGAGGGGCTCTGTCTTGCCCAAGATCATGTAGTCATTCCTACATGCATTCATTCAACAAGTGTTTACTGAGCAACTACTAAGTGAGGGAGAGTGGTCTGATTTGAAGTCAAACATGGAGGCAGGACCAGACCACCCCTTAGCGGGCTCAGCTAGGGGGTCTAAATTCCATTCTAGGGGTGATGAAGAATTGTGTTTGTGCCTAGAATTCTCTTAGGGTCAAAAGCAAAGCTTCCTCTGTGTCCCAGAACTGAAGTGAGGAGCCTGACAAAGTAACCCAGCTTTCAAGTTAAAAGACAAGTGCTCACCTTTACCAAATAGGCCAACCTGATGCAAACAAGTTCCCACCTCGACAGCCAACTGTTCTTGTCACCGGTTAGGCTGGGAGCAGCCTCTGGTGCGAAGGTCTCAGCGTTTTCACTCCGTGGCAGTGAGGTGGCTCCCGGTGCGTGCCAGGTTGCTGCTCACTCACCCCTCACCCCTCGGCGGGGAGAGCAGCTGTGTTTTCAGACCTGATGTACACACCTTGGGTTGTCTTTCTCAGCAGGATGCTCCCTTAGCTGAAGCCCCTTACTGAGCCTGAGAAAGCAGTCTTGTATCAGAGGGCCACACGTGGCATTTGGAGTGACAATGCCACCACCTTACTCACCCCTGCTTAAACACCTCAGTGGCTTCCCATTGCCTTTAAGACAGAGACCGAACCTGAGCACAAGCCTTGTGTGACCCTGGACTTTTCCAACCAAGTTTCCTTTTACTGTGTGCTCCGGCCACAGTGGCCTTCTTTCAGTCTCCCTTACACACCAAGCTTCCTCCTTCCCTAGAGCCCACACCGTGGCCTCCGATTAGAACACCCTCCCCTCTCCTCTGTGCCTGACTTTTACTTATGAACGCCTTTAGATCCGAGCTCAAGGATCACCTCCTTGGGAGAGATCCCCATAACCCACTCTCAGAGTATCCTGTGCCTTTCCTCTTTGAAACGAATCACAGTTTTATTTCAACATTTATTGTGTGACTGATTAATGTTCATCACTTTCACTACCCTTTAAGCTTCATCCAGGCAAAAACTGTTTCTGACTGGTCGCCAAGATGTCCCCAATACCCAGCACAGTACCTGGCACATATTAGCAGTAGCAAGGAGGAAATCATTGTTAAATAAACAAATGAGGCCATACCGGTTGTCCATAATAAAACAAAATGCAATGTTCTGAGCAACGGGGAGAGTAAGGTGCTTGGCTGAGCTGGTAAGGGAACAGCCTGGAATCCTAAAGGGTATCTCTAACGGGAACCCAGCAACGAAATGTCACGCTGAGCTACGTGGACTGCAAAGCCTGGCTTCACCACTGAGTGCCTTGGGCAAGGCAGCCTCTCATCTCTAAATAGGAAAATAATACTAACTACTCCATAGACTTGTGGGGACGAATTTATGAGACAGAATATGTAAAGCATTCAGCCCAGGGACTGGCACGTAGTAATCACTCAGCTATTAGCTGCCACTGTTTTTCTTGTCTATAATTATTCTATAAGCAGCAGAGAACAGAGACTTCAGGGCCTATAGAAATAAGGGTTAGGTATATGCAGGCCCCTGTCCCGGGTCCTCACTCTGAGTCTATTCTCCCAAAGAAATTTGAGGAAGGCATTACCTCTTCATAACCTGGATACTTCTCCACTTTAGCTTGTCCTGTTCAGACATGTATGTTCTAGGCACAGGATGAGGTGAGAGCTTTCAGGGGGAAACACATCCTCAGTGGGTCATACTATAATTCCGAGGGCAGCAGGCTTTCCTGTAAGGAGTCAGAGTCAGTACTTTCAGCTGGGTGGGCTCTCTGCATGGTCTCACTGCTGCTCAGTCCGCTTGGGTATGAAAGCAGCCATAGACAATATTGAAAAGAATGGGTGTGGTTGGCTTCCAATAAAACTTTATTTACAAAAATAGTCTAGCTTACATTTGAGAGATGAATAAAAAAATAAAAAACCTTCAGGGGCATTCCTTTCCCAGAACGTGCTCTAAAGCGAATGGAAGAAGCACACGTTGAAAGAATCTAAGAATCAGCCTCTCCGCTTGGTTTAAATGATAGTGATTACCATTTCACATTTCTACAGCCCTTTCCACTTTTCAAGGCATATTTAACTCAAGGGAGTTTAATTCCAGTCAACACACAAGTCTCAAGTGCCCATCGTATGC
Source organism: Miniopterus natalensis (assembly GCF_054644295.1). Lineage (NCBI taxonomy): Eukaryota > Metazoa > Chordata > Mammalia > Chiroptera > Miniopteridae > Miniopterus > Miniopterus natalensis. The sequence goes on from NC_142097.1 coordinate 28,599,657, forward strand.
CAGACCCCAGGAGTCCAGAGACGAACGCCACATGTTCCATATCCTTGAGGAGCTCACCCTTATTACCTCGTTTGTTCCTGAAATAGGCAAAGAGTGAAAGGAGGCACAGAGAGGTTAAGCAACCTTTCCAAGGTCACACAGCCAAACAGGGAGCCTGGCCCACTTTGCTTTCCCGTGTACAAATGTTTTCTTTCCACAAGAAAGAGAAAAGAAAAGGTGTTTTATATTTGAGGGGAGGGCACATTTCAGCCGCTGTTGCTGGAACAACAATGATAAGCTAGAATTTATTTATAGGAAGTCATTAGCAAGTTCGTCTTTAAGTGCAAGAGCGTCCACAGTCTGCAGAGAGGGATTCGGTTTGATATGGACCAACCGCCACACTCTCACCCTAAGGTTTGGCAACTGTCATCGGTCTGCCTGGCAACTGATGATTTCCTGCATTTGAAGACACGGAATGCAACTGTGGCAGAAAATAAAGAAGCGCCTATAACTGCGCTGACTGAAGACCCCCAAATGTGGTCCAGCTATCACAGCAACCCAGCGTGAAATGTGGTATTTTCCCCCCAGAAGGTAATAAAGCTCAGGTTTTGGAGCACGGTGCATTGCACCCAGCTGTACGGTGGCTGCTCAAGTGGAGAGTGAGAACTTTGGGTGCAGGTTGACGCAGGAAAAGGCAAGGCTCTGAGCCCAGTCTCTTCTGTCCAAGTAATCTCGGGCCAGCCACTTAGCGCCTCTGCGCCTTAGTCTCTTCATCTGTAAAATGGGGATGAATCTAAGGACTGTCGTGGGAACAAAACAAGAGGATCCATCACACAGTCTTTCAGGAACTAGGCAGGGTACAATCAAGAGAGGGAAATAGATGGAGTGACAGGACCACACGTATAAAAGGCAGACACCAAATGTTCCTTATTTTTCCTTCCATGATGCAAAGATTGAACATGTTTCCTCCTTATTGGTTTCTGGACTTGAAAAATGGTTGTCACAAAACAAGCCACATGCCAAGAATCTTCTAGAGAGCTCTTTCCTCTAAGGAAACATATTTCTCACACTTTTACCAAGAACTACTGAGTTAGGATGTCCCTTGATATGTATGTGTGTGTGTGTGTGTGTGTGTGTGTGTGTGTGTGTGTGTATGTGCGTTTGTTTTCTGGAACATTCTGAAATAGCTGCTTCTAGAAGTCTAACTTTCCTCCATTTGATAGTGTTTAGGCCAAACCAAATCAAACCCAAAGAAAACAAATATTCCAAACCTGAGACTTCACTCCCATGCCTGCATTCATTCATTCTTTCAATAAACACTTATTTTTGTCTCCCACGCACCAGGCACTGTACTGGGCATAAGGTGATGAAAAGAGGGAAGATCTTAGAGGCAGAAGGAAGCACATGTGCAAAGGCCCTGAGGCATTATGCAGGCATGTGTAAGAAGTAAAAGCTGGAGCCCAGAAGGTAAGGTGGATGAAGGTAAAATGACCTAGCAGAAGAGAGTAGGGACCAAGCCATACCGAATCTTGGAGACCCAACGCATAAGGACTATACTTTGATCCCAAGAATAATGGAAAGTCATCATAAGTTTTAAGCTGAAGGAGAAGGTATGCACTGGAGGTGTATGGGATGGTGATAACATCAGATTTGCATTTGGCGCAGATTACTCAACCAAAAACTATAGAGTCTCTTTTCTAGAGCACATTTGATCACTATAATGTCTCACTCTTCCAGGAATCACATTGCCAGCTGCCTGCCAACTTTCTCCTAGTCTTGCCCTTCCAGAAACTGCCCAGGTTCTCAGTGAGCCACGCATTGCAAACCCTGGGACCAGCTCACCCAAATTCAATAACCTACCTCAAGCTGCGGTGCTTGACAATTTGAATATCTGGCTGCATATTAGCATCATAAAAGGTGCTGCAAGTTCTTTTGTGATTTTGTTTCTTTAACATAAGAAAATAAGAAAACAACATATAAATCCAGATCACGCGGGATGGGAGACCCTCAAACAGGCTTCCAGAAAATCAGGGAAAGTCTTCAGGGAGAGTATAAAAGGTGAGTAGAGTGCAAAACAACTTTTGGCAAACACAGGAAAGTATTAGCTCAGTCCAAGAAATTAGATACAGGTCACCCAATTATTGGAAAATAAAGGGAAAAAAAAAAAAAAGCCAAGAAAGGCCCAATTCTTGTGTGGAAAAGTACAATAGCAATAATTCGCAAGCTAATTTGAATGACCCAGGAATGGCCACATTGGTTCTGGCCTATTAACTGCAATGTAAATGGAAGGCAAATGCCAGAGGACAATGGGATCTGGTTTGGGGTTCTTACATGCCACACAGAGACACAAAGACAAGCCACACTGAAGAACAGGAAGGGATCGAGAATGCCCATGAATGGGCTTCTGGGTCAGTTAATACAGACTCAGAATCCAGCCCCGCCCTGCTACCCAGCCAGTGTTTGTTAATTAAGGAGCTGTGGACAGTTGGGGTTGGATAAATCTCCATTGTGTGTGACTGTCCCATGCACTGTAGGGTTTTTAGAACCACGGTACCCTTCCACTAAGTGCTTGCAGCACCCCCTTATTATGGTGACAATCCCAAATGCTTCCCACACATCTTCAAATGACCCTACAGGGTGAGGGGCGACAGGGATCGGTGGTACTCCCAGACTGAATGTCATGGCCGGGAGAGCCAGTTTCCTTACCTGTAAATTGGAGGTAATAATGAGCTTCTCATGCCACACGTCTGTGCTACACATTTTCATGAAGGCTGCAGTGTCTCAGGGTCATGTGAAAGTGCCCTTGAGTGGCACTGCCCTTCCTGCTGCCCCCGTGTGTGGTCTGATTGCCACTCAATGCCAATTCTTTGCAGGATGAAGCTAGTTCCTTCCTTTACTAGGGGCCTTGTTTTATAGAAGGACCCTTTGGTCATGTTACAGTGGGGTGGGTCTGGGCTGACAGTGGGTAAAAGGAGACAGAAGGGAAAGCTGAATTCCCCTCAAGCAGGACAGGGGAGCCCAGATGGTGCCCTTGTCCCGGGCTCCTAAGATATACTCTGGGAGGGGAACAGACAGGATTTTGCTGACAGCATTTGGGAACAGGCATGTGGACAGTCTAAATTAAGACTCCAACATCCACTCCAAGCATATCTGTGTGCATGTGAGAGCACGTGGCTTTACTTGGGAACCGCTGGCCCTAATCTCTCTGGGGCCGAGCACATTTGCATTCCTTCCCTCCCATCCACTGTAAATCAGGCCCGACCTTTCAGAGGAGGGTTCAGCCCAAGAACATTGCTCCATCTGGCACCTCTGTCATTTCCCAGGACAAAGGTCGTTTCCAACAGAACTGGGTCAGTCATAGGGGAAGGTCTCAGTCCCTCATAAAGCTTGTGAAGCATTCCCAAGGGTGAGAGGGGGCAGTGTGGTTTATACGCTCAGAGGCAGCATCCACTCCATGCCAGGAGCTGCAATAGGGGTGGCGATTCCAAGGCGGGGACCCAGTCTTGGCCTCAAGCAGTTCCCAGTCCAGAGAGAAAACCAGCTCACCCTTGGAGAGCTTCATAATTTACATGACATCTCCAGGTCCATTTCCTCATGGGACCCACACAGAAGCCCTGCTGTGAATCGAGCCAGGAAGCCTTGAATCCCACTTCAGACAGGAGAAACTGAGGACCCAAAGTCACTCACCTGGTGAGCAGTAGATTCTAGACTTGAACCTCGGCTTGGCCTCTTATTGTCCAGTCTACTTCCCATCTATAGACTTTGTCCAAGCTGCTGCTTTCATCTGGCAAAGCCTCCCTACTTTTATCCACCCATCCTATCTTGCCTGATCTTCAATTTGAAGAAAAATTAAAGGAGCTACCATATACTGTGAGTTTCCCCACAGGCCAGAAGTCTCCTGAATGCCTATAGACTCATCTCATTCAATTCCTGTAACAGATGTACAGGCAGGAATTGTAGTCCCCACTTAGCAGATATGAAAACTGAGGTCAGAAAGGTGGAATGACCAGCTACTAAAAGGTGGAGCCGTGAGTCACTGCTACCCTAGGATGAGCAGGATTGCCCTCACCTTCCTGCTTAGTGCCTCCCTGATCCTTCTGGTCCACAATTCTTTTTCTCCCCTGACCCTCTGAGACACCAACTCTTGTGTGAACCTGGGGAAGTCACCTCCCTTGTTGGGCTCCGCCTCAGGGGCTGAGTGATTTCCAAGTCCCCTTCCAGCTCTGCCTTTCTCTGGCTCTATCTGAACTGTTCATATGATCTCAAGTTTCCATGTGTTCATCTCTTACATCCACATGAGCAAAACCAAAAGCAACGCTGGAGAATATTATTGAGCCTGCAGCCGGCTCACAAGCATTATCTCCTAATCCTCACAAGAACCTCCTGCATGAGATCTTCTAAATGACTCCCAATTGACAGATAAAGAAACTGAAGCCTAGCAATGTTAAGAATGTGTCCAAGTCACACCATTACTAATGAATAGAACAAGGGCTAGTTCCTGATGCCAAAGACAATGTGTTAGCCAAGCTATATGGCCCCCAAGGGGATGTCAGTGTTTTGGGACTTGGGATGGTCAATCAAACTTGAGAGGCTGGCTACAGAAATGAATCCCTGTGCAATGAAGGTCTCTTGCTCTGGAGTGTTTCACTTGGAGAAAAAGACACAGGGTCCGTTCTCCATTGTGCTCCTTCCTCATGTCCCAGCCTCAGCTCCAACTGCTGGGGATCCTGTCCTCTAAAACTGGAGAGCTGGCTCAGTGCGTGGATAGGAGCTGGGTAGGAGCTACTCCATATACACCTCTAACCCCTCCCTGCAAGTTTTGGCCAGGGGCCAGCCTTCTGGCTTTTCCCAACTGCTAAGTGGTCTCCTTCTTACCTCCAGGCCTCCCTGCCCTTGATTGCCCCTCAGGGCCCTCCATAACCCGAGTCCGATTTTTCCAGCCTTCTCTTGCCCACTTCTCTACAACATACCACCTACTATCTAAGGGGCTCCTTGCGGCTCCCTGCACATGCCTCATGGTTTCACACAGTTTGGCCTCTGCCCAGGCTTTTGTCTCCACCTGGAATGGCCATTGTCTTTCGCCATCATTTCTGCCAATGGAAAGCTCCTCTTAATTGTCATCTCCTCCATGCTGGCTTTCGGGATTTCCCTGTCTGAATTTATTTCCTTCCTCCTTTTGAATTAAAACTTTACTGTTTTAAATGAGAACCTTTGTGGGCTTATAGCAATTTCCCACATAGCCTCTAAGCAGTGGAAAGAGTTAGAAATCTGAGGCTAGTCCTGGCACTAACTCTGTGACTCAGGGCCAGTGAATGAACCTCTCTGAACTTGAGCGTCTTCGTCTTTAAGATGGGATGACACTACTTATTTCTTCACTCGTTCAACTTATTAGCAAAGGATTATATAAATTAATGCATGTAAAATACCCAGCACATGCCAGACATGCACGAGGTACTCAAGAATCTTAGTTTACCCTCCTACCCCCCTTTTATTACCTCTTCCCCCATACACAGATACCCTTATACACACACACAAACACACACACTACCAACACCACCATCACCACCAGCACAAAGAAGATGGCTCCGTGCCTGGTGTTTGTGGGATCATGGCATGTGGGAGCTGTTAAGCTCATTAGCAGTCCATTGTTTAAGTCATTGTTTTACACTGTTTTTACTTACCTGAGTAACTAACACGTGGGTTGGGAGACAGCGGCCCTCAGTACAGTAGTACAGCCGACATTTTATTGGTTTCCCACTATATGCCGTGCAATGTACTTGGTGTTTTACAAGCATCATCTTATCCCTGTGAGGTCAGGTAATAACATTTTCATTACCCCCATTCTAGATGAGGTGGGGAAGCAAGGCTGAAAGAAGTGAAGTAGCTTGCCCAATATTTCACTCTGCTAATTAGCTGAACAGCTAGAATTTGAACCCAAGAGCCTAATTCCAGAGCCTGGCTCTTAATGAGAAGTCAAAATGAAAGTGGACCCCAGATATCCTGCAGGAATTCAGAAAAAGCTCATGTCCCGATTCCCACGCCAGGGCTATTTGCCCAGCTCTGCCCAGTGGAGCTGAATTGAACAGAAATGAATTCCACCAGGTCAGACCCCTCGCCTTCCCATCTTGTCCCTCAATAGCTAAAGTAAGTTCCCCAAGGGCTGGATTTTTTGCGGGGGGGGGGGGGGGGGGGGGGAGGCAGGGGGTGGTTCCAGCAAGCTCTGCAGGAGAGGAGGCCTGGACCGGGAACTCCAGCCACTTAGGTTGTCCTGACGCATGTCCATAGGCCCTCCCAACAGACAGAGACACTTACTTACATCTTGGGCTGACACAAAACACACACACCTCTGTTGCTGGTCCTTCTGAGTTCAACAGAGCATGGCCTTAAGGCCTGTCGAATTGGATGGGTGCCAGAAAGGGCTGTTTTTTGCTTTCTAGGTCCCCACATGGACAGCTGGGCCATGTAGGGAGAAGTAAACACAGCCTCCCAGGGCAAGGGAGACTTTTGAGCTCTTACAGGGAATTTTATGCTCCGAATCTCAGCCTATCCCAAGCCACACTCATGGTCCTGCCACCTTAACTTCCCTCAGATCTGCTCCTCTTGCACCCCCCCGACTGCACAATCATCCACCCAGCACTGCACTTATACACGTGGGCACCTAGGAAGGCTCTTTTGTCTTCCGTGTCCCGGGCAGTCCATTAGCCACTAAGACCTGTGGTTTTCTGTAATATTTCTGACAGTTCCAGCAACTGTCCCCACCCTCTTCATTCCCGGTGCCACTGCTGCAGTTCAGGGCCCCGCCTAATCTTACCTGGATTATTTCATAGCTTCCTAACTGGCCCTGCTGCTTCCAACCTCATGTCCCTCCAAACCAGCCACTGCACACTGGTCCTTGCGATGACTCTAAGTTTTGTAAACCATAATATAAACAGGGCCATTTAAAACGGAGCCAGAGCTGCCATCCCAAGGAGCTTTGCATGTCCGATACCTCAAACCTTGGGATGTTAAACATGGGCAAAATAGCCTAAGCCACCTTGTTTCCCAAAGAACTGTTTGCAAAGATAACAAGAAATCAGATATTATGGTTACTGGACTGAGAATTAAAAGCTTTGTTGAGAATTAACATCACCGTGCTATGTTATCTGCTCCAATAAAAACACCTTCCTTCGACTGATGTAATTATCCCTCTTCCCCTTATCATAAATATCCATTGCTTTTGTCTCCTAATAGAAATGTTACTTAGTCTTCCGCCCGAATTAATGATTCCCGAATAGCTATTCTTATTGATCTCAATAAATGCTAGCTGCCTCTCACTTTGAAAGGCCTTTTATTTTTAGGTTAGCAGTTTAAACATTTCACTCCCCTGCTTAGGGAATGCTTCTGTGGCACCTCACTCTCCTTCGGGCAACACCCAGGCTCTTTCCCTCTACCCAAAATGTCCTTTACCCCTGTGTCCAGCTGACAAACTCTTACTCATCCTTCAAAACCCTACTGGGTCTTCACCCACCAGGTGGATATGCTCAGATGTTCCTCTGTGCCACCATCATATCTACAACATTCCTCTATTAAGACCTTTACCGCTCCACGCTGTAATTCTTGTTCGCAGGAGCATCTCCCCGACAGGAGGGGAGCTGCTGGAAGGCAGGACTGTGGCTTATCGAAATCATTTCCCAGGATCCAGCACAGCCACAGGCACTAAATACACTCTGTGGATGTGGGTGACTTTCCGGAATTGATCAAACCGATTCCTCTCACAGGGAAGGAAAAGCGTCCTCTTAGGAAAGAAATTACTCCACGTGTCTGGAAACCGTAAGGCCCTCGAACAAGCACTCGATTCTCCGTTTGCAGGTTCTTTTCTAATGTGTGGCTGTGGTCCAGATAAGCTGCCTGAGTTTTATTCATTTTCCAAACTCTGATCTTTATCTTGGGGGGTGGGGTGGGGTGGGATGAAACAATAAACAATATAATTGTAGCTTTTTTTTTTTTTTTTTTTGCTTTCCCAGGGACATAGATAGAGCAGCCTCTGAAGAAGTATTACTCTTGGGGGAAAGATGCTATTATCTGCATTTTATTAATGAATCCATACATCTACCTGTCATTCTTTCTTCTCTATGGCCGTCCTCACAGCGGTGGCGCGCACTTCTGCTGTGACTAAATTGGCACGATAAATCTGGTGGGACCACCGCCACTTTCAGCAGTTCACTTAACATTTTCTCACCCGGCTCCGGTCTCGGGATTGCAGTCAGTCGGAAAGATTAATACCATTTAATACCACCCAGAAGGAAGGCGCCGGAATCTGTTTAAGGCCCCTTTATTCACGTCCCCGTTTCCTTTGTGCGCGCATTGTGATAAGCTAACCATCCTTTTCAGGCTGCGGCTAATAACTACTTAAAATGATTAAGGTAACTCGTTATTTCCTGTAAGGAAATTGCTCTGCTGTCATTAACACGGAATTAACACGACTCCCGTCTCATCTTCAGCTCACAGCCTTTTGGCCCCCGGTTGCCTTAACTAAGCAGAGAGCCCTCTGCAGGAGGCTGTGGGTCCTTCGTAAAAGATGAGCTCAGGAGGGGCAACGGGGTAAGAGGGTGGCTTTGCAGAGGGGATACCCGCCTGGCTGACCACCCTGGTGTAAGCACAGCCCCCCTCACCTCCCACGGGGTTTGCAGGAGTGATTAGCATAATTGTTATGATTCCACTTTTTAAATCTCCCAATTGTCTGGACCATTGGTTCTAAAATTTTCTTTCATGACATTCACATGTGGTACACGCTCCCATGGGGATACTGTGCTTTTTGAGAAGGACCCACAGATGTCTTGTAGGGACATAAAGCACTGTGATTATTTGTAGCTGTCCTAAGTGGTAATGGTAAGTCAGTAATGGCTGGGTTTTGGCACAAACAAGATTGAGCAGGGCTATTAAAGTGGGGTTGATAAACATGTGTGTAGAAGTGTACCTATCTGAGTACCTATTTCCAATTCGGATATATACCTAGGAGTGGAATTGCTGGGTCGTATGGTAATGGGTTGTTTAACCTTTCGAGGAACCGCCAGGCTGTTTTCCTCCAGGATTAAACTGAGCACTTACCTGTGCCCGGCCCTGAGTTAAAGTCTTCCCAGGACAGGGCACCTGGATGATGCACATCTAGAGACAGGAGGGGACCAGACGGCCGAGGTTGTCCATGCCGTTTAGGGAGCTGTTTAGTTGTCTTTCTCGCTCCCTCGCTCTCTCTCCCACCTCAGCTGTCCACAGTGAGCCGTGAATACAGCGCAGTCATCACCTGGGATCTTGTTGAAAATGCAACAGGAAAATCTATATTTTTAACCATCACCTCAGGGGGCTCTAAAGACCATGTTAGTTTGGAAAACACTGCAGTAAACTGTAATGTATGGTCCCTAAGTTACAGATGTGGAAACTGGGCTTTGCCTGACCCCAAATTCTAAACCCTTTTCTTGGCTTCATGCTACCTCCTTAGAAATGACAGGTCTAATTAAGACTCAGACAAGATGGGCTTGACATTCATCTCTGCTTTGCGAGTCAGCTCCTTCGAGCTTTGAGTCAGTGTGGTAGAGAGGACAAGCTCTGATTGGGGTCCAAGGACACGAGTTACAGCTCTGTGGTTTATTAGCTCCGTGACCTTGGGCGAGCTACTAAAGCTCTCCTGGTCACAGTTTTGTCATCTGTAAAATGGTGATAAAAAAAAAAAAATAATACTTGCTCCGACTGCCTCTGGATTCATTGTGTGCATTGAGTGAGATAATGGATGTGAAAGAGTTCTGCAAATGAAAAAGCCGTCTGTGAGGTGTTAATATGGTGGCGTCCTGATTAAGTCGATGCCCGATGATCTGTGTAGCCAGTTCCTATTTTGCGTAGATCTTTTGTCAAGGTCTGAACTTTCCTTCTACCTTTGGATGACTTCCCATTGTGTGGTCAACGTGAGAACAAGAAATTCACACTTATTGACAGATGAAATAGAGCCCCATCAAAGGCTGCTAGTCAATGCAGCCCCCACCCCATGTGTCCTGAAACTCCTGGTACGGCGGCAGGTGCTCCTCGGGATTAATCTGGATAACTGAAAACGAACAAGGCCACCGCTTTAGCAGATAATTGAGTGTTGCCTGCATCATGCAGGGTCACCCTCTAGTGGCTGAGGCTGTCAGTGCACCTTCAGATACCTAAACGTTTGTCCCCCACAGTCACAGGTAGAATAATGGCCCCCAAAGATGTCTGTGTTCTGATCTCCGGAATGTGCAAATATGTTACCTTACAAAAAGGGACTTTGCAGGTGTGATTAAGCTAAGGATGTCAAGATGAGCACACTGACTTGGGTTCTCTGGGTGAGCTCAATTGTATCACATGGTTCTTGTAAATGAAGGAGGGAGGGAGACCAGAGAAGCAGATGTGATGCTGGAGGCAGAGACTGGGGTGATCCAGCGTGGGCAGGACTCAAGAGGCCATTGCTGGCTCCAAAGACAGAGTCTTCCCTGGAGCCTCCAAAAGGAGCCCAGCCCTCCCAGGACCTCTGTTTTAGTCCTGTGAAATCCATTTTGGACTTCTGAACACTAGAGCTGTAAGATAGTAAATGGGCGTTGTTTTAAGCCACTAAGTTTGCAGTCATGTGTTAGAGCAGCTATAGGAATCTAACACACCCTTTCTTTCTGTGTTTATCAGTAGGGGGCTGTTGACATGTGAGTGTAGGCTGGTCCCAAGCATCGCAGGGCATCTAGTGTCCTGCAGGCACTAAATGTCAGCCTCCTTCCCCAGTCACTGGGACCACCCAGTACATGCCTGCTTTCTCAAAGGCCCTGTGGTGGGGGATGGTGTTGCCCAGGTTGAAAAGAAGAGCCTCTATGGCAGGGCATCTGGGGAGGAAAGGAGCATGAGGCAGCTGGCTTCAGAAAAGCAGAATTTAAAACTACCTTTAAAGCTCAATGGTCCTCATTAGCATTACTGGCTCCCCACCAGACCGGAAACTCATTCATGCCTATGTGTCCCCTGCACACCAGGGCTCACCACCTGGCCCCTAGTAGGTGCTCTCCAAGTGTTTGTGAAAAGAAATAGGTTCTTTGATTAATTATTTCTCAGGCCTCCAAGAAGGATGTATGATGCCTTAAAATATTAAAAAAGGTAAGATGAAAAATAATGAAATAAAATCTCATTAAAAGGAGCAGAGGAAAAGAGGTCCGGGCACCAGGGATGGGAGGTGGGAGGGATCAGAGGGTTGGGGCCCTGTTTCTGACTGCCACCTCTGGCCTTGAATTCCTGGCTGCAGAAGTTAGACAGGCAACACCCCCTTCAACATCTTTTTAGGTCTCCCTTACAGGTCAAAGGTGAATCACTGGAGGGTGTCCTGCGAGACAAGTTGTTTACCAGATAGGGCCGCATGGAGGCTTGCAAGCTGGAAATGCAAATATATGTTTGATCTCCAGAAACGTCCTTTACAATTAGGCCAGAGACGGTTGGAAAGCGCAGCCAGCTTGATTAGAAATAGCCAGAGGCGTGCTAGTGTGAGCAGTTTATTAAATTACTGAGATTCCTGGAGGCTACGATGCTAGGGAGAATGATGTGAGAAGTCAGAGTTGGAGTCTGCAAATCACTGGAGACACTCTTAATGTCATGTCCAGGTAGAAGGGGAAGCTCTGAGTGGGGGGAGGAGAGGGCCTGCTAGGGTCACAGTGTCTTCCAGGCAAAGACCTCTCCCCCTAAGTCCCTCCTGTCTCTCCCTGCCTCTGTAAAGCTATGTTATTGATGCTAATAACCCACCTAATGGCCCTGCAAGAAGGATTTCAAATCTGCAAATGACAGCTTTTGCAGGCACCACAAATCACTGAGCTTCGCAATCACATGCAGAGGGGCCCAAATCATTGAAGGACTTGGGATAATGGGTGATAAAATGCAGTTTAATGCGGGCAAATGTGGAATAATATGTCTTGGAACAAACAATCAGAAGGAGGAACAGCTGCTAAATGAATTGGTTTGCATTGCACTGACCAGGGAATAGAAATAGCCCTGAGCACCAGCCAAAGAGCTGATAGAGGCTGGAGGGGCTGGTCTCCACTGCTGGACAACCACCCCAGGCAAGTCAGAGGGAGATGACCAGGTTACCGCCCACCTTACAGGGACTCATGCTCCACAAAGAGAAAGAAAAATGGCCTGACGTCCATTCTATGAGTTAGGAGCTGGCTGCTGGTTCTCAGGCTCCTTTCCAGTAGCTCTGCTCAACCTCCAAACACAAGGATGCCTCAGGGCTTGGGGGAGCTCCAGGGCTTGGACCTTGGCCTTCACTTCTCCAGTTTCACCAACTCCCCAGAGAATCTCAATCAGACTCTTGGCTCTAAGTGTCATCTATACCCCGATTGACACCCAAAGTTAAATCTTCAATTGATCTCGCCTTAGAAATCTAGGTTATCGGGTCTCAAAATTTCCCTACACATTAGAATTATCTGTGAGACATTAAAAAAAAAATCCTATATCCAGACCGCACCCTAGACCAGTAAGTCAGCATCTCTGGTGGTGGGACCCAGAGAGCAGTTTTAACTCTACAGGTGATTCCAATGTGCAGCCAAGTTTGAGAACCAATGCTCTAGACTTCTTTACCCAATTTCCTACTTAACCTCTCCCCTGGGTGTGTAATTGGTGTTGCAAACTTAAGACGGCCAAACAGACTTATTATCCCCACTCCACATTGAGCCCCCCAGTCTTCCCCATCTGCTCAAGCCCCACATCTAAGCTTTACTCTCGATTTTTCCTCCTTTCTCCATACCTACAGCTAATCCACAGCAAATCCTTCAAAACTAACTTGGAAACACCCAGCATCATCCTCCCATCGCAGATTTTTGCTAACATTTGTCTTCTTTCTAATCCCTTCTCCCTCTGGTAGTCAGAGTGATCTTAAAATTAAAATCATGCTATGTCACATCCCTGCTTAAAAAACTCCGATGGCCTCCATTCTGTGTGGAACAAAATCTCAGCTAATTATCCTGACTCCTGAAGCCCTGTGCTCACATTGAATAGGGCTGAACTGTGAAACCAACACAATATTGAGTAAATGACAGTGTGTGACTTCCGAGTCTACATGAGAGAATATCGCAGCTTCCTCCCAGGTCACTCACGAGTCACTCACTCTGGGGGGAAAAAGTTGCAATGTCATGAGGACACTCAAGCAGCCCTATGGAGGAGTGTGTGTGGTTAGACACCGAGGCCTCCATCCAACTCACCATCCATACGAGTCGCCGTCTTGGGAATGGACCCCCCACCCCAGTCAGGCCTGCGGATGACTGCAGCCCAGCTGACATCTGACTGCAGCCTCTTGGGAGACCCCTACCCAGAACCACCCAGCTAAGCCACCCCCAGGGTCCTGACCCATGGAAACTCTGTGAGATAATGAATGTTTATTGTTTTAAGCCACTACATTTTGGGATAATTTGTTATGAGCAATGGGTAACTAATACATTGATTCATAAAAGTCAAAGTTTGCATTGCTCTAAACTGTTCTGAACCATGGTTTGTACCATTGACCCGTTCTAGCACTAAACGTCTGCAAGCTTCACTTTCTTGTCTGTAAAATGGGAATAATGCTCGTTCCTCTCTTAGGTCGCTGTGAAGGTTAAATGAGAAGCATAATTAGTAGTAATACATGATATTTGTTATCATTATTCTTATTTCACATTATTTTTATAGGCTGTTTCATGCCTTCAGGAATTTGCAGTACTGCTTTCTCTGCCTGATCTACATCCTTTCCCCATCCACCTGCAGAAATACTCCTTCCAGACCTAGCACAAGTATTTCATCCCCTGTGACACCTTTCCTGGCCATCCTAGAAGAGCTGGTCCCTTCTGCCTGCCCACTGCCCGAGCCCGTGCCCAGGTGCTGACGCTGCTCTACCCTTAGCTCTGACTGCTGTTGCTGTGTGTCCCCTGAATCGGAAGAAACCCTCCTCTTCCCTGCCCCCGGCTGCCATGGCTCACCTGGGCCCTGAAGCAAAACAGCTGCTGCCCCTCCAAGTCTATCAAGGTCCCTGGGCCAAGCAGTCCCTTTCAGGTTTTTTTTTTTAAATAAAAAATTATTTTTTCAGTTACAGTTACATTCAATATTATTTTGTATTAGTTTCAGGGGTACAGCATAGTGGTTAGACAATCACATATTTTACAAAGTGTTCCCCCGGGTATCCCTTTCAGTTTTTACTTAGGATCACCGCCTGACAAAGGGACACCAACCTGCTCTCCACTGTCTTTGCGCCAAGCTTGCTTTGACACCAACCCTCTCCCTCTTCCATCAACCAGAGACACGCCCAGCCCCCTGCCCCCCAATTCATGCAAACGCTTGTCTGCTAGCAGGTGCCCCAATCTTAGCTTCGGTCAAGGAATCCTCCAGAGCATCAAAAACAGAACCAGACATACTTAGAAAGACATGTGACAAACAGCATGATAGAAGAACCCAACGCCTCAAATTACTGTGTGTGCTCCCTCTGAAGATCCGGTTCTGCATGATGAGGCTACTTTCCCATCCCGACAGATGGCCACGGTACCGGGGCACCGCTGATCTTGTTACAATGAAATCTATTAAATGGAAAATGCTCCCCAGCAGATGTGCTCACCAGTTCCATCCCCACGTGGGATCATCCCTTCATGAAGATGTTGTTTTGGTGTGGTATTTATAGGCTAATGGTTGCAGGGTGAAGAGGGGTGATTGTTATTAGTATTAATTACAATCACGTGCATTTATCTAGTGCTTTATGCTTTTTCAGAAATGGGTCCACAGCTGTTCCCTCATTCAATTCTTGCAGCATCCCTTGGAGGTAGACATTCGAGTTGAGGGCAACGAAGCCCAGGGGGGCATGTAAGGTGCCTCCCTTCCTTCTCTGCAAGGTCTCGGAGTGAGCTGGCAGCAAGGCTGCGCCGGGCAGCCCGGCCTGCGTGCAGGTGGCGGGTCTGCAGGCTGTGCAATGCAGCGGAGACCAGATGGAGAATCCTGCTCTGCTCCCTCCCCAGCCGGTGTCCGGGGAAAGCTGGTGAAGGTCCCCATAAGGGAAGTGCTCTTAGCGAGCTTGCTGCCGTGGCCCCCGAAACAGGTCTCCTTGCTTCTGTCCTTGCCCTGCTTCCATCTGTTCTCAGTGCAGCAGCCAAAGTGAGCAGTTTAAATCCTATTTTAGACCATGTGCTGCACTGCTCAAAACCCTCCCACAGCTCCCTACCTGGCTCCGAGAGAGTGGAAGTCCTGGCAAAGGCTGCCGGGGCCTCCCAGGGCTATCGTCCCCACCCACCTCCCTGCTGCTTGCTCACATTCCTGCCACAGTGGCCTTCTTGGTGTCCCTCCAACAGGACACACTCCACCTCAGGCGGCCACATCCCTGCTTCCTCGGCCTGCCATGCTCTCCCCCATCTCTGCCTGGCCCTCTCCCTTCCTGCCTTCCAGCTTTGCTCACATGCCACCCTCTGGGTGACGCCTGCCCCGATGTCTCCAGGCCTCCCTTCCTGCCCACCCTCCTTCCTCCTTTATCTTTCTCTCTCTGTTCTGTGTCTTTCTTTTCTCTGTAGCACTTACCACCTCTGACGTAACAAATGTATTAGTTTCCTAGGGCTGCCTAAAACAACAGAAATGTACTCCCTCGCAGTTCTGGTGGCTAGAAATCTGAAATCAGAGTGTGGGCAGGGTTAGTTCCTTCTGGGGGCTCTGAGGGACAATCTGTCCCACGCCTCTCTCCCAGCTTCTGGGGGTGTCGGCAATCTTCAGTGTGCCCTGGGCTTGTAGCAGCTTAACTCCGATCTCTGCCTCTGTCTTCCCATGGCCGTCTTCTGTTTGTGTCTGTGCCCAAATTTCCCTTTCCTTATAAGAACATCAGTCATTGGATTAGGGCCCACCCTAGTGATCTCATCTTAGCTTGATTGATTACATCAGCAAAGATCTTATTTCCAAGTAAGGTTCACCGGGACCAGGGGTTAGGACTCAGACATATCTTTTTGGAAGACATAATTCAACCCACAACACTATAGGATTTATTTTTTTATCATGTTTCTTCTTTATAGTGTTTCTCTCTGTTAGACAATCTCTGTGAAGACCGGGACCTTTGCTACATGGACTGGTTGGATCCCAAGATATTCAACAAATGTCAGCTTCCTTCCTTCGAGTTCTGCATCCTTTTAATATTATTTATATCCCCAAATGAAAGTCTCATAATAGCTAATTCTCAATTATCCACCCATATTTGGGAAGTAATTTCACAGTCATTTCTAATGTACTGCCAGAAGAATCCCATTTTGACAAATTGGATGTTCTATCAAGGTTTCTAGCTTATATTCAAATTCCTTTTCCAGAGGCTGCTGCAGCCTGCAGACTTGATGGAATTCTTGGACGTGTCGTCGCCACTCAGAACCCCTCCTTCCGCAGACCTTGCAGTCAGCATGCTGACCTCCAAGCACTCGTCCTGCCCCAGTTCTTGCCCTCAGTTTGGTACCTTGCCCAGATGCCACGAGTTCTTACTCAGAGCCTGTCAACCAGTCTAGAGAATCACACCCCTATCTCCTGACAGCCAGATGGGATCCTAGAAATCATTCATTCATTCATTCATTCATTCATTCATTCATTCATTCATTCATTCTGTAATATATTAATATATTTCTTGATCACCTACTAAGTGCCAGGCATTATGAGTTTCCCTTTCTATACTCTTTAAACCTCACAGCACCCTGTACGGAGGGCATTATGGTCCCTACACTTCAGATGAGGGCACAGAGGCAGGTAGAGGTTAAGGGACTCGCCGTGATGACTTAGCTGGAAGGTGGTACATCAGATTCAAGCCAGGATGCTCGGGGTCGAGGCCCTTTGAATGACACTGCCTTGAACCTGAGCTCCTCCTCCTTCAGTTTGCAAGGGAGAAAAGCAGGTCCTTCTTTTAGATTACTCTCATTCCCTTCTCGATGGCACATTAAATCACACAGGGCTGGCGACAGCTCTTCCCAGATTAGCAAATAACTTTTCTACAAGCTGGCATCCTCTGTTCCACAGAGCACCCTGCCCTCTATGGACTCGTTTCGCCAGGTCGCTTTGGTGCAGGGCGGGCAGGTGCTGTATGGCAAAGGTTTCTACCTGCGACTCCTGACCCCCCCTCCAACCTTCCCTGCTTGGCCTGGAGACTGACTGTGTGCTCTGCCTTGACTGGCCCCCGTGCCCTCCAGGAGCCTGGGGGGAAGGCGGAGGGGGGAGTCCGGGGAGATCAGCCACATGCCCCTCGTTCCTGCCCTGCGAGCTTGTCTCAGGCTGGCTGTGTCTCAAAGCTCACTGCCCCTTTCAGGGCTGCCAACCTCAAGAATCTCTCACTTCCACTTCTGGTAACTTCTCCCTGCCTTTGGCCCTTTAGACCTCCAGAGAGTAACAAATAGAATATTCTATCCCCGGGTTAGTGCATTAACCCCGATGGCTTCCTCACGCTCACGCCCCTGGGAACAGTCCCTTTGCACACACTTCCCTCAGTGTTTCCAATCTGAGTGAGCCATATGTGTCCTGTTGGGGATCTGTTGAACACAAATTGCAGTGCCCATCAGATAGAGGAGGAGACTGAGGCTTAAATGCCATTCTCCAGGTCATTTCTGTGGTAAAGAAAGTGGCTGGCCAGGGGCTGGAATGAGGTCCCGAGTTTAGTGCTCTGAGGGCAAAGAGGAATATCCCATTGGCCTGAGATAAGCCCCTGGTCAGATGCCCTGTATATAGTAGGTGGTCAATAAATGTTGGCTGATGACATGTAAATTTTCTTTGTTCATTAGTTACAATGATCATACTCTAAATAACTACAAGCAGGAAGTCAGCCCACTGGAAACATCATTATCATGGAAAGAAAACTGGGAATGCCCCTTGTAGATCTGAGTCCGCATATTGCCTCTGGGATGGGCAAGCCCGTTAGACCCTATGGTCTTACTCTCAGCTGTAAAACTGAGACAAGGCCCATTCTCCGGTATTTTGGGGAGGATTAATGAGAGGATATCTGTCAAGGATGTATTTTGGCAATAGCCCCGAGCCACCTTCTGAGCATCCCCATGCTTACTGTCATTTGAGATAATATTTCTGCAGCATTTAATTCAGTCTTCCCTTAATGGGGCGTGGGCTTAACAGGAGTAGTGGGGGGAGAAAGAATGAGATCCTGAGGAAATACTTACTAAACTGGGCTGTCTGCCATTAAAAGAGACAAATCTTTATAGTGACCTAATTAAAGTTTTTAAAATTCAATTTGGACAGTTAGCAAGCCAGGCTCCCTTCCAGGAGGAATCGGGAGTCAGTGCAATGACCCAAGTGTTCCTGGGCTGCTTGCCATCCCCAATAACCAGAGTGGGTTTATCAGCTTCTTTCAGCGACCTGCACTGCCCAGGCACAGGCTTGAGGAAGGAAGGGTGTCCTGTGGGGTCACACTCAAGAGTAGCTGACATGACTAGAGGACATGTTTTTGGGGATGGAAGGTCATGAAGTATGGTTCTCACTAAGAAAAAAAGGATTTCTCCTTCAACTGTTGCTATGAAAGTTTACAGAGTCTAGAAGAAAGAACATCTTTCCAAATCCACTCATCCATCTGTCCTTCCATACTTCCATCTGCCCATCCATCCATCCATCCATTCACCTACCCACCAGTCTATTCATCCATCCAACATACACCGAGTACTTATTTCTGTCAAACGCTGGAGATACAATACTAAATGTGACACAACTAATACTTTGATAGAGCTCAGTCTTCGTGCAAATACAGATTACTAACATCATGGTTATGAGCCCAAGGCTCTAAGTCAGGAGACCTACATTTGAGTGCTGACTCTGTAATTCAAGTGGCCATGTGGTCTTGGGCAAGTCACTTCTCTCTCTGCCAATTTTATCACCCATCGAATAATGCAGCTGGACTAGACAAATGCTCTCTAAGATATTTTCCAGGTCGAACATGCGAAGATTCTATGTCCAGGCAAATTCAACGCAAACTAGATCATCTTGTGACCGTAGATACTGCGATAATGTAGTAAGTGGTCTCTGTCCACCTTGCCCCTCCGATTTTCCTCCTACAATTAGAGGCAGAGTGGTCCTTCCTAAAGCACTTCTAACATGTTTCTCTTTTCATTCATCCCTCTCAGGGTGGATTCCTGTCCCTCTTAGGCTAGAGATCAGCATTCTTAGGAGGTGTCTGTGGCTTTGCCTAACCCTTCACCTCATTTTGCATCAAGCCTTGACATTCTTTCTTTGCCCCTTAAAGTCATCATAGTTCCTCTTGTTACAAGGCCTCCTTCTGGACCACCTGCCCTTCCTCATCTCCTACCCAGGGAGGCTCACTCATCAGATGGCACCATCTCTTTGGGGACACTTTTCTTCACCTCCCCAGGCAAGGCCTGACTTCTTTGTTTCGAACATATAAAACCATGTTTCTTCCCTTTAAGGCACACACCTACCCCATTCCTAAACCCTAACCAAGGGGTCCTTGGCTTAATGTCTGGCTCCCCCACCAGTCTATTAGCCTCACGAGAGAAGGAACCGTGTCTAGTTTGCTCTGAGCTGCATTCCCTAAGCAGTGCCTGGCACATAGGGGGCGCTCGAAACCCATTTTTCTGAACCATAATGAGACTATAGTTAGTGTCACAAGGCTGACAAATACAAGTTCCCCCACACCTGGAAATGAGCCCACAAAATGGTATCCGTGTTGGTTTAATTCACCTGAAAAAATCTGCCTCAAAAAAAAAAAAAAGGCACCCATATGTTATAAACCTACTGCAGATAAGAGCAAGTTACTGTCCAAACCACAGCCAACGATTAAGGGTGTCGCTCAGATCTCGAGGGAAAGGACTCCTCTGAACCAGAATGGACGTTCCAGCGGCTGTGACTGTGAAACCTGGGACATATCACCAGCTATCAAGCCACCGCCGAGCTGCTGGCAGAGGGTAGAAAAGGGAGCACACAGAGGAGCAGAGTCAGAATGTGACCAAGGGCGGGAGGGGGCTGTTCTCAGTCTAGAAAACGGATTTTACAGTTTAAAAAGCCTTCAAGGAAGATGCACAATTCATAATTTTCTTGAACTTGGTTAAGGACTATTTCTAACGTGATGCTGGGTGCCAAGCACAGTGGCTGAGAGCATGAGTCGAAGCCAGACGGGCCTGGCTGGAGTCATGTTTCCCGCACTGGTCGAGTCGCTTTGCTCCAAGCCTCACAGAGCCTCCAGGATTGATATGCAACTTGTGATGTTGTGGTTATACGCATTGGTTGTTGTTCAGCAAACTTCTCTGCATCCTCATGTTAACAGGACTTCAAAGCGGAAAGTGACGGCCGTCTGCAGAGTAAGTACATTTTCCCTAGGCGTACGGAATGGGGGCTCTTATCAAGTGAGGCGCGCTATCAGAGACAGCAAGTTGGACTCTAAGGACAGACGCTCATTCATTCACTCACTCTTTTGATCACTCATTCATTCATCCGATCCATTCATTCACTAAGTCACTTGCCCAGCCAATATATTTTGGGTACCCTACTGCGTATTAGGCATATGTCCTGAAGCTACAGATGCCAAGAAGATGAGCAAGAACCTGCCTTCTTAGAGCTTGAATGACAGTGGGGGAGACAGGTAATACATTAATAAACAAAAAAGAGAGAAGACAACTTCAGATATGATGAGTATTATAAAGATAATACACCGGTGAGTGATGGGGAGTTCTGGGGGTTATTGTTCAGGGTACTTCAGGTGGGTTGGTCAGGGAGTTCTTTTCTAAGAAGGGATGTTAGTATTGAGACCGAAACAATGGAGAGGACCCAGTCACATGAAGATATAAGGTGATGGTTTACAGGGAACTTTTTAGAAATACTGATACTGAGCCCTATCTCGAGAGGTTCTAATTGAATAAATCTAGAGGTGAGGCCTAAGGTCATCCTAATGTGTAGCCAAGGTTGCAAATCACATATCTAGACTAGAAGAAAAACTTACCAGATAGCATGTGCAAAGGCCCTGAGCTAGGGAAAAGCTTGGAGCGTTCCCAAAGTAGAAAGAAGGTGGGTATGGCTAGGAGGGAGTGACCGAAGCAGAGGGAAGACATAGAATTGGAGGAGGCAAGGATTGTATGGGTCAAGGCGAACTGGTAAGCTTGCCATAGTTCTAGAACTGGACCCCTGAAGGACATAGGAAAAAGAGGTTCTTGGCTGCATGCAGAGGAAGCCAGGGAGCAGGGAGAGTGGTAGGGAGGACTCCCACACATCCACTTCTTCAGTGTCATCCAGGAGCAAACTAATCTTAACTGCAGAATTTCTCTGGTGATTAGCTGCCTGTTTTCCTGGGGTGATCAATCTATGAAAAGTTTCCAAACTGTGTTAAAACTGCCAGTTTCTCGGCAAACAGCACAGAGCGTACTTTCCAGGGAGAGAAGTTCAATAATTAAAATGAGTCAGCACTGGAGAACTGGAGGGCGGTTTGATCTAGTTTAGCAGCCGACATTTTCTTAGCAGAAAAATGCAATATCCATAATACATTATTTTGTGCCGAATGGAAGTCAACTAGAACAGAATTGTCTCAGGAGAGACCCGGGGCAGCTTGCCAGAAAATCTTTTTTGAAGGCAACAGGAATCCTGGTCTTCAAAAACCTAAGCTGGGGAGTGTTCTTGGGGCCACATGTCAGGTACCCGCAGGTCTGTGCACTCCCCAGAGCTGTTTTGACATGCCTGTCCCCTCTGGCTCCTTGTGGGGCACTCTAGAGGGCAGATAAACACAACCCTCAGGCTGTCTGAACACCTGGAAGTTAGAAGTCCAGCTTCCACGCTCCCCACCAGCAGAAAGACCTCTTCAATGTTGGGCAGCTTCTGTCCTAGGGCTTAGGTTTGCTTTTGCCTGGGGTGTTACTATAGGGAGTGGGAGGTTGGGGTGAATTTTTGCTTTTCTGGGAAAAGAAGAGCTGTTAAAAGAGAAAATTGCTTTCCCTGGGTGGCAAGTGTCCCTGCAAAACATCCCCCCACTGAGTTTCCACGAAGAGTGAAATCTGCCAAACCTGAAAGTGCTTTGGCTTGAAGTCTAAGTCCTGGTGAGAGGTGGCAGAAACCTGCCCCCTGCGCCTGCTGCATGGTCCCTCTCCCTGGGGCTGGCCCTCCCACTTCAAAGGAAACAGAAATTGGCTCCAGTCTGTCCTCTCAAAGTTCTTGCAATTATGGGCTGAGCTAAATCTGTATTAGATTATGCCAAAGACGAAACAACATTTTACTTTATTTTTTGCTTCACTGACAATAGTCCATGAAAGAAAGCCCTCAATTAGGGTAACAGAAAATACTGATTAGAATCAATCAACACCTCTAGAAGTTTAAACACTTAAGTTAATTAAATGGTTCGGTAAACTTGAAGCTAAACTCACAAGCAGAAATCACAACGTATAAAAGGATGCTTAGATTTAAAAAAAACCCCACAGATAATTATCCAACGCGCTCAACATCAACCTCACCAAAGCCTCCGTGGAAACGATCAGGCAGCGCATTAATTTTCAGTGCCTCTCACACTTAACACCATTACTCAAAAGCAAAAGCTCATGACTCCTGTCTGCCAATGTGATGTTCTCACAAAGAACTGGTTTAGAGAGAGACTATGGGGAAATCGGTAGTGATCTTGTGTTTTTTTAAACAGTCCTGAATATTGTGAGGCCATTGTTTCTTTACCCTCAATATAAATAAAACCATGCAAATTTGCTGATTTTGTTTAATTTTGGAGCCCCCCAGTATGAATGGGTGAAAAAGGTGTACAGATTCTTTTCAAAGACTACTATTTTGTAACACTTCTGCTACAAATAATATCAAACTAGATGTCTTCGGTTGAATTCCCTTGGACGAAGCCTGAGATGGAGAGTCTAGTTCAAGTGATTTATTGAGGATGTGTCCCCCAGACAGAGGGAGAGAGGGAAGCAGGAAAGAACCGGAGCAGACATCTAAGCAAGGATGACGACTCAGCTGGAGGTGGCTTCAGTCTGAACCTTAAGGGAAGCACCAGAGTGCAAATTACACAACAAAATTAGTCCTGCCTGGGGCAAGGAGGCCAGCCCCTTCCGCCCTTCCATCTTGTATGTATCAGTCATTAGCTATGGGCTTCTGCTGGGGATGGGTGACAGTGTTTGGGGCATTGTCTCCTGGGCATAGCTGGAGGCAATTCCCGGAGGAAAAGGGCAGCTGTCAGTGGTGCAATGACAAAGTCCCGGCCACTGGGAAATGGGTATAGCAGCTACCAGATGGGATCTGGGCAGGGTGTCTACTCTATTGGACCAAGGAACTTCTGCCTCATAGAGATCACTGGATGATCTTAGGTAAGGGCAAGCCCAATCTGAAGTGTGAGCTATTCCAGGCTCCAGACACTGCCTTGTTCACTTCTGAACATATTAACGAGTCAGTCAACAAATATGTGCTAAATGAACAGTGAACGGATGGATCACTTACAGTATCAGCTGGAGATGGAGCTGTTTCCATGCCCTTTCCAAACAATTCACAAACCCCCTTTGGAAATAAAACAATAATATGCTACTTGAGGTTCAGTTTCATCAGGACACGTGGGTTGGCACCTTAGTATAGCTTTTCATGAAGTATGTGGCTTTGAACCTCAGTTTTCCAATCTTTAAAATAGGAAAAATGCAACTCCACAGAAACGGCACATGAAAATGCTTAGTAAACTGGCTTTTCCTCATTGGATGTGTTTATTTGGTGGAGAGGCTAGAGATCAGGAATAGAGATACTTAAAGCTAAGGGATGAGAAGCCTCTAATAGTAAAAATGTATTCTATAATGATAAAGTGATGCTGAATCATGCTGCAAGTCAATAGGCACCATGGGCTGATATTGACCTAGGAAACACACTTTAAGGAATGAAGCTACTATGCCCAGCTGGTGTGGCTCAGTGGTTGAGCATCACCCTAGGATCTAGGAGATTGCGGTTTGATTCCTGGTCAGGGCACATCCCTGGGTTGTGGACTCGAACCCCAATAGGGGGCGTACAGGAGGCAGCCCATCAATGACTCATCATTGATGTTTCTCTCTCTCTCTCTCTCTCTCTCTCTCTCTCTCTCTTTTCCTCTCTCTGAAATCAATAAAGATATATTAAAAAAAAAAAAAAAAAGGAATGAAGCTACTACATAAAGTGAGGCTGATCTAGAGTGAGCATCTCATTGTTTCATCTCCAAACATAGTTTGCAGCTCAGGCTCTGAATTCTTAACTAGAGGAATTGTGAGTCGCAAGCAAAACATGAGTTTCCTGTGTGTTGGCCATTTGCAGGGTCTCTAGGCACAGCATTTGCTATTCCCTCTCAGACAATGTGGTTTGACTTCTCCTTTTTGGGGTTTGCCAAAAACGAATACTACCTACCACTTGCCAAGAAAACAAAGAGAAAATGAATGTACTTGTCAGGATAGGACATAATCCTGCAGGCCCTCTGGTGTTCCAGCTGTTTGGTGATCTATCTTGGCCTCCACAGACTCTCCTTTCATGTCCCTGCTGGGCAGTTGTTCATGGGTGAGAACAGAAGGTCATTGTAGGACTCAGCCAAACAATAAATCAGAAATAGGGTTTTAGTTACCTGAAAACATGAGGACTACACTTGTCTAACTGGGTGACTTCTCAAGAACCTGTTTCCTATTTTAGAGTTGCTGAAGAATTGGGAGCTGCCACTCAAAATGACCTTCTCTTACACTCATCGAGTGGTCTGAACATTGTTCATTGACTAAGGGACTGGACTAATGGTTGGACTTCAGGCATGGTCGGAAGGAGGAAAGAACCTATACTTGGCTATTTCTTGACTTGGTCATGACCAAAGTGAGGTAATAGATGTCTAAGAGGCAGTTGTGAGAGGACAATTAGAATCCTGTATTGGCTGAACCATTGAAGATGAGGCCATGAAAGATGGGTACCAGGGGGGAGCAGCTGAGGACATTGGTGATGGTAAGAGTAGGGTCTGAGAAAATATGAAATTCATTTCTATATCTTTTGCTGGAGATGGCCTATAACTATCAGTTAAGCCTAGAATCAACCACTAGATTCCCTGGGGGAGGGTTAAAACAGTTCTTTTTTGGGGCATTTTCCAAGTAATTTTATTTGGAATTTTGTGTTTGTTTTCCTAAGGCAGTAAATACTATACAAAACAATGTAAAAATAACTACCATTTTCCTTCTCCTGTTTCCTCACCTGGGGAGAGTTCCCTAGGTCACCTCACTCAGGGGCTCTTCCTCTAGATTTGATTCAGCAAATTATGCTGTGTGACACATATAGAGCCCTTGAAACACATTCAAGGGAATTTGGTTGGAGTGGGGAGAATCCCTGGCCTGGAGGTGACCAGATTAGGGAGATGGATTAGTGTATTTTGGGGGGAAGAAATGTACCCGGGGTAAGAAATTATGACAAAAAAAAAAGATGTTTAAAATGTTCACAGTTCCCCCTGCCTCCCCCCCTTTTTTGCCTCAAAAAGTGACATTTAGTTAGAAGGGGGGAAAAAAAAAGAAAAAAGTCAAGATGTTCATCCCTTGGCTCCTTCCTCTGTCCTTCCTACTCCCCCCCAGGCACTCTAGGGTTGAACCCTGGGTGAGTAAACAGCAGGGTGCCCTCAAGCTGTGTCAGGACCATGGTTTAAGTGCTGCCTCACCACTTCCTACATGAACTTGGGAACCTCCTTTTGCCTCTTAGCACGAAGCATATGCTTGTCTCCCCCACTGAACTGTCAGTCTCAATGCATGTTGACTTTAATATAAAATCCTCTCCCTTATGCATCCGTGAGCCTGAAGGCTGCTGCTGCAGAACTGGTTTCGCACTTGACAGGCCAACATTCACCAGGTTCACGGTGGACTCAGCATCTGCTCATCAATTTATGGTCTTTCGAGCTTTGACTATGCAGGCAAGGAGGTCTCAAGCAGGATGCAGACTTGGAGGAAGGAATGACGGTGTTGCTTGATTAATGTATGAAGTAGGCCACCGTCACCTTGGGAGACCTACTTCAGTGAGGAAGTCTTTTCTACCTCCTTTAATTCCATGGTGCTGTAAACTGGAAACAGTGGGCACTTCTGCAAAAACGATCACACCTTTTTCCCAGTCTCTTATTCCCTTCTGACAGCTCCTCTGAGCAGACCACATGCCAGCCAGCATGTGTGCAAAACAACATTATGGAGAAAAGGGACTTGATGAATCATAAGATCTCACATGGCACTGGAAAAAGTCCAGGATAAATGGGCTTTGAGTAAAAAAATGGCACCAAGCCCCCACATAAATGATGCATGACATTGCCTGCAAACTGAGGCATGGACACAAGACATTTTAAACTCCCAGATGGCTCCCCCTCTGTTTCTTTTCAGCTGGTCCTCACAAAACTTGTGCCATAGCTACATCACTCACTGCTGAACTCAGGTGACACCTGAACTCAGCCTTTTGCTGAGAAGTAGGCTGGGAAGTTGAGTCACTGGAGATTTGAAGGCAAGGTCCATGTTATGTTTACCTCCTGTAACCCTAGCACCTAATGTAGGACTGGGACACAGTAGGTCTCAGTAAGTATTTTTTGCATGTTTCTAAATGGGAAGGAGACCTGCTTCTGTCTAAGGTTAAGATACATCAGCTGGAATCTTTCTTTCATGCTTTTATGGGTTAAGTATGTGCAGAGGGAGACGAACTTGGGTTTCCAAGGCTTTTAAGGAGGTGATGAAGTGGGCTATGAAACCAGACAGGCTGGAGTTTGGTTCTCAGCTCTGGAGTAAAATACGCATGTGATCTCTGAGCCCTGGTTTTCCATCATTGAGATGATTACAATAATACTACTATTTATAATAACAATAATTATTATTATAATCAATTGTACCTCCATGGCATTATTTCAAAGACTGAACTAATAATAATAGTGCATCACGAGTGACCAGAATACAGTAGATGCTGTAAAATGTTTCCTCTCAGACATTCACTATTTTGCAAATGAGAAAATGAAATCTCAGAAAGATGGACTTGCAATAAAAAACCCCAAAGCATACTTACCCTAGAGGGCATCTTGGTGATCATGTGGCATAATTCCTTCATTTTATGATTGGAAGATGAAGCTTGGGTCAGGAAGTGACTTGCCCAAGGCCACATGGTCACTGGTAGAGCTGGGATTGAAACCTATTTGTCTTGATTCTTAGCTTGGTGCTTTCTCCCTTGGTTACAGCAGTTAGGAGTCACAAGAAAATGTAGATTTTCTTGATAACAAATTGCTTATACCCACCCCACCCTGCCTAATACCACCATCTATGAAATACAGGCTCCTCGTGAGCTTAGTTTCCCTCCTGTTAAGACAAAGAGTGGCTAGTTAATTGAAAAAAATATGATTAGATCAACAATAATAACTCAGTTTTATCAATAAGCCTTTCAAGATGGTGCCCAGTTCCTACTTATAGAATTAGGCCAGTTGAGAAAGTTGCCCATCGGACAGCCTGATGGAAGGAGAATGCCTGGGATGAGTGAAAGCTGGGCATGTATTTATTCAAACTATCCCAGAGCATGTCATTGGTGGAAGAACCTGAATTGTGACAAGGAGGATCAGGATCATAGCTGAAAAATTAATACCGAGTGTCAAGTCCAAGGGTGAGGCTAGGAATGAATTGAAAGATGAGCCATGAAGTTGAAGCCAAGAGGTCCAAGAGCAAGCTGGATTCAGTATGCAGAACAGTGGTTCAGAACCAAGGACTTGAAAGGCCACTGAGTGTTACTGGTGCCTGGGATGTGGTGTGGGGACAAGCATGTTGCTGGAGGTACCATGCAGGACAGGACATATCATCTACTGAGCAATCCTGTGGGTGTCATCTATGGGAAAGACATACATTTTAGAGAAATAACTAGTTGTAGTTTCAAATAATTATACACACACACACACACACACACACACACACACAGGGTGGACCAAGAGTAGGGTTTCAGTTGTTCGTATGGAAAATAATGCAATAATTAATAAATAAAAACACAGCAATAAACACCATGTTTCGTGTACTCACAATTGTGAACCTACTTTTGCCCACCCCTGAATAATGGGTCTCTGGGGAAGTTTTTTGAAATTCAGTCAGTTCCTCTTCCCTTTGATGTGAGAAAAGCAGAATCAGACTGAAATCTCTTCTTTTTTTTTTTTTAGCCTACTTGCCATTCATACAGGGTGCTTGCTGACCCTTTTATCTTTTGTTAAAATCAGAATCTTTTATGTCTGATGAGTGTGCTGGTGTAATGCTATTTGGGCTTTGGTTCGAGGCTGTTTTCCTCCACTGCCCCCTTCCCCCATCTGTCTTCACATTTCTGAGTACAGATAAAAAGCCTGGCACTCGTTAGCTGGGCACCACTGCAGCCAGCCAGCCAGTGTTTACTGGGTGCCCCCAGGGTGCAAGGCATTGCCCTGGGCACCTGCGAGAGAGGCCGGCAGCCCGACCCCTCCTGCCCTAATCCTGGCTCCAACCGTGCCGCGGGGCTGCGTGGGCCGGGGCACAGCCGCTCAGATGGACAGGCCTGGCGAGGAGTTTCCAGGAGCACGAGGTGGCCTGGGAGGGTGGGCCTGGGAGGGTGGGCTTTAAGGAGGCTGGAGAGGAAGGAGGTTTTGGTGGATAGAACCCGAAGGGGTGAGCGATTGTGTGAACAGCAGCTCTCAGGGAAAGAGGGCTTCCAACGGGTGCAGCTGCTGCTGCTGCTGGCTGAGCGGCAGGAACACCCACTCGTGCATTCTGGAACTGATGAGCCATGACAGAATGCTCCCTAATAAAGGCCATCCCTAGGGTGGGAGGCGGGCGGGGGCTATCTGGGCCTGCCTGCGTACCTTCTACTTCAGGGAACTGGTCTGGTTGGGGCAGCACTTTGGAATAACATGAACGTAGGGAATGAGGTTTGCTCCCTCGACAATGGCCATTGCCAGCAAAGGTGCCCCATTGTTCGGATGAGGTAAGAAAAGCCCCATTGTGTCTGGATTAAACGCCCTTCCCCACTTCTGTCTTCACCTAATGAAATTCCACTCACCCTGAACCTGGGAAATCAAAACCAGTTCCAAGCGCTGGGGTGAAGGATTGTGGGTGAATGAATCTTGAAGGAGAAGCAGCATTGGAAAGGCAGACAAGCAGGCCAGGGGCATTCGAGGGAACTGCTCTGCAAAGGCCCAAAGGTCAAGGGAACATGTTGTTTGCAGAGAAGTGGCTGGAAAGCTCCTCTTCTGGTTTCCGTTTCTGTAAATCTGATACATCCTTTAAGGTCCAGCACAAGTCCCCCTTTATGTCAGAGGCTGTCCTAGACTACTCCAGGAAACCCCCTGGCCTCCTTTGAAAATAATTTTAGAGACTTTTTTGTCTACACATAAACACCTAGTGCCTTGCGGAGTTACTTAACTTCTCAACGTGTGCCTACTATTTTTCTTTCTTTCTGACAACACTGCTAGCTCTTGGAAAGCACGGAGCATATCCTATATATATACTGTTCCCCTCCAATGACAAGCATAGCACAGAGTACTGAGAAGTATTTAGTATGTACCAGGAATGAGCCAGAAAAAGACTTAGAGATTTTCCAGAGAACTGCCCCCGTTTGACAGATGAGAGGCCCGGAAAGGGGAAATGAATGGCCCACACTTATGAAACCACTTGGTGGGGCCTGAACCCAGGGTTTTCTGATTCTTACGCTTAGTGGTCTGCCTGTTGCATCAGCAGTTTCCCTGTTTGTTGAATATATGAGTGGATGGACGGATGGACAGATGGATGGACGGATGGGCGGGCGGGCGGGCGGATGGATGGATGGATGGATGGATGGATGGATGGATGGATGGATGGATATCATGGGTGTGCGACGTGTGTCAATTGCAACCTTGTCTCAATGACATCGCCTTGCCCTTGGCTAGGTCTTTTGCCCTTCACCCTGGGGCCCCTGCACTCTTTAGAGGGAGGACAGCTTGCATTTCCAGAAGCTGAGACTCATCCTCAATGGACTATCTTTCAGCAGAACCTTCTAAGGACACCTTTCACAGAGCAGCTGGCATTCGGGGGGGTGGCAGGGGGCATAATCTCCCGCTTTCACTTTCAATTCTTCAGAAAGACAGGTCTTCTCCTTTCCTTTGGCAAGGGTTTTCAGAGCAATAACCAGCTGCGGAGTAGGAGGAGTATCCCACACATTTTAAATGAACTCAAATTAATGAGATGTCATGACGAAGATAATGATTTTTTAAAACTTTTAAATGAAGTCTCTCTTGTCTCACAGCCTTTAAGTTGGAAAATCTTTATGAACATGGTTGGCTGCAGGTGACACCCAGTAATGGGCTGATCACATACAGGGATTTCTAAGCTGTCACTTTACAGCTATGCCCCGGGAAGTGGGCAGCCTTTCCCCACTTTAGAAATCAAAATGGGGTAATAATGATAGTCCCTTATATTGGTAAAGAGCTACTTGCAAAGTACTTTGCATTTGGCAAACACTGTATCTGCTACATTTATTTTTATGCAGTCTTTATGGAGCTGACAAAGTGTCCATCTTATTTACTTACTGAATATTTACTGAACTCTGATTACCATTTTAAATATTAGAGGCACAGCAGTGACAAAGAAGATAATGTCCCTGATACTGCAGTTTTCCTGTTTCAAAATAACTTTTTAAACTTTGTAATAGTTTCAGATTTACAGAAGTGTTAGAAAGATAGTACAAGGTGCTTATATGCCTTTCATCCATCTTCCCTCACTGTTAATATCTTATAAACGGTGGCACTTTTATCAAAACTAAAAAATTAATATTAGCACAACACTATTAACTAAATGAGAGACTATACTGAGATTCTACCTATTTTTCTGCTGTGGGTCTTTCTGTTTCAGCA
The DNA here is from genome assembly GCF_054644295.1 of Miniopterus natalensis. Taxonomy (NCBI): domain Eukaryota; kingdom Metazoa; phylum Chordata; class Mammalia; order Chiroptera; family Miniopteridae; genus Miniopterus; species Miniopterus natalensis. The sequence continues at coordinate 28,630,420 of NC_142097.1, forward strand.
CCAAGGCAGGAAGGATCCCATATTCATTTAATTGTCTTCTCCCCTCAGTGTCCTCTAATCTGTGATAGTTCTTCAAGTCTTTCCTTGTTTTTTATGATCTTTTTTTCTCAATAGAAAATTCTGAGAGACTGCAAGCCACTTTTCAATTTTCAGTAGCAACTAACATCCTAACCTTGTAAGTAAACAAATGCTTTTAAAAGCGTGAACGTATCATTTACATATTAGTCACAATTTTTAAATTCTCGATCCCTAGCATACATGTTACATTGCGGTCAATTTTCTAATTAATAAAAAGCGTTTGCAATTTAACGCGCATCTTTTAAAACATTTATAATAAATTTATACCCCCTTCACCGATTTCTCGTAGTCCCCACCAATTTCTTCTCTGCGAGCTTGTTTTTTTGTGTTGTTTTGTGTGTGTGTGTGTATGTGTGAAAATTCCACATGTAAGAGAGAACAAACAGTATTAATCTTTGTCTGCCTGACTTACTTCACTTAGCATACTGCCCTTAAGTTTCATCCATGTTGTCAAACATGGCAGGATTTCATTACTTTTTATGGCTGAATAATATTCCATGGTATATACAGACCACAATTTCTTTACCCATTCAGCCACTGATTGACACAGGTTGTTTCCAAATCTTGGCTATTGTAAATAATGCTGCAATGAACAAGGGTGTATGATAGCTTTTCGAACTAGTGCTTTCATTTCCTTCAGATAAATACCCCAAAGTGGAATTTGCTGGATCATATGGTAGTTTCATTTTTAATTTTTTGAGGAACTTCCATACTGTTTTCTATAGTGGCTGCACCAATTTATATTCCCACTAACAGTGCACAAAGGTTCCCTTCCCTCCACATCTTCACCAACACTTGTTATTGTCTTTTTGATAACAGCCATTCTAACAGGTGTATGGTGATATCTCATTGTGGTTTTGACTTGCATTTCCCTGATGATTAGTGATGTGGAGCATCTTTTTATGTACCTGTTGACCATCTGTATGTCTTCTTTGGAAAAATGTATATTCACATTGTCTGCCCATTTTTTAATTGAATTTTTTTGTGTTTTTGCTATTGAGTTGTATGAATTCTTTATATATTTTGGATATAGGTCCCTTATCAGATATATGATTTGCAAATACTTTGTCTCTTTCTGTAGGTTGACTTTAATTTTGTTGATAGCTTCCTTTGCTGTGTGGAAGCTTTTTAGTACAATGTAGTCCCACTTATTTCTTTTTGCTTTTGATGTCTTTGCTTTTGGACTCATCCAAAAAATCATCGCCAGGTCCATGTCAAGGAGGTTACCAATACTTTTCTTCTAGGAGTTTAATGTTTTCAGGTCTTACGATCAAGTCTTTGATTAATTTTGAGTTAATTTTTGTGTAAGGTAGTGGTCCAGTTTCATCCTTTTGCATGTGGCTGTCCAGCTTTTCCAACACCATTTATTGAAGAGACTGTCCTTTCCCTATTGTATATTCTTGGCTCATTTGTCATAAATTAATTGGCTATATATGTGTGTGTGTTTTTCTGGGCTCTCTATTCTGTTCCATTGATCTAAATGACTGTTTTTATGCCAATACCATACTGTTTTAATTACTATAGCTCTGTAATATAGCTTGAAATCGGGAGCGTGACACCTCCAGCTTTTTCTTTTTCAAGATTGTTTTGGCTAGTCAAAAATTTTTGTGTGGTTCCATAAAAATTTTAGAATTATTTTTTCTATTTATTTGAAAAAAATGCTATTGGAGTTTTGATAGGGACTGCTTTGAATCTGTAGATTGATTTGGGTAGAACAGACATTTTAACAACACTGAATCCTTCGCTCATGAGCACAGCATATTCTATTTATTTATGTCTTCTTCAATTCTTTCATTATTGTCTTATAGTTTTCAATAAAGAGGTCTTTCACCTTCTTTGTGAATTTTATTCCTAGGTATCTTACTCTTCATGATACAGTTGTAAATGGGATTGTTTTCTCTATTTCTCTTTCTGATAGTTCGTTATTAGTGTATAGAAGTGTGACAGATGTTTTGTATTCCACAACTTTACTGAATTTGTTTATTAGTTCTAACAGGTTTTTTTTAATGGCATCTTTAGGGTTTTCTCTGTATAATATCATGTCATCTACAAATAGTGACAGTTTTACTTCGTCCTTTCCAGTTTGGATGCTTTTGATTTCTTTTTCTTGCCTAATTGCTCTGGCTAGGACTTCTGATAGTATTTCGAATAGGAGTGATGAGAGTGGGCATCCTCATGTTGCTCCTGATCTTAGAGGAAAGGCAGCTTCTAAGCACTGAATATAATATTAGCTGTGGGTTTGTCATGTATGGCCTTTATTATGCTGAGGTACATTCCCTTCATAACCATTTTGTTGAGAATTTTTACCATAAATGGATGCTGAATTTTGTCAAGTGGTTTTTCTGTATCCATCGGGATGATCATATGATTTTTACCCTTCATTTTGTTAATGTGGTGCATCACATTTATTAATTTGTGTATGTTGCATCATCCTTGCATCCCAGGGATAAATCCTCCTTGATCATGGTGTATGATTCTTTTAAGATATGATTTAATTTTGTTGCTAATATTTTATCGAGGTTTTGCAACTATTTTCATCAGGGATATTGGTTTGTCATTTTATTTTCTTGTGGCATTTTACTTTCTTGTGGTTTTGGCATTAGGGTAATGCTGATCTCATAAAATGAGTTTGGAAGAGTTCCCTCCTCTCCTCTTTTTTGGAAGATTTTGGGGCGATCGGTATTAATTCTTCTTTGGCTGTTTGGCAGAATTCACTGATGAAGCTGGACTTCAGTGTGTGGGGAGGTTTTTGATTACTGATTCAATCTCCTTCCTAGTAATTGTTCTGTTTGTGTTCTCTATTTCATCATGATTTGGTCTTGGTAGGTTGTATGTTTCTAGAAATTTATTCATTTCTTTTAGGTCATCGTCATCCAACTCACTGGCTCATGATTATTCATAGTAGTCTCTTATAATCCTTTGTATTTCTGTGATATCAGTTGTGACATCTCCTCTCTCAGTTCTAATTTTACTTGAGCCCTTTTTCCTGTTTTTGGTGAGTCTCGGCAAAGGCTTGTCAATTTTGTTTATCTTTTCAAACAGCCAGCTCTTAGTTTCTTTGATCTTCTCTGTTGTTTATTTCCTTGTTTTTCATGATCTTAACACTTTTGAAGGGTGCTTATCAGATATTTTGTACAATGTCCCTCAATTTGGGTTTGTCTGATATTCTCCATGATACTAGGGTTATGGATTTTTGGATGCATATTACAAAGGTAAAGTGCTCTTCTCATCCTATCGTATCAAGGTACCTGATATCCACATGACATCATGACATTCTTGGTGATATTAACCTTGACCACTTGGTTCAGGTTTCCCTTCTCTAGAATTACTATATTTCTCTTTCCACCCTGTATTTTTTGGAAGCAAGTCTCTAAGTCCTGCCCACACTCAAGAGATGGGGAATTAGTGGAGCTGCTTTTTAATGAAAAGACAGAGAAAATATTCAAGTTAATGGATAAACAAGAAAAATGACCAGTGAGTGATAAATGCTGAGCAGAGAATTAAAAACAGGGTGACGTGATTGGGGAGTGACTGGGTGATTAGGGACAATTTCAGCTGAGATCTGAAAAACAAGGAGTCAGACATGAAAGGGTAAGGGCGGGGAAGAGAGAACAGCTTCCAATGCAGGAACAAGTGTGGCATGATCACACATGTCACTCCCCTCCAAAGACTCCATTCCCATCCAGAGTGAAAGCCAAAGTCCTCACACTGGCTCCCCAAACCCAGCAAGATCTCCCCTTCCCCACCCCTGCCTCTGACTTTATGCCCCTTCTGATCCACCCCACCGACCACCTCAAATGCACTAAGCAAACTTTATACTCAGATCTTGACACTGGCTGCTCCGTCTGGGGAAATTCTCTTCTCCTATCTACCTTCAGGGCCAGCTCCCTCACTTTCTGTGGGATTGCTCACATGGCATCTTTTTACTGATGACTACCTTGACCTTCTTGTTAAAAATGGCAGAGTGCCTTCACTGCTGGTTCCTCCAAGTTGTTTAACCTGCTCTCTTTTTCTGCATTACCTTTAACTTGTCACACACACACACACACACACACACACACACACACACACACACACACAGTGAGTGAATAAGTACCCCCGTCAATAGTAACATCAACACCTGGGGTAGAGGAAAGCCCCTGGTATATAATCATGTCTTGGGCACTTTTCTTTAGCTAACTAGGCCTGCATGACAAGCCAACAGGCAACCGTGACTCTATCATTTCCACCTCCAAACTACTGTTTTTTTCTCTCTCCTTTTTTTCTGACTGACAGTTATCAGTGCCAAGTTTACAAGCAATCAGCACTCTTCCTTTGCTTCAGAGACTGCCTACAGTTCAGGCGAGAGTGAATTCTCAGGCTCTCTCTTCATTTGTTGGTGACTGAAGAGGCATTTGCCTCATGTTTCCACAAGCCTGTGCATGAGAAAACTATTCGGAGGAAAAACTGACAGTTTGAGTGGAAGTTTCCAGTATTTCTAAAAGAAATAGAATCCAGAATTTCTAGCACTTCCTTTACAGTCAACATTTTGGTCCACCTCTTGCCCACCCACCAAATCTCCAGCCCCCTGCAGCCCTCTCTGGGGGCACTGCAGTGGGACAGACAAACCTGACCTAGAGTCGCTATGCAGTCATGGTAGGGAAGGATGCCTCTGAAGATCAGAAAAGAGAACTGAGACCTGCGGCTGGCATGTGTTGTACTGTATCCTATCGCTTCTGCTAAATCTCATAAGTGTCTGTCTTCTCTAATGATGTGGATATTGAGGTGACATTTCTTTTCAGAAAACATTTTTAAGGAGAAATAAATCTTGAGTACAGATCTCTCTCAAATGGCCACTGAATCAGGAGAGAAGATGCATCAGTGAGGCATAAGTTGTTACCATTATTATTTCCATTTCACAGATGAGGAAACTGAGGAAGAAATGGGTAAATAACTTGCCCAAGGCCAGTACCAGCAGCAGAGCCAAGAGTTAAGTCCATGTAGTCTGGGTGTGCTCATGACCCATGCCAGCAGCTTTAGTGCAGAGAACTAAAGGCAGTGCCTTCCTCCAGCACAGAACTTAGCAGGAAAAACTGTGTCTCCCTATGGAGTAGAAGCTCCCTGAGGACATAGATTGTGCATTACTCATACTTGAATCTAGAGACTGGCAAAGCAATTCGCACACAGGAACCCAAATGTGTATTCGTGAGGAATAAGTAGAATTCATTAAACAGAGTTTGGAGATTATTCATGATTTTGGATTAGTCATTCTTCGGTTTCCTTGATGAGAAAGTTATTAGACACGCTGGGTAGACTTTGTCAAGCCTTCTGGTATGAGGATATATTCTCCTGAGTCAGATTCTCTTTCTGAACTTGTTGGCCATTATTTCCTAGTAGAAATGTTTTGTAAATCTGGCCAGAAAATCAACAGGGATTTAAGCAAGGTTAAAGGGATTAATGTGTATTTGCAGTGAAGCGAATCATACTATATAGCTAAGGAAGTATCTGGTTTTGCAAATTTAACCCTGATCCCCAGCTCTTATCTCAAGCAAACATTCTTTTTCCTTTTAAAAAAGAAATTGAATACATGCCAGTATGGGAAAAAAATGCATCTTCAATATTAAAGGTCCACTGTTACTGAACTTTACTTATAATTAAAACAAGCACCAAAATTAAATAATCTAACCTGCAATGTTGATCAAGCTCAGCCTCTGCCCCAGAAAACTGTGTGTTTCTAACCTGTTGGCATTTTCAGAACATTAGTAATGGGAACTACCCCAATGGGAATATCCTAGACTTTGATATTCAAAAGGTTTTTGGAGAGTGTCCTACCTCTGGGATTCTTAAAAACATAAGTCAACACAAGGGATAGAATAAGTCCTTGGGTTGTTGCAGTGCATTGGAAGAGAGGGGTACTAGACACAGTTGTCATAGACTAACAACCTGTGCTCATGTAAGATGCTCTCTGACTGATAGCAGTGAGCTGAGGGGACTGGCCACACAGGGACGGTTCACACCAGCAGGCTGAGTACCCAGCAAGTCAAAATGGTGCCTAGTCAATGAGTAATCCTGAACAATAGAAGCAATTTTTTTCCCTTTTTGTTCTGAGTTCTAGACACTGACAGTGAGATAAGAGGTGGGGACATGTCTAAAGGCCCATTAATTATGTTAGAAATATTCCTCCTTTTTTTTTGCAGAAGGAGTCCTTTTTTAACTACTCTATCCCAATGTTAGACCACATGTACCTCCAGGTCTGCATTCTTCTTCTTTTTTTTTTTAAAATATATCTTTATTGATTTCAGAGAGAGGAAAGGAGAGGGAGAGAGAGAGATAGAAACATCAATGATGAGAGAGTCATTGATCGGCTGCAGCCCACAACTCGGGCATGTGCCCTGACCGGGAATCGAACCCTGATCGCCTGGATCCTAGGTCGATGCTCAACCGCTGAGCCACGCCCGGCCGGGCTGCATTCTTTTTTAAATCCATCATCCTATGAGCCCACGACTGAAGAAGAAAACAGATGGACAGGAAAGGGGCCAGAGGCAAACATTCTCGACATCCACTCTGCCAGACACGGTGCTAAAATTCTCAGCCTCACACCCTCTCACTGTATCCAAACAACAGCCCTCTGAGATTGCTATTGTTATTACCATTTTTCTCATTTGTTACAGGGCACACAATAAGTGGCAGTGCTGGCATTCCAACGCACTTGCTTGATGCCAATCCCTAAGTGACTTATCTGAGCAGAAAGGAAGGGCGGAGGGTGGAGCAGTGCCAGCAACCAGGAAGACCAATGCCAAGGTTGGGATGTGCCACTGATGAGGAAGGTTGTTGTGACAATCACAAGATACTAAGTGCACATTATAGATAAAGTACAGTTATTCTTTCTATTTATAAGTGATATTCCTATTTGTCTGGGATGCTCTCATCCTATTTCCGCCTTGTTCAGATTTTTCTTTCAAGATCTTGCTCATGTCAGAAAGCCCTTTCCAACATTGAGCCAAATGTGCCAACAGCACTTTACCTTATAGATTTGTCAGGTGGAACAGAAAAGAACTATCTAAGTAATCTATCTTCCCCACCATAGTAGACATTTTTGGGGTGTTCACAGAGACAATGCCTGCCTTCTCCATATGGCTACTCTCACTCTAGGATCAGGTCCCCCAGGACCTGGTTACCTATACAACCCCACCCACATGCCTAGGTGATTGGGTCAGACAGGACCTAGGATCTAGGTTGGCAAAATCCAATCTCTTTTTTGGAGAATTTGGAATTGGGATAAAGAACCAGCCAGCCAGTCAGTCCAGAATGATCTTGATCCAAACGGACACAAACTTGAGAGCTTAAGAGGGGGCTCTCTATCCCCTCCACGTGCACAGAGGATCAGAGGGCCAGTGGAGCCAGCGAGAATAAAGCAGCCATGCAGAGACAGGGTTCGGAGCAGAAGTAGTTCCTGGGGTCATGACCTTGTTTCAGTTCTGGTCCCTTTGCGGGCCCAGTCACCCCTGAGTCCTGTGACACATCCCAGAGGCCTTCCAGTACATCGCCCTTGTAGTTTCACCCAGCCGGAGTGAGTTTCTGTTGTTTGCACCCCAAACCAACATAGCTAAGGCGCCCTGGGGAACCTGAGCTCTGCGAGGACTGTGCCAGGTCACCTCATCTGTGCAGCCTTCAGCTCCACAGTTCTTGGCTCAACTCCACGAATTTTTGTTGCATTGTACTGACTGAATACAGCTTTTCTATCAGAGAGATAGAGATAACACTCCCCGATCCGCCCCCCGATTGTCATATGCTCCAGGAAATTAAATGAATTAAAACCAAGGGCTGGTTGACTCGGCTGAAAGACAGCCTGCGCCTCCCTGTCATTCCATCTCATCCCCGGTGTGACAAGGCAGGTGTGGTGAGAAGCCGACAGCGCTCAGAAGAGCGAGGCCAGCAGGAGGGGTGGCAAGCAAGACAGGGGATGCGAGGGGCTTGTTTTGTTCCGTGTGCTTTGGAATCAACTTGCTCTTTAATTAAGGGAAAAAACCCTCCAGCTAGTAAAAACACCCCAAAGAAAATTAAAATAATGTAAATCAAGCTAAATGAATACTCCAGAAGCGGCACCGGAGCTTGGTGGGGCTGAGTGGATGCCCCTGAGGTTTTCAAAGCAAAGCCTGCAACTGCTTTTTGGAACAGAAACACTTTCCCTTTTGTATGACTACATGCCACACACCAGGGAGGATCCACAGAGGAGCTTAAGGTGACAGCACCATCTCGCCTTTCGGGCTCTCTGAAGACCAGAACCGAGACAAAGCCTACGTGGGTAACGGTGATAATTCCTGGGGCTTCTTCCTAGGGGTGCTCGGCGTACAGAAATCACTTAAACTCTAATTAAAATATACAAAGCAAAACAGTCCAGGGGAACCCATGGCTTCTAGTAAAACACCTTGGTAACCACAGGAGCATTCCACCTGGGAAGGAGCTGAGGGCGTGACAGGGACGGGACGTGTGCGGGTGTGTGAGCCAGCCGCACCGTGGTGGCGGCAGGGCCTGAGCGGGAAGTGCAGTGTTTTAAGCGTGAGAGGGGCATACCCAAGTGAGCAGAGCCATCCGAGCTTTAATTTTTGGCGTCACATCGAAGGGCCTAACTTCCCAAGCTTTTATCTGAAAGGAGCTGGGATGGTGGCTATTTACAAGTGTGTATTTCACCGTTGGAGCACCTCTCCAATATAACAGAAAAGATTTTCTTGCGGATCAATGTTTCTGACTCTTCTGACAGCATAGTGACCCTCAATCAATGCTTATTTGTGATGATAAAATTATGCAGGAAGATGTTGCTTCCATAGGCCTCTTGGTGCTAAAAGGGCCCTGACTGAGCTACTCCAATCCTTTCATTTTTTTCTGGATGAGGGAAAGGAGATCCAGAGAGCTTAAGTAGCTTGCTTAAGGTCATTGAGACCTAGGGTGACCACATGATTCATTGTGCCAATGAGGGCACTTTTGAGAGTAAAAGGAGGTGCGATTACAATGACACCAGGACCAACGGATCTCAACCTGGACTGTCCCCGGCAAACTGGAGCATGTGATCGTCCTATGCAGACAGCTCACGGCTCTGTCCAGACTCACAGGGAATGAGAAAATGCTCTACTTACTGGCGTCCTTTGCAAGAATGAGTTGTTATCTGGGGATTGGAATGGTGCTCCCAGGAGTCCAGGATGGGGAGTGAACTTCCTTGCTGTACTCAAGCTGATGAATTTCCCCACAATTTTAAGCTGGTATCAGGAGGGCCTTGACTGGCCTGTCCAGTGCCTGAGTAAGTATTAGAAAAAGGTGCCCATTCACTCTGGCCAATGGATGGTGCCTTTTGCAAAGAAAAAGGACACTTCCTCCAGGCAGCCCTACTCCAGGGAGTATTGACAATGATTAAAAAAAATGGCAACCAGAAAAAGGCACCAGGCTCAGGCTCACCTTAGAGTAAAGGTATTTGGAACCAACTCACAAGGGCTGGTGGGATGTGTAAGAATTTCACCTCCTGCACAGACGCAACTCTGGATTTTTGTTTAATGTGGATGGAGAATGGCAATGCTGACCCTGGAAGAGGGAGCTCGGAGACACATGCTGCTGCTGGGAAAAGCTGCCGTGTTTTGAGCGCTCACTGTGTGTGAGGCCCTGTTCCAAGCACTTTATGTTTTAATCCTCAAAACAGCCCTAGGGGGGAACCGTTCTGAATCCGGATTGCAATGATAGTTATGCAAATCTATACCTGTGTTACACATTCAGAGAACTACATGCCAAAGGAAAAAAGTTATGATGTTTGATAATTTAAGAGATAAAGTTTTTTAAAAAAAAAAGACTATGAGTCCATTGATTGAAATTTGAATAAAAGCAAAACTATAGTGACAGCAGATCAGTGGTTGCCAGGGGTCAGGGTTGGGGGACTGACTGCCGAGGGACATGGGGGCATGTTTTGGGGTCATGAAAGTGTCCTCGATCATGGTTCTAGAAGTTATGTGACTATATATTTATGAAAACAGTTAAAATTGCTGAATTTTACTGTACAGAAGCTATTCCTCGATAAAGTGGAGGAAAACAGCCTGATAGCATGGGCATCACTGTTAGCCTCAACCTATGAATGAGGAAACTGAGACACAAGCAGGTTGACTTGCCCAAGTCACAGCTGATAAGTGGTGGAGCCAGGATGCAAACACAGGGATGAATGGCTGGCAATCCTAACCTCTACAACTGACCACTGCTCACGCTAGTGGGTGCCAGCTCCTCACATCAGCCCTAGAGAGGCAGGTGCTACAGGCAGAAAGTGCATGATCCCCACCCAGGACCTCACAGAAACAGCGCCTGTTCTGGGGGCACCATTTGGGTCCATCACAATGAGTCTTTCCTGAAGCAGACACACTTATCTGCTTTGAAAAAAAATTACGGATGCAAGGCACTGAGTCTTGACACAGGGATCTGGTGATCTCTGGGCCTTCCCCCTTTTCCAGGCTGGGAGTGTGATTTAAAACCTCCCTGCTCAGCTCATTTTGCCAAATAGCTCCTGCAGGATTCATTTTTCAAGGCTCAATCCAGAAATTTCTAGCTCAGCAAACAGACCGAGGTTACCTCTGAGCTAAGGAACATGGTTTCTCATGCTATGCAGAGGGAAACACATGTGTTTACACACAAACAAATTTATAGATAGACCCTACCTTGCTTATTACATTTCAAAGAAGTGGCAGAAAAAACAGCTGGGCATCTGTCTGTGACTTCCATCTGAGAGGAGAAGGTGCATGAAGCTGCAGTCCTCAGCAGGCACACCAAATGATGCTGCGTCATAGTTCACCCTCATAAGGTTCGTGCAAAACTGGGAGGAATGGACTTACCCACTCTAAGCAGATACTTAGAGGCAGAACCAGAGAGGTCAGGCGACTTGCCTAAGGTCACTCAGCACTTAGCTGGAGTCAGAGACCTGGGTTCAAATCCTAGCTCTTCCTCATACCCAAAGGCTTTTCTTTAACCTGTCCAAGCTCCTTTTCCTCACATGTAAAATGGTGCTAATTAGTGTTAGCTCATAGGTGTTTTTGTGTGAAGATTGGGCGTGAACACAATGCCTGAGACATAGTACATGATCAGAAAGAGAGCTGATGGTAGTAATCATATTAGCACACTGTGATTTTCTTTATATATATGAGCTGACTTTGGACTAGATGAGCTTCAAGGTTTAGGCTGACTAATCACTGACTTGTACAGCACTTTATAGCTAAAAAGCCCAAACTCAGGAGTGTCTTCTTTGCACAATCACCCTACCATGTATATAGGATTGGCATTATTAGCCTCATACCAGTTTAAAAGCTTAAGGAGGCTAAGTGGCTTGTCCAATTCTGCCCTTACTGAGATTACACAGCCAGCAAGTGACAGAACGAGGTCATGAAGTCAGATCTTCTAAGTCAAAATGTTGCCCTCTGTCCAGCGGCCTGAGTGGTAGACCCCTAGGCCAATGCCCTGTCCCCATGGTGTGCTTGACTTTATTTCCCTGCAACCTCTTCCAGGCCAATGCAACTACTGTTCTTGGAGGCTGCCTCTAAGAAGCTGATCCAATGAGTAACCCTGAGAGCAATCCTAGAGTTGCCCTTTAACTGCTGAAAGGGGTATAGATTTATAGAGGCTGACTCCGGCTGGTATCTGGGAACGGCTAATTACCTTCACTTACTATATCCTAGGCTACTTCAGCTAAATATTTACTGCCCAGAATTCTGCCCTTTCCAACCAGTTCTGAACACGAGCATGCCACAGGCGACTAAGTGGCATAATTCATTTGGGGCGACCATAAATCTAAGGCTTCCACCAAGAAATGATGCAAAAAAAATTAATGGAACATGAAATCAAGTAAATGGAATTGAGTACAGTAATTAGTTCATATTTTAATCCTCAGGTCTATTTATTATCCGTCAACTGGCGAGCAATTAAGTCGGCACCATTGAGATGATTAGCTTTGTTTCAGCCAAAGTTTATCGATATGTCAGAGCAAATGAATCCGGCGGTTTTAAACGGCTTTATTTTGAATTGTGTAGCAGCACATCCATGGAGTGGCTAGACATCTAATGACTTAATTTTGCAATATTATTATCTAGATTACTTATATTTAATGTTACCAAGCTGTTCTAGATGATTATTGAGGAGGGTGGGAGTGGGGGGAGGGGGGATTCAAACTATAGAAAAGCAGCTTATATCCTTAGATTCTTAATACAATAGCATGATTGCCTTTTCATATTGAGAGCAAACAAAGGATCTTTAAGGCATTTCGCTTTCTATGTTAGTCTTCCAATTATTAATTTCCACATTTCTTGCAATCAGGCACTATTATGGTTCTTACATTGGTGGCATTTTTTATTGGGGTTGATTTGGTGACTTCTAAATCCATTTCCCCATGGACACTCATCAATGCCCATGTTTGTAAAATGCTATGTCAATGTCTTTAGCTTTTTGAGGCTGTATAAACACCCTTGTGATGGTGCTCTGCCCATTAAGGCAGGAAATCTGAATATTAGTCTACATCTGCTTTACTGGGCAACTACCTAAAGGGGCCTTTTGAATCTTGGAATTTGATATAATTTAAAATTTTATTTGAATAATTAAAAATTCCAAACTAAGAGTCAGGAAACTTGGGTTCTGGTCCTAATTCTGCCACTGAATCTCGGTGACACTGGGCAGGTCTCTTGCTCTGTCCGGAATCTGGTTTTTCCTTTGCACGGTAAGTGGGCTGGAAGAGATGACCTCAATGGGGCCTCCGACACTGACACTTCAGATGGAGGCTTCGAGCACACTTGTTCTTTCCACTAGCAGGCCTATGTCTTGAAGAGGTAGGTGTGGTCTTTGGGGGAACCTCTACAAATTTCAATGAACTGTTGACATTGGTCAGAACAGTAGTGAATGGATTCTTCTAACATCACACCTTCTTTTCCAATTCATTTTATTCCTGCGGCTTTGGAAATGGATTAAAAAAAAGAAATACAGCTAGTTGACAGAAGTGTTAGAAGCAGTACCTAACGGCAGCGTCACTGGCTGCTAAATAAAGGAAGACCCATTGGACACCTGTGAAGCTGTAACAGCGACGGTCTCCATGGCAACAGTTGGGCTCTAGGATGGGCCTTTATCACGTCCCAGTTAATGCCCGCCTTTACCACTGTCTGATGGAACACCGCCTGCCTGCCGTGGACGAACGCCAGGGGGAGACCAGAGTCAGGCGGAGAGGGTGGCGCCGGCCGCAATGCCACCCAGGTGGGACCAGGTCAGCATTATGCTGCAGGCTGGGACGAAGCCAGCGGGCCAATGAGTTGACCTCAGCAAGCTGTCCTCTCTCTGAGGCTGCCCCACGGTGTCCGTCTGAAACTCGCAGGGCAGGAAGCTGCTGACTTGATTGGGTTGTCCTGTCCCACAAGCAATGATAAAAATGTCCAAAGGGAAAACTTCCTGTCCTTAGGTCAGGGGCATCATCTGCTCGCTGGTGGCGTCATAAATTGCCTGCCCCCATCTGGGCTTCTGACCTGTTTGCTTTGCTTCTTGAGGGTCCGTTTGCTCACTCTGGGTAGGACCGGCGCCCAGAATCCTGAACTTCGGCTTCAAGCATTGGCACAGACAAGGGCCCTGGTCTGACCTGGAAGTCATTCCAGGTCTCAAATGAGGAATCCAAATGAATTTTTCTAGTAAACGAGCTATCAATTGTTGCATTACTCCTCCCAGCTACCCTGAAGAATTCACTTACCCTGTATTTGTAAGTAACTTAACATAAAATGCCTAGAACTTCTGTTAATATCGGCACTAACTTTATTAGGTCTGCCATTGTGACAACAGAATTTAATTAATGATAGACTGGGCATAATTTAGGCTCTCTGAAAACTACAGTCTTTTAAAACTATCTTCCTTTATCCATCCAGTCTCTTTGTTCAACAGTATCTACCAAGTGCCTGAAATGTGTATGGAAAAGCATTAAAAAGCACAGACTACTCTGTGACTGTAGGGAGTTACCAGTCTGGGAAGACAGGATTCTCTACTACATTGTGGACTCCTTAAAGGCAGGGTCCAAGGCCTATAGGTCTTTGAATTTCCCTACTGGGCTAGAGCCCAGAATAGATGAACGGTCATTACTAAGGCGGTTTGTGGATAAACCTTGGCCTATGTCAAGCAAAGTTGTGAATCAGAAGACCTGAGCTAAGTCCAACCTCAAACACTTACAGTCTGGATGGTCTTGGGCATCAGTTTCCCCAGTTGAGAAGGAGAAAATATTAAGGGCAACCTCACTGAGCTAGTGCTTACTGATTAACTGGGAGAATATATATCATTGTGCTTGAGATCTCATTCAAGGGAAAAGCCAAGTCCATACAAAGTCCATAGAAAGAGGACATGATCTGCAGTAGCCCTGGCCCCAGTCATCTCTGACCTCTCACGCCCTATTGCTACACACGCGCTCCCGCCGCTCCTGCTTTTCCTAGAATGCTCACAGCTCTTTCCCACTTCAAAGCCATGGTACTGGCCGTTGCTTCCGCCTGGACTGCCCCTCCCACCCAGACAGCCCCACGGCAACCTCACAAACGTCACCCTCTCACTGAGACTAACACTGACCACCCCATTTACGCCTGTAACTCACTACCTCCATTCCTCATCCTCTGACACCCTTACTCGGAGCTATTTCTTTTTCCATAGCATTCAACCTATTTTAACTTACCATGTAAATTACTCATTTATTATGTTTATTATTTGTCTGCTCTCACTCTACTATAAGTACCTTGCAGGCAGGATTTTTCTTATTTATGCACTTATTTAGGCACTCAACCAGGGTTTGTGAACTGAATGAATAAATGAATGAAAGTGAGTTGCAAAGCATGTCAACAGTGGCCACGGTGTCCATTTCCTGTATAGTCAATGCTTCCCTGGGCAAGAGCTGGGCTGGGGAGCTCAGCACGCGGCAGGAGCTCAACAGCCAAATAAACGGGGGGCTCTGCCCACAGGTACCCCGTGAAGTGGCGGGTGCAATTCCCAGTGTCCCGCCTTATCCCTTTTAAAAGAAGAACTTAAGGAGGGTTTTTAAAATGAATATTTCCAATTTCCCCCAAATAAAAAAGATTCTTCTTGTTTGGCCTCACTACTGCAACTTCATCCACAGGCAATGATTCTTTTCAAATATTATCTTTTGCCTGGTTAATGTATTTGTTTCTTTTCATAAGCACCCTACTTTATACTGGACATTAATCTAACCACTTAGACATGATTAGCAAGCTAAGGGTCTTACTTATTAAAAACAGTTAATTTTCCCTTCTTAAAAACATCGAGACATTTGAATCCCTGCATATGCTCATTTATCACCAACCCCCAACAAGGCATCCAGGAGTTCTTGGTGTAGGACATGAATAATTTTTATAAAAACGCAGTTGCTGACTGTGTCGTACATCCACGCAGCTTTATAAAACAAAGCAAATGATTACCATCAATTATAATAACCTCACTAGACAAGATGGCAATTAATCTACAGCTCCTCAGATAACGACTGTTGCACTGTGCCAAGGAAAACGCTTGGCATTAATTGACTTATCACGATCAGCAGTGATAGATGGGGCAGATGGCAATGTGATTATTCATTGTCAACAAAATAAACACATGCTTTGTTGCTTGAAGTGTCTACTTGGGTCCTCTCAGTGGACAGCCAAAAACAAAGACCAAAGGTGGCTATGAACATAGCACAGAATAAAAATAGAATGTTAACCTACAGGATGGGATATATTTACTTTAACTGGGGCTGTCAGTGGAATCCAATCGGAGGACATTTTCTGCAAGGAAATCATGGATTCTGTAGAATTTCAGCATTAGAAGGTGCATTAAAACTAAAAAAGGTTGTGAGCCACTTTTATGAAGTCCTCAAATTACATTCCATGTTTAATCATTCCAGTGATGAAAACTCACTATTTTTAGAGGCAAACTTATCCCATTGATTAATAGCTCTCACAGTTAAAACATATATTCAGCTGATCTCCATTTTTCTGGAACTTACACCCATTGACCCTACATCTTTTCCCTCAAACCACAAAGATGCCAGATTTTTCTTGCTCACTAAAGTCCTTTAAATGACTCAAAGGCCAAATGCCTATCCAATTGCTTTCCATATGGCATTGTTTTGGTGCTCCCAACATTTTGATCTCTTGCACCTAAACCTACACCAGTTTATAGACCAATCATAGTAAAACCACTCATACTGAGATGGAGGGGCTTGGAAAGAGATGTGATACAGCTGATGTGGTCTCCCCAGGGCAAGGTCTAACTGTACTTATGTTGAGGCTAATGCTCACGTTTGCCTTGGAGCAATGGATGTGTGTGTGGCTACTGTGCTAGGGAAGCTGTTCTCCAAAGCACACAGCTTGGCAATTTTCAGAGGCCAATTACCTCTGGGTGCCCCCTTTTTTATTTTTGTGCTGTAGGGCTTTGTTGATTAAGTCTTCATTGTTTAAAAAACTGGGATAATTTAGGTAGAGCCTAAGCTGAAATTGGCACAGTGGTCACTAACCAAAATCTCTTGGGGGATTTTTTTACAAATGTGCATACCTGGATCCCACTCCTGGAGACTGACTCAGTGGCTTTGGGAGAAGGAATCAAATGGAAATATTTTGATGATGACCCCCAGTTATCTCTGATTTGCAAGTGCTTTCCTTATTGAGAACACTTAATAATGTACTACTGAGGGAGTGCTTCACAAATCTCATCATTAGACTCTCTTGGAAACTTTTAAAATATGATTCCTTGGAATGTCTGATACCTGTGGTTCTGGGGTAGGTCTAGAAAAATTAACACATTGGCGAATCAGGTTGTTATATGCTTTCCTTCAAGATTTTGGAAGCATTCATTTACTCCAAAATTGTACTTCATATGTAAATTACAGAGAGCCACCTACCTCCCCGGAGAAGGCTTGTCCATTGAGGAGGTGCTCTGACCCTTGGCTATCCTCACTCCCAAAGTGTAGCCGGATCTCCTCCAGCCGGTGGCTGTATGTCATGGGCCCTCCTGATATGTTGACCAAGTGCTCCTTGTCCAGGCGCAGAGACACGTGTCTTCCAGTGTTGTACATGGTCCCACTGACCTGCAAGGCAATGAGCAACAGGTCAAGCAAGGCGTTCCTCCTTCTGTTTCTCATCAAACCCAGCACGGTGCTTAGACCCGTACCTTTTCCTTCCTCTTGATGGGAGGACATCAGGTTGAATCCACATGTGAAACAGGGAGCAGCAAGCTCCCCTACCTGGATTCTATGGTACTTTCCATGCAGCACAAACCACATGATCACTTCGGACTTTGAGATAGAAACTCAAAGGGACCTCATCAACTGTGACCAATATTTTGGACACTGTACCTTATAAAAATTAACTTGTCTTCTTACCATAAATATTTGAAATGTAGAGATGCTGCCAAAGTTCAAATCTCAGGTATGAGAAATTGGAGAAAGCACTTAGCGGAGGTGAGATGCTACAAAAGCCAAATGAGAGGCAAAGAAGCCCAAATGGATGAATGGATGCAAACCCTAGCGGGAGACTGAAGGCTTAGGTCTGAAGTCTTTAGTGTCCAGTCTGCTGTGTCTTGGTTAGGTCCCTCTCTCACCTCTGCAACCCGATGCTGAATAGAATGAGAGCTCTGATCCTTCCTCAAAGCTGGTGGCCTTAGTGCTAAGCTAAAGAGATTCCCCTTTCAAAGATTCCCAGACTTACTCTTCACTCCCGAGTCCTTGCTTCAGCCCCTGCAAGAGGCTAACCTCGTTGCTTGGTGTTCCCTTCCCTCTTTGAACTTGATGCTCAGCTTCATTTTCCTATGACCTTAGCACCTCTCAACACTTGATTCTAGAACATTGATTCCTACCTGTGGCTTCTACTGCCTTAGTCTTCTGGATTGACTTGGCTCTAGGAGCAGATCGAAAGCTTAAAGAAGACTTTGAGTGGGTCTGGATGGAACGCTTCTGGGCTCTTGGATACAGAGCTACTTGCATTTTCTTCCTGCTTACTCGACTCCTTTGGGCCCAGCCTTCTGCCCTATGGCTACCTTAAGGGCTTCACATAACTTCTGATGCCTTTATAGCACCAGCTTTACCTGCCCCTCCAACTTTCTGACACTGGTCTGGTAAATGATTGGTTAGTTTAGTTCTGTAGAGTGGTCACTGTGGCAGAGACAGTGACGCTTGCCAAATACTCCATTGGCCCATTATTTTGCCATCTTGCCATAGGTGGAGCCAACGTGACTGGTGTTGGTCATGGGCTAAGAAGGGACATGACAGGTGTCACTTCCAGGCTGAAACAATGAAAAACTTATGCACAATTCTCCAGTTTTTCTCTTCCCCTGCTGTATCAACTAAACAGGCGATACAGAAATACATAGATGTTATGCAGCTACGAGATGGAGCCTGTGTCAGCCTGGGTCCCTGGTAGATTATGTGCATGTTGCAAAAATGGCCAGAATTCTTCCCCTCCATGTGACTTCACTCCTTACAGTGTGACTTTGTAATTGCTCTCATCAAGAGAGGGGTCTATTTCTTCGCCCCTTGAATCTGGATTGGCCTTGTCACTTGCTTTGGCCAATAGCATGTAATGGATGTAACATGTGAATTCTCAGAGTAGACCTCTGGAGGCCTTACATGCTTTCTCCCTCTTTCATGGAAACTTGAGACAACCATACAAACAAGCCTGAGCTAGCCTGCTGGAGGCTGACACCGTAGTGAGAAGAGCCATCCCAGGAGAAGCCATTCTCTCCATGGATCAGCATCCATCAGCTGACTGTCCCAGCCAAAATCAGCTTAGCCTGGCCCACACCAGAAGAAATGTCCACAGACCTATAGATTTGGGAATGAAATAACTGGTTGTTGAAAGTCCCTAAGCTTTGGGGTTGTTTGTTAAGTAGGAAAAGTTAACTGATATACATGAAGGCAACCATCTCCTCTCTCCTGTGAATCTGGAACAATCAACAGAAACTCTGGATGGTCTCTGCTGAGTTCTGAACTGGAAAGTCATATGGGGCGCTGACAGTCAATCTGCTAAGCAGCTGGAGTCAGCACCGAGAGAGAGAAAAGCAAAGCAGATGTGGCAGCAGTGACAGAGGAAACCATGCAGAGAAGGAAAGGGAACTGGGGGAGAAACTACTTGACCTTCGGAAACTCTCTGCATCACCTTATTCCAGTTCTTTCAAGAGACCTGAGCTGTACTTTCTCAGGTACTTTACCAATAAATTAATTTTTTTCTTAAGTTATCTATTCCTTGCAACCAAATGATCCCTTTCAAGGACTCCACTCTTGTTCTCCAGTCTCAAATAAATATCTATTTAGTCAGTATGAGAACTTATCTTTTGCATGTCCCAATTCATGAATTCTTTGCATTAAAATAACTAGAGATGCGTCTGTTTGACATTGCATCCATCTTTAAGTAAAATATGTTTTTCCTATTAGTAAGATAATACAGAGGCCTTATGGTTAAGAAGATACAGAACAGCTCAAGAAAATAAAAATCACCCAGGGCCACCTACCCAATAACCACCACTAATATTTTGGTATATGTACTCCTCATACTCATAATTATATATACCCATATTTTAATGAGATAATTTTATATGTGTGCATAATTTTTCACATGTGATTTTACATATAATTATACATAATATATTAATGTTATACTAATATATAACCTAAATATATTAATTATTTTTACTAACACAAATATTTCCAGGTTATTAACTGTTCTTCTGCAATATCACTTTGAAATGCTTGTATAATATTTCACTGTAAAAATATACAACTTATTGCTGAAACTTTTCATTCCCTCCACTTTTTCACTATTGTACAAAAATAATGCAATGAGCATCCTTATAGTTTTACTGAAACAGAGATAGTTCATAAGGCACATCCTGGATGTGCACATTACTACAGTGCTTACTATCCAGTGCCACATCCACCTGCTGTGGAGAGCCCATCCACAGAGCTGGATCTCTCTAATTCTCTTCAAATGACATGAAGAAAAGAACCATGAGACTCAACCCATAATATCCATAGACACCTATGTATGCAAGGCAGTGTGAGAGGGGCTGCTCTGAATTCTTATAGGACATGTGCTCTGTCCCACTGGGCGAATATCTTGGAATAAGAAATGCCTGCGCTTCTTGAAATCCTTTCATCTATGTCTGTTTAATGTTCGTAAGAAAATTGTTGCCCACTGAATCAAGGCAGTGACAATGTTGTACGCCTGTCTGCATTTTCACAGTACTTGGAAAACACACTGGCACTTAGCTGATGCAAGACTCAAGGACTCTTGAGTCAAAAGATTCCCAGTCTGCCTCTTGGTGACCTTGAGTACCTCAGTTAATTTCTTGAAGCCTCAGTTTCCTTAACTGTAAGGTAGAGGGTAAGATAATTTCTCCCATGAAAACAAGCGATAAAAAAGCTATGACACATGTACAAAAGAAACGTTAAAATGAAAGTAAATCTCTCCTATCAGTAATTACTTTAAATGTAAATGATTCCACTTATATGAGGTAAGTAGAGAGTCAAAAATCACAGAGATAGAAAGTAGAATGGTGGTTGAAGGGAGGGAAGAATGAGGTCGTTACTGCTTAATGGGCTTAAATATTTGGTTTTGCAAGACGAAAAGAGTTCTGGAGATGGATGGTTGCACAGCAATGTGAACGTACTTAATACTACTAAAATGTACATGCAAAAATGGTTAGGATGGTAAACGTTATATGTGTATTTTACCACAATAAAAAAATTGGGGAAAAAAATGTCCCCAGTGAAGTTGCGATGAGAATTAAATACATAAAACATGTACTTTTCATTCTTTTCCTTCTTTTAATTCTGACTTGTTGCCTGGGTGCCTAGCTGATGCCAAAGGACCCATGTTGATCTTCCATACTTCCCAGAGCCCGGTGGGATTATAGTGTTGCTTGCTAAGCGGCACAATGAAGCACTTTAATTAGCTTCTGTATTGTGCTGAGTCACTTGCCTCCCATTTCAGATTTTAAAGCTTCATGCGTTCAAGATCATTTTGAAGGCCATGAAGCAAACACAAAAGCAGGGTAATCAGGAATAAAACATTGTGCCTTCTAGTTCTCCACTCCACTTCTAGGCTTCTAATGACTCTATATTCATTCATCATTTATTCATTCATTATTTTCTCAGTGATTCATAATATTCAATGTATGTGATATGCAGTAGGAGCTGATTGTATGGAGGAACAACAGGCATGCCCCCTGCCCTCATGGAGCTCATATTCTGCATTATGTAGAGACCAGAGTGGGGGGGAGGAAGTGATGGGGAATCCATCTGAAACTACCATTTGCCTATGTGTTCTTACAGTTAGATGCAACACCCCCTTATCCCAGCCCTTTCCCTAGACGCCAAAATAACATTAATTTGTATTAATCAAAAAAGCTGTGTAGCCAGGGTATGGTTTGTTGCACTTTAATTTAAAAATAAAGGCTTGACAACATTATGTATGATATCTAATGGTACATCTGCACTGTAGTAATTAACATTGCAGCAGTGTCATTTCATCTGTGATGCTAATTACTGTGTTTTCAATGAACTACTTTGGTACACAGAACGCTGAAAAAGTTGTATGATGCGGACCAGGAAACAGAGCGAATGGAGAAGCTGATGCTGCAGGAGGTCTCCAGGTTGCCTCTGGCTGCCTCCCAGTTCTCCTTTTTGTTTTATTTTAATCCACTGCAAAATGAGATGAGAGGTGTATGGGATGCCCATTGTACAAATAAGGGAAGTACAGCTGGCAGTGAGGCAAAGCCAGGTCTTCTGGTTCTAAGTCTAAGGATCCTGATACGAGCAAATGCAAGCATTTCAGCTCATTTCAGATGGAAACCATGACAGGGGCTTTCATTTCTTCTCCAGTCTGGAGATTCACGGCAGAGAAAACAGAATCCCAATTGTGTAAAAGGAAGGGATGGCCATCTGACTTGCACAAGAGCTTGCATTCTCAACACAGTTGGGTAGGAAAGGCAGGGTGGAGGGCACCCTCAGATTCTGAGGACTCACTATGTGTCAGATAACATGCCACTTTATAGATCAGGAAGCTAGGTACAGAGAGGCTAAGAACTCTACTCAAAGGTACAAGGGGAGCAGGTGATGAGACTGAAACTCAAAAGAAGTCTTTATTACTCAAAGCTCATGGTCTGCCCACTGTCTCAGAGAGCAAGTTGAAAGCCACCAGAGATAGGCTGCATTCCATTTCTCAGCAAACTCTCAGTAAATTCAGACATTTAATAATGGTCTTTTATTTATTTTTCTATATGGAGCTGGCACAGGCCCTGCTCACCTATAACACAGGAGTGCTGGCATTCTTGCCTGTATGATACAGTCTTATTTAGCAGGTTGCCTTTTACTATAATTTGAGGGAACACATTGCGCTGATGGATGTAACCCTGACATTCACAACAGCAGCAGTGATTGTGGTATATTCAAGGCCTTGTGCTTAGCAGTTTCATTTAATCCTTGTACTACCCATGTGAGGATAACATTATTATCTATATTCTATAGGGGAGGAGATGGAGACTCACAGACGCTAAATGACTCTACCTGAAGCTCCAGTTAGAAGTTGGCAGAGCCATAGGATTCCAGCCTAGGCCTGTTTGATTCCAAATTCTCCAGCTCTTGAAAGAGAAGTCAGAATTAGGCAGAGAGTGTCAGGGAAATCATGTAGTTTATAAGGAACTTCAGGGAATGGGGATAAACTCTTAAAGCCCAAATATGGTGTCCCCATGGATGTACCAGATTGAGTTAAGTTTGGCCAGGCCTGTTCTGAATACTCTTGGGGGTTTCAAGGTCTGGGACAGCAGGGGGAATCCTAGGCCTCACTTGCTGGGAGTTCAGAGATGGATCATACCTGCCTATCCTAGTGCTGGCTTAGCAACTGGGTGGCCAAGCCCATAGTGTTGGCTCAGTGCCTAGAGGAGTTAGTGAAAAGGTCCGACAACCATGTCATATAAATTAGGTGTCCTTTCTTTGCAACTGAGGTTTCCTATTATGTGTCTCTGACTGCTCTACTGAGGTGTGTAATAGACCTTCTTTGAATATAATTAGTGAGCCTAAGAGATTTAAGAACAGCACTTGGTCTGGTTTCCTGCAGAGTAGCTTGAGGCGCCAAAGGGTTGACTTGTAAAGGCTGAATGCAAGAAGGCAGTGGGCTGCTTGCTCCCATGGGCATTCCAGAGGCATCACTGCCAGGAGAAACAACTGCAGCCAAATCACTGGCCTCACTGCAGCATCGCATATACATGGATTGGCAAAATTAGGGTAGTGTAGATTCTGGAGCTAAAAGGACTACAGAGATAATCAAGGCCAATCTCTTGCTCAACAAACCAGGAAACTGAGACACAGAGAGGTCGAGAAACTTGTCCAGGATTGTACAAGTAAGTGGCAGACCCAAGATTAGAAATCAACCAACTGACTCTACACAAAATCTGCAAGGTAGGTGTGACCTTCATGTTTTCCAGCCGAGATAACTGACGGCACACAGAGGATTATGTGACACGCCCAATGACTGTGCATCTGAATTTTGGGTTACTGTCCAGCTTTCACTCTGTGCATTTCTCAGTGGCTCTTCAGTGTAATGAACATCTTCTGCGCCCTGGAAGGAAGACTTAGGATTTTAATCTGATAAATATCATTCACAACCCAAATCCAAACAGGACCCCTGATGCGCTTTTCTTATTGGATTCACCATGGTGGCCACTCCTGTAGGCTTTAACAAGTGATGGGTGACCGTGAAAAAAGACACTGATTTCTAGAAACAGCACGTGTCCTTTCTAGAAGCAAGCAACCAAGGGGATTACACTTTCTGACTAGCTGTCACATCTAGATATGCTGCCCCTGCTACCACGTTGACATCACCAGCTCTATTGAGCTCTACGTGTCTGCGGCTGTGTGTGCATTAACAACTCGATCCTTGCCACTGCCCGGGGAGCAGGTAGTTTTATTGCCACCATTTTGATGAAGAAACTGAGGTTCAATGAGGATAAATAGGTCACAGAGCTATGTGTCAGAGATAATATACATGAAAGAGCCCATGCAGACTGCAGATTGAGCTGCTACATTGGCTCTGAGGACGGAGGGTGGCTTCGTTTAGGAGTACCAGCGATGTTTCCCAGAGAGGCTGGCATTGGACATGGGCCCTGGAGACGGTGGGATGTAGACATCCAGAGATGCCTACATTAGGGAGTAGCATCAGCAAAGACCTGGGGATGGGAAGACGCAAGGCGTGCAAAGAAAATGGCACAAGCGACTCAAACATGAGCAACCAAGGGTGGGGTGGCTGAGACGGTAACTGAGACGGTAGGTACCAGACACCTGCTGTGTCACGGACTCCTTGTTGGTGCGTTACACAGCTCATCTCATTTAATTTTCAGCAAAACCTGTGAGGTCGGGTATATTACTATCTCTGTGTTACAAATAAAGAACACAGGGCTCCGAGAGGTTAAATAAGTTGCCTAGGTCACGTCTGTCCCACTCTTTCCACTACAAGGTGAAATCATATTAGAAAAGGACACTATTCCTCCCAAAATAACTTCCTGCTGGCATGCTCTCCTGATTTGCCACAGTTCAGGATCAGAGAGAGCCCCCATTTTAAACCTCCTTTTATTGCCATCACCACCACCATCGCCACCCATGTCAACCCTCTTCCCCAGTCTTTGGCTAATAGGGATAAAAAAAAAAAAATCAGCCCAACAACACGGTTAAGTAGCTAACAGCACTAACCAGACTGTCACCTTGGAGGTGAGAAGATAAATATCGCAATAACCCAAATCTCAGAAATATGTGGCTCAGTTTTATGCAACCAATATTCCATTTCATGGATCCAAAGCAACAGTTACATCAGCCAATTTATTACCTTAATATAGTGAAATGCCTACTGAGAGAAGGCGGTGGAGCCTGTATGCTGTGGGGGGTGGGGAGGCTTTGCTGCAGACCCTCCAATCAGCTTTCTGGGTGTCCAGCAGGGGGCAGCGAATGGTACTCTTCCCTTCCATCCATGACGAAGTATTGAGTGGTTCCAGAGTTGTTTGTACAATTGATTCAGCTGGTATTAGGAAAGCGTACGAGCCAGATGAATTGGAGCAAATTAAATGCAATGTTGTGCTCCTGTTTCCTCTAAGCATAAGACAACCTTAAACCCAGAAGGCCAAAAAAAGCACCCAATCCTTTTACATACCCCACCCCTGTCCCATTTCCATCATTCTAGCCCATTGAAAACCTGGGCAGATTTTTATTCAATGAAGTGATCTCATGGAGCCTTTTGGTTACATAACCCCCTGCCTCTTTCATGGTCAAAGAACTTAAAATACAGCAAAACCTGTTTTTACTACTTTCTCCGAGTTGATTCTCTCTCTCTCTTTCTCTCTCTCTTTTTTCTCCCTCCCTCCCTCTCTCTACACACACACACACACACATACACACACACACACACACAAACTCTCTTCGTCCACTCTATATAATCATTCAACAATTATAAAAAATGCCACCACCTAAAAGCCTGTATAATCTGTCTCCCTCTCTCTGACTCCATAGCCACTACATCTTATTCTGTCCTTTCATTTTGTGCTGACCTCTCCTCTCCATCCCCAGCCACTGCTTAATTTAAGCCTTTATTTTATGTCTTTCCTCAAATCCCAGATGCCACCGACTGTCAAATGCGCCGATTTTGCCCCACCATGGAGAGGGAAAATGCTACCAATAAAATGAGGCCACATGACTGCTTGTAGGAGGCATCCCAAAGAGATGCTACAACATGAAAAGAAAATGTGCACCTTAAATCTTGATGATATACAGTATCTCAACTAAGCCTGTAATCGTCTCCTAACTACTCATGCCCACAATCCGGTAGTGGCAGAGCAGGCCCTTCACAATCAGGCCGGCCTGCAGCCCCTTTTCACCCGCTTGGCAAATCCCTTCTGAGCCCTGAAAACCACCTTCTCAAAGTCCTTGGAGACCCCACAGGTGTGCCGATGCTTCCCTGTGTTCCCACGGCATTCAAACTTCCTCGCGCGGAGTAACACCCACGCATCACTTTGTGATTATCTGCCTACGTGTATTTCTCTCCAAGGACTATGAGGAATTTGAGGACAGGCTGCAATGTCGCCTCCACTTCAACCACCCCGGTCCCTGCGGCCCGCAGCAGGTCCTCGGTGAGATACTACTGAACGCAGTGAACACTGCAGATGCTCAGAGCTTCTGGGCACAGCCCCTTGAGGGCAGTGTGGGACCACTCCGTTGCCCAGAACCGCTGTTTCCCAGGAATCTAGGTTGCAGAGGCTGAAGGAAGCCAGCCTCCTGTGGGCAAACTGGCCGAGAGCCTGGGAGGCTACATAGCTCCGAGGGCGGGCGCCGTGCCATGCTGCAGAGTCTACTTTGAGGATGCTCCTTGGATCTCCGTATCCCTTGCCAGCCCCACCGCTAGGTGCTTTCGGGTGGCTGCCTCAGCACATTTCTTTAATAAGAGCTGAACGCTCTTCCCAGCAGCTTTCCATCCTGGGAGGGGAAGAAATATCTCCTAAACATTCTCATTTCTAATACAGACAGGCTTGCCGTTGAAGGGCCTGCAGTATAATTGCTCCGCTTTTAAGAACAACAGGTAGCAGCATCAATATTTGATTTTCAAAAGGTTGTGCGGACAGTTTTAAATATTAAAGATAAAGGCGAAGACTCAGATCGTCTTTTCATCTCGGCAGCTGAAGCGTTTTAAACGGAAAACGGCGTTAATGAGCAGAATAGGACTGTTTACCCATCAAATGGCACCGGGTTGCAATAAAGCGCAATCATTCTGAGGTGGGGGCGGGGCCCGGGTGGGAGCAACATCTGTACCAGGGAAGGTTTCTGTTCACTGTCTCTGTAAGGAGAGAAAGATAGCACAACACAGCTGGAGTAACTTTCTCCCATCTCATCCCGCTGTTCAGCTCCCTCTATGAGTGGTCTGGGACAGGCTCTGAGAAAACCTCATAAATTAACTATCCAACTTCCTGGCTAATGAGCCCAATATGTCAATTTTCAGTGATCAAAATGATGCAATTCAATAAAGCACAGTTCATTTTGTAAGGAAATATACTTTTAATAGGGAGGACTGCAGGGTCACGATCCTCCTGAGATAATTACGGGCCAGAGGAATTAGCGGCGTGGAGCTGTACTTACTGTCTGGAGACACCCCAGGGGGTTTGTGTGGCAGATATTGTCTTTCAGGGACAATAAATTCCTTCATTATATTTCCATTACTGCATTAATGCCGCGATCTCCGATTTACTTGTAACCAAGAAGGCTGGTTTTTCCTGAAACTTGGCATTTGATGCTAATGAGTGCTTGCAAGTCAGGCAGCTGTGTGTGTGTGTGTGTGTGTGTGTGTGTGTGTGTGTGTGCTTGCAAGTCAGGCAGCTGTGTGTGTGTGTGTGTGTGTGTGTGTGTGTGTGTGTCTGAGGCTCAGGCAATCCAGCAGGACAGTCAGGAACCTGGAAGGTCACTGGGGTAGGGTCTGGAGGACTGAGATGGCTCAGGTCAGCCAGCCAGATGGACGGATAGCTGGAAAACTCAGGAGTAGATAGTCCGAGAGCCCTGAAATCATAGCTGAAATGAAAAGCTGAGCTAACTAGTAGGGAAGCAGAACCAAGTGGAAATCCAGCCTGAAAAAGGCAGGGGGTCCTTTGGTAACGCAGAAAGGACTCAGTCGAAAAATTAGAGTACTGGGCAGCAAAAGGGAGGAGGACCCAGTCTCAGAAGCAAGAAAGGGCGATGGGAACTCATGCTGATTCAGGGTGGCCCATGCAGTGCAGGAGGCACCAGGCACTTCCTAGCGATGGGGCCAAGGGCGGCTGGCCCAATGGGTGTCTCTTCAAGAGGCTCCCCCTTAATACAGTTCCTTTAGGACCAAGAACTCCACAGTCAGGCCTGTTGGAATTGCTTGATTCTGTAATCTGCCCCCGAGTGAAAGGTGCCTTTTGTTCTTAAAGGGAGAGGTAGATGGAATAAATTTCACAAGTCCCCATGCGGGAGCAGGTGGTCCTCTAATACGCTGCCCAGTCATGCTGGGAAGCCCTGCTTTGGGGATAGATGACACAGCAGGAGAGAGGGCAGACAGCTCCTGGAGTCGGGCTCAAGTTCTGACTCCTCTGCTCCTAGCTGGGCGGCGCTGGGCAGGTCGCTTAACTTCCCTGAGCTGCAGCTTCCTTAACTGACAGTTAATTTGCCTGGCAATCTATCTATTTCAGGGGAGATGGGAAGATAAATGAATATGTCAGTTTGCTTATTTTTGCTTATTTTTTATTTCTCTAACACCAGAGATAAGAGAAATAAGTTACAAACAGAATCAAGATTCTCTCCTTTAAAGCAATTCTTACCTATAATGGGACTTACCTATGAAAGTAAGGCTCTGTTAATTCGAGTAACTTGGAAATATATTTGTGAAAAGAGGATTCTCCCATGAGTCAGAGGGCTGAGATGATAATATACATTAATTAGGGAGTGCTTACTTAAGGTGAGAAATGGACGGTGCCAAGTTCAAACTTATGCTAACTCTTGCCAGAGATCCCTGATGGGCAATAGCTGGAAATGCTCATCTGCTTGACTTGTTCTTGAAATGAGACTCCTGGTCGTCCAGGAGTTGCAGGAGATGTCTTGGCAAGGATTTCCTACTATTAAAAAAAATTTTTTTAAATCTCTTCTTTGGCTTTTGACACCTTGTCTTGGCCTTTGACTAAATTCAACTAATGTGCACTGAACATTTGCTCCCTGCAAATTCCTTTTTTATGTTTATGTTCTGTCATTTCATCATCATCCTAATTGTAAGAAGGGGGTTTAATTATGCTGGTTTTGAGAGATGAGAAAAGTGAAGTTCAGGTAGGTTAAGAACTTAATCAAAGGGGCAGCTGATAGGAGAGGGAGCCCATACTCATGCCTTTGAATGGACTGCATGTCTCCCATTCTTTTTGGTACCTCACGTCACATCCTCAGTGACCTATAGATTTGATTCTCTTAATTTTTTTACGTAGACTTTATACTTTGGAATAGTTTTAGGTTTACAGAAAAGTCGCAAAGTTAGTGGAGGGAGTTGCTGCAAACCCCTCGCCCAGCTTTCCCCAACGTCAACAGCCCGCATCACCCTCCTACGCCTATCGCAGCCAAGGAATTAACACTGGCCCGTCACTATCAACTAGGCTCCAGGCTTGCTTTGGAGTTCATCAGTTTTTCCACTTGTGCCCTTTCTCTGTCCCAGGGTCCAGTTCGGACGGCCACACTACATTCAGTGATTCTCAATTCCAACCTGGTATTCGTTGGAAATTCATTCGGGAAAAGGTTGCCACGGGGACAAGGTTGAAAGACGAGCATTCCTAGGCTGCGCATGCTTATAGAGACTCGTTTTCTGTTTTTGTTCGTCTTTGCTTTCACTCCTGGTGTTTCAAACTCATTGCAACGGGCACTTCCTTTTCGGCTGGGGATCCTGGCGTGCTGGCACCAGGGCTCTGTAGGTCTGGGACTGAGACCCAGCCTTCAAAAGCGACTGCCCATCACTGTCTTCTCTCAAGGACAGGACGTTTCAAATCAGCTCCGGGCTTTAGCATTCACTGCGCCAAACGCTCCCGAAGTTTCCACGTTTGCCAATAAATAAGACGTTCCATCATCTTTAAGGCATCAACTCTTCTGACAAATTGAATTTCATAAAGTATTGTTCTATTGATCTCAGTGCTCAGCTTTCAATAAGGCGAGCCGGCCAGGATTGCTGGCGGGGACTTTTCGGCAAGGAGGGTGTCTCGGGCTTACGCGCGTGGGGACCCTTATGAGGTCAGGGTCCCTGACTCTACATCGCAGTTCCTGGCACTACACCACACCCAGGCCCATCGGAGTGGCCTTCTCTCCATTGCTGCCGCCTCGATTCAGAGTCAAACTTCACGAAGGCTTGTGAGCGCAGGTGCAGGGGGCCCGCGGCTCTCCAGGGCAGCGGGCACGGTGCTGCGCAGTCCGCGTTCATGCTGCGTCTCCTGGGACACAGGAGGCCGGACCCGTCTCAGGGCGCAATGTCGGGAGCTCATCACGTTTACAGAAAGGAGAGGACCACTGGTGAGAACTGAAGAGATGGCGAGTCCAAGAGGGAAAAGTCAAAGCACAGTGTTTCTCCCCCACCTCAGCTTCCCCAGGGCTGCTCTTGAGACAGTCTGCAGACATGGGCGGGTTCCTTTTCAACATTTTTTAAAAAAACAAATACAATCTTCATACTTTTCTAATAACAACATGTCTTTTTTTTTTTTTTAATTTGAATCCTCACCCAAGGATATTTTTTCCATTGCTTTTCAGAGAGAGTGGAAGGGAGACAGAGAGACAGAGAGACAGAGAGGGAGAGAGGGAGAGAGAGGGAGAGAGAAACATCGATGTGAGAGAGACGGGTCAGTTGGCTGCCTCCTACACATGCCCTGAGGTACATGCCCTTGACCGAAATTGAACCAGGGACCCTTACCGTCCATGGTCGACGCTCTAACCACTGAGCCAAACCAGCCAGGGCGACAACATGTCTTGAATGCCACCTGTTCTTGCTATCTGTTAAGGTGACTCAACGAGAATACTGTCTTTGGAGGCCTAATATTTAGCCTGTTCATAGACTTTTTGAACGGGTGGATGGCTTCCCTTGAGTTAACACCCCAGACCCAGTGGTTTGCTTTGGAGCCACATTGCTTGGGTCTAAATCTTGGTTCTGCCTCTGACAGTCAGTGTAACTGTGGGAACACTGTTTAGTGTTCCCATGCCTCAGTTTCCCCCTTTATAAAATGAAGATGATAGTACCTTCCTCAGGATCCCACGTCACCCGCTTCTGCACAGTATTGGGCATATAATATACCGTCTTTGAACTGTAGCTATCATCTCAAGGTTATACCTCCACTTTACTCTGCTGGGTTTTCCATCTGTATGTTACTGGCATCTTGGATACTTTTTCTTCCTCCTTTCAGAGAGCTCGAAGCCCAATTGCTACTTGCAACACAGAACAAATCAACGCCGTCTCGGTTGCCAGCAGAGACCTGTCTCTTCAGCAGCCTCTGGCTGCGCATCCTTATCAGCCACCAGCCAGAAACCCACACCTGTCTTCCCGTGAGTATCGCCCCTGGCCCCACACATTGCGACGCAAGGACCTCTCTCTCCCCCTATGGAGAAGGGGCTCTGCTTGTTTGTTCTCTTTGATTCTTGGGGTGTCTGATTGACTTGGTACAGGGCTGGGGATATTCATGTCCTCTTGTTGTCAAGAACATTCTCCAAAGTCATGAATAATCATGGTGTCGTGCCTGTGTGACTTAAAATACAAAAGGTGCAATTTATGCAAGTTTTAAAGTTACTCTTTCAAAAGCGTCAACCAATGAAGCTGTCAGACTGTCAGATATAAGCACCAGACTAGATCCTTAGTTGTTACTTATGAATTTTCAAAGGACTTTAGCACATTTTTAATTGGAGTTTTTCCCCCCTCCAGCCTGCAAATCAATGTTTGGCTGTTCCATTCTGTTGAGTTTGGTGGCAATATAATACTGGGCTGGTGGGAGGGGTGTAGTGGGAAGCTAACTTCTCAAGGCTGACTCCTAGGTTCAAGGTCGTGGGCCAGAGCTCAGGTTTCTCAGACAATGAATAATTTTTTTCTTTTTAAAAAAAAAGAAAGGCAAGGAAAGGAAGTAGGATTCCAGCTAGCCTAGGTGCGTGAGGGTTCTTAATCATAGTTTATGTTTTCATAATACTTGTCAGAGCATTTACACATACCCTGATTCCCCTGACCCTCTCAACAGGGGTGTTTATTTTCACCCTCTTACAGATAAGCAAATTCTAGGCCTTGTGGGGTGGGGCACCCTTGTTTCCCATGCCTAGGCTCATGAGGAGGAACTCTTCCCAGATCAGATGCTTCTGGTCCTTCTGTCCTGTTCTCCCTCCTCCCCAAAGAAGAGGGGGCTGTCTTCTCTGATGGGTGAATCTGAGAGAGAGAAGTGGATCTGCAAAGCTCAGTGCCTCACTCTCTGCTCAGAACGACCTGCCCCCTGAGAGGGTACAGTGGTTGGTTTTCTTGGCCATGCTGGGACCTCCATGGTAAAGACTTGTCCCTTCTAAGGTCAGGCCTACCGTTTAGAAGGTTAAGTTCAGTCTCCAGCAATGGGGTGGGAGATGTTCTTAAATTCACTTCGTAATACACCTTGGCCACATCCTCCAACAGAGTTTCATCATTAAGAAAGCTGACATGTTAGCTTCCAACTATATGACTCCTGGGTTTATCTCTTAATTTAAACCATGCAGGATGCAAGGTGGGGGTGGGAGGATCAGAAATGTTACTTATTAGCCCCCCAAACACAAAGAATCAAACCCAAGATTAGATAATTGGTAACAGTGAGGCTGTTCTTTGATTTATTAAATAGCAATTGCACAGTAGTAAGGGCTAAGTGATGGATGGGGGCCTGGCATAGTGTTGCCTAGAAATTAAAGGTTATTTTCTTTGAGCAAAGGCTCTGAGGGATGCACAGGAGGAGACTGTCCAAAGCATTTACATGAAGAGGGGTAAAGAATGACCCCAGCACATGGCCCCAGGGACCTGAAAGGAGGCAGGTGTGGCTGAAACAGAAAACTGGAAGGGGACTGGGGCACATGGCGAGATGGAGTTGCAGGGTGGCCAACTAGAATCCTGTGCGGCAGATTTAGGATAGCCTAGCTTTTCTCCTAAGCTCAATCAAAAGGCGTTGTTTAAAAGTTTTTGAACAAGCGTGGGATATGTTGAGATCTGTAAAGAATGGATTGGAGTAGAGCAGGGACAGAAGTGAGGAACGCAGTTAGGAGGGCATCACCAGAGTCCCAATATGATATGAGAACTAGGGACTCATCTTACTGCATCAGGGATGAGTAGGTATCTTAGTTTGGGTTGCTTTAAAGTCAACCCTGAGGTTCCAGTACAGTAATTTGTTTGCTAGGTGATTTCAAGGCAACACCAGTATTGGAAGGGGATATGAGAGAGGGAAGGAAAGGAGCTCAATAAAAATGAGGAATCCACCACTTCTGGGAATATAGCCAAAGAAAGCAGAAATGCTAATTCAAAAGAATACATGCACCCTTATGTCCACTGCAGCGTTATTGACAAGAGCCAAGATCTGGAAGCAGCCTGTGCCCATCAGTAGATGAGTGGATAAAAAAGCTGTGGGACATTTACACCATGGAATACTACTCGGCTATAAAAAAATCTTACCCTGGAGGCTATTACGCTAAGCAAAATAAGCCAGTCAGAGGAAGACAAAGACCATGTGATTTCACTTACATGTGGAATCTACTTAACAAAATAAACTAACAAACAAAATAGAAACAGACTAATAAAGAACAGACTGATAGCTGTCAGAGGGGATGGGTGAAAAAGGTGAAGAGATTAAGCAAAAAACCTCCACGAACTCATAGACTCAGACAACAGTATGGTGATTACCAGAGGGAAAGGGAGTGGGGGAGGTAGGAGAGGGCAAAGTGGGGATAAATGGTGATGGAAGGAGGCTCGACTTGGAGTGGAGAACATACAATACAATATACAGATGATGCATTAGAGGATTGTAAAAAAAAAGGAGGAATGCTGTGGGCAGCTGGAGTTAGATTTTGCCAGAACACATTCCTTGGAGCAGCACTGCCCAACAGAAACATAATATGCCCAGGTCATATATGTAATTTAAAATTTTACAGTTGTTACATTAAAAAAGCAACCACCACAACAAAAACAAACCCACAGGTAAAATTAGTTTTAAGAAAATATATTGCTTAGTCTAATGTATCCTCAAAATGATCACTTCAACATGTAGTCAAAATAAAAATTATTGATGACATATTTCACATGCATTTTTTTATACAAAATCTTCAAAATCCAGTGTGTATTTTACATTTACAGCACTTCTCAGTTCAAACACCTTGGGAAACACTTGACCTGTGGTTAGGTTTCATAAAATTAGAGCTGAAGAAGTAGATCCATATACCTTGGTTATACTAAATGTACTTAAAAGTTTCCCAATAAATGAACCAAGTGTCAGTTTTTAGTTTAAATGAATGAAAATGAAATACCATGGAAATTTCAATTTCTCAGTTGCACTAGCTTCCTTCCATGTGCTCAGGAGCCATATGTGGTTATTGGCTACTTTACTGGACAGCTGGGCCTCAGAATATCCCGCTGAGGGGTGAGTCAGGGGAGCTGGAATATTTGTACATTGACTATAGCCAGTCATTGGGTGAGGAGTGCTTCTGGCACCCCAGACCTGCCTGTGCTCGGGTGGAGTAAATCCTGGAACTAGAGGAAGACCAGGTGGCTGGTAGTTGGGTGGTCATTGCTCCTCAATGTAAAGTCCAAGTGGATCAGGGCAAGAATGAATCTGCTACAAAAGGACTGATGTTAGAAATGGTTCATAGGCTGTGCAAAATGAGGAGGAGAGAGAGAGAGGGAGAAATCAAGTATGATTTGTAGTCCCTGGCTTACATTTGTGTGGATAGCAGGAGCAGTTATTGAGATAGGGAAGATGAGTGGAGGCCTTGGTTTGGGAATAAAACCATTGATTTCATTTCAAACATTTGAGTGTGGAGTTCCTGTGAAATATGCAGGTGGAGATGCTGGAAGTAGCTTTGGGATAAATTAGCTGAGAGATCAAGAAAGCTGAGAGGACAGTGAATGAAAGTTCAGTGCTTGGGTAATAAAAATAGCATATAATGGGAATGATCAGATATATATGTAAAGTCACCTTAAATATTATAAAATAGCTCCCGGGCTGAGCACAAGATGGAACAGTGGCCAAACGGCAGATATTAACATTTTTAGAATGTGGCCATCCATGGGGTCTCATCTTTTGTGGAGTAGGATTGGGTCATGCAACTCCTCTCAGCTTGGGCAGAAAAAATCCTTCAGGAATGTATATTCTCCTTTGCTTTGAGTTCAGGCTCCTAGAGCACTTTTTCTTGGCAAATGATAGTGGAGTGAAGCTGTCTTGGAAAAAGGGTGTAGTGAATGGAAAGAGTGCCCCCATTCTAAATGCCAATAGCAGACTTCAGAGTTACTCTGCCTTCTGGGTATCTGTTTGCCTTGGGCCAGTCTCTCTAGGGCCCATCCACTCTAAGTGCCCTGGTCCATGGGACAAACCCAGTACTAGGCATACAGGTGGCTCTCCCAAGACTCAACTGATGGATCCAAGGAGGTCCAGTGGCACAGGCCACAAGTCCTTCAGGCTCAGCATGTTCTGGAGGGGAAGCTTGGCAGGCTGCCAGGTAGGATTTTGGCTGGTTCGGGGGCATGATCATCACGTAGGTTATCCTGCAGACAGGGCGACTCTAGGTGGTCCAGATGGTGAGGTCTTACAGGATTTCATACTTTGTTAGGAGGTTTTGTTCCATTGGTTTAGATGAGATTGCAGAAAACATGCCTTGACCAGATGGTAAAGCCCTGATAACTGTAAAATCACACTGAACACCATTACATGGAGGAAATGATCCAGTGCTCAATCACGTGTTCAACTTCAAGTTGTAAAGTGCTGGCATTTCCCAGGTGTTGTGTGAGAAGGGGCCCCAGAGCAGGGCACTGTTTCTGCTCCCACTCCGGAGGGAAAGCCAACAGACAGACAGTCAGGGTAGAACATGTTAGAAGCTATAATGGAGAGGATCACAGAAATGAGGTGTCTAGCTCAGGTGGAGAAGGCAGGAGAGGCAGGGGAGATTTCCTGAAGAAAGTCACCTGTGGCCCGGCCAGCATGGCTCAGTGGTTGAGCATTGACTTATGAACCAGGAGGTCACAGTTTGATTCCCCATCAGGGGATATGCCCGGGTTGCTGTGGGCTTGATCCCTAGTAGGGGACATGAAGGAGGCAGCTGATCAAT
Organism: Miniopterus natalensis; assembly: GCF_054644295.1. Classification (NCBI taxonomy): domain Eukaryota; kingdom Metazoa; phylum Chordata; class Mammalia; order Chiroptera; family Miniopteridae; genus Miniopterus; species Miniopterus natalensis. The sequence continues at coordinate 28,666,343 of NC_142097.1, forward strand.
CGCTCTCTCTTATCATTGATGTTTCTATCTTTCTCTCCCTCTCTCTGAAATCACAAAAACATATAGAAAGTCACCTCCTGCACTGAAACTGCTGAGGGAACAGGAGTACGGAGGCCCATGTTCTCATGGAACCCAGTTTCCTGCCCCTTGGAAGGCTCGCCATACAAAGGTTGGTTGGACTGGACATCTTTTGATCCACAGCAAGATCAAGAGACAGTCTGTGGTGGAAAGGGCAGGACCTGGAGTTGAGTGAAACTGAAAACCAATAAGTGGTCAGAGCCAGGAAGGGACTTTCATGGAAGGGGCACGGGTGTTGGGGGCTGGTAGGTTACAGGCACTGTTTTACCTTCTCCAAACATAGGGAAAAGATAAGTGGGTACAGTAGTGGCTAGAGTGGGAGCCCAGCTGTGGGTTGGGCTTGGCATCTCAGGGATCCTTGGCTATGTAGCAATTCCGTTCTGCCCACCACCTCCCTAGACAGGATTCTGGCCTACAAATGAACACTGAATGCTTTAAAAAAATTAATCACTTTCCCCCCTAGAACGACTCATTATAAATTCTATCTCCATGAGGTGCATTAATATTGATTAAGAAACAGGTGCTCTCAGATTCAATTAGCACAACTGCAATTATTCACAGAGGGTTATGCTGGGAGATTGGGGAAAATATGCAGGTGTGCAAATGAGCCCTACCTGGAGGCACCTCAGCGAGTCTTGAAGAATGCCTCCCCTCTAGCAAGTGCTTTGTTTGGGTGACAAATGGAGGTGATGAACAGTGATGATGAACCTCTGTGGCTTAGGAGCCGGTAGAACTTCACACTTGGAACCAGACTCCGAAGTCAGGCTCCCAAATTTGCCTGTTGAATCACTGCTTTGGAATACAGAGATTCCTTGGCCCCACTCCTGCTGATACCAGTAAGATGCTAGCTGCTATTGCTCCACTAATAGGACAGGTGTAGAGACAGGGATGTGGAATTGCCATGGGCTGAGAATACCCTCAGTGACCAAGGTGCCCTGTTTCCTCCAGTAGGTTAACAAGGACAGATGCTGTTTGGCCATAAGTCCAGAGGAGAAGTCTCCAGTGGGGTCTTTCTCCGAAGGCTCTAAGTCAAGTGGTCTCTTATTATCTGACTTTATTTATATGAATCTTAATGGAAAGCTGCTTGTTAACTTCCTCTGCCGGACTATGAGCTCCTTGCCAGTGGACCATCCACTTGTGCACCCATAGCACCGGGCACAGCAGAATTCCACGTTCGATGAAGATGGCTTTGCGTCCCTTATTTTTTTGTGTGTGGCACCTTCTTTCTCTTCTCTTTAAAGTCTCACTTCATGCCTACGACATGTAGACCTTTGCGCTTATAATGATGATCTGTAATATTTTTTGAATCCTTACTATGTGTCAGGCATTATCCTTAACAGTTTCTGCACATTGTTTCATATCTTGCATAATATGAGTAGGTATTACATAACAATATTATATAACAGCCAGGTAGGTATTATTATGACTTCTAATTTGTAGATGAGGAAACATGCTCAGAATACTTGCTCCGAACTTTACAGCTTGTAAGTGGCAGGACTGGGATTTGAACCAGGCTTTGAACGTGGTGCTCCTGCACTGTCCTCTGATATTCCAGGTGATTCCACGTTAAGTCAGTTTCTTTCCCCAGCCAGGTTGTGCTTTTGATATTTTTTCTTTCAATCCCCGATCTAATGTGGAAAAGTTGACATTTATTAAACACTTCGAGACTTAACTTGCAAAGACCTTTGTTCCGTGCTTACCTGGATCGTTCCAAAGAATGCACTACTAACTTGTTCTGGCCTTTGGGAACTATCGCTCCTTTGACATATGGCAAGAATGGAAATATTTTTCCTCTGTTTGTATGCTAAGCAGCATTATAACAGCTGCCTGCAAACACAGGCCTGCCATCCATCACGCAAGCACCTGGATGTGGTAATCACTGATGACAGCACAGCTCAGAAGTGCGTTCTTTCTGCAGAGCACTGGAGAAAACACTCTCTCAGTTAAATGGAAATCAAGGCCCATTGGACTGGGGTCCTCCTCTTAGCAACAGCGGGTGGTATCAAGAATTGGTCCATTCTTCTTCGATAAGAAAACGCCGTGTGAGCTCTTTTTACCTCTCTATTCTCCATGGGAACAGGTTTAAAATCTACTACGGAGCGTTTCCGTGGAACCCTGTCTCTCCTCCTCCAGGAAGCTTGCCCTGATCACTTCAGCAGAGCTTAGAAGTGAAGAGACCCAGGTTCAAGCCCTGGCTTGGCTGCTCATTATCTGTGTGATTCCAGGCAAGTTACTCTACTTCCCTGAGCTTGTTTCCTCCTGGGATAAAAAGCCTACCTCAAGTATTATACCCCTAGGTAGGTTATACAACTGCAGAATGACCGACTAGATTTAGCTTCGCCCTTCTTTTCCACCTTCCTCTGAAATTCAGTGGCATTTATAGTATTTGTCATATAATTTAGTTCTCAGTTACAGTTTTCTAATTAACGACTTTTGCCATAGTGCTATGCTTATTTGTATTTCACTTTATACTAACAGGCTATACAGCCTATAGTTTAAAGGGACAAGTTCGATATGTTTGCCACTAGCTTCTTCAGGGCACTGCAGACAGGCCCTGGCATGTAACTTCCCCTTGGATTCTGCCCTTGCTTGGAACACGCCAGTCCACGTCGCATGGTTTACAGCTCCCTGGGCTCACTCCCTCTGCTCGAGTGCGTCCACATGGCATTTCCTCTGCTCGGAGACCAGCTGCTCTGCCCACTCTCACCTGCCCTCCCCATTCCACCTGGCTGTTTCTCTGGGGGCGTCTTCCCTGGCCCCCGGCCTGTAACGGCTCCTTATGCCTGCTTCACATGCTGGGAGCTCATACACAGGCAGTCACATACCAACACACAGTTGCACTTCCCACATCTAGCATAGTAGGTCCACTCGCCTTCTACCTGTGAGCCCCGGTAAATGACTCTGGTCCTTAGCCTTGGGAGATAGTGGGGAGATGGCTCACCAAAGGATGAAGATCGCTGATGCCCCCCTAGACCCAACTCATCTTGGAATGAGGCACGAATCTCACCTTCCCATCACCTTCCAGGCCCTCTGGTGAGACCACAGGTTGTGCCAGCGGCAGCCAGTCCCAACGCTGCCCTGCTGGGTGAAACCCAGGCAGGGGCTGGCTTCTCAGCTGCGTCCTTGCCTGCTGGCCATGGAAGGAGCCCCTGTGCACCACATGCTTGGATGGATCCATGAGTGGGAAACCTGGGCTTATTCTGGGTGGCCTGAGACCCTGGCTCAACATACTGCCTCCACAGGAGTCCCGGCCTCCAGTGTCCCTTGCTTAGCTGGACTCCTGATGGCTGTGCCACAGTGACAAGAAAAGAGGGGAGCTCGGCGAGAACACGACAGTCTAATGCGCCTGCAGCTGGGGCCTGACTCCTGCTTGCAGCAGGATGGTGTTCTTATTCTAACAACTGTCCTCTAAGCTGCAAGTAATAAATCTCTGGCTTAAGTGACAGGGAACTGGGACTGTACGTCTTGCATTTGGCAACCCCATAATGATTGCCCTCCTTCCCTGTCACCCTCCTAGCTTGGGTGGACATTCTTTCCTCTCTGCTAATTCTCTGCCTTGAACTCAAATCTCTTTCTGAATTCACCAAAAATGGACTGAAATTTATTTGCTCCCAAGTGTGTCTGCCCTAGTAGGCTGAGAGGACCTTAAGAGCAGGGACTCTGACTATTTGTACTCGGAGAACACACTGGGCTTGACAAGTATTTGTTGCCTTAAATGTGTGTACAGATAAAGTTGATCTTAAATTCACTGTTTCCACGTGACCAGGTCCTCCCTAATGCTTTGCACAATAGAGACTCAGTAATTGTTGAACTGTGACTTGACAAACCCAATAACATAACATGGGTATGTGGCCATAGCTAAACACAATCAAATCCCATTTAACAGCTTCAAAATACTTGAGCAGTAGAAGGTGGGTGACAGCGTATGTGTGTCAGAATAACTACATTACGAGAAACCACTTCATTGCAATAGGAAGCAAAGATTGAATTAGTGAATGAAGCTTTCAGTAGAAGCTCAGCCTCCAAAGGACATGAGCAAGGCCATCATTACAGCATGTTGTTAATTATGATCAAATCAAAAGCAAATTGACTGGTAGCTATTAATTATGTTTTCATGCATCTGGAAAAGAAAGATAATCGGAAATGAAGCATCAAGATCGAACTCGAGGCTGGTCTGTATTATGCAGATAGGAGCCATAAATCATGTGTGAGTAAACCTTAGGAATGACCCATGTCTCACCCAACCGCTACGATTACGACTATAACAATATCTTATGTGTATGCAGCTCTTCGTAGTTTAAACATAATCTCAAGCCCCTCATCAATTTTAATCCTCAAAGCAACACTATATGGTACGTATTGTCTCCCCCGTTTCACAGGTGAGGAAGCAGTTCAGGGGCTTAAGCACCTTGCCCAAGGTTGCCCATAGTTAAGAGAAAAGCAAAGCAGAGAATGCAGACCTTCAAGGAGCTGCTTTTCCTCCAGGGGTTTGCTGTACCTAGTGAGGTCCATGGAGAGAAATTGATTACTGCACTTTATTCCTATCTTATACTGTTTCATCTTCCTTCCTCTCTCCAGGACCCCTGTGGCTAGGGACCCACCTGAGTCCACCTGAGTTGAAGCAACAGGAAATACTGCTTCATGGTTTAAAATGAACTTGGGGTAAAGGGGAGGGCAGAGAGAATTCTGGACCATGAACTTCCTACAGAGCCTGGGTTTTCTAACAACTTCCTCTGGATCAGTGGCCATTTGAGGGGTGGGGGGTAGTTCAGAGAAACCAAGATGTCTGTTAAGGAAAGGGTGTGGTTGTGGCTTCATGTGATGGGGGTGGGTCTAAGATTATTTGCCTACCCCCACTGGTTAGCCACATGACACATATCAAAGACCAGAAGTCATTGTTGATTGAAAAAAAGAAAAAACTACAGATTGCAACAGAACTGAATAACGGGCCAAGGTTGGAACCTTGATATAATTCTTGATAACCTTTACTTTGGTACAAGTTTATTGCAGTATCCCTTGGGAGGCTGGTTATCTCAAAGAAGCCAGGTTTTGCCCTGCGTTGAACTATTGGCCTAGTTGCAAGGATAAAACAAATGGTTTTAAACTCGAGGTCGGGCTTAGGGAAATTTGCTGTAGCTTGGTAATAAACTTGTCTCTTGTACAATGGACAGTGGAAGTGCCGAGCAGCTGCTGATTGGTAAATTAGTACACAGATCCACATGCTATCTGCGGAGGCAAGACAATTTCTTTTCCCCTCGTGTCTTTTAGACAGATGTTCGGTGTTCCTTGTGCTTTCTTTCCTTACCATCTCATTCCTGACCTTTCTTTGTCAACTGTCCATTAGTGTAGTTATCATTTATCCACCTGCTGCGCCTCCATCTGCCTTCGAATGCCTGGACAGGCTCCGATTCTGGCCACCCGATGCAGTCGGCTGGGGATCTGCTTCCCAGAGTCCTTTTCTCTGTGTACACGGTACACCAACTAGCAAACGGTGACCGTGGGACCCACCTCTGCAAAGTCAACAGATGCCGGGTAGTTGTTTGGAAGAAGGCTGAATGGAACTAGGCAATACAGATATTTGCAAATTAAAACAACTGCTTTTCTGCCAGGGTCTTTGTTGGGTCTTGCAAGGCCCAAGGAGAGAAGTTAATTACACCAGTCACCTTGAATTTCTTGAGTATCACAAGAGGGAAAGGAGCATTTTTAGTCTGTTTCTGGTTTCACTGTTAACAGAAGTGAGTGTGTACACAGGGCATTGTGCTGCCTGGGCACCCACGTGTGTAGATGTGGTGTAAGAGCTTGAAGGAAACTGAGGTCAGAGAGGTTACATGGCTGGGTCAAGGTCAGATAGCTAATTGGTAGCAGAGGTAGAAGTGGAGATGAGGTCATTTTACCCCTGGGTCAGCAGGTGTCATCCTGCTATATTGTATTAATTTTAATTTCTAGACACCCTCTCCTATTCAGGCAGGGCTCTTTTTTCTCCCTTAAATTCAATTTCATGATACTTAAAAATTGATACCAAACAAAACCAAATAAGTATCATGTATAATATATATACTAAATATAATGCACAGTGTCATAAATTTCCTCATTCTTTCAACCAATATTTAATTAGGACCTTTGGGCAAACACTGGAATAGAGACAGAGTTTCAAGGACAAATATAAGAAATGTATAATGGAATGAAAACATAGTGGAAATATCGGGGGAGAAAAAGGAAGAGATTACAACCCAGGTGATGAGTTCATTACTGCAAAATCAAGGATATATCCACGAATATAAGGCAAGATACTTGAGACTTGGAAAAAAACATCTCCAAATCCTCTCTTTAGCATTTGTCGCAAAACTTGGTTAACTAGAAGGGAGTGCTCTGAGACTCTCAGTTATTCGGAGCCCGACTGCTGGCTGGGTTTCGGGACAAAGCAACAAGCCACAAAGAATGCAGGGTGTGCCAGGCACGATGCATCCTGCATCGGGAAAGGGTCTGGGTTTTGGCCCAGGCTCCCCTGAAGCCCTAGCGTTTCCGCTGCTCAGCTGCAGGTCCCGCGAATGGCCCACGGAGGCCTCGCTGTGCGGGTGGGTGACAGCCTCGGGCCGAGCGCCCAGCCCCGAGTATGCACCTGCCCGGGGACTGTTCCGTTCCTCCGGTTTCTGAAAACGCGCTCCAGGGGACCCCTGGCTGTGGTCGCTACCCAGGGCTGTGTCTTCCCCATGAGATGGGACAGCGAGGACCAACGTTCAGAACGATGCGAGGAGGCCCCGGGTGCCACAACCGGTCTCACCGACGGCTCCATTCTCTTGAAATATAGCGCCACTACCAAAAGAGAATAAATGGGTATTTGGGAAAGGCTCTTAGCCATAGTAAAGGACACAAAGGTGACTTTTAGCCATCGGAAAGTCAACCGGGAAATTCAACCAACCAGAACGCGGCTGCTACAAGGGCTGTGGGTGGTTGAGGTCCTTGTTTTCTATTAACCCCCCGGAGGCGCCTTTGGATGCGGCTCTGTGCGGCTTGGCATCAGCTTCCTCCAGGAGGTAAAGGACCCCGGTGCCCTGACTAAAAATAGCCTCTCCGGGATCTGAGCAGCGCTGACAGGGCCGGGGCTGACCCGGGGGAGGCACGGTGTCCTCTGCGACGCCCTCGCCCACACTCGTGGTGGCCACCGGGCAGGGCCGCACCCGGCAGTTGTGGGAAGGGACAGGGAGCGCACATGCTGGTGCCTCCGAATGTGTCACCTGCCCCCTGCATCCCCGAACTGGATTTGGAAGGTAGGTGGGAGTGGGGGAGAAGTCGAAGCACAAGAAAAGCATGGCATAAAAAAGGCCTAGAAAGAAGCCAATTGGAAAAGGCTGCATATGACACGACATTCCAACTATGGGACATTCTAAAAAGGTAAAATTATGGAGGCACCGAAAAGATCGGTGGTTGCCAGGGGTGGGTGGAAGGGAGACAAGGGGAATGATTAGGCAGAGCACAGAATTTTTAGGGCAGTGACAGAGTCTGTGATGTTATAATGATGGATGCATGTCATTCCACATTTGTCCAAACTCACAGAATTTACTACACCAAGCATTACAGTGAACCCTAATGTAAACTACGCACTTTGGGTGATAGTAGTGTGTCACTTGTAACAAATGTTCCACTCCGGTGGGGCATGTTGATAATGGGGAGGCTGTGCACTTGGGGGGGGGGCAGGGGGAATATGGGAAATTCTGTAATTTCCTCTCAATTTTGCTGTGAACCTAAAACTGCTCCTCCCCCCTCCCTCAATAAGTCCTAGAAACCAGAGATATTTATCTAGAAACTTTATTTTATAGAATGAGACGCTGCGGCCTGGAAAGGGAGAGAGGTTTCTAGTGAATTCCAGCAGTAGGACCTGAACCCAGGGTTGCTAAGTTTTCAGCCAGGATCTTCCCACCCTCTCTCTGATGACCTGGTTCTTGACTTTTTCCCCCTAGGGCCATCCATGGGCCACTAACATGGAGTTGGATGTTACAGATGCAGGCATCCTATAAACTTCTTGTTTCATTTCTGTTCCTTTTTGCAGGAGGAGACTGAGGCCTAGAAAGGGAATGTGCCTTGCCCAGGATCTCATGGAAATTAGTGAGAGAGCCTGACCAGAGTTCACCTCCCCTATCACTGTCCCAGTGCCGTTTCTACTTAAGTATGTAGAGGCTATGGATAGACAGATTTCAAAGAGGACCAGCAAGCTCCCATTACTCCCAGGAACTGCAAGTTCAAGTGCTGTCTACACTGTCCTGAGGACATCCTAGGTCATCATGCAGAGAAACCTATATCCTTTGGGGTGAAGGTGATAGGAAGGAGATTGAGTCAACATAATTGATGAGAAGAACTATTATCCCCTGGTTTAATTCTTTTTAGATAACTCAAGTAAAACTCATGAATCCTGAATTAAAGCTAAATTTGTAACAGTCATAAAACAACGCTGCTCTGGGCTTTTCCCTACCTGTTGCCTGGAACACTTCAGATCAGGAAGCGGTCCCTTAATTACAATGTAGCATCTGTCATTCCGTCTCCTTCTGCTCCAACTCCCTGAAGTTTTGTCCATTGCCAAGGCCTCCAGCATCTGTGCCAAGAACGCTGCTGCTTTCCCTGAAGCCACTGAGGCTTGGGAAGGTCACTACAAAGCTAGCTCCCATAGCTGTCAGAGACACTGACGCTTATTTTTTTACAAAACATAGAACGAGTGTCTTTAAGATGAAGACAGTAACTTCATTAACAATTATTCAGTCATTATCTTCATCTTGAAAGACATCTTGTTCCCCACCCCCAGAAGCATCCTCGGGACACAGATTCCTTACCGCAGACCATCTGCCAGCTGTGGCTGCTGGAACAGCTGTCCATCAGGTGGAAGGTGGGTGCAGAGAGCCTCTGCACAGCTCGGGGGTACATCTCCAGCGTCAGGGAGGCGGGCAAGCTTGTCACAAACGGGCCCAGCTGCCGGTGGCAGACACAACCAACTTGGACATGGAATAGCCACTGAGGGCATTCGGGCAGCGTGAAAATAAACTTGCACTTGTCCACACTGTGCAAAGGGCTGCCGTTTCCGTGGATTTCCCAGGCTCAAGCTGCAGACTCCACTCTGTCCTAATTCGCAGTGCGTGTGTGCAGACAGACACTGGGTCACGGAGTGGTGGTGCTGGAAGTGACCATTTTAACCCAGTGGTTCCTTCACTTGATCACGCCTACTGACCCTGCTAACCACCTGGGGGGGGAGCTTTCAGGAGTCACAGACTCCTGTGTCCCACCTACCCCCTAACCTAGTGGATCACAGTGTCTAGAGGTAAAGCCCCCTCCTCTGCAATCCGTATTTGACCGAGCGTGCCAAATGATTCGGATGTAGCCAGCCCAGCGGGCAGCCGCAGGCTGACATCTGGATAGCCGTTGATTGTGGTCCTACCCTCTGTCCACCCTGCAAGTTTTACCAAAGAGGACACAGTAGCCCTGGGAGGGGAAGTGACCGTTCTGAACCCATGGCAAAGCCCTGACGGAGAAGGTTCTAGGAGCAAATGAAGATTTCTCATGTCTCTCTCCTTCCCACAGTGCACACCACCTGGCCCTTGTCGACGGCTAAGCCTTCCTTCCTCTTTTCCTCATGTTCATACATACAACAGACACACACCTGGCTAGGCAACCACACTTACGGACCGAAGAATATTTAATCTCACTCTGCCAGCCTTCCGAGGCTCAATGCCCTCTGCGTGAGGTGTCGAGGCCAGGTTCTCAAGGCTTTCGAGAGACCCCGAGGCTTCAGAGACGAGCCTCTGAAAGTGTACGAATATTGCCACATACACACATCTGTGCTTGCTTTTAGGAAGAGGGTTCATAGCTTTTATCAGATTTTCAAAGGCATCTATCTGTATCCTTAAAATGGCTATAAGCTCTGGTTTATAATGTCCCTGAAGGAGATGGCTTGGAACTTAAAACAATGAAAAGAAAGAAAAGAGAAAAAAAAAGTCTACAGATCCTGTTTAACTTCTGGTTTTTGGCACAACTCGCTGTGTGAAGCACAGTGAAAGCGTTTGATAAAGCGTCAACATGGAAGACATGATCACAGAAGCAAATGCAGCTTGAGAGTTTCTTTTTTTTTAAGTTGGCTGAAAGCTACACTGTCGCTAATGTGAAGCCAAAGTATGGCCAAACCCAAATGCCTCAAGGATAGGCAAGAGGAGCCAGAGAAGGCTTAAGACACAGACTTGGAAGGATAATAAACCATTTTATCGGGGCAGAACTAGGGAGGAACGTGAAGCAGTGACTTTTAATTAAAGTTATGCTAGTGCACTAATTTGGGCAACCAAGATTCGTAATTAAAATTTTATGCCAACTCTGCGCATCACCAAACATTTTTATGGCTCCAGGAAGAACATGATGTGAGTGCACGATGCATTGCAGTGAACACCAAGGGAGCCGGTCAAACGCGCCGGCTGGGGGAGTTGGTGGGGACAGCCGGGGAGCTTTGTCACTCAAGCTCTCGAAGCCTTCTTGTGACAGCTACATGGTCAAAGGAGCGTCCAAATGTCTTTCTCGGCACAGACGGAACTGTATTGTCCCTCTCGGGTACTTTTCTGCTTTCCCTAACTCAACATGGTCCCCTGAGTGCAGGGACGGTGCCTTTCACCCTTCTATTGTTAGTACTCCGGATACTGTCCCGTATCAGTTCTCTAGTCCCATAATAAAGCTGCAAAACAAACAATCACAAACCCTCCGTGGCAGATAACAATAAACACTTATTTAGCTCATGCATCTTCAGGGTTCGGGTGATCTGGTTTGGATTTGCTCGTGTGTCTGTGGTGAGCTGCAGGCCTCTGGACAGCTCTGTGAAACTTGCTAGGTTGGCTCACATGTTTGGGAGCTGCCTGGCTATTATTACTGGCTCATCTAGAATAGTCTTGGCGGGATGATGGGGCAGCTCAGCCCTGCAGCACATCGCTCATGGGCCAGCGGGGTAGCCTGAACAGCTACTAACCTCTCTCCCGGGACAAGGCGGGTCATGTGGCTGAGCTCTGAGACCGAGTGAGAGCGCAGTACCAGATTACTTGGCAAAGGATACAGGCACAGAGAGGCGTGAAGACTTGGGGCCATTAATGCAACCAGTCTCCCATCTGCCTAGAATATGGTACAGGCTCAGTAGGACTTACGGACACGGACGACAGTGTGGTGATTGTGGTGGGGAGGGCGGTGGGTGGAGGTGGAAGAGGGTATAGGGGGGATAAATGGTGATGGGAAAAAGAAATTTTAAAAAATAAAAGTTTGTGGCAAAAAAATGAACTGAATGCTCTCATTTAGCATAATGCTTTTAAAGTTCATCCACGTTGTAATACAGCATCAGTCCCTCATTATTTTTTTTTTTTTATGGATGAGTTATTCCATCCATTAAAAAAGGAGACATATAAATGGCCAATATGCACAATACGCAAAATGAAAAGATGTTTAACATCACTAGTCATCAGGGAAATACAAATCAAAACCACAATGAAACGTCACTTCAAACCTACTAGGATGGCTAGCAGCAAAAAGTCAGAGACTTATGAGTTGGCAAGGATGTGGAAAAGTACGCTGCTCGCAGCACTGGAAGTTGGCGCAGTCATTTTGGAAAATAGCCTGGCAAGTTACTCAAAGAGTTAAACACAGAGTTACCATCTGACACAGCAATTTCATTCCTGGGTATATACTCAAGAGAAGTAAAACTATGTCCACAAAAAAGCTTGTACATAAATGTTCATAACATCATTATTCATAAGAGCTGGAGGGTGGGAACCATCCCAATGCTCATCCGTTGCTGAATGGATCAGTAGAACATAATACTCGTACAATGGAATAACTCACCCGTTAAGGAAGAACGAAGGACTGGCACCATATCACAGCATGGACAAACTTTAAAAGCATTATGCTAAATGAAACAATCCAGACACCAAGGGCCACACATAATATGGTCCCATTGATACGAAATGTCCAGAATAGGCAAATCTATAAGGCTAGAAGGTAGGTGAAGCATTTGCCTAAATTGGGATGAAATGGGGGTGGCTTCTACTGGGTGTAGGTTTTCTTTACAGGATGATAAGCGTGTTCTAAAATTGATGGTGGTGATGATTGCCCAACCCTGCGAATATACAAAAACGCTGAATTTTACATGTTAATTGTATGGTATCTCAAAAGAGCTTTTACAAAGAATCAATTAAACGAGATAATTCCTATAAGGTATGCAGTGTTGTACTTGGCCATTCAACCATACTTTAGGAAATCAATGATGCTGTAGATTGTAAATGCATCTTTATTTTAGGTACCACCAAGGAAGAAAAAACCCTGCCAAGTAAACTGTGACAGATCAATCATAAGATATATTCTAATTTTAGAGATGTAAAAATGTGGGAAAATGTGTGTCTTAGAACCAATGAAATATAGCACATGTTGAAGAAACATCAGAAACATCTGAAATTAAATCCATTCAACAGAAAGATCTTTCTGTCTTCAGATTCAAATTTTAGGCTCACACGCCTTTGCTAGATTAATGTTTTTTTTAAGTATCCATTGTTGACTCCCAGTCTCCATCCAGTTCAGCTGGTGTATCCCGGTGACGTGCCTACCCTCTCTCATTGGTGTCACCGGCCCTGCCATCTCCACTGCAGCCCTGCCCTAGAAGTCCCCGGTCTGCCCGAGTATCTCTTGGCTCCCTGCAAGGAGGGAGTCCTGGGCATGCAATGAGCCTGCCTTTCCCTCAAGGACTGGAGGTCATCTCTGCCTCTGAAGCCCCCCAAGCATCTTTTCACTGCCCTGTGACGGGATGTGACCGGGATAAACAAGGAGAGTGTTTTGTTGTGGTGAGAGCCATCTGGTCTCCCGTGGCAGCTTCCACTGAGGAGGGCGTGGAAACCACACACACGTTCACTTTTGTTTGGGTGATGGGCGGGCAGAGCTGTAGAGCTGTTGACTGACGGCCAACAAAATAAATAAAAGCACCGCCCACCTATCTTTCGGTTATCAGCAAATCTGCCGTCCCCCTCGGGGACCTGGGAGAATTCTTTTCTCCCTCACGCAATTTTCCAGCCTCATCTAGGATGGACAGGACAATAGCTCCACCGTTCTCTCATGCACTTTCTTAACAGCACGAATATACTTTCCAATGTTCACACCATAGGGGGAAAGGAAGAAACTCTTTAGGCCCATCTTCCATACACACGAGCCTTGAGTGAGCTACAGAATGTTCTTGTGGGGAAAGGCAACTAAGAAAAATCAGTGATCAGAAGCAATCTTTCTCAGAAATGAAATCCAGAAAGACAACAGTGACGAGCCTTGTGGACGCCTTGTCTCCTCTGTGACAGTTCTCCCAGGCTGTCATTTTGTTCGGAATGACTCCAGGTTTAGAGTATAACATCACAAAAATGACAGCGAGATAAGAAGAAGGTATTCTAGTACAAGACGACCCATGTTTTATGACAGGTATCTAAGCCGGTGACACCACGAAGCCTCTGATCGTGGTGTGTAATTCTCAGAGCAGGGCTTGTACTTGAAACGTGTGAGGCTGTTGTTCTGAAGTCTTCATTTCATCCCTACCGCTCAGAGAACAATCCATATAGACCATGATCAATGAAGCTTCATGAGGGGAAGGATTGTGGGGTGTGGTCCACGGGGGCTGGATGCCTAACAGTTGGGCATCACAACTCAGAGTGGCAAATGGCTTCATTTTTCATCTGGATCCCGGGTGATGGGAGGTGGCCGTGTGGCATCGCATGTTGAGGGAGATTCAGAGGCTGCTTCGGAATTTCGATCGGAAAAAGTGTGCTATTATTGATCACGCCTGTCTGTGCTTTTAACAGGGGCAGGAGGTAGGGCTGGGCCTGTCTCTTACAATGCGTCTCATTAGTTTCCCTCCCGGAGACAGCACACCTGCTTCCAACCCTGGTTTTGCTTTTTGTCACATGACAGCGGGACAACTTATTTAATTTCCCTGAAGCTCTATCTTCTCATTTGCAAATGGGAGTGACAAGAACAATCATGGTCTCTTGTATCTCACCCAGGAGCAGAAAAGAGGCCACTTACACATAAGCATAATAAGCGAGGGTGAGAGCAGGAGGCAGGATCCAGGACCTTTGGGGCTTTGTGGCCTGCTGAGGAGGTCAGGCTTTCCTCTGAGGGCAATGGGAGATCACTGAGGGTTTTAGGTTGGAGTGTGACATGCTCTGATTCTCCTTTGAAAGATTCCTGTAGTTTTGCAGGGACCAGATCAGAGAGGGGCAAAGACGGAAGCAGGGAGTCAGTCGGGAGGCTACTTTTCATACTTTAAGGCCTGAACGTGACGTCACCTACTTGGGAGGCTCTCTCTGCGTCCCTGCTCCTACTCTCATAAAGCTCCATTAAAAACCAATGACAAGGGATTGTTAATATCTGTTTACTTGTCTGTCTTCCCTATAGGCTACGAACGCCTTTGGTGGATCTCACGGGGAAAACATCTCACCAAGTAAATTAATAAAATATAACAAACAAATAAAAATGAGAAAAAAAGAATCCAGTGTCATTTGTCCTTCCATTCCTAGGGCCTGGCGCTTCGCCTGGTGCGGTAACAGGTGTTCGAGAAACAAATGTTTGTTGAATTGAATGACACATTTCTTCAGGGGCCGAGACCATGCCTCAGGTTTGAATCCCCGCAGCAAGCAGCAGGATTTAGCGCGCACAGTAGGGAACGTAAAACTCCAGCACACGGGGTATGAGGTGTGATAACAACGAAGGCTACGGCTCGCATGCCAACCTGTAGCTTTCGGAGTCCTTCCGTTCATGTAGGAAACAGTGCTGCGCGCACACCTACTGCAGCATTGCTTAGAACAGAAGCAGCGGAAGCAAATAAGTGTCCAACGACAGGGAGTGACTCTGTGAGCCGTGGTGCATCTGCCAGGAGGAATATAATGCAGCCACTAGAATGAGACAACAACTTGAAAAGCACTTCTGGTAAGTTTAGGGGGAAAAGCAAATAAAATTGCACATGGTGTTGCAACTGTAAAGTTACATGTTTAAATATATATATATATATATATATATACACACATATATACACACTCAAATGTCAATAGTGATTGTTTAGACAGGAAAATTAGGGTATTTTTGTTGTTCTATTTTCCAAATTTTCTTTAATGAGTATGCACTATATTTATAATTTTTAAAATCTCTGAAGATAAAACAAATTAATTTTCAATACCCTTGAGGCTCACTTTCTAAATGTCCCCTCTTTTCCAGAGCTGTGTGCCTCATATAACTAATAACACCATAAACCAGGACACTGAGGTTTACTAAGCCCTAATTTTGTGTCCAAGGCTTCTCAGTGCACTATGTAAGATAAAATAAAAATATAACCATGCAAATAAAAGGCACAAACGCAATTGGGGCAAAACAGAGGTTAACGTAAGAATAAAAATAAAAAGTTTATTTGGACCTACTTCCTATTAGATCCTTGAAATCAATTATCCTAAAAACACTCCTTGATGGAGGTGGATGTGACATTTATAAATATGTAGTGTGCGCCAGACACTGTGTTCAATGCTGGGGTTACAAAGATAAATAAGGTGCAGCCTTTAGGGCTGGATATAAGTTGTATCAAAAGAAGGAAGTACAGGCTTTTATCTCAAGGGAGCTTGCCCACTGAACAGATGTGGAAAATATTCAGAAAAGTTAAATGACTTGTCCGATGTCACACAGAAAGACAGTGTTGGGGCCAGGATTTAAGTGGCTCTGGTGACATCCTGGTATTGATGGCCGTCATGTGATACAGGTTACGGATGCTACTGGACTGACAAACACTTCAGGAGCTGGGAAAACTCTCCATGGACAAGGGACCACCTCACCGGGCCTCAGGGAGTAAGATTTGGGTACATGGAGGTGACAAGGAAGATGTTTCAGCAGCTCAAAAAGGCTGGGAGGTGATCCCATGATCTTGTAGTCTTATAAGGGAAATGGGCCCCTAACCAGATAACGAGGGTAGAATTTGGAACAGGCCATGCATTTATTCAAATTTCAGCCTCAGATGGTCACCTCTGCAGAAAGTCCCAATCTGAAACAGTCACTCAGTCCTTCAGTCATTTTGCATAGAGCCCAATCCCAAGTCTATACAGAACATTTACCAATACTGATATATTTCTTGTTTTGTAGCTTTAAAAAATTATTGTTTCTCTCCTTCCACTAGAATGTAAAATTCAAGAAAACAGGGAGCGTGTGTGTCGTAATTCTAGCTGGCTTCTTAGGGCCTGGAACAGAGCTTGGAAAAGGAAACATTCACTAAATACTTGTTGAAGGAATTGGTCTTATGGGAACACCAAAGAAGCTTCATAGCCTGGATAACAATGGGGGAAGGATATCAGGGAAGGCTTCCTGCAGGAGGTGGAAGTTGAGATGGGCCTTAAAAGATGAGTAAGTTCTCTCTAGAGTCAGAGTAGGAGTGGAAGGCTGAGGGAAGGGGAAAAGAACATTGCAGAGCATGGGGACAGCACAGGCAATACGTGGCAGAGAAGAGCAGTGTGAGAGGAGCTAGACAGTGGGACACAGGGTGTGCCTAAAGATGAGGCTCAAAATGAGGCAGGGAGCAGACTCCAGCAGGACTTGGAAGCTTCTGTTTTATGTGGCGGGCAAAGGAGATCAGTGGAAGAGTTTTAAGTGTGGCTGGGACATGCTCCCATCTGTGCTTCACGAAATGTGGCAGAATGGACAGACACATTTGTGTGGCTGGAACTCTCAGCTAGGCCGTGATGCTTTCCTGATGGACATACACGCTTTCCCCGACCACAGAAGGTAAGGCTGCTCTGTGACCATGATGGGTCAAAGACAAGACCACTCCATAGTCATGTCTGGACACAAACAAGAAAGAGCGGACACTGTCCAAACGACAAAAATGGCCTTCCTTGGCTAGTGTCAGTGGTTGATGCTGCTTTACCAATTACAGTTCTAACCTTGCTTCATTCTTCCAGCTATAAATCCTTCCTAGTACCCCTTACTGAGGTGCCTCATGATATGCCACGGTATGCATTCCTTCTCACTGGAAGGAGCAAGAAACGTGACTTGTTCGACTGCAGATGTGCTCCTGCTGGTCTCTGGCTAAAAGGCAATGGCACTATTAAAAGGCTGTAACCACCAACGATGTGCTGGAGCCCCCAGAACCCACTTGCGAGAGCCTATTGTTAAATTTTTATAAATTTTGAAAGCTGGTTGTTAAACACATCACTATTAATAATTACATTATATAAACTTTCAATTAAATAAATTTAATTATATTGAAACAACAGTAATGCATCCTCAAAACTCATCACCTTCCTGATTCTGTTATTACATGTTAACTATTATCTCTGCTCTGGAGATGATTAGCATTTATTTTATCTGTATGGTGGGAAGAGTAAAAAATGATGTATTGCTGTACATCTCTTCCCATCTCCGTGTTTAGTGATGTCCCGTTGTTAGCTCGAAATTTGCCGGAGTGGAAGTATTTACACCATAGAAATTGGCAAACTACAAATCAACGCTTCTCCCCTTCTTCCAGCTGGCTGGTAAACCAGCACACCACTGTTACGCTAATTCATAAATCTTGAGCTCATGCACTGAGTCATAACAGCAGGCAGGAGATCAGTGGGAAATGACTGAATGGTTACTTCAGATTGGGCCTTTCTGCGGAGGTGACAATCTGAGACTGAAATCTGAACGAACAGATAAGCCTATCCCATATTTTAGCCTCATTATCTGATTAGGAATCCATTTCCCTTACAAGGCTGTAAAATCATGGGATTCAAGAACTACTGAGGTGACAAGAAAGCTGACAGAGAAAGAAATTGATTATCTGAATTTTTCCTCTACCTTCCAGTTTGAAAAATATAAAGCCTTGGGTTTCCTTTGCCTAAGGAAGCCTGCCTTTAGGCACAAGATATCCCTTTCTGATTCTCTTTACACTGTCCTGGGTCCTGCCTGCTCCCAGGCCGATTTCTGGCCTTTGGCTTGAGTACCAGGAAAGGCAGGAAATAGCTCCGGGGACTCCTGCTGGCCTTCGAGCACTGGTAAAAGCCATCAGGAAAAGAGGACCCTGCTGCTGAGCCATCTCCCAGGTAGCTAATCATTCTCAACTAAGAATAAGCACAATGTGTGTCTTAAATTTATTTCAGGGGTGGCTTAGAAATAAAGATATAGAAAGTTTATTTACTTTTCAGAATTTTCTATCAGCATTAAGTCACTTAGACGAAATCAGATAATAGAAAAGCACAGGGTGTGTGGAAAAGATTAAAAAGAGAGTCATACATAACAGATTAAAAATTACACCACCAGGAGAGGAACAGAGCACCGTGATCTGAAGGAAGAGGCTTCCTCCAGTGATACTATCTGGCACCTTAATAGTCCAGGTAATTAATGGTTGTAAAACACTTCAAAAACATAAAGCACTGCATCAATGCTGAGACATAACTGTGCCATTATATCAGGACATGGAGCTTCATCACGCAAGCTCACAATGGGGATTGTTAAACGAGAGATGTTAAACCACAGTCTGGATGTAAATCCACTGGCTTCTATCAGGCACTGGCCTGCCCTCTACCCGGACTGCTTACGCTGGCTGCCCAGGTGAGGCCGGAGATGTGCGAGAGGGCAAGTCCCGCCTCCGGCATGGAGCCCTGTAGATCACCAGGCCCTGCTCAGAACCCCGCCACTCTGCCCCGTGGATCCCCCTGAGGTCACCGTTGTACTACACGGCCATTTGCATGCTCCACTTGGAGGTCCAGGGTCACACCTCTTGTTCCTGTTGCCCCTGCGTATGCCTGCCCATCCCAGAATCGCAGCTTTTGGGGATTCTCCACAAAGCTGTGTGCAGCTGCATGGTGTGAGTGGAAGCTTTCTACTCTCAATGGCCTCCTCTCCCACACTGTAGTCCCGCTACACCCATCCTGATACCCCATAAAACATTCCAGTTCTTCCACCTGCTCCAGAAGGCAGGTGTCACATAAAACCCCCACTTTGTAGACTAGAGAGCAAAGGTTCAAAAAGGTCAAGTGGATGGCAGAAGAGTACAAGCCTAGTTCCAAATCGGTCCAACACTCTTTCCCTGTTACCTCCACACCGGAGGGTGGTTCATGCCACTGGCTTCCTACGACAGTAAAACAACAACCATCCCAACGACAAAAGCAGCTGGCATTGCGGACAGGGCTTTCCCGAGCTCGGAGTGCTTCTGTATGTGGCATCTTAATTAATCTGTGCTTCGGCTCCATTTCTAGCTGCTCCACCTTGGGCAAGGCCTTCACCTCTTGGGGCCTCCGTTACTTCAATTATTACATTCATCAACTCAACATCTAAGCGAGGCAGGCAAGATTTTATCATTAGTAAATTATTAAAAACTATGCATTAATAATGGTCTCTTAAACTTTTATAGCTCTTCAGAGTTTACTAAGCACTTTCCCAAGCACTTTCTTATTTCTTCTCCCAATGGTTCTGTGAGGTCACTGAGGCCGACAGTATTGCCCCAGTGTGAGGGTGAAGACACTGAGACCTAGAGAGATTCCAGCAGCATTTTATAAAGTGCATTCTGGGGGCATATTAGTCCCTGGCAATAAAGATGAGTGGGAAATTAACTACGTCTGCCATTTTAAAGTTAAAATCGCATGGCACATTGAATCGCATGGCTCTGATAAGTCCTGCAGTAAGTAAATCTGCTTAATTTTGTTTAAACTATATTTGCTAGGACTCATATAACCATGAAAGATAACCTCCCTCTTTAAATACCCATCAGTATTTTGTGACACCAGGTTTCTGTGGAGCTGGTGTTCTGTGGACTTGACCTTTAGTATTATCTGGGCTAAGCAATTTAATCCAGGTTGTGTGAGTGGCAGAGCTGATCTTCTGTCTCTGAGTCAATATGCAGCTGATGTGGTCATTAGCAGAAACGTATTATGGCCTTTGATTCATAATAAATTAAACTACTTTTATTGGTCAGTTTCCTGCCTGCTTTGGCTAGTGAATATCAATGTTGCCAATGAAACACTGGGACCAAGCTAACTTTTCATCCTTGTGTGGCTATCCCAGGCTTCTCTCATGTCCAAAAGTGTATTCCTCCTTAAACATTCAGCCAAAGGTACAGGGGTAGGAGATTGGGGAAAGATGTATTGAGGCTCCTTTGCCCCAGTCTTTCAATTTAAAAAGGATTGTGTATGTAATAGTATAAACATAACTTCTGGAGACGTATTGGCTCTTCTTTCTGAGTTGTTCTGAACATTCCAGAGACAGTACTCCGGATACCAAACACCAAGGATTAGGTAAGAGGACTGAAACCGTGGGGTCTCAATCAGGAATGGTCCACCCTTAGCTCCCCCTGCCAGGGGACATTTGGCAGTGTCTGGAGATATTTTTGGCTGTCACCACTAGGGGGTGCTACTGGCATCTACAGGGGAAAAACTAGAGCTGCTGCTACATACCCTAAGATGCACAGGACAGCCCACCACGACAAGGAATTATCCTGCCCAAAATGTCAATAGTGCTGAGGCAGAGAAACCCTGGATACAGGAAGTGAGATGGTTTGAGTGTGTGCCAAGTTACTGAGGCAGTGTAGAGTAGTGGAAAGAGCACCAGCAGCTTGCCTTAAAGGCAGGGTTCAAATCCGGGCCCCCCTGTGTGAGAGAGACTTCTGGGGCTCAATGCCTTGCACTGAGTGTGCGACTGCCTTCTGGGCCTGACCCCTAAGCCGTCCATGAGACCCTCTGTCTGTTCTCTCCTCCATCCCATCACCTGAAGGCAGAGACTCCAGTGGGGGATTCTGAGGCCCAACCTAGATAATGGGTCTGGGATTCTGAAACTTAGGTCCTTGGATGCCTGAGAGGTCTGTGGGTGCTGGAAATTGGCAGGGAAACATACCCTATTTATTTTCACTAACCTCCAATTGAAAGTTTCTTTTTCCCCATTATGAAGGCAAGCACCAAACCATTGCAGCGTTAATGGTACCTGTGACTGCTTTTCCAATAGAAATCACAGGTATTTTCATATCGTGTTGCAGTTGTTATGTCGATCTCTCAAAATATCATTTTCCTCATAACTGCTTTGTAATTATAGTAGTTATCAGAGTGGCTGCTAGATCTTCGATTTAATAATACACTAATAAAGTAGTACACACATTACTATATTTTAATTTGTTTTTTATTTGAATATTTTGATAACTATTTCAAAATTGGTTTCCTTTTTAATCCTATGCATTGTATTTTGTTCATTTATAAACATTATGCAGAGATGGGTCCCTAAGCTGCACCAGACTGCCAAAGGGGTTCATGGCACAGAAAGGTTCAGAGCCAAGCACTCTGAATGGATCAGAATCCTCCTTTAAACCGGGAGGCCCCTGCCAACCCCCATGGTGCCAAACTGTGAGTGAGGAATAACCCTTTCTTGTGTTGAACCACTGAGATTGGGGGATGTTTGTTACAGCCGTTAGCCTATTCTGACCCACACTGGTCAACCCTGCCAAGCCTTTCAACTGCTCTATGTCTGGCTTCCAAACTTCTTGGAAAGAATTGGATCCACTCACTGGAGGGCTGGGAGGAGGGAAGGGGAGAAAGTGTGTGGAATGTGCCACAGATGGAAGGCTTAAATGAATCACCAAGTGAGACCCATTTCCCCTAAGCCAGGGCTCAGGTCAGCAAACGTTGACCCACCTGTGTCTGTAAGTAATGTCTTACTGGAACACAGGCCCACATGTTTGTTTATGTATTATCTGCGCTGCTCTCATGGTAGAGGTGCATATTTGAGACCTATGGCTAAATAGCATCTGGTTCTGTTAGGAAATGTTTGCCGAACTCTGCCCTGGGCCCGGCTTTTCCCATTTTGTGGTGGTGGGGAGAGAAGAGTTTCAGGTTCCTTGTTAGGATATGAAGCCTGAGAAGATGCAGTCCTTTGGGAGGTTGGGGTTGGGGCACCAGGGCACACAGAGCATCTAAGGGCACTGAATGGATTCCAAGCCAGAACTGGCGGCTCCTTTGGCATTGGCTTGAACTAGTTCAATGTATTGAAACATACATGCAGTTGTGTCCTGTGATCAGGTGGACAGACACCCTCACAGCTGGGAGACAGGCGTGGGGCAGAGAGCTAAGGACAGTTCGTTCCATATCCTTTCAGTGGTATAGCTTTCTACCTAATCTGTATGTAGCAGTGAAGATACGATCCCAATCTGTTTACAGATGAGGAAACTGAGTCATGGGAGGGGAAGGGAGCTTGGGAAGGGAACTACCATATAATGGACAAGTGCCTTCCATCACCATGTACTGCTCCTTAAAACCTTACTAGGCAGAAGCAGGCATTGGGGGGCGGGGGAGTCACAGGATTTGCCCAAGATGGTATAACTAGTAACTGCCAGGGCTGGGATTTAAAAAAAAATTACTGAATTTATTGGGTGACATTGGTTATAAAACTATATTGGTTTCAAGTGTACAATTCTATAATATGTCATCTGTATATTTATTGCATTGTGTGTTCACTGCCTGGGCTGAGATTTTAATCCAGATTGGGTCTATGGCCAGCACAGTTTACACTGCCCAACACTACTTTCTACCACCATTTTCATTGCTGTCATTTCATCATTTCACTAACATTATCATCGAAGAGCTTTTGTGCAGTTCATGTGGTCACTGAGTATAAGGCCTCTGCCATAATCCAGTCCAGAGTGGTCTTTCACATGGAACCAGGTCAACCCTTGCTTGTCATCTGCTATTGAATTTCTATGTGACCCCAAGTAAGTTACTTAACCTCTCTGAGGCTCAGTTCGTTCAACTGTCAACACAGAATGACAATCTTTATCCTACCTCACTGGGGAATTTAGCTTTCATTTAAAGAAGGAAGCACATATTAGTTGGGTAGGTTTTTCTTTTTTTAGTCTCAGCACTGAAAAAAAAAGTGTTTTTCTTTGAAACACAAAACTGACAGCTGCCAAGATTAGCACCTGGCTCTTTTCCTTTTATTTAAAATATGCCTTATTTGATTCCATTTCTTTGGCACATCATAGAATGGTATAATGCCAGAGCTGGAAGGAAGTTTAAGAGGTCTTTCTAAACCAACCCTCCTGTTAGCAGTTGAGGAAACAGGGGTCCCGGGAGGCAGAGTGATTTGCTTTGAGTCACCGGGAAGTGTGAGCTGAGGTTGCAGCTCGGGTCTTTGATTCCTAGGGACCTGTGTTCCCCACATTACTTTGTTGCCTCTTGGAGCAGAGACCTGCTGAGAGTACCCAGGTTCTTGATGATCGTTATTTAAGCACAGAAGTCACCATGGAGGTGTTCCTTTCATTGGGGGGAGGGTATGCAATGCCAAACCACCCATCAGCTTTGGCCTGAAGAAGATCTGCCACTGACAAACTAGGGGACCTTGGGCTCCTTCCTACCCCTCCTGCACAGACTTTGTTTCCTTGCTTGTAAAACAGGGATAAAATAGTACCTATTTCACAGGGTATCGAGAGGTTAACTACGATGATGTAGATAAAGCGTGTATAGTAATGTCCCCGGTCTGCAGGAAGACGTGCTCAATGCTAACTCTGTTACAGCTCTTCTTCTAGCAGCCTCAGGTAAGGATCCCACATCAGGCACCTCCTAGCGCCATCCTCTCGTGGGGCAGGAAAGAGGCGCTGATGTGTCATCCTGAAGTCCATGAAAAAGATGTGAAGAAACAGGGCATTAGCAGCCATGGCTATCTGCCCAGGTTTACGATCGAGAATAACTGCATTCTAGAAAATCACTGCGAGTTTAGGCCTCTCACTCGATATCACTAAATGGGAGTTTAAATATATATTTATTTCATGTTCGGGTGTTGGCGAGTGTGAGTACTGAGGAAATCACCCATAAACAACTGAAACCTCCGAAGGTAAATCTCAGTGGGAATTTTCTTTCCTGCCAAGTGGGCCTTGGGGCTTGGATTTAATTTGCATGGCCTCCCCCTGCCCCTCCATGGTGGCAGTGTCCTTTTGACCACAGAACTGGTCTCCAGCACTTGGTGGCTTTGGGTCCAGGGCCACTGCAAACCCTTACCAATTGTGAAATGCCTTTAAGAATTAAGCTCTGATGAGGTTGATGCCCAGGAACTGGACCTTGTAGCCACTGACTGAGGTCATAGGCTCGCTGGTTTACACACAACCAAACTCTCAGCAGAGCCCCACGGAGGTGGGAGCTGTTTGGGGCTAATGCGCCTCATTAAAAAACTATTAATGAGCTAATGGAACTAATACTTTGCCACTAATCCTGCTCTAAAACATCCTTTTTGTAGATATTCACACAGCTGGCTTCTTTACTTTCTTCAGGCCTCAGGTTATTCTTGATCGCCCTATATAAAATAGCACTCTAACTCTCCCATTGTCATTACTTTCTTGCATAATTTGTCTCTAAAGGACTTAATGCCACTGCTCATATATTCAATTAGTTATTCAGGTGTTTATTGTGCTCCACCCATAGAAGGGAAGCTCCAAGGTACTTTGTTCGTTCACTGATGTTTTGCTATTATACAGAACAGTGCCCTGCAAATAGCAGGTACTCAATAAATATACATGGATAGAGTGTAAAAGGTGGTTCACCAGAAACACAGAGAAAGGATACTGCACAGGACTTGGTAGATCAGAAGGAGGGTTTGCTGAGGAAGAAACCAGGCATTTAAAAGGAAAGTCAATTACCCAACACAACATACTCAGGATGAGGCTGAGGGTCAACCTGAGCCGGGATTTGATCCCAGGCCAGGTGACTTCAAAGACACCTCTTTCAATGCACCCCTTCATGCCACACACACTCTAGCAGGGCTGGGATTAGGACGAGGCAAGTGGGGTGCCCATCACCGCAAAATGTAAGGGGGGACACACACAAAAAATCCAGTAATCAAAAGAAATGATATTTTCATGCACTATTTAAAAAAATTAATGACAAAAACCTATGCCGAACAAGACTTCAAAATTAAAAATAAAGGATCAGATCAGTAGGACTGAGTTTTCCTTTTGCCTCAGGCTCCCACACGGCTCAGCCCAGCACTGATCCATCTGTGTTTAAAATGTTGATGTTCTCCCGACCCCTGCCCTGAGCTCTAGTCACAGTTATGTGTTGAATCTCTTATTTTTCAGGCATGTCTCCCTCCAGGCCTTTGCTGGCGTGCTCCTGGACCTCGGGATATTTGTCTCTTGACCCATTTACACTTCTGTGTGTTGTACAGATCTCTGTAAGCCACGGTAGATTGCTCACACCCACCGTGTGGCATCTCTCATGCAGCGCTGCTCCGCTGCTCCGGCTCCCTCACCGCGCTGACCCGGGCACAGGGAAGCGGGCGATGGCTGGCATCGCTCACCAGCCACCAGGGCAGCGTGTTGGGGCCGCCGTCTGCACTGCCACGCTGCCCAACGACTGCACCGTTTCATTGCATTTCCCTTATTATTTTGTGAACGTCAGTGGGAAACAGAGACGTGAAAGAGTGGGGTCTCGAAGTATAAGTCTTATAATCGAATCTGATTGAATCTGAAATGGGAATCATTAGACGTGCCAAGAGCAGCGCTTCCTGAGCCTCCGCCAGAGGCCTGCGGCACCTGTCTGCTGACCACGTGTCCACGTGTGGAAGAAAAGAACAGGACTAAAGAATGTGTAAAAAACGCTAAAGATATGTAATCACAGATTGTGTCAAAAGGTGACGTTTAAGCAGGTTTGGATGCTTCTTAAACTTTTTTTTTTTTTAATTTAATTTTTTTTTAGTTGTGGGAACATCCTTGAAATATCATCATAATTAATAATCTAGAAGGGACTCTATGCTAGGCTCTTTACATTTATAACTCAAATAATCCTCGTAACAACTCTAGGAGGTAAGTGCTTGTATTACCTGTCTTGCCTATTACCAATGAGGAAACTGAGGCATGGAGACGCTAAGTAACTTGCCCAGGCATTGTGCAAAACAGCACAGTGCATGCTGGAGAGGGAACAGAGAAATGGGATCTTCCCCGGGACAGGTGGCCTCTCAGCTCCAGGGAGGCCCAAGGATTCTGTGGATTTTCCATGGCCTTCCGGTACAGCGGATGGAAAGCAGAATAAAGTGCTATATAAACGGGGACGCAGCAAAGGCGCCAACTACTGAAGAGAGTAGCAGGACGGCACCGATGAGGTCCTTTTGCGGAGATGACCCTTCCGGGACACCGTGAGCAAGGTGCGTCACTCACATGGTGGCATTAGCACCACAGCACCAGGGGAGTTCTGGTCCCAACCAGGCCTTTGGAGCCTGGACGTGGGGAAGGCGGCGTCACGTGTAGAAGATGGGTAATGACTCACGGGGTTGTCACAGCAAATGAAAGAAGGCATGGAAAGGCTTCACAAGCCTATGCAATGAGGGGGCCAGGAGGTGAGCACGTTTCCCTGGGTGGATTTCCTCGAGCCAACCCTTAGCCTCACACCCTTCAAGCCCCGCTTGTGTCGGATGCTCTGCTTTACCCCTAGGTCCTGCCTCCAGCCCTTCCACTGTCTCTGCTCTGCGAGGCTGACCCCTGTGGTCAGCACCAGCTGCCCTGCTCTGTTTGGGGTTAGCCGGCGAGGGGCCCTGGTAGGAGGCGAGTGAGGAGGGGACACGAGGTCAAGGAATTTATTCCATCACCCCCCGCCCTCACTCCCAGGGTCACATTGGGCTGGCTGTGTTCCTCAGCGGGGGCCACTGCTCACCTTAAGGCCGCCCTCTGTACCTGGCGCTCTTCATTTGTCCCCGCAGGTCTAAGGACAGTGACAGCCAGTGCTGGGCACTGCACTCTCCTCGTGGTTTCTCTCCACCCTGCACACACCTACATACACAGCCCCTCTGCTAACCCCTCCCCAAGTTACCCTTTCCTACTGGGACCCCTGTTGATTCACCTGCTCAAGGGCTTACCTTGCTCATGAATTAAACAGAAGGACGTGAGTCTAGGAGCCTCACTCAGAATAGGAGCTGTTTTCTTTCCCCCTCATATCAGCTCTGTTCTACTGGGCCAGGAACCCAATGATTGTTTTTAATGAGCAAAACGGTAGGCTCAGAGCACAGCCCAAGCCCTGTGCCAGTATCAGCCGGCGGGAGCCCTAGAAGAGACTATAGCAGGCCCCTTGTTAGACAGCCCTGACTGTACAGGACCCAGGAGGGCTCCTGGAATCCTATCACGTGGCCCAACAAGCCCCCTTCAAGAACTGCTCTTCAGCTCTTCTTGGTGTTTCCTGACTCCCCTGACACACGGAGCCCTGCTCGAGGGTGTAAGTGATTTTACAGCAATGAAGACTGTTGGCAGGAGAGACTCATGTGATTCAAAGACTGCCTGCCACGGGTGTGTTCCGAATCCTCTGAACAGCCCATTGCAGCCTCCCTGCAGTTGGCGCTTTAATTTTTAAAGAGCTTGAATTCTTTACCAAGTTTATAGCTCCGGTGACTGTAAACATTCGTTATATACACGATTGCTGAAGCCTCAATTCCTGCTCCCAAGAAATCGAGCACCGCATGTGTAGAGCTGACTGTCAGGGGCTGGGCTGCGAAGAGCAGCGAGGTGCTGAGGTGGTATTCAGTGGGGGTTCGAAGGATTCTTCCTGTGACATCTTGCAAAGTCAGCTCCACGCAAATAAAGGCAGCAGCCAGGAGCTCCATTTAAATGCTTCATGCTAGTACTCAGGAAAAGGAGTCACAAGGGAGATACACGCAAATTGCAAACCAGCGCAATCCCAGAAGGACCACAGAGGGAAAGGAAGAAGGGAACTAGCATCTGTTTAGGTGCCTACTACGTGCCAGGCATTGTGTTAGATGCTTTCAATAACAGGTTAGCAATCCAATTTTCACAGCAGCTCAGTGAAGTCACTATAATGATCACTCCGGCTTTACAAGCCAAGATACTCTGGTTTGGAGAGGCAAGTGGCTTGTTCAAGGTCTTGCTCAGATGGAACCAGAGTCCAGGCTAGGCTGATTTCCAAGCCTTTGTTTGTTCCTAGAACAGAAGATGATTGAGACCCTCATTGTGGGGTTCAGGAATGACTCCAAACCAAAGGGAGGAAGGGTTGATGTAGACAAAAAGAAGTCAAGGGTGGACACATAGGTGACTGAGGGTGAGACGCAGGCCGAGGTCTCAGAGCTGTCCCTTAACTCAAGAATGCATGAGATTAATGCAGAGCGGAACGGGGATGCCTTTGTTTTTCTTCTTTCTCTCTCTTTAAGGTGCCCCTGATTTAGGAAGAATGTTGTGCTTTTTAAGAAACAATTTCTGATGTCCGTTTCGGCATTACAATTCTATGCTTCTATGCTCTGTCACTCCTGTTACTTTATTCACGAAAGGTTTATGACCAGCTGATGCCAATAAGCCATATCTCTTGAAAACCCCAGGACTTCACCTCATTCTATGCTTTTGCACAGGTCTGAGCTTGCAGGGTTGGGCCCCAGGCATTCCAGGTGTAGAAAGCTGACGCTCTGCTCCAGCCAGGAAGCCAACATGCAACCTCTCTGCTTACTCCACACCAATGGAGAAGAGGAAGCCAAGTAACAGGATGACTGACTGGCATCGGCTTAAGGAATTATGGCATGTGATTGTCTCAGTCTAGTGGATATGTGTCACCTGTGGCTGCCCCACACCTTCCCTGTATTTTGGTCCTATCTCCTATTACATGTCCTGCCTTCCCCAAAATAGAGACCAGACAACTCACGTTCCCGGACCCCCTTGCAGCTACAGCACAGGTCTGAGATTTGGCTTCTACCAATTGACTGTACCCCATGTAAGGCTTGTATTCCAAAGTAGGCAATGCGAGGGGGGGGGGTCAGGTGTGAGGCACTCAATACTCTGGTGATCACTGTGGCGGAGGCTTCTACTTTTTCAGAGCTTCTAGTATCGAGGCATGAGCGGCATTGGGGTTGGGGGCAATGGCTACGGTGGTAAGGTTTTCACTAAAACAGTTCCCATGGCATAGTTAGACATTGTTCTTATCTCTGTAGTTTTAAAGCCCAGCTCTCGGGTCCCCCTGGAGAGACTGTGAGTTACCTCCCATCCTTTGAGATTTATTGTTTTTACTTGTACCAGCCACAGAGGATACTGTTATTTGCAACTCACAGCCCTGACAAGTGTCGTCAATAACAAGGAAGTAGGTGAGCCCAGGGTCAGTGAAATGGCTCAAAATATCATTAAAAATTTAGCCTCTATCCTCCCAAGTTTTGTGTGTTTATTTTTTATCTTAAGGTTGGTTGTCTCAAGGTCATGGTCAGTGACCGAGATGACTGTCAGTGGCTCCCAACATCATATCATCACACTTTGTTGCTTCAAGTAGAAAAGAAATGAATGGGTAGAAAAGGAGCTTTCTTCCTCTGTTTTTCCCCTCCTTCCCTAAAAAAAAAAAAATCAAAGATAAAATATTTTTCTAGAAGCATCTCCATGCTCCACATTATTTTCCTCTGACCGGGGTGGTCATGAGACCACCATTAGTTAGTTGCAAAGGAAACATCTAACAAAGAGGAATGTGACTGTGATTTATGACCAGGGGCTGGAACATCCTGATTCCATTATCAAGAAAGAAGGGAGAGAGGCTGGCTGCTGGATAGGCAACTGATGTCTAAGTCTGCTTTCCCCTTGACCAGACTGGCAACAGGAATCTGTTCCTCTAGGAGGAGCTTTCCTAGCAAATTCTGGTTTCCAGTTCACCCAGGCCAACTTCCAGTTGCTTCTGAACCTTCCGATGGACCCACTGTCAGAGAGGTCTGGGTGTGAATCCTGGTTCTGTCACATGCCCTGGTGTGGCCAGGGCAGAGACTTGCTCACTTCGCTTTCTTCACCTGTAAAATGGGGACAATAGTGCTGCATGCGACTCCTGGCCCCTGCTAAACAAGAACTGTTTTAGAAGGGGGAGGACTAGTGTGGAATGTGCTGACACGTAATCTTTCCAGGGATGGTGACTTGACAACGCATGCATAGAGCCTGGTGATTTTAGACTACAGAGAGTTTAATACCACTTACAAGGTGAGGTGTTTGCCAAATGTGTGTTTACAAGTTGTAAGAAAACGTTACATGCATCGCCTCGTTTAATCTTCATACAACCTCTTTTTACAGTTGAAGAACCTAAGCGTTAAAAATGCTGATGATGGAACTGGGGGTGCATTTGGTAATCAGCAGGGGCAGAGCTCCTTAGTCAGGTCTCCCCAGGCATTTTCCACTCTCCCTTGGCACCTGGAAGCTGACCAGGAGGGTAGGTGGTATGACCTACTGTGATACAAAGTCAAAGAAAGAATCCCATTCCGAACACGTACTAACTACAGAGGACTGCACCATGGTTAGTCTTCAAAACATACTGGACTGAAGGTAAAAAAGGGCAGATGTCTTTCTGTGCAATTTGGGGGGAAACTTTGCAGGTGTTCACGAAATTGCTTGATAACCGCTGAGGATTAACCTGGAGAATACTCAGACACATTAAACCTGCGGTTTTTAATACCCGCAGGACTGGTTTGTGAAAGGGACAGTCTCTCCTAGAAGATTCTGGTTCCATTTCCAGTGACATTTGTAAAATCTTCATTGGTAGACAGTCCTCCTGACAATGACCATGAGACAACCAACCTAACATTTCCCTTGCGTTTTTAGGTTCCAGAGGTGGAAAACAAGGACCATATTACCGGAGAGAAATTTTGAACAACTGAAGGAAGAGCATGAAGTATGAGCTAAGCAACAGTGGAATGAATGGCATTGGTGAGAAGTGAGTTTCCTGTCACTAGTGGTAATCAAGCAGCACTGGTCTTCTGTAGAGACCATTCAATGCTTTGGAATGGAGGCAGGGGTGAGGACCTTTTCAGTCTAAGATTTTGTGAGAGATAGGGGCCGAGCAAGACCAGACTCCTGGGAGGTTCTGGGGTGGGTAAAATCTGCCCTTCCAGTAGGGAGAGTTGCTGAACTTAGGCCATTGGGAGTCAAGCAGGTTTGATTCCTCTGCCGCTCCCTTAGCGTCTCTCCTGGGAGGTGCCTGTGAAGTCCTCTGGGTTTCAGGCTTCCCCCTTGGGCACTAGCAGGCTGCCCACCCTCACTGGTGGGTCTCAGTGATGCCATCACCCTAGTGGTCAGGAGAAACCAATGCACCTGCCCTCCTCCTATCGGCATTCTTTCCTCCAACCTGACACAGATTAAGAGCTTATTTTTCAACAGCCTTTGATGCGTTTTTAAACCTTTATCCTCAGGATTATTTCTTTTTCTTCCTCTTTTGCTCTCCGAACTTCTAGCCAGCTGATTAAAATTCTAGTTAAATTGAAATACTCTTTCAAATTGGGCCATTCAGAACGAAGCACAAAGCACTGGATTTACTAGAGGTCTAGGACTTTTGATTAATCTTTAATTAATACTTCACTTTAATTTTCAATGCTACCTTTAAGACACAGAGCTATGTTGAATCCTCAGACTCATTATCTTATCATTTTCAAAGGCAGGACTGACTGCCAGAGAGTAAAAAATAAAAAGAGTGCTGGGTACTAGTCCCTTCCTGGAAGTCGACTTTGTAAAATTGGCTCTGATAGGCAGTGGTCCTTAAATATATATATATATATTTATCCTTAAATATATATATTTTTATACATATATTTATATTCATTTATATATATTCATATATATATATATATATATATATATATATATGGAGACAACTGTTCTCTAAAAGTTCTAACAAGAAAAAAATAATAAAAGATCTAACAGGAATCAGCTGGGAGAAAGTTATTGTAATACAAGGTAAAATAATATTGTGCCATGTTAACATTAATTTATCTTTGTTACTTATCCTAATTATTTTATGTTTTTATTGGTGCGCTACATTGCCGAGAAGGTGGTTTATAATATAATTTCCACTGTCGAGCAAAGAGAAGCCACTGGAGGCACCACAGCGATGGAAAGAAAAACACACAGCCACGGCAAGACCACAGAAAAGGGTACAAAGATGATTTATGCAACTTTCTTTTTCTCTTTGCAGTTCATTAAGTCCCTGTCTTCTCGCAGTGACCAAGTGCAAGTTAAAGTACTTGGGAGGAGAGCGTGGGGTTCGGCATCGTTAGAGGGAGGGGAACGGGCGCCTGGATGAACTTGACTGCTGGAATCTATAAAGCGCAGCTTACTCAGCCTCCACATTGATCCTGGATGCTCAGAGGCAGGCCTGCGAGTGCACGAATCTCCTCACTGCCTATTCTCCCCTTTGAAACACAGCATATGATGCGTCAGGACGGTTTAGAGATTACCCCAGGCTTCAGTTCTGTGCAGTGAAACTGCACGGAGCACTTTCCAGGTTTTCATGGGAAAACGGGAAGAGGGCAGACCCTCTTCCTGGAGCCGCCTTCTTCCTCGGAGGATGCTCTGTTCATTTCCCTGAAAAGCCTCATCGGTGCACTGGCAGTTATTCAAAAGAAAGGGATATTGCTCGCTGTCCAAATGATCACAATAAAGTTGGGCCACTGATGTTTCGCTTCCTCTTTAAGTGCAGGTTCAGAGAGACCAGCAGAATCTGTGTACATGGCCTGGCCAGAGCTGCGAGCAGGGTCCTTGCCGCTAGCGATGAGTCATCTCCCACCCTCAGGGGAGGGGTCGCCAAGGCGCGAAGGCTTTGGTGTCAGGCCCACTTGGCCTCGATCCCTGCTCCTCCAATTACTGTGATCCTTGAGCAAGTTACTTAAATCAGTTGAGCTCCAGATTCCTCAACTGCTAAAAGGGGCTGATGAAACTTATCTGGTTTTCGAGGCAATTAAAGGTCATCGTTGATGGGGACGGAAGGTAACGTTAGGCAGCCATCCCACTGTCAGGCGAAAGCAGACTTTATTGGGGAAGTTTGCAAGCAGGAGTTTACTAGCAAGGCCAGTCCCGCATTCCCTCCTCTGCCGCGGAGCAGTGTGACGGGCCCCGCTGGCTGGCTGGCCACCGTATTAGGCTGTGCTCTGGGAGTGGGACCCCCGCCCTGCTACTCTATCCTTTTACAGGAAAAGTGTGAGAGAGCTCTCAAAAGAGTGGCAAAGACAATTTGGCCTTGTGCCTCTGTGGCTCGAGAGAGTTGCAGATAAACATCATGCATCTGGACACTAGCTCCTCGGGGGGCGTTTATTCCTGGGATGATGTCAGTTCCAACTTGTGGGGGGGTCTAAGCCCCTCGTGTTGGAAGAGGAAGCGGTCAGTCACCCAGAGTAACCTGTGCTGGGGACACGGAGGACCTCTGAAGAGAAGGTGGCAAGGCTGAATCTGGGTTGACACTGTGCCTTGGACCCATCTATTTTGTGAGTCCAGATTAACCTTGGGGCCCCTCAGAAGTGGCACCGTGGTCCGCGGACCACGTACCTGCCCTTAAACATCCGAGCTGGCTGCGGCCTGCCCCTCCCAACCCACGCTCAGGCCCTCCTCTGCCACTCCACGAGGCCAGCGCTGGCACTGACATCAAACCAGCACGAGGCGGGATGTAATTAGGTTTTGAAGGAAGGTGTTTTTGTTGCTGTTATCTGTCAATTCAATAAAATAAGCATTCACTTTGTACCTCCTAGGTGCCAAGGCATGTAACAGTGGGAGGGGGTTCCCCACAACAATAACTCCTAATAGTTATTGAGTTTTACTGCCTGCAGGCAGTACTCTAAGTACTTTATGTATTTTATATAAAAATGTATCTAACGTATAAAACCTGCCTTTGAGTTAGGTGGGTAATCGGGCACTTAGCCAACTGAATGGGCAGTGCTGGCGTTAAGTGCCATCAGGGTGTAAAAGACATAATGCTATTGGAGCACAGAGGGGGGCCGTGAGGAAGGTAAGAGAGGGCATTGGAGCCAGAAGGGTGAGTAAGGATTAGCCAGATGGAAGAGGGGTGGACGGAAGAGCACAAGCAAAGCAACCTTGCTGTTGAGGATGATGGTGATCGAACCCACGGGGGAGGAGGGACGAGAGGAGTAGGAAGGAAAGACGTGAAATGAGACGTAAGAGGCTTAGGTTCCCAGCCACCATCAACACACCTCTCCTGCAGGTTTTCTACACATAGATTTCACTCATCGACTTAGAAGGGACCGTGAGAAGCAAACATAAATTGGACCACTACGGACTTTGTTGACACTGCCAACGAGCAAGGCATCCTTCCTAGAGCCCGCAGGTTGGCTCTCCTTCTCTCGCCTGTCATTCCCGCCGGCCAAGGTAAACATGCCATAAAGGAAAAATGTCTTTCTTTCCGCTCAAGATCCTATAATCCCTCTGTAAATCCAGTGAGATGCCCTACGGAAAAGCACTTTGAAAAAGGTACCAGGCTCGAGCACACGGGCAAAGTTGATGCTGTAAAGAAGTCGGGTCCCTTGGGTCCCTTCTTTGCAGTCAGAGCTCACTGCGTGGAGACAGACAGGGACGGGAGGTCAAAGGGCAGAGACGAGGCAGCACAAGGACAGGGCATATGGCGCGTGGGTGACCCAGGCCTTCTCCACACTAGCCTGCAGGGTGCTCCTCATAGCGTCCTGCTCACACCCATTCCCACTAGGTAGTCAAGCACTTAAGAGCAGAGGAAAAAAATACACCTGTTCAGTCACCCACTTGCAGCCAACATTTGTGCGGTGCCTGTGGACACCACGGCCAAGGAAAATGGACGTGGGAAGAATAGGAAATTACATGTGCCAAATGGTATGAAACTGGTGGCGCAAAGAAGTGAGACACCGGGTGGGGAGAGGATTTACAGGGAGAGGTGCGGGTGCCGGAAACCCTCCCCAAAGGTGAACATACTTGGGCAAGAAAGAGAAGGAGCTTGTCTTATGTTTTAATCCTCATTGTACATTTTTTGTTGCTTTCATTGGAGGGTTTTACCTAGGGAGCAAAACACCCGGGGTAATGGAGGAGGGAAGGGGGAGGCGAGGCTGGGAGAAGAGTTGGGAACAGAAATGTTGTGTGAACATTTACAATGTCATAAGAAATGGAACATATATACTGGTTTGGGGTCAGATCTCCCCCCTCCCACAATTTAGGGGGAAAGTCAGTGAAAGGAATCAGGTTAGTGCTGTGTGAGGTCCAAGCCCTCAGGAAAATTCTCCCAGGAAGAATTATCGAAAGCAGAATAGGGTTAGAAGACCTTGGTAAAGCTTTCCCTTTGCAAGTTGAGGTTCCAGGAAACATGAGTGTCCCCTTTTAGCATTATCATGGCACCTGACTTGGAAGGACCCTACTCTACAAAGTCCCCTGCGGACAAGGGCAGGAACACAAACCTTTCTGAGGGTCTGCCCTTTGGCAGATACTATGTATTCTTAAAATTTCACTGATTTCTTATGACACTCTATAATGTTGGGTATGAAAGCCTAGATCCAGTTCACCATCGACTGGAAATTGTGACTTGGGCTTTTAAAACGCTTTGTCTAAGGTCATGCAGCGGATCCATGTCAAGCCTCTCTTGTTCCAACGTGTATGTTTTGTCCACTACATAATGCTGCCCTGAAAGCATTAGCCAACACCATTACTTTAACAAACAGTGCCTTTCATGCGTACACAATCAAATGTGAAAATGTGAGATATTTTATACATGTCAAGTAGATGTATACGAGGGATTAAGATTGCCGTTATTTCAGTGTTATTGAAGACTTTCCATTGTTTACAACTTCCAAATTTGCTCTTAGTCTAGTCCATAGGAGGCTAGGTTTTTGGAGATCTGAGCCAGCTAATCATCTATGAGATGAGCCAATATAACACCTGCTCTTTGAGTTATTTCTTCTCTCCCGCTCAAGGACAAATTTGGATGATAAAATAATCTGTATATTCTCAGACTCTGAAACCCTTAAAGGGATATTTATCACCACTGATTAAAAAATCAGAATTTAAGTATCTTCAAGCATTTTATCTTTTCATTGTATAATTAATTACCTTGCTTAAAACTCTTATGAAGTAGGTGGTGCAGGTATTAGAGTCTTCATCTTACATTCATCCATTAATTCACTCATTTTACAAATATTAACAGATTAAAAAAATCTAAGCCCCAGTGAGATAGCTGAGAAACCTCTAAAGCTCCTGGCTCTGGGTTCTGAATTTGGGCCATTTCTCACTAAATTATCTTGCCTGAGTCTCGATTCTAGCCTAGGTCTTTTGGATACGTATTCTGATGTCTTAGCTGATTTATTCTATTGTAGGAAAGATCCCGATAGAGCCAGTACCTTCTAAATCAACTCCCACCTGCCTCCAATCCCCCATGGAAATATGTCTGTTAGTAATGCTGCAGCCTTACAGCTCCTGAGAAATACCACCAAGTGGCTTGTGCACTAACTCAGTGACAGGGGATGGGGCTGCTTAATTGCCAAGAGGAGCTGAATGCATTCATTACTCAGTGAAAGAGCCTTGTTTCTTATTTTCTTTGAAGGCTGAAAATTACTTTCTGGAATGACTAGGTGCATTATCAGAACTTTCATAGAAATTCAATGAAACATCCCATAAGAGAGCAAGTGGCCCCCTCTTTTCTACATACACACCCTGTACTTCTCAGACAGAAGATAGTTGGAAAATACACAATTCTGCCCAAGCAAGTCTATGGATTAGCTCTCTGGCACCTTCTGTGGCCCTGCTCCTGTCTGTCCCTTCTCCACTCCCCCCATCAAAGATCGGATCCGGCCTTCCCATTCACCACCATTGTGCCCTTTATAGACCTCTGTGAATAATAGTTATCTTGTTTCCATGTCTTTTTGTTTTTCCCCCCCCCACTAAATTGTGCTTCCTAAAGGCAGAGATCTTGTTTTATGAACATTGGGAACCTTGATGCCCAACACAGTGCCTGGCACAAAGCAGGCGCTCAGAAAATGTTTGTTGGAGAAAGACAAGAATGCATGAAGCCAGGGGTTCACAGTCCTTGGCTAATTAGTCGTTCACAGTTGTGGTGGCTGTTTTAACTTTAAAAGGGAAGCCCTTTTTTGTAAAACTTGTCCACTTTCCTCCCTGCCTTTCAGAATTCTAATTAAAAAAACCTTTTGTTTCTGCTACCTTAAAAAACACCCACCCCCACAAATCAAACAAACTATTAAAACATCACTTTTGTGACATGAAAGGAGGCAGAAGGTTTCAACGCGAACAAAGAAAACTATACCTGGAGGAAAGAAACCAGAGGGGACCTGACTCTGGTCGGGGGCCAGGCCTCCT
This sequence comes from Miniopterus natalensis, assembly GCF_054644295.1. Classification (NCBI taxonomy): domain Eukaryota; kingdom Metazoa; phylum Chordata; class Mammalia; order Chiroptera; family Miniopteridae; genus Miniopterus; species Miniopterus natalensis. The sequence continues at coordinate 28,703,484 of NC_142097.1, forward strand.
AAGGCGAACTGGACCCCTTCTCTGAGAGGGTTGGCAAAGCCAACCTGCCTTGGGGGACCAGGGAGCAGCCTTCTCAACTTCGCAAGTAACAAGCGGACCCAAACAATACAAACCCATCACTCTATTTTAAACAGCACAGGGGCCTCCCGCAGCTGCCCGCCCTCCCTGTGCCCAGCTCCTCTTCTTCAACGGGGGGTCCTTATCATCCCTGGAGCTCCGGGCAGGGCGGTGGAGCTCCCGGTTCATCCACCGCATCACGACCAGGTAGAGCAGGGCAAATGCCAGCGAGACGCCCAGGGCCATCACCAGCGGCGTCTCCAGGGCCTCTGCAGCGCTGCGGGGCCGCGCCGGCGACCCCTGCGGGCCGAGGCAGCGGCTCACGCACGCCGCCCTGGAGAGGTAGTTGTTTTTATTGCCCCAGCACCCGCCGTAGAGAAACGTATCACACGAGTTCTTCTTGGCATCGAAGTACCAGCGCAGTAAGGACGCGCGGCACGGCCCGGCGGCCGCCTGGGCACCGCAGTGCGCTCCGTAGGCCACAGAGGCGCCGGAGGGGCCGTCGAACCCCTGCCTGCTGGGCACGCTCGGGCCCGAGGGATCGGCTGCACTCCCGCGGGCGGCGGCGTCACCCAGGGCGTTGGCTGTGACATCCGCGCACCGCTCCCGGCACTTCTCCTGGGTCGGGTAATTATTGCCGTTCCTACCGCAGCCGCCGTAGACGAACGGCTGGCACGACCCGCTGCCCGTGGCGTTGTACCACCACCTGTGCAGGGACGCCAGGCACCGTCCCGCGGCCTTGGGAGCTCGGCACAAGTCGCGGAGGTCACGCTCTCCGCGGGCCGCCCGGGCCCCCAGGAGCAGCAGCGCCGCCAGCAGGGCGAGGAGCGCCAGGACGCGCCCCCGGCTCAGGGGCGGCCGCGAACCCCCTCTTCCCGGAGGCGTGGCGTCGGGGCTTCGGCCTCCTGCGCCCACAGGGCGGGGGGGGCGCTTCTCACTCGCCTGTTCGCTCCTAGCGACACTCAGAGACTCCCCGCCTCTCAGGGCCCCGCCACGAGTCCAAATAAACGCTCGCTGGGGGCTGGAGCCAGGCGCCGCAGGGAAGCAGCGACGCACGGGTGGGAAGGTGGCCCGAAGGGGAAAGGTGGCCGGAAGGGGGGAGGTGGCCCGAAGGGGGGAGGTGGTCCGAAGGGGGAAGGTGGCCGTTGCCCGGCAGGGAGGGGGCGGGGCGCACCTGGGGAGGCGGGCGCCCAGGGCGCACGCGCCTGGTTCCCCGACGAGTAAAAGCAGCCACAAGCAACTGGCTTTAAATGTATCCAGGGGTTTCCGACCGCGCCCAGAACGCTGTGGGTCAAAGGTCCTACCCTGGGGAAGAGGTAAGGAAACATGTGAATGATCAAAAAGAAAATCCCTGAAGCGTTCATCAGGTATTAGGCCAATCCCCGTGCTGGTCCAGGCACTCGCTGGTGACTGGGCATAAAAAGGAATGACAGAGGTCCTCCGGGAGCTTAGAAGCTTGGTAGGAAAAGGCTGGCCTATTACCAAGGAACTAAAGCAAACCCAGGGTCTAGGTGGAAAGGAAGACTGAAACTGAAATTCGGAAAACTTTAAAAAAAAAAAAATATATATATATATATATATATGCAACTCTGGTAGAGGAAGCCGCATGAAAACCAATTCTGGGAATTAGCGGAACACAACCAGCCGATGAGCAATGGGCCCTTAACGTTTGGATGAAGTGTTAGTTGTCAGACAAGGTGGGAGGTGACTGGCCTCTGCTGAATAATTTACTCCTTACATCATCCCCAGAAAGTAAGCACTGGACTCCTTGTACTGGTAAAACACTTGGGATCCAGGAGAGAAACACCAGCTTTGGCTTCTGGCAGAACTGAATCTCGGGGCCATTACTTAACTGTGTGACCTTGGACAAATCATGACAAGCCTCAGGATTTTCATCCGTAATGGGGCAAATGACAGCTCCCACCTCACTGGTGAGGTTGGTAAGGTGCTTCCTAGCACAGTGCTCAATGTAGAACCCACTGAGGAAGGACTGACTGTTTCTTTAGTTCAAGATCACAGAGCAAGGGCCAAGGCAGGGTTTCACCACCAGTCCTCTTCATTCCAAAGCACATCCTCTTACATGCTGGCTGCCTTTCTGGGAAAACTGGGTGATTTGACATTAATTGGATATCTGATATGGGCCAAAAGGTAGGATGCAACTCTTCTGATCACATTATTTGGGCATTTCTGTCCCAACTTGAACTCTGAACCAAATCCTAACTCTCTCTATCTCTATATATTTATGTTTATATGTTATATTTACATAAATATAAAATAGTTTCTTGTGGCTATAATAATAAAAATTAATAGAGCTAGTAAATGATAGATAAAGGGAGGAAGAAATTAGAGCTCATTCCCATGTTTTTGGCTTGAAGACGGGAAGAATGATTTTAGTTTGGAACCTGTTGCATCTGAGCTCCTGTGGATCATACAAATACAGAGGAAAGTACAAATGGTAAAGACATCACAAAGGCATCGTCAGCAGGAACTGACTACACTTGGGAGAAGGAAGGAGGTTTTGAGCACAGAGGCAAAAGCATCAGAACCACAGTTCAAAAATGTGTGGCCATTACTCTGGACATCTTAAACAAAACAGATCAACCCCAAGACCAAAGCAGCAGCAGAGGCAGGCCATGGGGACAATAAACTCACAGTTGATCAGTCAAGAAACAGAACGCAAAACAGAGCTGGGCCCACTTCATGAGACCCATGTGGCTGCTTGGCAGTAGAGCTGCATTAATATTCTGAAGGGCTCAGTAATAGCAGTAGAGACAGATGGTAATGGCCTTCATTTCCAGCAGTCAGACAGTCAGGCTCCTGCTTGCCTGGAGAGGACCAGATTATTGCATGACACAGCCCCTTTTGCCTACCCTCAGGAAGGACAGGTTCTCTTGGTTCCCCTCTCTCCTTTTCCTGCAGCTCCCCAAGTCAAGGCTTCACCCTCCCACCCCAACATTAAGTCTTCAGCCATGTGTCATTCATATCTGCCATCCATGTGACTTATGTGTGTGAACAGGGGTGGGGCAAAGGTAGGTGTACAGTTGTGAGTACTCTAAACACAGAGTTTATTCTTGTATTATTATTGATTTATTAATCATTGTTTTATTTATTTGTATTATTTATCTTATTATTATCTTTACTATTGTTATTATTTCATATCCTTACTTACGTTGTATCTTTTAGGTAATGATGGCTGGTAATTTAACCAACCACCAACCTGCTTGTCTTTTTCCATGCAAAAACTAGAAACCTGCTTTAGCCCACCCCTATATACACTGAGAGTTGGGTTTCACAGCCCTTTCTGGTTTCATGGCCTCCACACATATCCATGCTTACTGTCATTGTCTAATTCTGACTGCATATTTTCCAAGAAACCAATGTACACAAGGATGCATCTTCCTTGCTGGTAAACATTTCATTGAATGGGGCCCCGGTACTATTTCTGGTGGGGATCTGGCTCCTCTGTAGGGGAACTTCCAGTGTGAATGTGAGAAGATAAATGCACAAAGAAGCCCCAGTAAACAGGGTAAACAGCAGGATCTGTATACAAGGTTTCAAGGGATGAGGGTGTGGTTCATTCCACTGAGAAGAGTAGGCACCTTGGCTTGTCCTAAAAATAAACCAAGTAAACAAGGGCAGAAGCTCCCTCCAAGCAAAGGACACAGCATGGGCTGATTTATTATTTTGGCTACTATGTCAAAACATATTGGCAGCAAGTAGCAGAAAACCTGGACTTGACCAGCTTAAATTTAAGGAGATTTATTATCTCACAGCGCAAGCTGTCCATGGGTAGGCAAGGCTCCAGGCAGGGCACACCAGGGCTCTGACCCTACTTCACTGTCGCCCTGCCATCCTTTGTGGGCTTTGCTTCATCAGCGGTTCCAGACATCATAGGAGGCATGCCAGTGATGAGGGGAAGAACAGGGACTGTCTCCTCCTTCTGCCCCTTTTCAGCAGCAAGGGGACATTTCCCTTAAGTATCCTGATAATTTCTCATCTCACTGGCCTGAATAGGGTCATGTGCCTCTAAGCCAGTCACCTTTAAGGGGCAGGAGATGATCACGATGGTCTTAGATTACTTGGGACTCGCCGGGAGCGGTCACATTTCTGAGAGAGGCCAAGTGAACAGAATCAGTACTCCATCAACGGAGAGGAAGAGAGCAGATTGTAAGTGGGCAGCCAGCAGGGTCTGCCACAGCCACTCTCTGCATATAATACTTTTCATTTTAAAAGAGAAAGAACAAAAATGAAAACAAAGCATGCTATTAGAATAGGACCAGGCTCAGAAAGATGACCGTTTCTGGACAAGGGACTTTGGTTACAGACAGAGTGACAAGTTGTAAAGAAAACCCGGAGAGTTAAGGGCTGGCTGCCTGTGAGGCGAACAGCTGCAGAAATATCAAAACATCTCCGTGTGGCCATTCGGCGTGACTGGTGTGACTGAGCCCTGCCATGCCAGATAGCTCTGTGCTCACTTGAGGAACGTGTGCAGTGTTGAGGTGACAGTCGCTGTGTTCTGTACTTTTGTGTGGTTTTAAAGAGTTGGTGGCTACTAGATTTACTCATTGGAAACATATCCCTGTAAAAGATGAGGCATCATTGTCATGAATCTCTCTCTCGCATATGCACTCACAAAGAGAGCTAATCACTTATTTTTCATGCATATGAGACCATTTCTGCTTTTAGCAAAAATCACATCGATAAATCAATAAGTAATTAAAATTTAAGCATTCAGTCTAGGAATAACGGTATATGGAACCCTATGATCCAACTCCCTGTCTTCGACTGGCTTTCTGATTTTACACACAAACTTATGAGGCAAACAAAAATGCATTTCTGTTGCAGAAAAATGAGCAGAGTGGGGGCTGCAAGAGGGTTCTTTCCAGAGATTAAGCCAGAGGAATGTTTATACACAGCTTTGTTGAGTTACCTGCAAAGAGTAAGCACTGTGACTGTATCCATTGCTGAAAACCCATCATTTTGGCACTGAAGCTGGGACTGACGGAAATACTGAGGGTGGCAGCCAAATTCACCCAGAGACAAGCCGAAGTGAAGGTATAAAACCAGCTGCAGAAGAAAAGAGCCATGGGGACATCTCAAGTCCCTGGGGAAACTCCAAGTATCTAGCACATCCCTAGGGTAGGCTGGGGCTGGATGGAGTTGCCGTGGGAAGGAGTCATTCTCTTAAAGAGAGGTGGACAGGTTACGGTGTGGACGGGTGGGCCCCTAACACTGGGCTCAGGAAACTTCTCTAACTGGTAACTCTCACCACAGAGGCTTTGCATTTGCAAGACAAGACAGATTCTTATTTTGTCACTCATTGCCTTCAACACTGCTCCATGACTTCATCTGGGAGGGACTTTTAAAGGACACATTCCAGATCTCTGCTCCAGGCAAGGTTAAACAAGACTCATGCAAGGCTGGTTGACTTTGTTCCCACACGAAGGCCCTTTGGAGCCAAGGCACCATCCTTTCTCCTTGTTAGCTGAGTGATGTGGGCCCACCTTCAGTGAAAGGTTCCTGACGCAACTCAACCTTAGAAAATTCTGCAATTGTATACATCATCCTTTGCCTACAACCATCTACCCAAGTGATTCTATTAGTGTTATTTATTTTCTTACAGTATTGCTTTAAAAAGATGAAAAGATCTCAGTAATATCTTTAGCAAGATGGGGGTGGGGATGTAGGAAAAAAACCCCAAAAAGGTCAGGGCGTCCTTGTTATCTGGGTTCTCATGATTGGAGCCTCCACAGAGTTGTCAGGTTTTAGAGAAAAGCAAACTCCCAGTCGCACAAACATACTCATTACTGAATTGACCACTTAGATCAATCAGTCCCCATTGAAAATCAGTCCCCACTTAATGTTGGCATCTTTGGCAACATCATTCTGAGTCTCTCATTGATTACTGCAAAATACAGCCTTATAAATAAATATACTTTGTAAATTGATTATAAAGTAAATTTTCAAATTTTCCAAAAAGGGAAAATTTTATGAAGTTAAAAAAAGGGCTGCTGAAGAACTCCTGAATCACATGCAGAATTATTGACGACCGATGCTGTGGCAGAAACGTAGCTAGGAGCTATTTAAGGAAGGAGAAATCCCCAGGGATGATACCCAGGCATTACAAAAGAGGACACCGCAAATACCCAATGTATGGGGAATACTGATAAAATCCTTGAATTTTGCAAAAATAACCCCCTTCATGCTGCTGCTGAGAAAGTCAAGCTTAAAGTGAAAGATAAGTTGTGAAATCATGTGATTTTGTTGAAAAAATTAATCCAGAGAGGGAAGGAAGACACAATTCAGTCTTCATTGTAAGAACTAGCACAATCATATTTATAACCTGTTTTGTTTTGTTTTTCAAATTTAAGCAAACCGCTTGTTTTCTTAATTTTTCATTGTAAGCCAACATATTTTAAAAGAAATTTTAAATTCTTTGTGAATTCACTGTGAATGGCCTTTTCCAGGCATCTGTTGTGTTAAATGAGATGGAACTTCTGTAGATGCTCTTTTTCCACTGGGCCACATGCTCTCACATGAGACTGGAGGAGCCCGGCAGGCAGCGAATCTGGTACAGAAGCACAACTTTGTCCTTGTGGTGGTTTTAAAACACGTCCACAAATTTCTGAATACTTCTGTGTTCAAATGGCAGAGTCTAGTTTCTCTCTTCTTGAGCGTGGGCAGGTTACTGACTTGCTTCTAACAAACTGAACAGAACAGAAGAGATAATGGGTGTGCTGGGTCGGATATGTCTCCCTCCAAAAAGAAATTCAAGTCCACCCAGAACCTCAGAATGTGGCCTTATTTGGAAATGGCAACTCAGATGCAATCGGTTAAGATGAGGTCATTGTGGATTGGGGGGGGGCCTAATGCAATGACTGGTGTCCTTATAAAGAAAACAGAGGGAAGACAGCTGTGTTCAGAGGGAGGCAGAGACCGGAGCAGTGCCTCTGCAAGCCAAGGAATGTGAAGGGTTGCTGGCAGCTGCCAGAAGCCAGGAAGAGGCAAGGAAGGAGTACTCCCCGAGAGTGCTCAGGGAGCACATGGCCCTGCGACACCTTGACTTCAAACTTCTCACTTCCAGAAGTGTGCGAGAATGATTTTCTATAGCTGTTTTTTTTAAAAAATATATCTTTATTGATTTTAGGGAGAGGGAGATATAGATAGAAACATCAATGATGAGAGAGTCATTGATCAGCTGCCTCCTGCACACCCCCAACTGGGGATCGAGCCCGCAACCCGGGCATGTGCCCTGACTGGGAATTGAACCAGATCTCCTGGATCCTAGGTCAATGCTCAACCGCTGAGCCACGCCTGGCCGGGCTGATTTTCTATAGTTTTGAGCACCCAGTGTGTGGTACTTTGTTATGGCAGCTCTAGGAGTCCGGAGAGGGATGACTTCAGAGACTACATTATAAAAGGCACTGCAGCTTCCTCTTGGCTCATGCTCTCTTGGGATCTCTCACTCCAGGGGAAGCTAGCTGCCATGTCATGAAGATACACAAGCAGCCTGCAGCGAGGCCCCCATGGTGATAACTGAGGCCTACTGCCAACAGCCATGGGAGTGAGTCATCTTGAAAGTGGACCTTCCAGCCCCAGCCAAGCCTTTGCATGACTATAGCTCTGGCTCACATCCTGACTGCACTGTGCCTATCTGAGAAACCCTGAACCTGAACCCCAGCAAAGCTGCTTCCAAATTTCTGACTTACAGAACCGTGTGATAATAAATATTCATTGTTTTAAGCCACTGAGTCTTGGCATGATTTCTTTATCCAGCAGCAAACAACGAATACCCTGTTTCCCTCAGATCTAATTTCCCCACCTCCAAGGTTCCTGGAGATCCAACTGCAATCGAAATGCATTTAGAATTGAACAGAGATTTCTCCTCCCCAGGCGATTAAAATTCTCCAGAACTTCATTTCCACTGCTTATCCACCTCCTGTTTCTGACAGACTCAAAAGTGAGCTTCTTTGGGATGTAAAGATTCTACATAAAGGGTGGTTGCCATTTTCATAAATGAGATTTATTAGTTTTATTACCTTAGATATTTCAAAAGTGACCTGAAGCTTCTCCTACCCCCTTGGTAAATGCCCTTGGGTGTAGATTCCAATACTGGCATTCTATCCAGGACACTTCAGAGGATGTCCAAGGGGTGCATGTATTTGGAGAACAGCTGGTCTCCCCGATTCCTCGGCAAGACCACTGAAGGCAGCTCTGCTGCTCCAGCGGCTGCACCAGTGCGCAGACTAAGGAGGGAGGGGGTCCCTGAGAAGGGAGCACAGAAAACAGCTACTACAAGGATCTGACACAAAGGGCCAGGCACTGGTCATTGCCTGATATAACAGCTATATCCAGGACACGAGGTCCTCCACAGAGAAAAAATAATAAGGCAAGGGCCCATCATTGCCCATCAGGTAGACAAACCCATAGAAAGGTCACTACGTGCCGTATGGTATGGACAATAATGGAAATAGGTGCAAAGCACAACAGGAACCAAGGGGAGGGGAGGGGAGCTTGTCAAGTGTTTTTTTTTTTTTATATTCTAGAATCTGTTTGTCTGTAGATTTGTTTGCCATTGGAACTTGTATGGGAGCTACCTTCAAGGTCATGCCTGCAGCTATTCAAGGATGAAGGAGGAGGGACAGAGGAGGAGAGACAAACCCACGTTGGTTTGGGCTCAGAACTACAGGCTCCTGCCCCTGGGATGGGCGAACGGGCTCTGATGAGCACCTGGGTGTGAAAATCCTGCCTGGGGGCTCTCTATGCTGAGAAATGCCAGCTAATCTCGTGTGCCAGCTGTGGCGCAGTGTTCTAAGTGCTTTACAAATATCACTCATTAAACCCTCACAACAGCTTGAAGAGGCAGGTACTGTTATTATCTCCGTTTTACAAATAAAGAAACTGAGGCCCAGGAAGAGGCAGAGCTGGATTCAAACCCTGGCAATCTGTCTCCAGACTACTCCTCCCCATATTAATCCCTCAACTGTCCTGAGCATCAGTAACGAGGATGTTTACTCTTTACTACAGTGGATTCAGAATTTTGATAAAATATGGCACAGAGCAGAATTCCAGGCCTTTTAAGCAAATCATACAGTTCTAATGCTGGTGAACTTGCTATTCCAACCTAACTCTGACTTGTGTCTGTGCCTGGTAGATAAAGGAAATCAGGGGTGGGCAGACTCAGCTGTTTTTAAGTTGAAAAAAATTTTAATGTAATATTTTGGAAAGCAATGCATTAGATGTGCTCCTAATTGCCTGGTGAGGGAGGCAGGCCAGTTGATTGTGAGACCGAAAGGACCGTTCAGTGTTATCTAATACACCTGGGACTGGCCTACGAGACTCTGCCTGTCATCGAGGGACTCTGTGCTGCTCACCACAGGTTTACCTGACAGGCAAGCTGCTAAGAAAACGGGAGCCTGAGTCTCAAATCAGTTGTGCTGGACCAGCCCTTCCCTCCTTAATCTGAGGTTCTAAATAATTTTGTAAGCAGATACAATTCTTAACCCATCCAAGAATGAGAGAATCAGACAGTAAATACTGTAATCTTTTCTCTCTCGGGGAAATCCCTCCAGAGTGCAAATGAAGCAGTCGGTTCCTATGGACCCTCTGCCTTTCCGTGAGTTGAAAGTGTGCCTTGTGGTGGGAGTGGTACAGCTGTCAATGAGCTGAGGGTGGTGAACGGACTTCTGAATATTCAGAGACGTACAGAACATCACATCCTTTTATGTCTGCCATTGGGGTGCAGCCTCGTGTGGAGTCTCCCCAACCTTTTTTCAACGTCATGGTCACTTGGGACATGATAATAATGTATTTTGATCCCATTCTAAGAGGCACCGTTTTTTTTGTCTTATACAATCTCTGAAGTTGGTATGTGTCTTCAATTGTTAGCACCTTCCAGTCGCTGTCATCTTGGCAGCAGCAGAGACATGGTACATAAAATATGTGCTTCTTATGAGGGCTGGGATCTTGGGAGTCAGTGAAATACGGGGTCTGTGAGGCATGCTGGGGCACATGCAGGAGGCTGCTTGGCTGGAGGAGGCCAGTCTGGGGGCTCCTGTGTCCCGGGCACACCTGTGATTCCTTTGTGACACCAGGAAGGCAGCGCTGCCTCCTCAAGTCTCAGACACCTGCCTGTAAAACAGAGGTCCTAGGAATACCTTCCTGATGAGAAGCTTTTCTGGCTGCCTGTGCATTTATGCCCATAAAGCACCCTTCTTATAATATGACAGAAAGAATCTCAGTCACTGCTGTTGGTTTTACACGGCCAGGGCCAGGGAGAGGCGAGGCAGGCATTTACTTTGGTAACTAAACTTAAGGGGCCTCAAAATCTCAGTGATCAGGACAAATAATAGTTTCATGCAATATTTGTTGTCCATGATAACGAAGATAAACATTTTAAACAAAGACAGGATCCGGCCTTTCACCTGGATGACACCCCTTATTGTCTTACCCTCATTTCTGCCCCGTGGGATCCCTTCTTGATCTTTTCAAAAACAGATTGAATTAAAATATTATATATCTTGATTTCTCAATTTTTTCATGTCCCCTTAAATTGTGTGCCTGACTTTCCTCACCCTAGTCCTGACTCTGGTTGTGTTTCTGATGCTACACTGATTGTTTCTAATTGTGCCTGAGGGCAGCTCTCCTTTCAAGCCTGCGCTCCTTCTGCCAGGCCCCATCCGTGCCAGGTGCTGTGGCTCTGGGGATAGTGATGGGACACAGCACTGGCCTGCGGAGAGCACTGACACACAGATAGATATGTGCCCTATATATTCCTTAAGGGTGCCACAAATGCATCCATTCACTGGTTCATTCCACAATGTTCAGCGAGCACCTCCTGTCTGCGCCATGCACACAATATATACCAGAGACAACAGGGAACTCGGGTCGCTTCTATGTGGGTCAGTATTTCCTTGCAAAACACACATTTGCAGTGGTCTACAAGAGGCAGCAGTGAGAAATCCATTAGGGATTCCAAAATTGCCACAGCTATCACAGTGCCTGTCACTTAAGACACACTCAAAAAAGAAATAATTGTGAAATGACTATTCAAATGGATGAATTCTTATAATATGGAGAAGATGAGCTTATACTCTGACCACCCGGATCCCCTTGTTTGCCCTGGATGCTGGGCTTGGCCCAATGGAAGAATCAGACTTTGCAGTCGACAGCTCTGAGCTTTCAACTTGGCTCCACCACCTATTATCTGTGCGACCTCGGACAGTTTGCTTGATCTTTCTGAAACTGTCTCCCCGAGTGAGGTTAACAGCACCAAACTCGCAGGTCTTTGGTGAGATCAGACGTCCGCAAAGTGTTTCGAGTCTGGCTCAGAGCAGATCCTCCGAGGATGTCCATTTCTTTCCTTTCCACTGTGTTTTGGAACTTGATGGAAGCGCAGGTCAGAAAGCCCGAGTCGACCCCAGGCCAAGAAACCCATTTGGGGAAGGAGCGATGAGACGTCACTGCTGCTTTCACGCCAAGGCTCTGACCACGGAGAGCGCAGCCAGGCTGTTCTCGTGTCAATACCTTATAAGCGCGTTGGCCGGGGCTTCTCAGTGATTCGAGGCCATTTCCACAAGACGGTCACAAATGGACTGGCTTCCCCGGGAGAGATGCCAGGCTGCGGTCTGGAGAAATGTGGGCCTGAAGACATGCTTCAGTGACAGGGGAACACGTGTGTGAGCGGGCAAGTCCCGGGCGCTACAGCAGGGATGCAAATTGGGGCTGTGTCATGAAAACAAAAGTTAAACCATAAAAATGTCACTTCGTATGCAATTTAAGAGAGATCTATGAGAAATAAACTTTAGAAAACTGCTCACATATATCAAAGTATTACAGGTGCCTGGCAAAACATTTCTACGAAAATATGCAGTGCAGTGTATGTATAAATCTGCCTTGAGTTTTATGGTTCCGTATCCGAAGTTATAATGTATATAAAATAGAGGAACATGGAGAACCAGTTCATTGCTTTAACCCATGGTGGTCAAATGGACTTGGAATCATCCATCAGAGTTACTTGGCTCAAACAAGTACAATCACCAGCTCTGAAGGATCCAAGTGGCATGGGCAGATCTGGTCGGATTCAGTTTATAGGGTGGCAGGCGGGTGGGGAACACACTAAGATTTCTTGACCGCCTGCAGTGGACCAGGTCTCTGGTCTCTGTTAAGCACATTACATCCATTGTCTCACTTCAGCCTCCCCCTTCACCCCAACTCTGTAAGACAGGTACCACTGTCCCCATTTCACAGATGGGAGAACTGACATCCAGAGGTTGAGTTACATAAGCAAGGACACACAGGCAGCAGGCACCGCACCAGAATGGAAGCCTCACGCAAGCAAGGGTCTTGTACACCACTGTACTCTCAGCTCTTAGAGGAGTGCCTGACACACAGTAAGTGCTCAGTAAATATATGTTGAGCAAGTGAAAGGAGATGGGAAACCCAGGTTCAGCTGTCTCCATGTCTGGCATTCCTCCCATAGGGTCTTTGCAGTGATGAGAGGCATGAATGGAGCAGCTCACCTGCACAGAGGAGAGGACCCATGGGTGCAATGAGAGCTGCAGCCTCTGAGAGGGCAGGTTATGGAGACCTCTTGGGAAATCCCAGTTTTAGGAGCATGCTGCCTTTTTTCCCCAGTGCCTGCCCAGACCATTTCTCTAGGCTAGGCTCTACTAAATGGCCTTACTTTGTGTTCCTACAGTAGCCCAGAGGAGCCAAGCGGAGGCAGCACTGAATCTAGAAAAAGCGTGATGCTCAGAGACACCAGTTCCAAGCCTCAGCATTGCCACTCACTAGAGATAAGACCTTGGAGGTGATACTCAAACCCTCCAAACCTCAATCCCTTGTCTCCGAAAATAGTATATTAACACCCATCTTGTTATCTTCCAGGCTGGACACGACTTCCCAGTTTGTATTCTGCACAAGTGCATACCCTGTAACCCACAGTGTGAATGGTGGCCCTGGGGCTGTGCAGGAGAAAGAAGCCACACACGGAGCTGCAAACACCTGCGCTCAGATCAGCTCTGCCACTTGCAGGCTGTGCTGTCTTGCCTCAGTGTCCTCACTTGTAAATGGGAACAGAAGGAATATGTACCTGATGGGGTTGTTTTGAGGATGAAATGAATGAATACACGCAAAGCACTTGGAAAGCATGTAGTAAATGCTCAAGAAATATTTTATTGTTATATTTTAATATGTTATTCTGCAATTTTAAATTCTGTATTAAACCAACCTATTTTAGGGTCAGTTTTCCTTACTATATTGGAAGCTTCTAGAAGGCAAGGATTATGTCCATTTACCTATCTACCACCATTCTCCCAGTGTGGGGCAAATACCGGGCTCTTGATAAATATTCGTTGAACTAATCAGAGCCTAGCAGTTGACAAAATTCTGAGTGTCTTTGACCATGTCTCATCATGAACTGTCCTCTTCTGCTTCAGACTGGAAAAACTGAGCCAAATACCTCTTTGTCTTAGTTGAATGGTTTAGATCTCATTAAACTTCAGATTTCACTAGACTTTCCTTCCCCACCCTTAGTCCCAACTCAATTCCTCTCATTAGAAAAGAAATTAGCAAAGAGTTTTCTCTCGTCAGCCAGAAATCCACACATAATAAAGGATTCTATTTGCAAGGACTTTTAAATTGCTGTTTTTCTTTGGATCATACAATTAAGTAGAAGAAATATAGAGGCTACACTGTCTACCCAGGACTCGGCATAACGCAGTCTTTAAACCTGCCAGTATCAGAGTTAGAATCAGGGTCATGAAGCAACAAGCTTGTCATTGTTTGCAAGACAGTATGGGGATGGGTTGGCCCTCAGTTCAGCTCCACTCCAGTGGATTCTAGCTTCACTGAATTGGAGAGTTGGAGATGAGGTTTGTTCATAGTCTGCCCACTACAGTGGTGAGTGGAGGTGACTGGGTGATCAAGAAGTTTCAGACAAAAACCCTACCGATTTCCTCATTTATTTAGAAATTTGGGTAACATTTTTAAGTCGTATGTACCAGTTATAGTACTGTTATATTACTGGGATTTGCTTATATTTAATTTAATTTAATCATCACAGAAATTAAGGTAGGTGAAATTCCAGATTATAGACTCAGAGAGGTTAAGTAAATTGCCCAAAGTCACAGAGCTGAAATTCAAATACAGGTCTGAATCTAAACACTATGTTTAGGGTTAAGCATTTGGGCTCTGGAGTCAGAAGGATCTAGATTTAAATTCTAGGCTTGCCTCTAAAGAGCTGTGCTGTACTGGGGAGCCTATTAAAACTTTCCGGATCTTAGTTGCGCTCCATGAAAATGAGAATGACAGCTATATCATCTTACAGAGTTGTCACAAAGGTTCATTGGGATGAGGCATCTGATTCACTTGCACAAAGTTAGTCGCAAAGCAGGTCTTTCTTCAAGTTTAGCTACTTATTACTACTTTTAAAATTACTACTCCTATATCATACCATTTACATAATTCAGATGTTCCCCATTTCCCTCATTTTTAAGGGAACAGTGGCATTGCACATTTTTAATCTAGAAATTCTAATCTGCTTCACCTGTTTTATTTAAATAAGAAAGTATCGCATTTAGAAAAAGAGGGACTTTATTGTACGTCCTTGGAAAAATGGAAAGGGGGCAAGTAGATCGACAGCTCCATAGAGCTGGCGTCTACTCCAAGACATTAGCCAGATACTAATATATTAGTTGTTTAATAAAAAGGAGACTATTAAAGAGGTCCCGGTGATATTAAACTGTATAATAAAACCCACAGAATCTGCTAGATAGAGAGGGTGGGCGATGAAATACTGCCACAATCCAATAATGCTGGAAGCCACGGTGTTGCCACCGAGCTGGGGCTCCTCGGGCTGTGCTCTGAGGCTGGTCAGTCGGGGGCACAGCTGGGAGCTCGGCCGTGGACCACGGCACGTGCCCAGGTGCTGCTTCCTGCAGCGTCAGTGCCCCCGAGCCCTTTAAGCAGACGCGCCTGCCCACACGGGAATGCCTCCAAGCCTACCCGAGGCCCCTGCCCTTGGCTTTCCTTAGCCCAGGTGGCCGCCGGCACATCTACTCCAGCCAGCGTTCCTCTCCACTCTGTCCCCAGGTTCACTCCTGCTCACTCTGTGTTCACACCAGGCTCCCCGGCTTTGGTGATCTGTTAGGGGTGGGGCTTCTGGGCCCCTGGCTTATGACCTGATAGAAGGAACGGAAGCCATTTCTAAGCTTCAGGCGATGCCCACAGGGATTCAGCAAAGCGGTCACTCAGTTGCCGAGCCCACGATGTGTGCCAGGTCCCTGTTGCAAGTGCCTTGTACACTCACCTCACTTAACCCTCACAACCGCCGGTGGGGAGGTGCTACATTCATCCCATTTTATAGATAAGGAAACTGAGGCACAGAAAGGTTGTGGAACTTGCCCAAGCTCACCTGAGAGTCTGTGTTCTTACGCTGCCCATTCTGCCGCCTATTTGCTCCTTGGCAAACTGAGAGCCAAGCTCGATAGGAGAGGAGGAAAGTGTATCGCTTTGAATTCATACCATCCTGGGTGTGGCTGTGGCTGATTCCTGCTGCTTTGTGACTCTCAAAAGTACTTTATCTTAGTTTTCTCCTTTATGAAATGGGGGCTATGCCATTTTCAAGAGTTATTATGACAAGGAATAAAATAATTAGTGTGGCTCACCAAGCCCACAGTGGGCATTCTATATATGTTAGCTCTTATGATTATGGGGAACTTGGACTATTATGTACCTTTTAGCTCCACAATGGCAAGATTGTAATATGCACCCTTATTTAAGAAAAGAACGGTGACAATGAAACTATCAAACACCATTGTCTGTAAGACATGTCTCAATTTCAGTGAACCTAAAATGCTCAATATCCTGTTGTGTACCTATGTACAAACAACCTAAAAAGAATCTAGGGCCCCCTCCCCTCAACCACCACTACCGCATGGACTGAAAGTTTTACCAGGAGTGCGGGGCCCCGCCACAGGGAGCCAAGGCGCCACACCCAGGGGTCCACCTGGGCAGGCTGGCTGCTGGTCAGCAGCCCATGAAGGCCATTAGGCCTGGCTGGCCTCTCCATCATTTGAGCTGTGGAGTTTAAAAACAGCTAAATCTGGCTCTACCTTGAAGTAAAAAGCATTGGTGACAGGGAGGTGTGATTCATTCCTTCGGTGGACCCTTAAAATGTCAAAATTTGGACAATGTGAGTAATCCATGAATGGGAAGAAATCACAGGGTATAGAAGAAGAAAAAGCAGTGAACTTAGAGCCTGAAAACTCTTGTCCTGGCCCCGGCTTTCCCACCTGATTAGCTACAGGAATTGGGGTGCTTTGTCCACCTTTGGACCTCAGTTACCCTGGCTGCCAAGGAGGGGCTGAAGGAAAAATTAAAGAATTTTTTCTAGCTCTTGACAAGTATGTGTGTATACCTGGGGCACATGAGCAAGAATTAAACTAAAGATAGTGTTAGGAAGCTGGACTTTCCAATGTGTTCAGCATTTCCAGTCTAGCCCCTGGACAACCCTGGCCCTTTGTGCTTGAGCTTTCTATCTCAAAAAGGATAACAGGCTGGCGTGAACCGTCTTCATAAAACAGATTCAATTCTAACACAGTCGAGATTTTTCTTTCATCCCACGAACCAGCAGTGGGAGAGATGCTGCATCCTAAACTCTTATTTTGGTTTGTTTTCCAGTGTCGATTCTGGTTATTTAAGGGGTCGCCCCTACAAAAACAGATGAGAGAGGCACCTCAGCGAACCAACGACGACAACTCCCCAAAGCCCAGGTTGCTTACCGTAAGACCACGAAAAGTCTAGAAATGCTTAGTATAAAAGGAATGATAGTTGTCAAGTAAGTGGCCACCAAGGAGCATGAAAACACTGACATGATACACAAATTCCAAATAAACAACCAGAAAATTCAGACCAGCAGCAGGAGCAGCATAAACGCTGAACTTCAATTCAAATCGGCATCCATTTACTTGGCCCACAACTGAGAGGAATACAAAGGCAAATACGCTATAATTTCTGGTCCGGAGCTCTCATATTCTCATGGGACAGAGAGAAAGCATCCACACCCCTTTACTGCAAGGTGGCCTGTGTCGAGGGCCGGGGTAGAGATACAACAAAAGGGTACTCAGAGCAAGGGGAACCCTAACTTCCACTAGAGGGCATGTGGAAGATCTATGGTGGATGGCAGACGGAGTGGGACTGGTTGATACAAGAGCTCAACTGGTGAGACAGGAGGAATTGGCCTTCTAGGCGACTGGGGCCTCAGGCGCAAAATTGTGAGTGCCTGGTAACTTGGCCATGGATTTCACGTGGGGACATGTGTTGAAAGAGACAGAGAATGAGACAGATTGATTTTATCCTATATGCAGTGTAGAGCAATCCACTTGTTTTGAGAAGGAAATGATGCGACAATTAGTTAAATCAAGGATTTAAAAAAATATTATCTTCCAAATGAATCAAAACCACTGGGGATAAAAAAGCGGTGGCACATATCTACAATGGAATATTACTTGGCCATGAAAAAGAACAAAAATCTTCCCATTTGGGACAACACGGAAGGGCCTAGAGGGTATTGTGCTGAGTGAAATAAGTCAGACAGAGAAAGACAAATATCATACGATTTCACTTATATGTGGAATCTAAAGAACAATATAAAGAAACAAACGAAACAGAAACAGATGCATAGATACAGAGAACAGACTGATGGCAGCCAGATGGGAGGAGGGTTGGGGACTGAGTGAAAAGGGTGAAGGGATTAGGAAGCACAAATGGATAGTTACAAAACAGTCATGAGGATGTAAAGTACCGCACAGGGAATATAGTCAATAATATTATAATAACTGTGTACGGTGCGATATGGGTACTGGCAATTTATAAAGTATATGATTGTCTAACCACTATGCATACACACGAAAATAACACAAAATAATACTGAATGTCAACTGTAACTGAAAAACAAAATTTTTTTTAAAAGAATAAAAAACACTGTTCTCTGCATAAAACCATATATTCCATGATAATAGTAATAAGCATCATTTACTGAGCATGTACCATTGCCAAGCATTTTATAATTGCAATCCCACTTATCCCTCACCACAACCTTCTTTTTAATTTATTTGATTGATCTTTGTTTTTTAGAGAGAGGAAGGGAGAGGGAGAGAGAGAAACATCAATCGGCTACCTCCTCCACGTGCCCGGACTGGGCATTGAACCTGCAACCTGGGCATGTGCCCTGACTGGGAACCGAACTTGCCACCTTTTGGTGCACGGGATGGATGCTACAACCAACTGAGCCACACCACCCAGGGCACAACCTTCATAAAGATGCATTAATGTGCCCATTTTACAGATGAGGAGACTGAGGTTTTGAGAAGGAACACAATCTGCATATCACGGCAAAATGAGGACCGAAGAGGGGGCTATCGGATCCTGAAGGCTGCATTTTCCCACGTGCAGTATACACCTTTCACCACGTGCCACCGATTTTACCAGACAAAAACATGACCCTGTAATTCTAACAGCAAGAAGCTTAGTTAGGTGAGAAGCACCATCATTAGCATAACTCTTCAAGGATCACTCTTAGGCATCCCAAGAGCCATGCGGCGAGGCACTGCGCAGCAAAGCGGCCCAGGCAACGGTGCCTGCCTAATTTACCTGCCATGCTATGCATGGGCCACACACGACTTCATTTTTTTTCCTATTCTAGCAACAAACGATTGTCGGGTTTGGGGGGAGAGCAACGTCTCACGTTCTGTTGCCGTAGCTGTTTCCATACGAAACGCCTGGAAATAGAATAGTCTGTCTTTATGATTGGGATGATACAAGAGACAGCGGATGACACGGGCACAATATTCTGCTTCCATAATTTTATGATTTCTGGTCTAGTCTGCTGGAGCAGGCATAATAACAATCATTCTGATTCTGTGATAGCGTCTCCCCTTAGAAACTATTCATTTTTAGCACAGTTAGGGTGGAGAGTGGAACAGAAACTCAGGACTTTCTCTTTAGCTCCCATCACTCAACCTGCTTGAGGCTCACCTCCTGGAAGTTGGGGGAGGGGAGGGGCTCAGTAACCTCACATTTTCCGAATATTCATAACTCTGACCTGAAACTATAATTGTATTATTATGTAAATCACAAACCAGAGGAGGAAAGAAATGAGTCATCAAAAATCTCTCTGGGAACCTCCATCAAAAATGCAAATTATAGAGGTTTCCAGATTGCAGGTAGGCAGAGAGGAAGCTATCCGTTCTTTAGTGCATGAGAGCAAAGGCCTGCACCCAGGATGTGAAAGCAGAAGTAAAACGTGCAGACTAGAGGCTCACTTTATACCAAGGAGGCGAGGTGTCATTCACCTGGCACTCTTACCTTGTTTGGCTCTGTGCAGGCCATTCCCTCTGGAAGGATGGGGAAAATGTGCCCCGTGCAGAGACAGGGAGCCCCCACACCCTACCCCTCCCACCAATACTCCCTGAGCCTATTTCCAGCTACAAAACACTCAGCTGCTGTGTAATAGCTCCGGCTACAGCTGAAAGCGTTAGTCATTTCATTATACACACTCGGAAAGGGGTATATAAAAGTTGTTTACAAGGGCAAAGCTGAACTTCTGAAAACTGGCTTTAAGTGCTCCTTCCACCTTGCCATGTTTTAATTCTTTGAACCTGCAGCAACAGTTCCATTTTTATAACTGCCAGCACAGGAAGTTATTAAAAACACTCGGCTCTAATGTGTCTTGGTCCCTGCCTCTGCTGGAATGCTGTAAACTGTTATGGCCAGATCATTTGTGCAAACCCATGAAGAGAGAAACATCATATTGAAATAATTTCTGTGGCTAGTGAGGGGAAGTTAACGACAGACTGCTCATCTAGGCGACAGGCTGTCGTGATTGAGAACCAGGGTGCTGGAGTCAGCTGGAATCCCTGTGTGAACAGAGCACTTAAACTCTCAAAGTCTCAGTATTCCCATCTGCAAAATGGGACCAATAGTAGTACCTGCCATAGAGGATGAGGTGGGAATTAATGAGACACGTAAAGCACATAGTAAGTGCCCAATAAAAGTCAGGGATCGTTATTGCTGTTGAGTTAATACCAGTATCTCTGCATCAGAGCAGGGTTCTGGAATCAGTGGCAGAATTAAATTTCATAACCATGTTCCTTGTTGTAATCGCTTGCTTATTTTTTGACAACTTTATTGAGATATCTTTGATATATAAAATTGTATATGTTTAAGGTACGCAACTTGATGTTTTGATACATGCACTGAGAAAAGATCACCATAATCAAGCTAAATAATTTATTGCATCACCTCTACATAGTTATTTATGTGTGTTATGTGTGGCTTGAGAAGACTGAAGATTTATGCTCTTAGCACATTTTAAGTGTATAATATAATATCATTAGCTATGGTCACCACGCTGTACATTGGATCCCAGAACTCATTCATGTTGCATAAATGAAACTTTGTACCCTTTGACCAACATCTCCCCATTTCTCCCTCCTCTCTCTCCCCCTGGCCCCTGGAAACCATCCTTCTACCCTCTGCTTCTATCAGTTTGACTATTTTAGATTCCACATATAAATGAGATCGTGCGGTATCTGTCTTTCTGTGTCTGCCTTACTTCACTTGGCAATGCTCTCCAGACTCATCCTTGTTGCTGCAAATGGGAGGATTTCCTTCTGTTTTAAGGTTGAATAATATTCCAGTCTGTGTGTGTGTGTTCATGAACAGACAGACACTCAGGTTGCTCCCCTATCTTAGCGACTGTGAGTAATGCTGCAATGAGCACGGGGGTGCACATATTTCTTTGAGATCCTGATTTCATTTGCTCTGGAGATAGTCCCAAAAGTAGGATTGTTGGATCACATGGCCGTTCAACGGTCAGTATTCTGAGCACCCCCATCCTGTTTTCCGTAATGTCTGTGATCACTTTCTTAAGAGAACTGAAGGTGAACAGTCACGATCTCTGCCTTTTTCCCCCTTCACCAAAGTGTCCCAGACCATGGCAGGCTTTACACTCCCAGCTGGCCTCGCCCGTGAATGTGGGAACGCCTGGCACACAATGGTCAGCAGCCTGCACTGGGACCTTAGTACCTCCCTGTCACCCAGTGTCTTATCTCATCCCTCATACCTGCACCCTCTGGCCTAGAGGGGTGTCTGAGATTATTCTCTCAGCTGGGTGTGGAAATAACCTTAGGAGACCCACCCACCCAGGGAGGAACATGAGTCTTTGTGCCACGTTTCTCACAGGCCACTTGAGAAGCTGTAAATATTGGAGTTAGAACAGCTGGGTTCAAGTCCTGGCTCCGCTGCCTGTGGATGACGTGGTTCTGGACAAGTTATATAAACTCTCTGAGCCTCAGTTTTCTCATCCGAAAAATGGAAACAATTATTTCAGATTTTGTTGTGTGAAGACTAAAGGACATAACATAAAAGAGCATTATAAACGGCAAAGAACTACAACAAAGGCTACTTATTACTCTTGGTAAGCAGGGCCATCAGTGTCTGATTGGTTCCTTATGTTAAGAATTCTAAGGGTTTCTGTGCCTGAAGATGGCCATGGATCACATAAAAATAAATGTATTTCTTACTCAAAGGGCAGAAGCTGTGGGACTGGATGATAGGGTACAATGAAGAGGCAAGGGGTGTCCGTGCAGGGCCACACCAAAGGGAAGCGAGGCAGGGAGAGAGCAGGGCTGACTCACTTCTGATTTATTAGAATTAATCTTCATATTTTTCTTCGTTCCTCCCAGAGGTATCCTGTTTCATCCTTATGCTCTTTCCAAATCCCATTCCTGGAAACCCTTTCTCTTCTGGTCTCTGGAGCCACTTTGGAATTAGCACTCATTAAGCATTAATTTTTAAATGGTAGATGCTTTTAATGGACCCAGGACTGACCCCATGAAATTCTTCCTTCCTATTTAGAACCATCCAATTACGGAGAGGCTCGAGCGCAGCCAGGTCTGCAATGCTCTCTGCCTGGCCGGTCCTAGAGACCTCATTTGCAGTATCCTCATGTTTTCTTTCCCCCAAACACCCGGTAAATTGAGCAGCTGGACGTCTGACTACAAGCAATGGTTAGGAGAGCGAGCCAACTATGTGATGTATGTTTCGATGCCATGGAGGACTTGGACCTGCCATTTCATTCTGCAGATCGGCGCGGATAACTATCTGAGGAAAGGATGGATGGCCGGGCATAGCTGGCCGCTGTCCACGCTCACTGCTCCAAGAGTCTGGGGGATGAATGCTTCCCCCCTTACTGTTTGTTCCCGGCGACCCTGACTTTGAATGGACCAGCAGGAAGTCGGTTTCCTCTGCCTCCTAATTTTCATCCTTGCGGTAGAAACATGCTATAGACTTTCATGGATATATATGCCAACGACAACTTAGCAGCTATTGATTTCACTTCATTATTAAGATATCATGGGAGGGATTCAAAATATAAGCACTGGCCACAGCCATCCTGATGGGCTGAGATTTGGAAAGAAAAGGGAAGAGACTGAGAATGGGACCAAGAGATATTGCACCAAGTACTAGATTCACTCCCCCTCCCCACTCTCCACTACTTGTGAGCTGTCTTGCGCTGATGTCCTATTAAGCCAAGAATAGACATTATACTCTGAAATTTTAACATAAACCATCTCCCGTGCCATGTACAAAGCGATTGCCTCTCAGCTTCAAATCTAGCTTCCCACACTCTGTTTTGTGATGCTGGGGCTCTGACTCTGCAAACCACATTTCTGCTTTGCCAGCTGGAGCCAGGTCACGTAGGAGGCGCTAGAGGAGACTGCGAGGCCAGACAAGAGTGGAGAGACTCATACCCTTCAGGTCTGCTTTGTGTTCTTGGAGGCAACATGTGGCCGGTCTCGTTTGCTTTTTTACCCCAGCAGCAGCAGTTCCTTCTTGTAACAACAATTTAAATCAGTTTGCAGTTTTCCTAACATTGCAGAACCAGCGTCATGGGGGCTCCTCAGAGCCATCAGAGCCATCTGCGGGTCCTCAGGGGGTCTTGGTCCTCTCAGCTAAGAGGTGATAGCTCTTGCCAAACAATGCCCATTTCTCAGAGGTCTGAGTTCAGCTACCGAGCTTGTAGGTTTACTATTCCTTTAGTTTTCCCTGCCCTGTAGCTGTTACCTCTGTGATACCTTTGCCTTTTCAGATATCTCAGACCTAGTTAACCATCCTTTACACTAACTAAATTCTCTCGGTTAAAATAGTTGGTGTGGTTTCATTCTCCGGATTAGACTCTGACAGACGCACAGCTTTTGCTCTCTGACATGCCTGGCACTGAGAACTAGTAGTATTTCTTTTTAATCAGAGACAAGTATATGCTCTATGGGTTGTCTGTTGAAAGCCCATAAGAGACAGCTGATATTTGAGAGAGAGGATCCAGGAACCATGGTAACTATACACACCTGAAAATTTTTCATACTTTAATAAGCCAAATCACCTGAAAGCCACATGCTGGGATCATGGAGGTGCATGCCTATCTTCTAAAGCTACTGGGAATATCAACTGAAACAATCATATAAAGCACCTAGCAGGTTGTAAATGCTCAAAAGAAATACTGGGTAATTGCGTGTGTGTGTAAATACTTTTTGAAAAGCAGAACAAGTGAATGTGCTGTTTCTTGAAGTTAGTCTAGAGAGGGATACCACTGTATTAGGAGATTTAAGAAACAAAATTGGAAGCTGTATCCCTTCCTGTTTTTGCTATACAAAATTAGCAGAAATAAAAAGGAGACTACTGACATTCCTTGTAGCCCAGAGAAGAGAGGCCTTAAAGGAAATGTAGGGGAACAACTTTAGTCTCTAGTTATCTTCTGAGAGCTGAAGTCGATGAGAAGAAATAAGGAATGTTTTATGTGACTCTATCAAGGGCTGATAGGAGGAAAATAATTTTTGCTTAAAATAAACAGGAATTTTATAAAAGTAAGAAGTATCCAAAGGCTTCCAGCCTGGGAAGCAGTGAGTTCCCCATCAGATGAGGTGATCAATTAGAGACAGGTATCTGCTGGGCTAAAGGAGAGCGTCTTTGAGCAGCAATGGAGGTGATTGTTAAAATTCCTTTCTAACCCAAAGCTATTTAATTCTCTGATTTCAGTCTAAGTTTCCTAATTCACAGGTTAAAATTGCAAAGGTGGAAAGATAATGAGGATGTGAGTGATAAAAAAAGCTGGACAGACGCAAAGTATAAGGTTGGAAAGACATTAGGAAAAGCTGTGCCTGTGAAAATAACTCCCCTCCCCTCCCCATTATATTTTAAACTGCTGAATTGGAGAAATGAGAAATAGGTCATGATACGTGGCTTTTTAAAAAAAATGAGATGATTTGGGTCAACTTTTTATATATCAACTTTACATGCTGTTGTTTCAAAGGCGATTCTTGGCGTAGCAAAGAGAGAGCATAATAAAAAATTCATGGGGAAAAGTTGCAATCAACGTAGACGAAGCCTTTGAAAATTAGCCAATTAATCTGGCTTTGCTTTGTTTCTCCATATCGGGGGACTTAATTTACATAAAAGCCTAATGTGAACAGTGAACACATACGCAGAAAATAAGAGTTGAGTGGAAGATGACTTATGTATATGACCAGACACTTCAAAGGTTCATGGTGAAAGACGAATCACTAAAGGCTACGTCTGAAAAGAACCAGAACCACGACTTTCTTCAGACAAGTTGGAATGGACTCTGCAAGGACAGAAAAGTTTCAAACAGAAGTGCGTGGTTTCTTGTAGGGCCCGCCATACACAACAGTCACCCTCCTGTTAGGGACACTGTTTCTTCCTTAATTCTTGCAGACAGAGCCAGGATCAATGGGTGAAAAACACACAGAGGTAAATTTTAACTCCTTGAAGAAATGTTCAGATAACATGATCTATATGGTAGAAGCATCATCTACCAGGAAAGGTGGTCAAGCTTAAGTTGGAGGTCAACCTGTATCTAGAATCAGGTGGTCAGTAAATATTTGCTGAATAAATAATGTAATGAGTGATATAAGTAAAAAACACACCACAAGGCTATTGTTTTAACCACATGGAAAGAGAGCTGGCCAAGTACCTTTATTTTTAGGCGAGTATATTTATTTCTGGCACTTGAGGCCCTCACATCCCTTATTCTATTTCCTCCTCAGCTTTCTCCCATTTTCACTGAGTTCTTCCTACTATCCTCATGCCTTACTACAGTGAAACACACTTTAAATTCCTCTTTAAAGCTCTGCCTTTGCCATTCACACCTCTTGGATGGGATTTCATAGTGCTGAGGGCTGAGGGAGTGAGACAGAAAACACTGCATAAGAAACTCGCGTTCCTCTCTCGGTATCGGAGGCGCCTTAATGCATGAGAGCGTTTCAATCCCGGTGCTCATTCCTCTCCACGTTATATTAATGTCACTTCAGTTGCCACTCCATTACTTATTATTAGTCAAATCAATAAGCAACCTGCAGGCTTGGCGCTTACTGCCTGTCAAGCGGAGGCACGCAGGCATTGCTGTTAATGCTAACTGATATTTCAGGCGTCGAGGGGCACCCTGGCTCCTGAGACAGGTCTGAGGGGTGCAGTTTGGTTCAAAAAACAATGATTAAGTGCCTAGTATATGTCAGATGTTGTGCTGAGGATTCCGGTACTGAGAAGGCAGTTTCCTGCCTTGAGGCACCTAGCGTCTGGGGGACAATGGAGGTGGGGGATGGGAAGCGTGTATTTTCACTCTTAGGTTCTCTGTCCCCAATAGGAATTCCTCGGGGTCCCTATGTCATCCTCAGAGGTGTGACTGGTATATTTAAGATCCCAATCATTCCACTGCACCTGGTCCTCATCTCACCTCCCTGCTTCCTTTTTGTCCATGGCATTTGTTACCATCTGACCCACTACGTAAAACAATCTGCCCATTTGTTAGCTTCTTCCTCCCTCTAGACTGTAAACTCCACCAGGCAAGGTTTTTGTCTATTTTTACTCATGGCCGTGTCTCCAGTTACTAAATCTATGCCTGGAATACAGCAGGTGCTCAGTAACAATTTGTTGAATGAATGAATTTACTAAACAGGGTTTTTTTATTCATCCCTCAGCGTGGGCTGGAGATGTTCCCCAGGCTGCGGGGCCACAGGGAAGTGTCCAGGGCCACAGAGGTGTGGTGGGTGGCTGGGGAGCCCATATACACTCAAAGCCAACACTTTAGCGTGCACTTTGTATGTGTTGTCTTAATCCTCATGGTAACCCTGAGAGACAGGAGTCGGTATTTTCATTTCGTGAATGAGGAAGTGGAAGGGTGGTCAAAGAGCCTCCCTGTGGTTCCACAGCTCATCAGTGCCACAGCTGAGCTTGAAACTCAAGCCTGTGAGACGCCAACTGTGACACTAGGCTGCCTCTATACCAAGTCCCGGAGAACACACAAAATGGGCAAGATGCATTCGCGCCACTGCAGGCCCTGGTACGCAAAGTTGCACCAATCTGCATAGAAGAAACCACATTGGTCTGTGAGGCCTGGACCAATCTGCATAGAAGAAACCACATTGGTCTGTGAGGCCTGGACCAATCTGCATAGAAGAAACCACATTGGTCTGTGAGGCCTGGACCAATCTGCATAGAAGAAACCACATTGGTCTGTGAGGCCTGGACCAATCTGCATAGAAGAAACCACATTGGTCTGTGAGGCCTGGACCAATCTGCATAGAAGAAACCACATTGGTCTGTGAGGCCTGGACCAATCTGCATAGAAGAAACCACATTGGTCTGTGAGGCCTGGACCAATCTGCATAGAAGAAACCACATTGGTCTGTGAGGCCTGGACCAATCTGCATAGAAGAAACCACATTGGTCTGTGAGGCCTGGACCAATCTGCATAGAAGAAACCACATCGGTCTGTAGGGGCCATGCGCCCCTTTGCACCAGTCACAGAAGGCGGGACAAAGTGGACATAAAAATGCGGCAGTGAATGAGCTATTGGCTTCCCTCATCTCCATGCTGACTGTGGCCCTGGAGACCTACTGTCAAGAGAGATCAAAGGAGCAACGCTACAGAGGAAAAAATAGGCAATTACCAAATAAACACAAGGCCATGTTTTTAAGAATCTCTGCCATGTCCTGCTAGTCCCTGACTGCTCCAGCGAGCCCAGCACACCTTAATCCTAACCTGAGTCTTCCTGGTTGAAGGCACCCCTTTCCCCAGGTCGGAGCCACTAGAGCCCAGGGAGGCACTCAGTTAAGAACCAGCCCTCCAGCAGGGACAGGGCTCCGAAATTAATACACTGTCTCCACGCCTTGCTTAAAGGTACATGGAAGCTCATTTAACACTTTTCATGGGACCTTCCTCCCTCTTCCTCCCACCACCACGAGACTTTTCCTTCTGGCACCCTGTTTCTATTCCAGTTCTTTCCTGGGTTCTCCTCATCTGGCTCTCATCAGTCTTTCCCCAGGATTGAACCAGGCTTCCAGCATAATCCCAGCCACTAGGTTTCCATGGACCGAGAGCAGAAGCAACTTAGTGATGCTTCCTTAGAGCCCGCGCTTCTTCTGTACCCTGAAAATCACTGCCAGCTGGGACTGGATCGGCACTCAGGATGCTCCCTGGACTTGATGACTCCTCACTTCTCCTTTAGAGGCAAGAGCAGGAGGCCACCTTTTCTGGTTCACTTATTTCTCAGCCCTTTTCATACCACCTTCAGGATGGCCAGCCAGACAGTCGTGGAATCCCAGGATCCCAGGATGTCCTCTAACGTAATCCCACGGCTGGAATGTTTACTTTATAAAGCTTACTAGAAATGTAGCCCCACTTAATGGATTTTAATCCCCTGAAAATATTTTACATGCAAGCTAGACAACTATTAATAGAAAAACTAAAGAGAGAACTCAAAAATAATGGCACAACTCCTCAGAAAGAGTCCCCTTGATGGAGAAGTTAAAACTCAGAGGTACCTGGATTGTGTTCAGCTGATGAATCCCCAGTATGAGAAATGACTACCATGGTTTATTTCTGTTTGGTTGGCAATCAGATTGACATATTTCCTTGGCTCCCTGGTGCTATTAGAAAGAGAGCCTCTAAAAGTGAGACTATTGCCCATTTCAGTAAGAAATGAGGCCACATGTCAATAGAATACAGGTAACTAGACATTTATAACACTGGGTAGTGATGCAGAATTGATTAGCCAGTGTAATTGCAGTAAGTAAGATGCTCTCTGCTCCCGGTAATGATGACTCGTGGCATATTGAGAGGAAAAAGCATGATTTGCAAGGAAATGAGATGCCCAATATTAAGATTGGGTCTAAAAGCACCCAAATAGAATTGGAAATAACCTAACTATTGAATGAGACTGCAGGGTGTAACGGGTAAGAGCATGGGCTGTAGAAAAAGACAGATCTGACTTCAAAGATCAATTTTAACATGCATTTGTTTTTTGATGTGTGCAGCAAGTTCTTCTACAATAAAATGGGAATGCTGATAGTGTTTACTTCTCGAGGTGATTGTGAGAATTAAAAAAACACGCACTGCAAGTGAAGCAAAGTCTGTGTCTCTCACAAAGCAAGTGAAGAAAGAAAGAAAGAAAGAAAGAAAGAAAGAAAGAAAGAAAGAAAGAAAGAAAGAAAGAAAGAAAGAAAGAAAGAAAGAAAGAAAGAAAGAAAGAAAGCTTCCTATATTGTTGTTTCTGTTCTCTAGAAACCCCAGTTACTGAAAGGGAACCATACAGTGGGCTAAGTCAGCCTACATATGAGATGCACTTTCGTAACTGATGAGATTCAGACCACTGTTGATCTGTGGCCCCCCAGAGCAGAATCTGAGGTTCTGCCTCATGAACCGAAGCCACAGGTAGCAGGGAAAATCTTCCACGAATGGCAAATGGCAAAAGGGAAGCGCCAAAGGTACCTAATTACTTCCAACAAATTTTAAAAGCCTCTCAATGCACAGTTTGCATGAATGTAAATCTAAACAGTTGAAGGATGAGCCACCGTTTCTAAATTATTCGGTTTTCAAAAAATAAAGAAATCTGAGTTTTCTGTAAACAATTCTATCAAGTTTCAACTAAAGCAGGTGTAAGAGGCAAAGCAAAACAAACAAAAGTCATTAGAATATATTCTACTTGGGCTTTCTGTTGTATCTGGGAAACCATTCATCCTATCTGCTGCTCTCTCACCCTCTCTCTTTTTTAGGAAACATTAATCCGCACAGATGGTGAAGCATGGTAATCTCTGCTACCAGCTGCAGAGAGGAATTTTTAATGAAATGGGAATTTAAAGGTTTTTACACAGAGCACTAGAGTCTCTTCTACTTTTCCTCGTAATGCTCAAATTACTTTTATGGCTGCGGGTTATAAATGCATGATTGTGGCACTGCTTGGGGAAGAAACTGACCTGCTGTTCAGAAGGCACTCACCTCTTTGAGCATGCTGCCTCCTGCCCCACCCAGTTTGATGGGGGCCACGCAGGTTTCAAGACCCTGGACAGAGCTAAGTAAAAGCCACTCCGTGGCTAAAACGACAAGATTGAGCCGGAACTGACCCTATTCCACACTGCAAACCCTGCCCAATCTCTATCTGACTTTTGTTAGTATGTCTCCCGATCTCCTGGCCTCCCTTTTAAATAAATTCCACAGAGTTGTGGCTTTGATTTAAGCTGCTTCTCTAATCCCCAACTGAAAGATTTATTTCCTCTTTTTTTTCCCCCCTGGCCCAACACTGCTCACATTGACCACCTGGTATTTTGGCATCTCCTGCTTGGCCTTGAAACCTCCCTTTATAAACCATACCCATGAGCAACTCTGTTGGACATGGCAAAATGTCTATACGGTCACTCGCCCTCCCCAGTTCTTGTACATGAGGGTTGATGCTGGACACTTAGAATCATTCTCAAAGAAATCTTATAGGGAGGAATGCTAAGTTAGTTATGAAGCCTAAAAATCCTTGTATAAAAAGTTTTATGAAAAGTTAATGTGTGGCGTGTGCACACACACACACCTGCACACATGTGTAAAAATTTGAAAGTGAAAATATTGTCTAATCTAAGTTACATTAATCACTTTTAATAGGAACATTTTACTTTAAAAAAGATTATGCACCTCTAAAGACTCTCAGAATATAGTGACATAGGATGATTTTGATGCTTATAGTTTTTAAACATAAAATACAAAAGGAGAAATGTCATGAAGAAACTCTAAAAAAAACCCAAAAAACTACTGTCTTTTAGTTAAGACTGGACACAAAATAATAATATAATCTTAAGAAGTTTATCTCTATTGAAGTTAAGTTGTGGGAAATTTCAATCTTGAACATTGAATTCTCGTGTGTACCCCTCTGATAACCACAAACCCAACCACACACCACTTCAAATGCATTGGGAAAATACTCAAAAGCTAAGGGAGGTGATCAGAGGGAACCCACTGTCATGCTTAAAGATCAGGAAGCCTGGGACCTGGTCTTGGTCCTGCCATGAACTCACTTTGTAATCCAAGCTGAGTTACTAGGCCTCTTTGGGCCCCAGTGTCCTAATGTGTAAATTTAATTGTGTCATTCTTAGGCCCAAGTAATATAAGAGATCATCAGGAAACAATACAAAACTCACCTGGGACATGAAAAGGAGACACTCTTCCAGATCCTTGGTAGTATTTCATAGGAGTGTCATGCAAAAGGCAGGTTTCAGAACCAAGGACAGAGCTATTCTGACATAGAAAGGAGAGAGGGCAGCTTACACCACAGAGTAGAAAAATCAGGGGACGAGAGTCAGGATGTCAAAACTTGAGGGAAGAATGGCCTCAATGACCCCAGATGGAGTTTGTCATTGTACTCTGGGCTCGTGTAGCACTTTATAAAGATGCCTATTAGAACCATGTTAACATCCTTGGCAAGGTCATTAGCTTCTTAACACAGGGACGCATGAGGTTTAGCGCTCACCTGAGCCCTCTATCTAGAAATTTCTGTGTCTAGGAACGTGTATTTTTCACAGCCTAACTGGTGATTCTGCCAGTTGGAGAGGTTTGAAAGGCAAATCCCAGGTCTTTGTGAAGGGCCTGGCACCAACCAGACTGCCAAGAAAGCATGCTAAAAGAACGCATGTGCTGAATAAATTAATGCATTTCAGATCTTGCAATCCAGCACAAACAATGACCTGCTTTTATTGAACAAGTGACTCTGGACATCAGGCAAACTTCCATAGATTGCCACTATACCAAAGATGCTTTTAAATGAGCCAGCTGAGATCATCGGAGGTGACACAATGGTGAGACGAATGGAGGGTGACACCACTAGAAATAAACATTCTGCATCCTCGGGTACAAGATGATTCCCTTTAGCCAGGTAAAACTAGGGCACCAAAAAGAGGTTGTAAATGTTGGAGTGTAGGTCTGGTATCTCCAAGACAAAGGGAAGAAGGGGTGAGGAGTTATCCAAAATCAAGCCTCGCCTCAGACCTTCCTGCCCAAAGTATGCTTTAATTAGTAGTTATTAAGACCAGTCCACTGCTGCATGATCATCTAGGATTCAGGAATCTGACCAATGCTCACCATGCTCTGTCTTACAGTCTCCCTGTGAGGAAGTTATATAAGGCAGAAGAAAAGAATCACATGGAACTGAAGCCAGTGATGCAACCTGGCAATGACTGATTATACTTACACTAGCTGGCAGCCCCTCCTAGGAGACTGCCCTACTGATCCGGGAATCACCAACAGCTTGTCTTGGGCCATGGCTTTACAGGGCATGCTATGCTAGTCTGCCCATCGTGAAAGGGCTGTCAGTCCACAAATCACCTGAGGGCAGGATCACACTCTAAAGTGACTTGAGCAAATGATTTGTGTATGTTAATGTGCGCTTCCTATGGTCATGCTGTCATCAAAACACTGGGTCAAATCAAGCAAGTCCATCAAGGCGCCATAAAATATGCATGCGCGGAAAATGGATGTTGATGTCGTTGAGAATAATAAAACAGTCCGTAAAAGCTACAAAGTAAATCAGCTGTTCTTTCAGGCATGGAATGCCAAACGGCCCACACATCCATATGTGTTATATATGCTGTAAGCACACACACATTATACATCAGCCGTTACCGACACGCTCGGAGAAACACAACGTGATTAAAGGTTTGCCTCACAGAAGCATTCGTTACCATGAAGGCACCGGCACGCGGACTGAAACAACGCTTTAGGGTCTGTTCGATGGCTTTGCCAAGGACAGTCTCTTTGGGGAATCCTTCTCATCAGGAGCATGTGTATCCCTAGAAAGGTCAAAACACAAACAGAAAATACTACACTACTAATAGGGAGACTACACCTGTGTCACAAAAGAAGGTTCTCTGGTAGGTAGCTCTAAGATGTCCTAAAGGGATTCTTTGCCATGATCATGTTTTCAATCGCAGATCATGGGGGAAAACATACCCCCCAACCTTCAGGGGGAATAAGGAACGAGTTGGGAGGGAGAGCCCCCTCCCTTGCTTCCTCCTTAATTCCTTCCTTCCTTTCCTCTCTCCTTTCCTTCCTCCTTCCCCTCTAGCTCCCTCCTTCATTATTTTTGCAAAGTGCCCTCTAACACCAGGGGCTCCTCTGCACCCTGTATGAGCAATGCCAGCTTTACTTAGGGTGCATTTGCATGTGACAAGCCCTTCTCTATGAACCAGAGGAGCAGAGTTAAGGACCTGAATGAGCTCCTATCCCTATCCTCAAAGTGCTCGCCACCTACTGTCAGATAATCAGGTGTAGGCATTTCAGGATAATGCCAATAAGAATAAAGTATTTACTTTAAGAGAGAACGTAAAGAAAGAACGACCCGTTGTAAAGTGTCTCATACAAGATAACATCTGAACTTTGACTGAGAAATAAGATTTTCATTCCCTGAAAAGCCAGACCACTGCTCCAAGTTCATTTTTATGCATATATATCCCCAAAGGATGCTAAACAATGCTACAAGGCTGTGGCCTTCATGGACAGAGCTGTACGATAGTTGCTGAACTTGGGAGATAAGACCATTCTTTTTGGAAAATGATAGGAGATGGCATGGCTTGGAAAAGTTTTCCATGGGACCCAAGAATCAGTGCTATATTAATTTATGACCATCCCTGGTGGAAGTAGTGTCTAACCCCCAATATTATCTTATTGATTTAATTTAAAAAAACCTGCCACCTGAGCATCTATTCTTGGAGTAATTATTTTCAAAAACCCACAAACCCCAAAACTCTGCTCTCTTTTCTCTGCTCTTTTATTCAAGTCCTTTTCAAGTTGTTTCCTAAGCAATAGTAATTGTCCCAACGATTAAAATGTCAGGAGGTGGACAGGCCTGATTAGAATAGCCTCTGACCATATGTACCAAGAAAGTCATGAGAGAGTGTGCGAACTAAACTCTTAGATATGACCTCATTATTAACATGGTTTAGTATATTAACCTTGTTCCAAATGTAAAATATACTCAAAACATTGATACTCAGCTCTTTCTGGTTTTGTTTCTGGCACCTCAGGCAACTGCTCACGACAAGAGCTAAAAATTGCAAACGTATTACAAAATGAAGGCCTGGAAAAATGAAATGTAGATGTGAGTTGAAATAACACTCTAACAAGAAACTTAGTGCCTGCTTCTATCACTCCGAGAGACTGTGTGCTTTGTCTAAGGACACTGCATCTTGATGGGCCTCTCCCCTTGGGGGATTGTCTCCATATTTACCCTTGGGCACCGTGTACAAGGTGGGATGAGAGGTAGTCAAAGTGGGAAGAGTGGTTTTAATGAGTGTCTAGATTTGTGTTCATAGATGAACAGAGAGCCACGGTATCATTACAAGGGAATGCGAGTCACCACGAGTAAACGCCAACACTTTCAACAATCAACATGGCTGAACAACAAATACCTTTGAGTCTTGAAGTCATTTAAGCTCTGCTCATAGCTCACTGTCCCTTCCTGTGCAGACGGCTTTATGTGACGGGAAGCGTTGCCTCTGCAGTCCTAGGATCTGGGTCCTACTCCTTGCTCTGTCACTCCAAGCTCTGTGTCATAGACATGTCTCTCGGGCCCCACCCCTTAGTATTTTTTACTTAAACTTTCAACTTAATTAAAAAATATATATATCTTCATTGATTTCAGAGAGAGGAAGGGAGAGGAAGAGAGAGAGGTAGAAACTTCAATGATGAGAGTCATTGATCGGCCGCCTCCGCACGCCCCTGACCGGGAATCGAGCCCGCACGCAACCCGGGCATGTGCCCCGACCGGGAATCGCACCACGATCTCCTGGATCCTAGGTCGATGCTCAACCACTGAGCCACGCCCAGTTGGGCTTAAGCTTTCAACTTTAAAAATGCTTTACATACAATAAAACTCACTTTCTTGGGGGAGAGTATAGTTCAGGGATTTTAGCACATGGGTGGATGCATGGAATCACCACTGAAATCAGGATACAGAGCAATTCCAGCATCTCCAAATTTCTCTGGTGCAGCCCTTTTGTCTCAAAGCCTCCGTCTCCACTCTCTGCCACTTTTTACTCCTGGAACCCATTGCTCTGTTCTCTATCCCTACAGTTTTGTCTTTTCCAGAATGTCATACAGATGAAATCATACAGTAACTTTTCGAGACTGGTTTCCTTTGCTAAGTATAGTGCATTTGAGCTCCATCCGTGTTGCTGCACGCATCAGTAGATTTTTCTTTTTTATTGCTGAGTAGTATTTTACAGTTTGTTTATCCACATACCCATTGAAGGACATTAGGTTGTTTGCAGTTATTATGAGTAATGCTCACATAAACATTCATGTACATGTTTTTATGTGAATATAAGTTCTCATTTCTCTAGCGTAGGATTTTTTAACCACCATATTATTATCTATTGAGCAGAATTTAAAGTGGAATCAGTTCTCGACGTAAGAGGTTGTCCTGTGCATTGCAGGATGTTTAGCAGCATTGCTGGATCTACCCATTAGCTATCAGTCTTCTGGCTCCATGTGATAACCAAAAACGTCTCCTCTCTTGTTAAATAATCTTGCAGTGATTAAATTAATAGGATGATTTTTTTATAATCTGATGCTAAAGGAGGTTTTCCCAAGCAAGGCCTCAAACCAAAAACCACAAAGGAGAAAGACTTAGAGAATTGATATCTTAAAAATGGAAGTTTCTGCACACCAGCAAGAGTCACTATAAACACATTTAAAAGACAAACAGAAAAAAACATTTGCATCACCTAAAACAGAAAAATGGTTAATATTCATCATGTAGTCTAAAGTCATAAAAATCAATATGAAAAAGGCAGCCTATCTATTTGGGAAAAAAGAGCAAGGGATATGAATGGGCAATTTACATAAAAATACAAAAGGCAAATAAACATGAAAACGTGATGAACGGCATTTGCAATCAGGGAAATGCAAATTCAGTCAACAATGAGAAAGCAGTTTTCACAGATCAGATTGGCAAAAATTTTAAAGACTGGGACTATGGAAAGGATAAGAGGGAAGAGGAGCACCTTCCGCAGAGAGGGGGGGAGGGAAGGAGAGAGGGGGGAGGGAGGGACTGCTTTGGGAAGGACAATTTGGTAGAAACAATTAAAATTACAAGTTCATAAATTTGTGGCCTGGCAGTGCCACTTCTAGAAACATGTCCTATTGGAATGCTTGCTCAAATGCATAAAGGCATGTGTGCAAAATGCTAGGTACAGGATTGTTTGATTCCGCCCCGCCCCCCCCCCCCCCTTACCCTCTCAGGGACTAAAACAGTGCCCAGGCAGGACGCACCCATGAAGACGTGTGTGACTGGAAGCTCCCTGCTAGCTCCCATGACCAAGAGGATAAAGGCGAAGTCATTAGACACAGCCTCACACTCTTGGACAGTCTGCCCCTTACTTAAATCTTCATCCTGAGCTCCCGTCACCTCCCTCAGTGTCCCTCATTTCTACACCAATGCCTTCCTTATCTTACATCTTTCCTTCACATCAACCTCCAAAACCCACCCAGTGCTTGGACTGTGGTAGCTGCGGCTGAAGACCAGCTGACAGAATGAAGGAGCTAAAACAGAGTTGCCGTCTTGGGCTTTGAAGTCACAGCAGATATAATTGTGGTCACTGGGCGCCACAGCATCTGGACTAGAGAGTCAGCACTCAGTAGAGTGGGAAAGATGAGGTTCCTCAGGGGTTTTTTTAGCCACTAAATGACTTCCAGGAAAGTCCTCAGTCCTGGGCAGAGTGCAGAGATCCGAACAGGACACTCAAAATAGACTGTGCAAGAGGCCAAAAAAGGACTCTGTCTCTCCAACCTGTCTGCCAGCTACGGCCAGTCCAGCAAGTGGGAGTAGGGGGTTGAGTCTTCCCCCAGCCACCTGCATTGCCCCTAACGGCCCATCCCTTAAAGCCATTTCTGGAGATATTTTGAGCCTTGCGGGTGAATTTAGCAGTGTGGTCTTAGACCTAGATGAGCCTGAGTGGCTATAAAACTTGTAGCTGCCAACTATGAAAACTTCCTGGAGTAGCAATCCCATCCCCCAGAGTAACTACAAAGTGTGACTGATCTCACTCATCCTCAGGAGTGTTCCACAAAGTTTAGAACTCCTCTGCTGGAATCACGTGCGTGCTTTTAGAAAATCTAACATCTAGGTCTCATCTCAGACCCCCCTGAATCAGATCTTGGGGTGGGGCCCTAGAACCTGCACTGTTAATGAGTCCCCCAGGAAAATATGACACATACAAAAGTTTAAGGGTTTCTATCCTACAGGAACCCACCTTCCAAACCCATCCACATGAGCTATCATGGTCAACCCTATTCTTGACAAAGCTGGAGAGAGAAGAGAGTGAAACAGACAGAAAGGCTTTGGATAAAGTTGGGGTTTATCTAAATACTCCCCTGCCTCCAAATAGAACTATTCTTGGAGGGCAGGCACCTAGGAAGAAGCCTGTGGGCTGAGGCCTACAGGGCTGGGAGACATGTAATGGAAGAGAGCAGCAGCTCTTGAGAGCTTGCCAGCAATCACTCTCGAAGACAGACAAGGATCCTGAGATCAGGAGTCATTACGTATACTTTTTAGCAGCTCATGGCACTAGATAAAGATTTCAGATGCAGGGTGATACAGTGAAAACAGACGGCCTTTGGTACAAGAAAGAACAAGGTATTAATTCCAGCCTTAGTGGTTATTTCTGGCTAAATGCATTTGGGCAAATTATTAAACATATCTCAGCCTCAGTTTCTCCATCTGCACAAGGGGAACAGCATCGCCACTTGGCTGGCCTGTTGTGAAGATAAGATAAGATAAAGTGTCTGAGATCACCTAGCACGACACTGGACAGATCCCTGAAGTAAGACTTTTCTCTAGATTCATCTCCCTTGTCCCAGGAAGAGATCATCAGAAGTTGGCACTGATTTAGAAGAAGAAAGAAGGGAAGGCAGAGGAGGAGGGCAGGGAGGAAAAAAAAAAATAAAACAGAGTAATAAAGAAGGGGAAGGAGAAAAGAATGAGAAATAAAAAATAGAAATAGAAAGAAAAAAAATACTAAAAGAAAAGAAAATTAGCCTGGTCCAGTTTGGTAGAGATGATAAGTTCCGTGCCGGTAAATAACGTTTCACTGCACATTTCAATTATAATCTTTAAAGGATGCATCACGCCACTGTAGATTGCTTCAAATAGCTAGACCGTAGAATAAAGACTATTTCTGTAGTTCAGAGTGAAATAATATAAAAGTAAACATTGGAAAGCTTTTAAAGCATCCTAAATTGTTTTTTCTTCGTTCAAGTGTCAAAATATCTGTCTCAATAGATATTTCAAAATTGCATTCCTTTTAAAAAAAATCCTTCTATCCTACTGTCTCACTTAGGAACGAAAGAAATAAAAGTAGTTGGAAACAGCATAATCTGGGGTGAGGTGGGAGGGGAGTTTAAGTAAATTTCAATTTGACCATCTTTTAGATCTTGGTGGATATTTATTATGTTTTACCACTGAGTTTTGTGGGAAGCGGAGAGAAAAATCATCTTTTGATGTTTCCTACTGCTCCCATGGTCTATTGCTACCTAAGAAATTATCTCAAAAGTCAGTGGCTTAAAATAACTAACCCATTATTATCACTGTAGATGGACTGGGCTCAGCTGGGTGGTTCTCATTTGGGGTCCTTCCCGTGGTTACAGTCTGGGACTATCTATCATCATCTGAAGGCTCCCTGGGCTGGATGTTAAGATGGGTCACTCCCAAGACTGTCAATCACAGCACCTACACATGGCCTCTCTGGGTGGCTTTGGCTTCTTGGGCATGGTGGCTGGATTCTGAGAAGGAAAGCGCCAAGACACCCACGGGGAGTCTTGTAACCTAGTCTCGGAAGTCATGCAATGTCACTTCTACTGAGTTTCCCTGGGCCAGCGGGGAATCAAGTGCACCAGCACCTGAGTACAAGGAGAGCGATTCCTGGGAGGTGTGGTTTGCTAGGGGGGCCATCTTTGGAGACTAGCTACTAAGCCCACTTACCTTCTAGTTAAATGTCTTGCTCACAGGAGCATTTCTAGATTTATAAGATCATTAATGGGGTCACTTACCACTAAACTATAAATTCTGAATGAAAGTTTACCTGCAGGTATGAAAACAAGGTTACCATCAAAGGTAACAAAATGCATGGCCATTCATTGCTTGCTACTGCTTCTGTGAAAGCCCTTTTACTAGATGGGGGTCCACTGGAAACATCTATCCTTTGAGAATTTCTGATCCCAATCCTTGGGCAGAAAGGGAGCTGAAATCTCCCAGCTGGTGCACAGTCCTGGGGGAGTAAGCTGGTACAGATGGACCATTTACATGGAGTATCTTGGGCAATTCACTTCCCCCAGTTGCTTTATCTGGAAAAAAGAAGGGAGCAAAATAGATGATTTTTAGGGTCTCTTCCCTCCTGACATTAATATGCCAGTGACTTAAGATTTTGCAGTGAACTTCACAGTACAGAACATTTTAGTTAATTTAGGGTTGTTGTAATGCAATTTTCTGAACCACCCATCTCCTTTCTGTGCTTTGGTTCATTCAGGTGAGTAGAGCAGGCAGGGTGAGTAGAATCCTGGCCCTATCACAGTGTGAAGCAGAGCAGAGTGCAGACCATGGAGTCAGCAGATGCTGGGTTTGAATTGCAGGCTATAAAATTCACCAGGGTGAGACCTGTTCCCATTTGCTCAACCTGTTTGATCATTGGCTTTCTCATTTGCAAAAAATACTAAATACTAAACCCATAGTTCAGTTGGGGGGAATAAATGAGCTGGACTTTAAGGTCTTGCCCTAGGTCTTTCTACCACTGTTGTTTGTCTTTTTGTCTTTTTGACCTCACTAGAATGACTTCGTGGTTATGGTGAACCTGTAGCTTTTAGTTACTGCAAATCTGTTTGAGAAGTAGTCAGGGTATGAAGAATATACATAAATAATAAATGAGTGAGCAGTATTTCAAAGCAAAGCAACGTTTTTTTGAAAATTTGGACTCAAACCACGGTTTCAAATCAATCAAACATATTTATTGGTCACCAGTATTTAGGTTCTGTAGAGGACACGATTCTTATTTGGTCCGTGTACCCAAAGCTTCTTTCAGGCTGCTTATCCCGAGAGTGCTGAATTTGGAGCTGGCTGACCATTATGCCAGCGACACAGATCAATCTGCCTGCCAAGGAGAGAAGGGAAAGCTCGCTTCTGCTCAGTGCAGAGCAGACGGCTCGGAAAGAGCCTTGCAAACCAAGCGCTGCAAACAAGGCCAGGTCTCCCCCTTTCCAGGGTTTTATAACTGGGTCAAGAACAGCTCAGGGAAGATGTATCTCTGAATAAGAAAAACTGTTTCAACTGACAAAGATTCAAACAGCAGTAGAGACAAAGAAGAGATGCCAATGATGGTCTTTAGTAGCTAAAACAAAAGGAAAGAACCCCAAACAATCACACGTATGACCCCACCCATTATCTCAGGGTCCTGAGGACCCACCTGGGCAAGATGCTCTGTGGGGATTGAGGTGGGCATTTGTGGGTGTGTCTCTGTGTGTGTATGTGTGTGTGTGTGTGTGCAGGGGGTGGATGAATAACACAGGGCTTTTAGAAGCTCACAAAAGAGGAGATGAGACAGATACCTAAGGAACTATAATTCAAGAGAGAAAGCGCGAAGGGTTATAAAAGCTCAGAGTTCTGAGGAATTAGGATGGGAACCCAGACTGGTGGCTCCCAAGCTTTTCCCACCCATCTCTCCAAGCTGACTGTAAAGATCTGAGCCTTATGGTTGGGAGCCTGGAGGGCCCTTAAGAGAACCATGCCGTATACCAAGTCATGTGCATAAACACCGAGGCTAGGAAGCCAGCCATTCACGCATTCAGGTCCTGCGTTAACTGTCTCTAGAGAGAGTGTACCAAGGTGGGGAGAATGGAAGTTGGGAGAAAGGTGAGGGCGGGTTCAGATCCCAGGTGCTCCTTCACAATGGTATGATTTGGGTTAGTCACATAAGCTCTTTGACCTTCAGTATGCTTACAGGTAAAAAGGGAAGGGGCCTAACAGTGACAGATGCCCAGAGTAAGAATGTGGGTGTGGCAAGCACATGGCTAACACGGGCGAGTTGGCCCAGCCTGCACTCGCAAACTTCTCCTCCCAGCCAATTCCAGCCGGATGGTGATGGGTTACCATCCTGGCCACTCAGGCACAGAATGGCTACATTTTAAGGAATGTTTTGACTTTTCTGACACAAATTCATTGCTTTTCTCCTTCCTTCTTCTGGGTGGTGAGCATGACAGCCGGAGTTGATGCAGTTATCCTACCACCATGAGGAAGAGGCCATGTGCACCAGAGGCTTCATCGTGGATAGAAACGAACAAGTGGACCAGCACTAGCAGCTCTCAGCCCCCAGACCTCTCATTATGTGACAAAAATAAACTACTTGAGACACCATGGTGCCGTTTTCTATTACGCTCGGTTAAAAGCCCTTAAAAGCACCTTGTGCCTAGCTGACACTTAATAAATGTTTATTATTATTATTGTCATTATTGTTATTGTAAGATGTAGATGACATTAAGCTACATGTTAACGTACAGATGAGAAGACTATAATCAAAATACTACAGGAACAGATATGCAATATCCCCATGAAAAGATGGAAACAAAGTCACTACGAAGGACTGAGAGTAACATAAAAGCATGTGATTCTGCAGAGGTGGAAACTGTACAGATGTTGGGAAAATCTAAGCTCTAAGCCCATCCAGGATTAGAGTAAAGGACTTTGTATCCAGATGCAGAAACAGAGCACACATGGAGGGGGTGGAGGGAGGAAGTATTTTTCCTGGAGAATTCTGAGTGATGGCTCCAAAATTAGTGTCTCTACTCTGCAGCTCTGACCTAAATTTAGTGTTCATGGGGATAGAGAGAAATCAAACTAGCAAAGAGAGACTGTGGTTTCTGGTAAGGAATTTGGAAATCGGGGAAGCCAAGGTCCATGGAAATGAATTCTCTGACCTTCAGAATTCTTTAGCTAACTACTGAATGAGGTAGAGTCTTAAACTATAATGAATGTTAAATGCTCAGATTTGCATGAATCTAAAGTGCAAAATTAAATCCTATGAACGATAGATATTAAGAAGAGAAAGGTTATTAAAAACAACAACCACCTCTAGTGCATAGCATAACCCTAGGCATATATATGTTGGCTTAATAAGCAAATGATTAAATAAGTAGAAGAGGGTCATGCAGACAAAATCAGAGATTCTATATTTATAAGGTCAATGGATCAAAACTTCTACAACTCTCTTTACCATCGATCTGTATCATTATTTATTTACACATTTTCAAAGATATTTGTTACAATTTACAAAACATGTACAAAGCAATAGATTAAACAACTGGTAAAAGAATAGTGCATTTCAAGATAGTTGACTAGGTATGTCTCCTGCCTCACATGCCATTAAGTGATTTCCTATGAGAACAAAATTATAACGTTGCTGGAAAAGTACATGGGACTCGCCGTTGGCAGATCAGAATATTCTGGAATTTCTGAAAGATGTAAGGCACATGGTAACCCATTATTGACTAAGAATCTTAACAAGCTAAATAGACCAGAACACAAAATGGAGAAAAGAAGGGCTTGGGAAGGGACAGTTTGATTCCTGGTCAGGGCACATGCCCGGGTTGTGGGCTCGATCCTCAGCTGGGGGTGTGCAGGAGGCAGCCGATCAATGACTCTCTCATCATTGATGCTTCTATCTCCCTCTCCCTCTCTGAAATCAATAAAAACATATTTTTTTTAAAAAGAGCTAAGGAAATAACATTTGGAGGCTCACGTCCAGCCATTAAAGTGTGGGGCAGAGGGAAATGACATTTTTAGATTTACAAAAACTCAGAAAGTTCACCATCCACATAACCTTTTCAGAAAACAAAACATCAAAAAAGCTAAAATTTCTGGATGTATTTCAGAAAAATAAAGCCAAGAAACGGAAATACATAGCATCCCAATAAAATGAGTAATGGTATCAGTAAAACTTACAGTTAATACTAAGTAATCACTGAAAATACGGCAGTGAAATTTCATGGAATTAAGTGGGTACTCATAAAACAGAAGAGGCACAAAGTAAAAACTTAACAAGCTGGAACCAAAATTCAAGGTAATTTTAATAGTCCAGGGGAGGCAGAAGGAAGAAAGAACTAAGGGGAAGATATAAAATACCGGGTGAGACAACTCCTACTTTGTTTAAGTGGGGCGGCTGCAGGTACAGCTTCAATTTTACAGAGAAAACAAAATCATCTGGCTGGGGAGAGTTTAAGGATCACCACTAGCAGAACAAAAATATAAGGTAGAACTTTTAAACTACTAAAAGGTAAATTTAAAAGAAATAACCAAGAAAATATGATACTGTGTGAAACACATGATATAAAAACAAAAATATCAGACATTAGAATGAATGACCATTTGTTGAACTTTTTTTTTTTTTTTTTACTTCAAGGACTCTCAGTTTGGAGTGGGGGAAAACAACAACATGATGCCACTATATATATATTTTTTTTTTAGCAGAAATGCCTAAAATAAAACCACATAAGGAAGTTGAAAGTAAAGAAATGGATGAAGATTTATCAAGCCAGTGCCAGTACAACCACCACCTAGGCGTTACCGACAGAGTACATCTCAAGACAAAAAAAGCATTATAGACAAAAAAGAGTATAATTTACATTGATAAAAAGTGTATGTGCCAATAATATTTTATAATAGCTGGAAATCTTAACACTCAGGACAACAGGTCAAAAAAAATTTTTTTAAATGATGAAAGGCGAATTTCATTTAAAAATACCATACTGGAAAGTTTCTGAATTGAATTAAGCAGACACAAAGGTTAGATTTAGAGGACTTGAAGAGCATAGTTAACATTCTAGAAGGAACAAGGAGAGGACGGGAGAGGGGAAGGGGGAAAGGAGAGAGAGGTGAGGGGCAGAGGGGGGAGGGAAGAAGGGCTGAAGAAGGGGGAATGTGAAGAAAGGGGGGAATTAAATTTTGTTCCAGAAAAGAATCCAGACTCTGCATCATTTTTATTGAACGATTAACTATTTACAAAAATTGACGCTGCCCTAGGCCATAAAAAAACTCTCAGCAGAAATACAAAAAACTTGAGCCCTCCAAGGTACAGCCTCTGACTACAGTGTAATGAACTTGGGTATTAAAATCAGAGGTATAACAAAAATAAACAAAACCTTGGGGCATTTAAAAAAACAACTCATTTACACAACATTTTGTGTAAAGAGAAAGTTGGAACCGACCTTGAAAACTCCTTAGAAAAGAGGAAAAATAAGACCGTTCCATGGAACCTGAGAAATTAAAGGCATAAAGAATGTCAGGTTTGGTAACAAAAAATTAAACCTTGCACATAGAAAAAATCACTGAGTGGTTAAAAAATAAAGGAGGAAAACCATCCATTTACTGATAATTTAGCATCCATAACATCCAAAGAAAACCTGCAAATTAAAGCTAAAATGCAAACAGGCCAGTAGAGAAATGGGTCAAGGATATAAACTGAAACTCACCCAGGGAGAAGCAGAAATGGGCCAGCAAACACAGCAGCAGATGCTCACGCCGGTGACCAGGAAAATGCAGATTGAAACAAGGTACAGCTGTTGTCCATTAGTTTGGAAAACATCCCTAAGCCTGCTCACAACCAGGTCGGTTAGAATGTGGGGGAATAAGCATCTTTATACTTTTTGGCTAGTGTTTAAACTGGCTCAGCTGGTTGCCAAAGGGAAGGCAGGTGGGCCAAGGGGAATTTTAAAAAAAAAGATAAAATTAAAATAAAAAATTAAACATTAAAAAAAAGCAAAAACATAAAAATAAATAAATAAACTGGTTCAGATTTTTGGAGGACAATTTAGAAGTCCGTATGAAAACTCTTACAGCACAGATCCTGCGAAACAGCAAGACTACCCTGTAGGAA
The DNA here is from genome assembly GCF_054644295.1 of Miniopterus natalensis. NCBI lineage: Eukaryota > Metazoa > Chordata > Mammalia > Chiroptera > Miniopteridae > Miniopterus > Miniopterus natalensis. The sequence goes on from NC_142097.1 coordinate 28,747,847, forward strand.
TCTCTCCTGCAAGGTTCTCAGTGTGCGACGATCGGGAGAAACACTGAAGGTGACTTCAGCTGTGACCACAGAAGGACGAGATGGAGTGTGGCCCAGCTACACCACAGCGTGCTAAGGAGCTCTTTCAAGAAAAATAAATATATCCCCTCACCAGAGGATATGCTTTTTTGTTTTTTAATATATCTTTATTGATTTCAGAGAGAGGAAAGAAGAGGGAGAGAGAGAGACAGAAACATCAGTGATAAGAGAGTCATTGATCGAGCCCGCAACCCAGGCATGTGCCCTGACCAGGAATCGAACCCCAATCGCCTGGCTCCTAGGTCAATGCTCAACCGCTGAGCCACACCCGGCAGGGCGAGGATGTGCTTTTTAAAAAATTGATTTTAGAGGGAGAGGAAGAGAAAGAGAGAGAGAGAAACACTGATGTGGGAGAAAAACATCCACTGATCAGCTGCCTCCCGCATGCAGCCCGACTCAGGAGCTAATCTGCAACCTTCCGATGCAGGCTCGATGCTCCAATCGACTGAGCCACGAGGCCAGGGACTAAGAAACTCTTAAAAACACTGAGATCTTTATGCACTGCCATGGAAGAGTGTCCATATATTGAGCAGTAAAGCAAAGCATGTGCACTACAGCATCCACAAGCGCACACACACGTGTGTGTGTATCTCTAGGTACAGGCGTTGTTTATATTTAGCCATGTTTGACTGTGGCTACCAAAAATCTAAAAGGATACATACTGTTGAATTGTCAACAACTTCTTTTAGTGAGTGAAACTTGGGGCTCAATTTTATACAACTGTTTTTTTTTTTAAATCTAAACATTAACATTATTTTTGAAATTCAAAAAAATAACAAATATAGATAAATCAATCAAGGTGGAAGCAAGAAAGGGGGAGGGGGAGAGACAAGAGAGGAGAGAGAGAGATACTATTGATGGTTTTCCCTCAGTGTTTCTGGCCCATGGGGTGGTGCATATGCTCCCCTTTCTCAGCTAACCTGGAGAAAGCACCTAGTATCAGATGTGTCCCCCAGATAGCTCCCATATATCTCTACCTACACCACACCATGTACATGCTACACCTGGCTGAATCATGCATTAAGGAACAACAGAATTATTATTTGTACAATACCGCAGTTCTAAGACAAAATCAGCTCTAACCTATATATGTCATATAAAGATCTCACTGCCTAGTTATGTTTAGGTAAAATAGTTTATATTTGTCAATTCTGAGTTCTCTTTCTCTCTCTCTCTCTTACTAGCTCTCTTTCTCTATTTTTTCAAGTCACAAATAGACTATCTCCAGAGAAGGACCTTTTGGCAGGTAGATCTTTTGTCAGCAGCCAAATAAAAGCCAGATAAAAACAGACCTTAAATGGAAAGTTCTCACACTTTTCATGAACTTGGACTCAAGACTTCTTTCTGCAACCTGAGCTACTCTTTATCCCTCCCAAATTACTCATGTTTTTTTATTAGCTATATCTCACCCTTAAGATTGCACACTTGGTACCACTTCGCTACAATCCCAGTTCCTCTCCTTGGTTGTAATTGATGTTCTGTCTCATAAATTGCTACCTCAGGTCACTTGGAGAAGGTGGCAGAAGAGGGAGGAGGAGTGAGAGTGATGTTGATAACAACAGGGACTTGTCTCTGCACCAGGCACTGCACTGAGAGCTTCACACACATTGTAACTACAAATCCTCACAACCCTAGGAGGAAAGTGCTGCTATCATCCGCATCAAAGACACTAATAAATAAAGTTTAGAGAGGTTGAGTCACATACTCAAAAGCCACACAGCTAAAAGGCAGCAGAACTGGGATCTCACGTGAACCCAGAGCCCATGGGCATAACCCCTGGCATGCTACCTCTACGAACACCTTTCTGCTTTAGTCTGGTCCCTGACACCTCCTCTTGCGGGCCCCCTAGTCCTGCAGGACCCAGGCAGGCAGGGACCGTCCAGGTGCCGTTTTGTATATATGTACAGCGAGCGCCCAGCCCACAGCCAGCTTCTATTTGGTGTTGCTTAGAAATGACGATGACAGGAAGGCAAAGTTCTACCAAAAGGATAAATGCTCTAAGCTACGAACATCAGGAGACATGACTATGAGCACCAAGACCTTGGTACGTTCTCACAGCCTGTCTGAGATCCCAGCTCTAACTCCCATGCACAGTGTCTGTGAGTCCAGTACAGAAAGATTAAAGAAGAAGAGGAATGATTAGGTATCATGTTATTTAAAAAAAATTTTATGTTCCTTGCTTTTGGGGGAGGTTTTAAATAGCCATGGCAACTCCTTAGCATTTTGGGGGAGTTTATTAAGGAGAGAATTAGCAGTGCAGAACTTATTCCCAAATCCAAATACTTAGAAACACTCCCCATGTCCAACATAAGAAAACATTAACCGAACTATGGCAACATTAATGATGATGATGATGATGATATTACTGATAACAGCAGCAGCTAACATTTTATTGAGTCCTTATTAGGAATTGTTTGAAATACATTCACTCTCTCATTTCATCTTCACATATGAAGCTGAGTTATATAGTCAGTATAAGATGATGTTACTGGGAGTTTATGATAAAGTGGAGAAATAAAAAAGTGAGATATAAAATTTTATCTTTTGCGAGAGAAAAAATACTTATTGAAAAACTACTGGAAAGAAATACAGTGTAATATTAACACTGGTTGATTCTCAAAGGTGGGGACTATGTGCATTTTTTCTTCCTTCCTTTCTTTATTTCTTGTTTGTGTCCCATAAACTTTTACAATGGGAAAACATACCAACTTTACTTAAAATAAACAAGCAACATGGAGTTTCTTTTCCAGAGATGAATAACTGGGCAATATGTGTTCTCAAAAGGTCTGCAGGGGCCTCCAGGAAACCTCAGTTAGATTTTGTTCATCAAGTAGAAAAGCATTTCCTACTGTTCTTTCTTGGGTGTGTGTACGACTTCAGAATTCACCAAAAAGAAACACAGTTACAGGCTTGTCAGAAATGCAAAGATGCCTCTGGAGAGCCATAAAGTAAGGAAATAAATCACCTTGGGTGTCTACGGTGTTTTACACTTTTCTCGGTAACTTTATTTTTATCTTTTCTTATGTGTTCCTCACAAGATCCCTAACAGGTGAGGACACCAGGCATTATTCATGTCCATGTTCCAGAAAATAAAAGACAATGAGACTAGTTACCTGCCAGTGCCACGCAAGGAGCTGGTAAAAATCCGAGAACGGAACCTGGTCTCAGCTCTTCGTTCGGGGCTCCCTTCAATACCCACAGCTATCTCTGCAGAGTCCCGGCCGCTCTTGGCAGGAAAGACAAGCTTAGCGGGCTATCAGCTATCTAAACTATTGATGGGAGAAGGTTCTGTGCAGTGCCTGCCGTACATGCAATATACTACAACTCTAAGCAAAAATCAAAGTAATTCCAATTATATCACCCTTTCATGCAGCCATTCATGCAACACTCGTTTATTGCATGCCCAGCATTAGGAAAGTCCTAGGAACTCAGGGACGGTTACCTTCAGGTAGCCGATAGTGAGAGAGCTACAGATAGGAGCGTGCTACAGTGGGGTGAGTTATGTGACAGGGACATGATGAGGTGTCCCTGACGCTCAGAAGAGGGGCACGGTGCTCCTCATTCATTCAACAAAAGTCATCGAGCGCCTTCTTGTTGCCATGTTTTGTGTTGGGTTTTATGGGAAAGACCATGTGGTCTTTATGCTCAAGGACTTACCATCTAATGGGGAAGACAGAGTTAATCAAATGATGAACCAGACCTAAATTAAATCAGAAATGGATAAATGGGGCAAAGGATAATTAGTGCTGCAAAAGCGTATGATCTGTACTTTTGGATTCAAGGGAGAGTTTCTTTGCCACCCTCTACCAGAAACTGAGAAATTCTGTATTTTCTCAAAGTCTTGGGCATTCACAGGATAGTTTTCAAGTGCTGATTGGAAGCAGCCTACTCAATAGTGCTTTTACACTTATTAAAATAATTTCATACACTCACTCTTTCTTACCACACTGCTGCTTCATTCTCACCCTCCCAGGGACTACGCAGAGTAAATGCTATTCTTGAGTCCTTAGTTCGTGGGTGGAGTGTAAAGTTGGGCTATTTCTCTCTTCCCAACAAGCCAGGCACACACTCCTGGAGAGAAAACAGCAACCATTTCCACACTATTCAGAGTGAGGCATTAGGTGCTAATCTGAAGCACCCTCCACTGAGGCAGCAGATGGCATCAGGTCGCCTATGTCAGAAGAAATGAAAACCTGATTACGCTCTTTCTAATTCTCTTCCCTCCTACATGAAGCATACGGCCACCTCGTAGAATATGGTCATGTGTCCAAGCTTAATTAGCCAACACTCCTATGCCATCTACATTATGTTGGAAACTACAGGAGAAAGGAGCTCAAACTCCTGGCAGGGAGAGAATTCTTAGAACACAAGGGAGAGAGAGTAGGCAATGAGCTATTTGATCTAACCAGGGCCCTAATCCTTTCCTGGGTAAGCAGAAGGAGAAAACTTTCTGGTTCCCTACGTGCAGTGGGGTTGGCATATCTCCCATTTTAAAATGGAAAAGCCACGGCCTGCCATGACTGTGTGTACTTATAAGGGGACCATGGGTGAGCATATGTGAAAGAAGTGCCCTTCCTATCTATGTATCTGGAATGCATCACAGGGCGAACCACCACCCTGCTTTGCCTGGGACTGAGAGGGGTTCAGTGCTAAAACTGAGCAAGTCCCAGACAAACCGAGGCCTGTTCATCACCTTCAACGCATGTAAACGACGGTTATAAGAACCCCTTGCATGTAAACTTAGAAGGTCAAGCTGAGCGAGCCGGTGCTGCCTCCCCGGCTCTCTCCTTCAGCAGCGTGGAGGAAGAAGGCTGGCTGCTCAGAGGAACATCAGAGGAGATCTTCCTGTTCCTAAACGGCTCGTCTGCCGGGATTCCCCCTCCTCCCTCACACCCTTCTTCTCCTCTGGCCCAGCTCCTTGCACCTTCGCTGTCCCCTGCACTGCTTCAGGGCTGAGCACGCTTGCTTGTTCACAGCAGCATGAGACGAGGCCCGCAGGCAGGGCCACGGCTCCATTTATATGTTCCAGAGATTTTTAACCAGGGATCGGAAAACAGTGACATAAACTTTCAAAGAGATAAAAAGGCCTCACAAATTCACAATAAAAATATACTCTTGGAATTTTCTAATCCATGCATGGAACAAGTTCTACCTCAGTTCCCTTACTTACTAATTGCAGGCCCGGGAGATTCAATCCCACCTCCAACTCCCCTCCCCACAACCCCCCTTTGCTTCTGAGATGTGCAGGCTTGATGAAGAGGCCTCTCCCCTCAGCTCCTCCCACTCCTCATGGCCACGGGAGGCAGTGAATGTACTAGAAACCACATGGATTTTGGAGCTTTCTGTTCACAGCTGGTTTCAGATCCTGGCTCTGGCATTTTTTTAGTTGAATATGCTTGGGTGAGTTACTTAATCCCTCTAAATCTCAGTTACTCATTATATTATCACAAAGATTTAAAAAACATTAGAAAGTTATATTTACATGTCCCTAACCTGCTGTTATGTTTGCTCACATGTTCAGCATGAGAGGTAAATATGAGACACATAAGAATCTCAAAGAACAGTCAAAGAACAATGCAGGTCAGTTCTCTATATTTTCTTCATTAAGGCAAGTAAGTGGTTGAAGATTTGTCCCAAGACTGGAAATCAAAAGGTTTATCCATCAGTATCCCAGAAATTGCAGTTGACGCTCCCCTGTGGCACTGAGACAGCTGTAGAATTGAAAAACGGGGCTTAGACACGGCGCTAAAAGTGTTTGAGCAAATAGTACGCACCGAGACTCAGGTGGGGTGATCCCTCCTGACCTCACCGACTTGTGAGAATGAACTGAGAATGGGTCTAAAAGCATGCGGGGCACAGAGTAAGCGCTCAATGACCGTTGGTTAAGTTGGGCAAACTTCCTTTTTCCTTTTGGTAAAGGGAATAGAAGGGTCGCATGACTAATAAGTAGCATTTCCATCATTCCCTTGCTTCCCTTCTTATCCGCTTAGAATCCACGGTTCACCACCATGGTCAGTCCACTCCCCCAAGACTCAATCAACTCCAGAGCTCACCATGGAGTCCCTGTACCCACTGTTGAAGCTGCCTCACAGACAACCTTTTCTTCTACTCACTCTTTCTTCCTTCCTTTCCCCCATGGAAGTTAAGCTGGAAAGTCCTCTCCAATAAACTTCCTGCACACAAATGCCCCTCTCAGAGTCGTTTCCTGGGGAACCCTACCTGTAACACCTCCATTAAAATGTAAGTTCTACCTTACATCTGTCTGGTTTTCAGCTATATGCCCAGGGCCTCAACAGGGCCTGGCACATAGTAGGTATTCAGTAGATAGTTGGTAAACAAATGCATAAAGTGGCAGAGCTGGTATGAGACCCAATTCTGCAAGGTTTCAGAGCTGGTGCTCTCTGCCCCGCAAACACTACCATGAAGTCATTCCCAGCTTATAACTCTGAGATCCAGATCAATTTGAAATTCTGCCCTAGCCACCGTATGCACCTGATACCAGAGAAAACTCGCAGTTAGATTAATTGAAAGAACTCATTCTCACAAATGGTGAACCTGGGAGAGCTCATGCATGGCAGTGTAATTACTTTGGTGGCATCGACACTTCAGAAGGCCCCTGGAGAGTCCAGGACCTGGCTCAGCCGGAGAGTTTCCATCTTAACTTTGAATTTCCTTGGACCTCTGTCACTTGAAGTCAAACAACATCATTTTAACGAGTTCTGAGTCTGTGAGTAATTTCTCCTTTTCTTCTGCCCTGCTACATAAACCGATATTAAAGACTAGAATATTTATCACGTTGACAGCTCCTGCCTGGTAGATTAGATTTTGTTGGGAAGGTGAGTTTTCCTCTGTGAGCGTTCAACTCTGCACCTCCTATTCTTGACTTCCACTTGAGACTCTTTGGGCATTAGCTAGCTCTACACCCAAATAAAATGGGAGGCAGCCAATGGAAATAATTGAGTATATTGGCCACCTTCACGGCAGACCATTGGGGAAACACAATCTCAGTTACTAAGCAGAAGGCCCATTCAGTTCAGGAACGATGCTGTGCCTTCTAACGACTCCTGTCACACTGACTGGATGAAAACTCACAGCATCGCAGCTTGTCTCCCAGGGATGTGTCCGCCACCCTGCTTCACCAAATCGCTAGGAAGGCTACGTGCCGTGACATCTGTCCAAATGCAGAGAGAATCAAACTCTGATTCTGCCCATCGGACATCGTTGCAAGAACATTAGTGAAAACAGTTTCCTCTCACCAGATAAACTGTCCTTGGCTTTCATGACGGATTTCCTGACTTCATCTTTGCAAAAGTCGGAGGCACAGTTGCCTTACACTGCAGGGAAGGCCAGAACTCACGCGGACGAGCGCACAGGGACACGGCGACGTTTCAGGGCAGCCACACTGCCTGTCCCACAGTCAGCGCCTGGTCACAGGTGAGGCAGAAGGCGAAAGGGACACCGAGGCGGCTCTTTCCTGGCCTCTGTTAGACACACACCTTCATTTCCCCAGTTAGAGCAGCGCCGAGTAAGGCCAGATGCCATGTCTGGGAAATTACACTGAAGGCAGCTCCGACGTCTCTGGAACCGGAGGTCAGGCTGCAGAACGAGTCATTTTATCTACAGGCCAAGCCTAGAGTTTTCCGATCACGATTTCAGGAACTGAAAGCCACACGCGGCAGGTAAAATTCAGAGGTAAACACTAGTAGTTTGAAAGAGAGAAACGTGGTGTCCTCTGCTCTACCTACTGAATTATTTCGACACCTGGGAAGACACCGCAGAAACACGGAAGAGATCAGGAATGGAAAGCAACCCCTTCCAGGGCAGCAACATTACAGTGTTGAAATGAGAATGACCCTGTGTGTTTCCAATCACCCATCCAACGGACAAAGGACCCATTTCGGGGAACCGTCTACAGATGTTCTTTGATGGCTTTGGCTTTAACAGTCAGCTGGGGGCTCAGCTTTTTATAATTTGGTTTCCCAGCAAAAGCTTCCTCCTCTCTTAGGAGGCTATTCAGCACATCTGCGATCTGCAGAATTCACTCCCGTGCAATGTGCTCATCTCACGGATGATAACTGACCACGGGAGGGAGGGAGGGAGCGTGGAGAAAGCCCCCCCAGAGCAGCCCGCAGGCCACCTCCAAACCCCTCCCTCTGTCCTCACTGCGCTGGGTCTTTGAAACCGCTGCAAACTCTTCCACTCCGTGTGCAACTGGGAATATTTCCCACTTCAGCTTTTGAACTTGTGGACATGTAATAAAACTGCTAGGTACTGTTGACCGAAGCCATTGAAACCAGACTGGCTACTCAGGAGCAGGGTGACAGGAATTAAGAGCAGAAAGGGGAAGCCCATGTCCTTTTGTGGGTCCAGGCTGGAGAGGCTTAGGAAGGGGGATGGTTTTAGAGGGGAGCCTTAGAAACAACGCGCTAAATCCCCTCTGATCCTGCCCTTAAGCTCTTTAGAAAGCGTAATCTCCAAAGATTTAGTTTCATTTTGATTACAAACAAAAAATATTTTTCTACCAGTGGTAATTAATAAAACGGAGAAAGCAGAGAAGCGGACCAGCTGATGTCCCCTCTTCTTAATTAGGGGCCCCTGACAGGGCACCGTTTCATTGGAGTATTCTGTTTTGTCCCCTCTTCTGGAGTGCCTCGCTCCACAAAAGACTGAATTTGGCTTACAGTGAAAGACATTCTATATAACACTATGTATAACAAAAAAGAAACCAAAGCAAGTTAAAGACAAATTAGTATAAAATGGCAGCACCCAGAGAGTAACTCAGTGGGTTTTAACGCCCCAATAATTTTATTACAGGGGAAAATTTGTCTCTGAAGGTCTTGACACTCAAAGGAAAGTGGACAACACAGTTACACCATTCTCATGGGGTGGGGGAAGGACAGCAGTTGTGCAGAGGAAGCTAGTTTTTTTCTAGCACTTAGTGTTCAAGAAATTTCTTACCTAGGGCTTCCTTCAGGGACACCTAATGACACAATGTCCTTTACAAAAATGCCAGCAGTAATTTAAAGGGTAGATACCTCCCCCTAAACTGTTCATGAATTTGAGTTTTGTAAAGCAAAGTGAATCGTAAAGGTGTTTGGACTGGCGGGAAAGAACACATTTTGACCTGTAAGTTATCACCTTTCCATTGATCGCTTTGTTAACTTTGGATTGGTTTTACGTGAAATTTTCTCAAAGGCCAATGTGCGTAGTGGAAAGAAAATGGCAGAAGTCAGAGATGGCCATGCAGCGTGGCCACTGGAATACTGACAGAAGGGACAGTGGATCAGGTCTGTACCTAAGGCTCATGTGGCACTGTGTGCTGCCACTTGCCCTCTGGGAGCTTCTGCTCTCAGCCAAAGGACATGCTTCAGGTAGCTGCTGTCACCTTCAGCTTGGGTCACAGAATATATCTGACCTTGACTTGAAGCTTGAATAAGACCTGCTCCAGCAGACGTGAAGCCCCATGAACAAGAAATGCATGTTTTCTACTCCTGAGATTTTGTAGTTATTTGCTACAGAGCATTGCTGTGCCCATAGCTTTCCAATACCCTGCCCTGACTACTCCACAACATCATGAGACTAAATGAGAGAATGGTCGGGGATATTATTTGCATGTCCAAATTTAACAGGTGAGTAATAATTGCGTGCTTTCTTTGATATTTATTCCAATATATGGCTTACAGAGTTTTCAGTAAATCTGTGCTGCTTGCCTGCAAATGAACTGATCCTGGGACAGTCAGAGACCCAGGAAAGTAGGGTAAAGAGCTGGGAGCAAGTGAATAGTAGAGAATGTAGTTCATTCTGCCTAGCATTAGCAGGCCTGCTAGTTGACAACTTGTATGGACCTTGTGTATGGCAATGGAAACTTTGTATATTTGGCCCATCATGAGTGGATGGGGGTGGAGCTGGGACTACTGCCTGACATGATGCAAAAGGATAATCCAGAAGAAGCTCAAAGGACTGGGACAAAATAGGCATAAGCTACCAACAGGTGTTTAAAAACTCAGGTGGAAGTCTGCTGGCCTAGTGTTAAGCATTTGATATGATCGATGCTACTTTGTTCAATCAGTAAAATCCTATATTATCTACTTGTCCTTTCCTGAAGGTAACCACAGGAGTTATAGTGATAACATCCACATGTCTGAATATTCTTATTTAACTTACTTTGGTCATCCTAGCTCAAGTTAAACACAGCAAACATTTATCAAGCGCCTACCAACAATTTCAGTGCCTACTTCCTGGGCACCTACTGTGAGCCAAAGAACACTTAGCCTCAGGGAAGCATGTAGACCACCAGATGGTTAAACATATGCCAGATTATAAAATACACAGGCCTATCCTTTATGAAGACTACGAAGTACAGATAGCACCGATGGGGACCAGGAGATGCCACCCCAAAACAGGTCACTTTGGCACAAGGATAATTTTGAGCTGAATGCATTTGAGTTCCTGATATCTTTTATCTGCCTAAAAGTGGAATCTCTCCAGAGAACTCAATTATCATAAACCCAACTCCCCTGGAGCAACTCCAATCTTCTCTTCTGGGACAACACCACTCCCAGACAGATGTCACAAACAGTTATCTCCCAGCTACTCTCCTAAAGGCCCATTTATCTTTCTAAAAGTCATCTGCTTTTCCATGAGTGCCCTTCCCAGCTCCCTTTGCCTTACCAAGCGAGTTACACACCCCGAATCTAACCACTCCTTTGAGTTCCTCAGCTCCTGGTACTCCCATGTGTTCGCAGGCTCAAAGCACACGTTAATAATCTTCTGTTGGTATTCCCCTAGCTAATCTGTCTTCTATCAATCTAGTTTACAGGGCCTCAGCTGGAGAACCTGGGAGGGTGGAAGGAAAACTCTATGTTTTCCTTCCCTTACATCACAAAGCTTATAATCTACCATATATTTCACCACATTATTTTACTTTATTTTTCCCCTTCGAGTTTCAACTTTTATTTTTATTATTTTTTAAATTAAATTTATTGGGGTGACATTGGTTAATAGGATCATATAGATTTCAAGCATACATTTCTATGATACAAGATCTGTATTTTGCACTGTGTGCCCACCACCCTAAGTCAAATCATCTTCCATATTTAGGCCACCCTCCAATCTACCACATATTTCACCATGTTATATGAAGCATGTTTGGCCTCCTTTGTTGACTAAAAAGTACAGTAATGCTGAAGGCATAAAAAACACTGACTTTAAATCATGAACTTATTATTACATGGGTTGCCTTTGTCGATATAATTTCTAGGACCAACTACTTCTTTTATTCTTTTTTTTTTTTTTAAAGATTAAAATTATTGGTGGCAACTGGTTAATAACACTATGTAAGTTTCAGGTGTACCATTCTATAATACGTAGATTGCACAGGATACCTACCACCCAAAGTCTAGTACGTCACCACATATCTCAGGGTCAGCTATTTCTCTGTGAAAATTAAATTACGGAATGAATTTAATTTAATTTTAAATGAAAATTAAATTACGGAAACACTATGTGCTAGGCACAGTCATGTGAGCATTCCAATAAACTGATCCTCACCACAATTCTTTTTTTAAAAATTACTTTTATTGATTTTAGAGAGAGAAGAAGGGAGAGGGAGAGAGAAACATGGATGTGAGAGAGAACCATCGATTGGCTGCCTCCCATATGCACCCCTACTGGGGATCAAACCCATAACCTGGGTATGTGCCTTGACTGGGAATCAAACAGGTGAGCTTTGGGTGCATGGGACGACACTCAACAGACTGAGCCACACGGGCCAGGGCCCCGATTCTTTAATATTCACTCCCCTTTACAGATCAGGAAGCAGGCTGAAGGAGGTAAAGTCAGTTGTTTAAAGACTGTTGGAGTCCAAGTGCGTTCCTTTTCTCTACGCATCCTGCAACCTTCATAGTTTATTTACTGTGCTCCATATGGTGCAGTCACTATAAAGCAAATGGCAATTGGGGGTGAAAAAAATAACTTGCCTGCCATTTCTCTTCTTCATAGCTAGAGAAAGAGTTTACTAACATCAGTGTCAATGATCATAAAGTGAAAATGTCCTAAGCCTTAAATTTGCTTTTCAAATACCAGTATTTCAGAGGCAGATTACCTGACTCCAATAATATGCCTCAAACCTGGCACTGTGTGTGCAGCGAGAGGAAATATTTTCATCTATTATAAGAGGCTGTCAGAGGAAAACATTTTCCTGATATCATACCCAGGAGAAGAGCGTGTGAGGCAACATTATCATATTTTACTGAACTTCCATATACTCCATGCAGGAAAATGTATACTTTATCTTTTGAAAAGCCTTGGTAACAAAAGGATAAAATATCCATCTAAAACTCAAAGCACATCCTAACAGCATTCATGTTAATAGCATTAAAGAGAATTCGTGGGGCTCGGAGCTCACCTGTCCATGCTCCACCCTGCGGCCTTGCCCCCCACCCCCAGCAGGGGGCAGGGGAGAGCGGAGGGGCCCCGGGGGAGCGCATCCATGTAGAAAAACTTCCTCCCAGTGAACAAGAGGTGGGGAGAAATTTCTTCTGCACAGCAAGTTAAGTACAAGCTTAGTCTAATTCGCATTTCTCTAGAATGACAAGGCATAAATTCTAGCCTCTAAGAGCCCATTTACATAAAGGTTTCAGGGCACTCTCAGAAAACAGTAAAAGGGACTTGGGAGCTGACAGTGACTCTCAGTCTTCAGAATCTCAAGAAACACAGGGAGAGGAAATGTACCAATTATTGGTAGTTGGCAGACTGGAGGCTGAGTGGATTACTCAGAGAACAAAAGTTCTACAGACATATGTCTTGGGCAAGGCAGCCTTTTGTCGGTGACTGGGAGCAGCCTTCTGATTCCCATCGGGAGTGGTCACTTAAATGGCTTCTAGACAATCCCCAGGGATCTTGCTTTAAACTTTTTGTCACAGGCTCCAATGAAACTGAAAAGCCATGCTATCTCCCGGGAAACTCACCAGAAGGCTGAAGTCCCTTCAAGGTCAGACCATTCGACCTTGGAGATACCCCAGTGCCAGGATGGGAGCCACGGTGTCATGGTTCAGCAGTGCCATCGAGAGCGGCGTGGAGTCCTGGGGGCGAGAGGAGCAGGAGCGATCCCAGCTCCACAGGCATCGGCCTCCCAGGGAGCATGTGTCACCCAGGACCATGCAAGGGGAGAGGCCCGGGAGGCCGGGGTGGCTCCCAGCAAAGGTCTTGAGTGGGGGCGCTGAGCTAAATACTGTGGCCACTGCAAGCCTTGTTCTATTCTTGGTGTGACTTGAGGGTTGAAGGTCACCTTGGAATTCTTTGCAGCCTTCACACTGGATGTGGAGACGAACAAACTTGAAATCTCCATCCGTTATCACTGTTATTATCCAGAGAAGTAAGGGCAGGCTGAGAAATGAATGGCAGGGACGTGGCAGCTTGGCCCCGTTAAATTATGCACATCGTATGAGATGACTGAAACGATGACTGCCTAGGAGAAGCAGAGACAGGCCGGTTACGCTGGCCAGTCCTTTGAGGCTCGTAACTTGAGACTTTTTTTAATTTTATTTGCTCTGAGAACTTGGAAATGTGCCTATCGGGGTTTCTGCAGTACAATTCCTGTTCTTTGGGGGAATAACCCAGAGGCAGAAACACCAAGGTGTGTGCTCATCACAAATTAAGAGAGAGAGAGCAGAAGAGAGAGAAAGCAGGTGACAGAGAAAACACTGCCACCCTCTACGCAGAGAGAAAATACACATATTTGTGTCCTAGAAATTAAAACTGTATGTCTTCCCCCTGACTCTATCGCTGCCAGATCCGGTCTATGATGCCAATAACTATCTCGGGCATTTTATGTGGTACTTTTTGTGATGCAGGATGTAGGAAAGTTAACCGCCCATTCGGAAACGGCACTCAGTGTGTGTTTGCCACCTTGCCAGGGAAGAGAGCGGCAGCCAGATAACAAAGGTGCAGGCCTACAGCACCACCTCTTAGGATAAAGCATGTGTGATGCTAGAGCCAAACAACCAGGCTGCACAGCTGAAAGTAACGGGCTGAGCTCGGTGCGCACCCGGCTCATTCCTGCAAGTTGTGCCAAGAAAACCTGCTGGAGGTCAGGGCTCTTCCGAGCCCATGCCCTCTTCTTCCTAAACCCTTGATACAGATGGAAAATATTCCTCCCCTGCCTTCAGCTTTAGTGCAACATTCTGGAAAGGAACACAGCATTGCCGTCAGACAACCTAAAGTTGAAACTCGGCTATTTTCCCTCTCATCCCTATAACTTTAGGCACATTACTTAATATTTCACTTTCCTGGTGTGTGAAATTGACCATCTCAGGCTGTTTGGGAAATTAAATGAGATAGAATACTTATGTGTAAATCGAGGGAGTAGGTATTCAGTACATTCAGCTCCTTTCTCTTCTTCCATCTATTTGTGATTTCAGGATCTGGGGCATTTTTTCCCCACTCATCTATTTATCATTTCATTCAATGAACATTTATCGAGTATTTTTTTTTTTTTTATATCATGCACTTTGCTGCGAACCAGAAGCTGTCAGCCACAGCCATAAAAATCAGAGGGCCAAAGGAGCCCGGACTGCAGGGTGAAAGCACACAATCCATGGGGGACATGGCACACCCCATGGTAACTTTCCATCCAAATAGATTTCGTTGCTCCCATCTGAATCTGCATTAAGGGGCTCCAGGTGTTAATTCACCTCTGAAAGGCGAGCAAGGTATATACCTTTTCCTGCAGCTCTATGGGTCCCGGGCTATGAAAAGGCAAATTAAAGGCCTTACCAAACGTATCGTTAGGGATGTTGGTGTAACATTTGACCTTCTCGTATCTTCGCAATCCTTTTAATTTTATATTTCTAATCACAGAAGGTAGCGATACGGGACACACAGGACCGTTCACTAGAGAGGATTAGTGAAGTCACTTATTTATCTATTATACGTGATCGCTTATTTTCCCCCATTACATTCTTCCGAGTGGGTAGCTTACAGTTATTAACTTTCAGGAAGCCCTTATACATCATAGCATCGTACCATTAAGCCTTTTGGAAATTCATCACACATCAGTATACAGATGACATTGATATCTTATTGCTATTCATTCCTCCTGGGCCGTTTTCAGCAGTTCATTTTTTATATCCCCGCAGAGCTGAAATATGGCTCACTCCAGTATCTGTCCTTTTTGTAATCGCAAAAGGAAAGCTTGGCAGTTGTCCTATATTACGCTCGAGAAAAATGCTGGTAATACTTGGAATTGATTGAGTAGCGTGGACTCAAGCCTGCCCGGCACAGGGCTATGTCCTCAATCCTATTTAGGTGGGTTTTTTTTGTTTCCCTGATTCTTACTTTTTGGATTCAGAACCCACAAAAATACTCACTAAAAGGCAATGTGTCGAATGGGCATCACTGCCTTGGAGAAGCCTAACGGCTCCTCCCCATTTCCTCCCTCTGGACTCTCAACCATGTTTATAGTATGTGTTCACGGTGTTACATGGCGTGCTGCTGGAAACAGAATCACTGACAAGAGGCTGGTGGAGGGGCTGGGCTGTGAAAGGGACACGGGCATCCCTGCCTCCGGAGTGGCGGCTTCAATTGGGAAAGAAGTTGAGCATGTTGCTTTGCGACCGCCAAGGCACTGGGCAAAATATGCACCCATATGCCAACCTTGCCTTTGCAAATATGTGATTAGAGGCAAGCAAGGAAAGCAGATTATTAAAGGAGGTCTTAGGACGACAGTAAGGAAATCCGAGTCCCATATGATCACTTCAGTGCTTCCCCTCCTGCCCAGTTAGTGGCAACTGGGCTTGGGGAGGGCAGGGTATGGGGCAGTCAGTTCGGTCCGAATGGTACTTCAGGAGGCAAAACCATGGTCACTGGACTCATTTCCTATGGATATTTGTAACAAATCTATATATATATATATATATATATATATATATATATATATTAAAAGGATTACTACAGTCAACCTAATTAACATACCCATCTCCTCACATAGTTACTTAAGTGTTGTCACCCAAATTGTACAATTGCCAGTCTTCCTAAGGCATATGAGAGGGAAGAACCTATCCCACTCTGATGCAGAAGAGTCGAGTACTGAGGACCAGGAGACAGGAAAGGAGAGTGGCAAGGAGAAAAGAGAGAGAGGGAGAGGCGAGAGAGGGGACAGAGAGAGGGACTGGAAAAGGGAGGGAATGATAAGAGGGCAAGTCAGAGAGATGGCGAAGGGGAAGGAAAACCAGGAGAGGGGGAGAGAGAGAGTTAAGGACCAAGAAGTAGCAGAGGAAAGCAAAGGCTGCCTGGCACTCACCAGAGGAGGAAAGAATGAGAAGAACTAGATGCGTCTATGAAGCACTAGAAGCCAACGGCCAGGTGTTTCCTTGGGAGACTTGCCCAATGAGTCCGCACTGGTTTTCTGGGCGACGTCAAGGGCTGCGCATTCCAAGGAACTGCGCCAAGGCAGCGAGCGGGAGTCCCCCGCCCAGAACGGGGCGAGGCAATGGCACGCGAAGACCCAGTCCCCGCACCAGGGCTTCTGCTCCGAGTCTGCTTCCCATTTGGCTAATCTTCCATCGCTTTTCAACACTGCACCAAAGCCTTCCGCTGCCTGCGAAAAGCTCTGCTCTGAGCATAAGCACAATTACCTTGGCCTCAGTTTTTCTCTTTAATTGAAGTCCTTTCTTGTAACAGTCACTTTGCCCTGAACCCTCCATTCTTGCTACTCCGAGCAAAATACCCTAAGGGAGAAAGAATCCTGCCCGTGAAACTTTGAGGAACGACTTTGATGGACAAGAGGAAGGTGCTAGTTTCTTTCAAACCATTGCTAGGGTTTAAAGGGGCTTTTCCGTTAGGAGGGTTTCCATCCCAGTCTGGGGTCAGCCTCAAACAGATCTATTCCATGTGTCCTGTGTAACCGCTGCTCATAGAGAATCAAAGCGTTTGTGGGTTGGAAGGGGGTTCCCAGGTCAAGTCAAGGTCTCAGCGGATGCTCGGGCTTGTTCTCGAGCAAGTTCTCGATCTCCAGTGGCCTTCAGGGATTCTTTTTGTGCCGGGGTTCTCAATGAAACATGGAAATCACTCACTTTTCACATAGCTTGAATTCCTATTTTGAACTGAAGTCTGGTCCAAGCCACTTGCAAACACCAGGGCTAATCGTCCGAGTCTGAGGCTACACAGGACAGGTACAATTAGAAGGCACCAGTAAGGACACCTGAAAATATTTCCCTTTCAGACAGAGAGGTGAAATTGAATCAAAAACATGTAATTCTTCCCATCTCCCTTTGTTTCTCTTCTTACGTACTCCGCTTTCTCAGTGTCTGTTCCACGAGTTAACCTGACCATCAGTACTGAGGATCCGACTGGATTATCCCTGACACTGTCTCTCAGTGAAGGTTATTCCAGGACAATGACCTCATTTATCACGGACGCAGCACCTTGTGTAGTACTATGGAATTAGGCTGAATGAGTCTCCTGGCATCTTCCCTGTGCTATTTGCTCATACCGAGCACACTACCCATTAAATTTCTCTATATTTATACATATAGTGCTTTTACAGGACATCTAGCCCCGCCTGAATCTGTGCAGCTTTTTATAAATATATACCTGAGAGCAAAGCTTTACCTTTACGCCTTCTGAATTTCAACCTTTCGGATTGGGGATGATGGCGCGGTGGTTCTGAATTCTAATCCTGTCATCCAAAGAATTAGAATCCCTTCACCTCTCAACATACAGGCTGCTGATTCCAAAGTGAGCATCAGTCCCTTTGACAGAGAAAGTCAAGTGGGGGTTCTGTTTTCTTGAAAACAGCAACAACATCTCTGGTGGTAGTTGCCATGGTCTACATGTCTGTGTCTCCCCAAAATTCACGTGTTGAAATCCTAACCCCCAAGGTGGTGGTGTTGAAAGGAAGGACCTTTGGGAGATGCTTAGGTCAGAAGGGCAGAGCCCTTGTGATCAGGGCCCTATAAAAGAGGCCCCATGGAGCTCCCTGGTCCCTTCCACCGTGTGAGGCCCGAGGGAAGGCTCCAGCTCTGAACCAGGACGCAGGCTCTCGGCAGAATGCGAGGATGCTGGTGCCTTGACTTTAGACTTCCCAGCCTCCAGCACCGTGAGAGATAAATTTCCGTTCTTTATAAGCGTCTTAGTCTGTGGTAGTTTGTTACAGCAGCCCAGGTGGACTAAGGCAGTGTAATAATTCTTTTCTCTGAAACCACTTTTACAGTTTACTCTCTCTCCATGTCCTTGGCTCCCAGCCCTTTCTCTCACATCTCTTACCTGCCATCTAAAAACATCATTTCTCGAAAAACTCCCTGGAGCCACATCTGCATCTTTAGCGCCTACCAGTTGCTTTTTTTGTAGCATCATTTGTAATTGTCTTACCATAATTTCATTTTTAAGAGCTTCCCAATCCTCTAGAGTTATCCTCGATGAGGCAATGAGACCACATCTATTTTAACGATGCTATTTCTAACATCTGCCTTTGGAAGGCTCAGGAGCCACGCCTGGCACTTTTTCTAACCTTGGTCACCATGTCTTCTAAGATGACACATCCACTACCTCCCAGAGAACTACTGTCCATTCCACACCACGCAGCTGCTTTTCCTTGTTGGTTAGAATTAAATCCAAATAAAAGTCTCTTTCCTGCTTTCTTCTGAGAAAGGATATTATCGATATGGCGAGGCAAGGCATTTATCAAACCACAAAATACAGATGAGTACAAACTCCATTCACTTCTTCAATGACTCTTAAAAATCTACTCTGTCCCACAAATACACATAAAATCTTATGGAACCATTTCCATCCCCAAGCGTCAGTGTAGCAAGACCCATGCATGGTACTTAAAGACAGCTAATGAGTTCCAAATGGATAAGAATACTTACCTGTGCAAGTTTCATATCAGTCACCCAATAAAACCCAGCACTGCGGCAACCTATGTAGGTGGCAAAATGGATCCATCTCTATTCTTTGCTTCTGTGGCACACATAGAGCCAGAACATCTAACACTGAGAGTCCCTCCTGTCAACTATATTTCATTCTACATACTTTTCCATGGTAGCTCATATTCTAGCACCTCCCTAAAGCCTGGTTCACCAACCCAACTTGTTGGCCCCATTAAAATGAATGCCAAATTGATTGATTGATTTGCTAATTAATCATTTCCCTGTTTCCTTAGTATCTATTCTGCTATTATCTCAAATAGTTATTTAAATCAGTTGTTGCCATTTAACTTTTGTACCTCTATACTTTCTCCCCTGATATAACATAAAACCTCACTCATAAAAGGTTTCAGAACATACTTAGGAATTGCAATGATTTATTGTGGTCAACTAAATTTTGCTGTCAGGTTCATGGGGAAAAGTAAAAATAGAGAAGTGGTAAAAATTTTAAGCCACAAACCAATTCATATGTCTTATTTTTTTCCAACTTAGTATTTCACCATGTTTTAGGGAAATTACTAACAAACCTGAACATTAGTTTCTAGTGACAAATTCTTTGATTAGCGAGGTTACTTTCCTCATCATGGGACTTTCCTATATTTTCCCCATCATAAGTCAATGCAACTTTTGACTAATTCCACAAAACCCCTTTCCTTGATAATCAGGGGTAATCATGGTTCAACTCAAATCAACCAGCATGATCATAGATGACTCCAGGGGTATAAAATAAAAATATAAAAGCACATTTATCTTGAGGCGCTCTTAATCTGATAGGAAGAGAGAAGGCAAGTAAGACTACAGGCCAAGTTCCAGGTCCTAAAAGAAATACAAACAAGGTACTTAAGGTTTTATCCATAAGAGCTCTATGTGTCGGGAACTGGATAAAAAAATACTTCCCATTAAGAAAAAAACAAACACTGCTTAACAACTACCATTGGACGTAAGCAACTTAAAAGGCAGAAGAACTCTCACTGCTTAAGTAAAATGAATATCCTCTATTATACCCAAGACACAACATGTTTTATTCTCATCTGACTATTATTACTCTTTGTACTTTTGTGAGCAGGTTGAATTTCGGCCCTCGCTCATGCTCAGAAGAGCCCTCAGTTCATCAGCCGAGCTTATAGCAGGTCAAACACGTTAAAACAAACGCAGTAACACAGGGCAGGGACTGTGGCGGAGCTGCTGCGTGGGTTTGTAAATAAGCAACATTTAAACGCGGGCAGGAGTAACGCTCACGCACAAAGATGCGACATAAAACACATAACGCCTGGGATGCATTTAACATGCGGATACCCACCTGATCTCAGGCTTCAAAATGTGGCACCTCGCTGAAGCCCACACAGCCTCCAGTCTCGCGGGGAGGCTTTGAAGCCTTTTGAGTTGGGTACGCATTTCTTCAAGGCAAAACTAAATTCAGAGCAGTGATCTGAATCCTCACTTCCAAAATAAGGCTCCAACGCATTAAAAATCACCTTTTAAACGGCCCGCCAGCGTGTTTTCGCTAGTGTCTATCAGTTTAGGCATTTCACTACCAGTTATTTCCCCTGCTAACCTTCTGTGTGTTTTTCCCACCTTTCACAAATGCAAAGGGACCCATCAGACAGTTCTCAGCTCTTCAAACAGCTGACAACACAAATCCTGCCAGATATAAATATTTACATCGTCAAAAGTAAATGTTTCCAAAATTCCAAACTCCAATGCATTTGAAAATTGCCTTGGATCAGGTACACTTTACGGAATAGAGAATTTAAAAAAAAATAAATCACTTGTCAGCACCAAAATACATCAAAATAAGAGTGATTTTTACCACCAGGCTTTCTCTCAGTTCCTTCTTTCCCAATACACTTTAGGGGGGATGCTGTCTTGAAATTAGGTTGTTGTTGTTTTTTTTTCTTTTATATCACATTTTCCTCTAAGATGGTGTATTGGAAAGTGAAAATTATATATCCATTATTTATGTTAGCTCGCCACCTTTCCCATCCCACTCTAAATATACCCTTTACCTAAAAACACTTTAAATGCTTGCCAAAACTCTTAGGAAAAAGGCCCAGTTCCTAACAGCCTCAGGATCCGGCCTCTGCCTTTCTCCTCCATCCACACGTCCCCACCGCCTCCTCTTTGGTCTCTGTGTTTCAGCCTTGCTGACCACCTTTCAGATAATTTCTGGAAACCAGTTGCCAACCCTCATTCTGCTTTGGGCTTTTCCCTTTGCCTGGAATACAATTATTCCCTCCATCACCCTCTCTAAGAAAGAAAGACAAATTGAGTATTTCGTTAAAATGGCCACTTGCCCTTCTTAGATACTGGTCAGTGAACTTATCTATCCTCATGACTTGACTTGAATGATCCCCTTTTTTAGAGAGAGGTGTATGTAGAACCCACAACATGTTCCTTTTGGGGATTGTAAAAATAACACTGAAAATGGAACAATAATTAGGCCAGGTTAGTTTTCTATGGAAAAAGAGCTATAAACTACATCAGCTACATAGGACCTTGCCACAGAAATGCTTCCCAAGTTATATTTAAAATAGTACACAGATACCACATAGCTAAACAGTCTTAGCTACATGCAAGGTCTGTTATAACCTGCGTTATGACCTAAGCCAAGGTTATTAACAACACTTTAATTAGTCATTAGATTTGGGGGGGTGACAGTTATGTGATAAAAGAAAAATATATTCCAATAGATCAGAAGGGAAACAAATTACTTATAAGCTCCATGGTAAGTAAGGTGAACAGACTGCATACATGGAGGAGAGAGCAGAGTCCAAGGAACCCAAGCCCTGGAGAACCAGCCACCCATAGTAACAAAAGTTGTCCATAACTGTAACCCCAATCAATGTCTTGCTCACCAATGATCTTCCATTCTTTTGAGTTCCCAACAGCTAAGTCACCGTCAAACACAATTTTCTGTGAGTGCATTTTCCCCCCACCTTCAACAATCTTCTCAATGGTAAAAGGTGCCAAGTAGAAATGAACCAGCAAGAGAAATGCTGGATTCCAGTGATGAGAAGATGCCATGGGCATCATGTGATGCCCCTCCATAAGTAAAGGAGGAGCCCATCATGGGGGCGGGGGAGGAGAGGGATGCTGGTGTGAGACCCACAGGGCACAGCTCAGCATTTCTGTGCAGGAGCTAGGATTCTCAGCCAGCAGGATGCTTCGAGGAAGATGAATTATTGATTTTCTTGTAAATCATCTAGGGTGATTTTTGTTTGTTTTTCTTTCCAGGATGATAAACGTCTGATTTTACTTTTGTGGAAAATTTTATTTTCGCTTTGTTCAGGTTAAAAGAAGTCCCAGTATAGAGGTTTCTGGGGGAAAGGATTTTCCCAGCATGATACACAGAGGAGGCAACTCTGTGCTCTGACCTTCATGGGGTATGAAGGGCTAGAAACTCAGGCAACCTCCAGGGGGTGCAAAGTAATTAGAAATGCGAGGGTCTGACTAGCGAGGGAGAAAAAGCACAGTTTAGACCTAATTCTATGTGCTGGCAGAAGGCCTGAGGTCTGTGGTATTATTCCCCGGTAAGAAGACAAACTCATCACAGAGATGGAGGCCTGGAGGGTTGGTTTTCAGAATCAGCATTGCCACCCCCTCCCCCCTCAACTTCACAATGGAAGCAACAGGACTGCTTACCTTCCTGCCCCCGGTGTTGATGCGAAGGGGCGTCAGAAAGGGGTCGAAGATCATGTGGCTGGTCTCTATGTTGACCGGCGACTGCCGTTTCCCCACAGAGCAAAGATTCCAAGCTGAGTTCACCAATCCCCAGAAAGAAGGAACTAGAAACGAAAAGAAATCGTAGAGTCAGGCTGGGTGGAAGGGTGGGGAAACAACATAGCAAGAGCTACGGTACAAAAGTGATAAGAGCAAAGCGTCATCCATAGAGATCCTTGGGTGTTGCTATGGTCTTTTCCTGGCCTGAATCTTAGTCAGTTTCTCTAAGTCCTACCTTCATGATCTTTCAGATCAGATTTTCTTATGTCAGACCCGTTCATCCTGTGGCCCCTTGGATGAGTAGTTAGCACCGATGCCTCAGTGGGAAGGTGGCATAGTCAACCTCATCATACTTGCAACATGTCTGAGGTACACCAAATATTTAGCAATTCCTGAGTTGATTCCAAATGCTTTCCCATTTGGCAGGAATACGTGAGAATCGACCTTGTCTTATCTAGCAGAAAGTGGCATTTGATATATACAAGGTGATATTCTGGGGGTTGTCAAGATCAAACCGAGGGAATGAATTATTTTTATGACCCTCAATCAATGCTAGACAGGGGCTTGGCAACTTGACTTTGTTTAGTCCAGCACCGTGTCATTAAGCTAATGTATCAGCAGCTGAAGAATTTGTTCATTTGATAGGCAGAAAAAAATGACATTGCGTGCTGAGTACAAACATCCAAAGGGAAACTGTCTACTCATCTTCAGTATCACATTAAAATATCTATTGATATAAACTTCAATGGCAATTTCCAGGCCTACTTTATTTTGTTTAAGAAAGTTAGCAGAGCAGGGGTAAGCCAATCTACTAATTTTATGTCAGTGAAGATCAGAGACTGTATCTTCAGCTTTTCCAGCCCCTCTCAGGATCTCCATTGAGGCTCGGGACACATATGTTCTCCATATGCCCCTGAGATTATGTAACTATCATTCGCTCATCCACCCACAGCATCCATCAGCAGTGTAGTGAATTCGCATCCTGCGTCCAGCCCTGATTTATGCTGAATTGTGAGGAAGGCAGATGCACCTAAGAACAAGGACCACACTGCAGGCAGGGGTCTGAGGTTAAGTGGAGGGGCACCAAACCCTGCAGCAGTGCACATGGAGCCAGGGACTGATTCCTCCGGATGAGGAACCTAACAGTCGAATCACAGCCCTCTCAAATGCACCTGTCCCTCTCCGGGACTCAATCTCAGTAAAGGCCTTTCACTTACGGCAGCTGTCCTTCCTGATTATGTCACGCCTGGAGAAAGCCAAGGCAAGAGGGGAGGCTGGCAAATCCCATCTAAATCCAAAATTTGATGACCCTTTTATTTGTTACAGGCGACTGTTGGGCAGAAGGGGGAGAAATATTAAAAAGGAGGTCCTTGGGTTCTTAGGAGAATGTTTCCATGGCAAACTATGGGCTTCGCTGTGAAATATGGCAAACGCCTAATCTGGTTTAGCCCATTCCAATAAGCCTCTGGTGGTTACTTCCCTTTAGGTTAAAGAGCCTGAGTTGGCTTCCCTGTCGTTACAGATTTTCAAAATGGCATCAATGGCCAGAGTTCCAGGGGACAGATGAGAACAAGGACTGGAAGGAAGAGTAGAGAGAAGAACACATGTGTTTTCTTCGCACTCTTGCTTCCCAACATCGCTTGAGCTGTTATCACGACAAGTCACTTAACATCTTTAGAAGGTGCCACACCCTGGAAAAATTATGATAATTAAGAAAGCTTTTGCATTAAAGTTTTATTTTAAAAAATTATATAAACGTCTGTCTTCTCTAAGCTGCTTTATTAAAATCACCAATTTAACCCTACACGCAAGTCCTCAATCATTTCCAGTTTATTATGAAAATAGAGCTTCCATCAGGGCATGCTCCTACTCGTTTGTCAGGGATGCACATAAAGGTGGCAAATGTGAAGGTGCCAGGGATTTTCCAGTCATGGCACTGCCACAAACGAGCTGTGTGACTTTAGAGAAGTCATGAGTCTCTTAGGCATTGGTGGCTCTCTACAGTCCCCGTGGTAGGCTGAATAACAGCCCCCCTTCGAAGTCTGCCCACGTCCTAACTCCAGAACCTGTGAATGTTACCTTAGTACTAAAAGGTACTTTGCAGAAATGATTAAATTAGGAATCTAAAATGAGTAGATTATCCTGGATTGTTTGGGTGGGTCCAACATCATTACAAGGGTCTTTTTTTTTTTTTTTTTTTAAGAGCGGTGAAGGAGGTCAGGGATAGAAAAGATTTAAGGATGAAGAGAGAGGTCAGAGCACAGAAGATACAGGATTTGACGATGAGGGAAGGGGCCATGAGCCAAGGAACGCCGGTGGCCTCCAGAAGCTGCAACAGGTGAAGCAACAGAGTCTTCCCCTAGAGCTTCCAGAAGGATCGATGGCCAGCTGACACTGATTTTAACCCCATGAGACTCGTTTCTGACCTCCCACCTCCAGAACTGTAAGATAATAAATGTGTGTTGTTTTAAGCCACTAAACTGGGATTATTTGAAATAGTTTAAATAGGAAACTAATACAACCCCCTTTATCTTTAAAACTCTGCAAGACAATGCTCTCTTTGGCAATCAGGCCATCCAAGATGTCTGGGGGGTGGTCTTCCCTGGGAGGCAGCTGCATGAGAAATGAAGTTACAGGCTGGTGCGCGTTGCCTTTCATCTACCCCCATGAAAACCATCAACAAAATAATTCCAACCCTATAAACGGGTTGCGAGGCTGCTGTTACACAGCAGCGTGGGTAGGCAGACGCCGCTGCGCCTCACTAACAAACCGCACCCCTCAAAGCACCCCCATGAAAACACAACCGGCAGAAACTTTATGCGAACATCTGCCCTGGCTTTTATTGGGCATGGCGCTCTTTATGACAAACAGTTTCTGGGTTTTATATCCCCACTTCCCGATCAAGGCCTGTGTCTCTCGTTCTAAACACCTGCTCAGCCAGCCCAGGGATAGCTGAGAAACGCTCGCCCCTGCTCAGCTGCGCCCCTCATTAGCTCCCCTCCTGAAGGGCTTATCTAAGTTTATTTTCCCCTGGAATGCTGATCTGAAATCAGCCATAAGTTAATAGTCTTTTCAGAAATAGATGCCACCTTAGAGATGGTCTGATCGAAATGGATACAGGAAATCGAGGCCATGAAGGCAGGGAATCAAGTCCTCAACCTAAGGCCACACAGCCAGGTAGAGACAGGGAAGGGCAGAGGAAAGGCCCGGGTCTCGGCTCCACACTTGAACGCACCATGGTAGCCACGGAGTTTCAGAGCTCACGGGTGCACTGTAAACCTTCGGCTACCATTTTTCTTTTGGAAAATTGAGAGTAAGTAACATAAGTGCTTATTTTCAAGTTAAAATAAATTTCAAGTGCAAAGATTCAAATCAAACTGTTTTCATTGTCAACCATCCCAGATAAAGTTAGGATTTTAAGAAAAGCCACGGAACTTCGGCTGGATAGCAAAAAAGGCTTTAATTCAGGCAGGAGAGCATATGTTTGGGTCTCCTTTGTAGGAGAGGGTCCCCGAGGAGACCTGATGGGGATGACTGCTCATGAAGAGCTGCTCCAGAGCTTGTGTCCCGGGGCCAGCTGGACTGGGCAAGGTTCTCCTCCGGATGAGAGAAGTCAATGCTCTCAGAATGGGTGTTAAGTGTTGGGACAATAATTAAGGTGTCAAAGGTCGTTCAGGGACCTTAGATGTGAGATGGACCAGAAATAGGTCTGCAGATGTGGTGTAATCCAGGTTCTAGGGAAATGCTTCAGGAGGAAGGCTGTGAAAACAGAGGGCTTGGAGGGCCCATGCTTATTGGGGCATGGGAGTGAGCCAGCAAGCTTTTCATGAAGATCAAGGCTGAACATAAGAACCAGGGCTTCAAGATTTAAAGGAAGAAGCACTCCCTCTCCCTGGCCAAACAGCTTAGTTAGCTGGAGCATCGACCTGATGCACCAGGGTTGCGAGTTCGCTCCCTAGTCAGGGCACATACAAGAATCAACCAATAAATGCATTAGTAAGTGGGACAATAAATTGATGTTTCTCTCTCTCTCTTTCCCTTCCTCTCTCTCTCTAAAATGAATTAAAATTTTTTTAAAAAAACACAAAACACTCCCTCTGGATTTGTACAGAACTCCGGGTTATCCCCAGGGTTCTGACACTTAACTCTCCTCCACATGATCGATCCTTTGGGTTATAAACACCCCACATCTCTGGGAGCGGAATGCTATGGCACTGCTTCTATTTCCAAATGTAGACAACCATTGTTGCACAATTTTTTTCTTAGTTTTCACGGCTGACCCAATACATCAAAATTTTAAACTTTGTCATTTTTTAAAACAACACATATTGTGGCTTATTAGCTAATGCTGTGCCTATTTCTGTCTCAACTGATACAACTTACTGTTGAGAAAAAATGTAAATATAAAGTAAAATTGAGTGAGAATCACTCTAATTAATGGACAACTGGTCTGACAACGTTTGAAAGGGATCATCCCTGGCATCCTTTCCACACAATCCTCTAATTTACATATAAACCAGAACACACAACAGACCTGGATGTTTTTGCAAATTAATTTCCACTGAGCCTAAACAATGGAACTTAACGGCTGAATCACAGCTATGTGTTCTCATGCCAAAACATTTCCCCATGACAATGTTGTCAATCTACCCGAAACCATAAATCCCACATGGTCTCTTGGCTCTCGGTCCAGTGAACTATGAAAGAGGCTCAGTGACTGTGATTTCAGCTGCTGAAAACACGAGCCTTGTAAAACCCAGAGCAAAACCTCTCAGCTGCTTGTTCAAAATAAACAAAGGAGCTCAGTTTAGTTTATTAACACATCATGGTAACCCCCAGACAAAGAGAAAAAAGTTCTCACCAAAATAAGAAATAGGTCTGGAGAGCAAGGAACCAGAGGAATCAAGTATGACACTGAGAGTTATAATTTGCCCCAATGACATTTTTATCCTACAGAAGATGCTCCAAAGTCAGTCTAAGCTTTTAGGCATCCTCCTTGTTCATTTGTCCTGAATTGTCATTTGTCATCTCAGCAGACTCTGCAGAGACCACGCTGTTGTGGACAGGGAGTCAGGCACTCAGAATTAATTTATACAGCTTATGTGAATTTGCTAAATTCTATGGGAACAAGACAAACTCAGTTAAAAAGTGTTTACTGACAGCCTAGGACATGCCAGGCATTAGGCTGGACACTGACGATTCACTGTGCAGCAAATATTTACTGAGGGCCTACTATGGGCCAGGCACTGCCATCAGTTCTGGGCAGTCAATAATGAATGAAACTCACGTGGTTCCTGCTTGTCAGGGATCTTGCCGTGTAGAGGGGAATACGGGAAGTATTGTTTATCTCCAAGTTTATATACATGTATCTATGTAATTGGGACTTTTGGTAAGCATGCTGTAGAGAAAATCAAGATGATGATGAATTACAGAATAAAGCACAGATGGGGACATAAGCCAGGTAGAATGGTCAAAGATATCAAGGATAATTTGTCTGAAAGTGACATCTGATATACCCCAGGAGACCGAGGAGTCTCTCCTGAACAGTGGCAGGGAAAGAAATGTTCGAGGAGGAGAAGAGCTTGGTATGGTCCAAGGAACTGAGAAGAAGCCAGTTAACTTGAACTTGATGAACCAGACAAGAAGAAAAGTGAGATGAGATGAGGCTGGCCAGGTAACCCAAGCACAGATGTTCAGGGCTCTGCAGACCACAGTAAGAAGTTCACATTTTACTCTAATGCATTTAGAAAGAACTGAGAGTTTTAGGCAAGGAGGGATCATGCTCTGATTTATGAATTAAAAGCATGTCTCTGCTTTGGCGGGAATACAGCCAAGAGTGAGCATGACAGTCCTTGGAGTAGTTTGAGTGGGAAAAGAATTAGTTCCCAAGCAATAGTTGGATTTTTATGTGAAATTAATCCTATTGCTTGGGGTTTGTTTAAATTCTATCTCAAAGGCATAACTAATTGAATATTTTAAAAACAATTCTCTTCAACATGGGTGCCAATAAAATAGCATTTTTCTAGGATCCAGTGAGTGCCCTATAAGTCAGCATTCGAAGCAAGAAATATTTTTGTGAAGAGACAGCTGAGGCAATCTAGTCTTGCTTTCAAGCAATAAACTATGTCCCCAACTTTTGGCCAAAGGAAAGCAAATGAAAGTTGGGGAAATGAACACTGGCATGAATCATATCTTCAGTGAATTCAATCCTACAAATAAAGCCTTTTCCACTTCAATATAGCAATCTCTCCTTTAGGGTCATAAAGCATATGAATACATTTGAAACAAGAACTCATATCCTTCCCTTGCTCTTTTCCTTACCAATGCTGATCCACTGTCTCTCCCCCTTTTTCTCAACTGTAATAAATCCATACTTTGAGCTACTATTAATGAGCATGTGTAAAATACCCACTGCTGCGGGCGTTTGGCCCTTTGAGGACTTCAGATTTATTTCATAGGGGGAGGTGGCTGGGACTGTCTCCTTCACTGCTGGATTCTTCTTCCATTGCTAACTAGGGCTCCCCACTCTCTCCACTGGAACACAGAAGGGGCTGAAGATATCCTATTTAACACACCCTCATTAATTTGTACATTTATCTAAAAAAATTAAAAGGACATCTCAAATAAGCCATATAAAAATGGCCCCACTCTTAAGGACACCATGTATACTGGGAAGATGGGGAAGCTAACAAAGAGTTCTAACAAACCATGGTGAGTGTTATAATTAAGGTGTGTGCATCTTAAAGCATAAATGCAGAGAGGCGAGTGAAGTGACCCCCCCGATCCTTCTCTCAAGCGCTAGTATAAGACCTCCTAGTAGAGGAGATTATTTGGGTTCAGCCTGAAAGCATGACCTCAGGCTGCAAGTTGTAAATGTCTTATAACCAGTTAAAAAGACTATAAAGTTCTCCCTCACATGGACAGGCATGCATTTCCTAGCAACCAAGGCCAATCATCACTGGGATTTGAATAACTGTTATGCAGGAGGAATTTAAGCCACTGGATCTTCTGACACCTCCAACCTGAAGAGTAACTATCATGTAGGAGAAAGATCATGCGCTATCATATTTTCACCTTGAGCACGTGGCTGAACTTCTACAGTCTTACTTTCTCCATCTATAAAATGGGGGTGATGGTTACTTCACAGAGTTGTTGGGAAGATTAAGGGAGAACGTGTTTATAAAAGCTCTAGCTTAATGTCGTTTCTATAAGTGTTCAAGGAATGTCATAGAGGGAGCTGAGTGAGGGGATGCTGGGGAATGGTGTGGCCACCAGCACTGTGATTCCATCGCTGTAGCATTTCAGAGATGAAAAGGGCAAAGGATCCGGGGGGGGGGGGGGGGGGCAGCTTTCAGATGCCCACACAACCTGGATTCAGAGCAGGGAGCAGTCTAGGTCATAGGACTGACCACTTAATTTCATACTTTTAATGAGCCCCATGCAATTATTTCTTGGATCCATAACTCTCAGTGTCTGAATAAATGGACGGAGTGAGCCCAAGATTTATTTATTTATTTTTTAAAATATATCTTTATTGATTTCAGAGAGAGGAAAGGAGAGGGAGAGAGAGATAGAAACATCAATGATGAGAGAGTCATTGATCAGCTGCAGCCTGCAACCCTGGCATGTGCCCTGACCGGAATCGAACCCCGATCGCCTGGATCCTAGGTCAATGCTCAACCGCTGAGCCACGCCCGGCCGGGAGCGCCCAAGATTTAAACAAACAAACAAAAACAACTGAAAAGTGGTAAAATCAGGATTCAAGACTCAGACTGTCTGGCCCAGATCCTTGATCTTAACTCCTGTATCATATTTCCTTTCCATCCTGGTGCACTGACTTGGGCCTCACACGTTTTCTCTTGAGCTCCCGTCTCATTTGTAAAATCAAGATCACAAGAAGATACACTTCCCTGGATACTTGTGTCCATCTAAGTGACAGTAAAAATGAAAAAGACAAAAATAGCAACAACCATCACAGCCTGTTCTGTTTACTGACCGAGTCATGGATGATGCCACCGGAGGTAGACGGGAAATTATTCATAACTGTAGTCCTCAAAGAGGGGTATTATTTGTCCCATTGCACAGAGGTGGCACTGAAGCTCTGGACACGGAGTAACTTAACCAAGGACATTTAAACTGTACATAGCTGAGCTGCTGACCTAAACACAGGTCTGACCTCATCCATTCCTCACATCCAGCACAGAACTGAGCTGAACGAAGCTGCCAGCACTGTTTTCTCTATATTTTGTTTTCTCAAAGTTCACATGCCAGTGAATCAGGATGACTTGTTTTTGTGAACACAGGAAGTCATAAAACAAAGTCTGGATTATGTAGGCATTACGCCCTGTGTGCAGGCTTTAGGTTTAAGATTTAGCCTAACAATGGTGTTAAGCATTATCCGATTGTATCTGGGTGGACTTTTTTCTTGCCCTGTGTAATTACTGGTGATTTAGATGAAATTTGAAATTAGTTTATTGGAGCTGGTAATTGAGACCGCAAAGAGAAGAGCGTCTCGATGCATGTCAATAAACCAGCCCATTAATTACTTCCACCTACTCAACTTTGAAAAAAATGAGTAGGCTGATGCCTCTGGATAACCACAGCACCTGCCTGAAGTTTATACAAAAACTGCATCCTCTTGGTTTCAAGAAGCACATCTCAGTAGTGCTGGAACCAGCTGGGGTGGGAGATCAAACACCACGTGAAGAGAACAGAGCCGCTGAAGGTAGGTGATCTGCTTCAGCCTCCGGGAATTTTGAAAAGTTCACCACACAGTGCCGGGCAACGGTGTCCCACAGATTCAAACATGTGGTGAAACATTTAAAAATCCACATCTACATATTTTGAAATATACTGTCCTTTACCTATTCGAGTATGTAAATACTCCCTCTCTCCCCCTAATTCTCACTACCTTTGTGTGCACAAAATTATCCCCTTCTACAAATGCCAAAAGTAGGCAAACGATGAAAGCTCTGCTCCTCAGATTCCCCAGATGTATGTGGAGATCAGCTGAGCACTAGCCTCACAGCCCGTCTCAGTGGTATCAGCCTTCTGCAATTTCTCACTGTGTTCACATTTGTATAATCCTACAGAAAGCTCCAGCTGTTCCAGTCTGTCTTGAGTTTGACAGGTATTTAGGGCATTTTCTTTATCATTTTAAAAAATAACAGGGTTCAGTTATCTTCATGATACATTAGGAGAAATAATCCTCATGTGATCACTGAGTCCTGGGGCCCAAACACAATAGAATCAGTCACTGAACAGAGAATAAAAACGCACATGATCTGTTAGTCTTTCCCCAATTTTGTGCTGGGATGGATTGTCCAATAAGTCTGCAGCGTATTTGCTATGAAGATGCCAGATTTAGCTTCTATAATACACTGACGTAACCAAGACACTCATCTTCCCTTAACTTTCTTATTTGAGTTTTGCATCAACGAGCTTCCTCTTAGCAGGTGAGAAAACATAGGCATCTCGCTAACTAGGTTTCTATCATCCCCAAAATCTTACCAACAATCAAATCTGGGTGAGTTCTTTGTTTAGAAATGCTCCTGTCCAACCTACTTACCACTAGCCTAGTCCAGGTTCCCACTTCCACACACCTTCATTTCTGCAACAATTCCTTAGGTAAGTTCCCTGGCTCCAGGGTCAGTTCCACATCACATGAGAGCTTGGCAAAGATGAGTCAGGGCTGGAAGCTGGGTTAGATCCATGGTCCACAACAGAATTTAGTGCACAGCAAAGGTCAGGATTAGGTTACTCTAGACCTGTGTTTCCTTGTAGCCCTAGAGTTCGGATTTGATGCCACCATTCTATCCCCAGTTCCCATTCTTACCTGTGGCACAGAGTACGCACTTGACAACTATTTATCCAATAGTTAAACGGACACATGGATGTACAGATGAGAGAGCAGGACCGTGCTCCCTGCTTTGCATGCCATATCCTCCCCAGTGCTTGGCATGTTACAGTGTTTCAGTACAATTTGCTGGACGAATGAAAGTACATCATTCTGCTTCATTTCCATACTCTCAGCAACACACTGTACTCATTCCTACTTCTGAGCTTCTTTCTCCCCAGATTCACTAAGGTATGACTGACAAATGAAAATTGTATATATTTAGGCTGTACGTGATTTTTAAGGTATACAGTGTGACGATTTAATATATGTATACATTGTAAAATGATTATCCACAACCATTAATTATCATTAACATATTCACATAATTAACTTTTTGTTTTGTGGTGTGAACGATTAAGATCTACTTTCTTAGCAAATTTCAAGTATAAAATACAGTATTATTAACTACATGCATTGCATTAGATCCCCAGAACTTATTCATCTTATAACTGAAAGTGTATACCCTTTGACTGACATGTCCCCATTCCTCACTCTCCAGCCCATGGCAAACACCATTCTGCTCTCTGGTTCTATGAGTCTGAATTTTTAGATTCCACAGTTATGTTCTTGTTTTCCCTTGACCATGCCCTAGTGAAATCCTACACATCCTGCAATCCCTAACTAGAAATTCCAATCCCTCTACTATTTCTAGAGAAGCTGGTTAGATGCCAGACCATTTTGCGTGGGTACCTTCTTTGGTGCTTTGCAAATGCATTACTATCATTTCCTAAGTAGAAGTGAGCACCTCAAGATCAGGAACTTGAACACAGCATAGCACCTGATGACAGGGCCTAAGTCTATGAAAGATGATTCATAAAGCAATTGACCAAGATTAAATCTCTCTAAGGGGCTTTTAAAGAAAAGCATTTGTATTTGAAGACACAGGCAGTGAAATGGATTTAGTGATATCCTGACACTCCTCACCAATCAGCGCTCACACATGTGCCTAGTCCTATGAAGCTCCTTACAGTTCCACTAGCATGCCTTGTCCGCCATGGTTCTACTGCCTATAATGCCCTTCCCAGCTGCCGGTGCAGAGAGCACATCCTCATCTTTCAAGATGCAGGTCAAGAAACCCCTCTAAGAAGCTTTCCTCACCAGCTACTCCCTCTACTTTCCACTCTTCTGATGGAGTCACATGTCCTATTCCCGTGCAACTTGGGCACTCCTCTATTCTAATACTCGCATGTTGTTATTTTGTACATTCCTGTCTCCCCAGCTACAGTGGTCATTTCTTGAAAGCAGACTTCTGTCTCTAAATCATCATTGTTAAGCACAGTGCCCAGTATATAGCAAATTTACAGGCAATGTTGGAATTAGATAAAAAAATGGATAAAATGTAGTGAAAACCTGATATACATTAACGGAGGAAGAGGCAAACAGTGAGGAGTGGAGTGGACCATCATTTTACTGAGCATCTACTTTGTGACAGGCCCAGTATCAGACATTTTCTCAGGATGTCTATTTAATGTCTAATGACTCTCCCTAGATGAAGTAGAAGATAAGGCCTGATTCCAGGGACATGGTCTTATTTATCCAGGTTGTGAAGCATGAACACCAGCCACAGCGGGGATTTGATAGCATTCTTACCAAGGCAAAAATCCAAAGAAGGTTACTAGACGGCATAAGGAAAAAATAATAATTCAAGATGCAATATCAAAGGAAGAAAGTGGCCGATTGTGAAGGTTTGCAGTAGGCAGTAAGAACGGGAATAAATGAATTTCATGAGTAGAACAGTAAGGAGACAGAGAAGTATTTTATTAATTTCTATGTCCATGAACATGGTATGCTCTGAGCTTTTAGAAACATAGCCCTGGGTCAGACATTTTATTCATCCTTATGCTAATCACGTAAGGTAGATTGAAGGCAGCATCAAATGATCAGATTGGAAAAAAAAGTAAAATGGTACCACCCCAGGAGACCCTGACATTTGGTCACTATGGCTTTAAAACATAAAAGAATGCTACTCATGCTGGTACTTACGTTTCTATTTATAAAGGCATGTCTCATTTCCCCACAGCCCCATATGAAGATTCAATGATTAATGAATGTCAAAGTGCTTTGTAAACTGTTACACATTTTTAATTATTCATATTTACATTGCAATATGCTTACAAATGATCAGCACCCTCTTGCTCAGCTGGGTGTCAGCATTTCAGTACCATTTTGCTCTCCTGGCAGAACTCAAGTTCATGTACTAAATACAAGAAACGGATCTTTGCCGTGATGCTTGCCCAAACAGATAGCATGGATGTTTTCCTTTATTGCTGTTTCCGAAGGAAAAAGCGAGGCAATTAAGAAATCATACTCCAACTTGCAGCCTCCCCAGGAGATCTGGGGCAATGTAGCAAAAGAAGTTCATGCTGATCTAAGGGAAGCTTTCTTTCAGAGGCAGATCCAGCTTAGAAGACTCCCAAATCAATGGCCTGGGACATTAAAGTTTGACATCTTCTCTTTGAAATAGTGAGAATCTGAAGTATCCTCATTATAGTTGGCGGCTCCCTGGTCTTAGCTGAGAGGAACTCAAAGTGCCCCGAGGAAACACCAGTTCATGGTGACAAGAGATTAAAAGAGCATTTGAGTTTTAAATATCCGGATGCCTGGGAGAGTCAGCAGAGGCCGCTCAGAAATTTAATCAGCACTGAACACATCCTTACAAGTTTCCTCTGTAAGTGGCTTGGGCCTCAGCTCCCAGCTCATCCTAAGGCTGCCCCCTCCTGCTTTACTGTCTTTGTCTATGCATTGGGAAATCAGAAAAGTCAGCAAAGGCCTCACTTTTGCAACACTTTAAGGCTCATAAAGCATGTTCTCAAAACCTGCAGTTCCACGACTCCCTGATGGAGCTGTATAGGATCTCATCAACAATTTGGCAGTTCAGCAAAAAAAAACTCTTGTGCAAATGTCTGGGTCACCAAACATGAGGATGTATACCCCCCTTCCCTCAGAAGGAAGCGACTCTTTACATTTCTCTTTGATCTTCTGGAAAGCAGAGAGCAGAACCCAAGTCAGGAAGCAATCAAAGGTAATTACCGATCACTACAAACATTCACGAGTGGAGCCTTAATGTAGTGATGAAGTATTAATTTCAGGCACAGCAATAAGACATGAGCATAGAAGACATGCAGGTAATATTGGTTCAGTGAGGAAATAAGGAGTAGATTAATGTTTGAAATGAATGGGAAACAGAAAAAGATGGTTAAAGAATCAATGGTCTTTGTAGGATGCTATAAATGGAGAGTTGGCCTAATGCTGTGATTGAATAATCAACCTTTAGTAAGTGCTAATTTCATTCTAGGCCCTGTCCTAGGATTATATATGTATTAATTCATTTAATCCTCACAACATCCTATCCAGTGGATACAACTATTACCCATTTAACAGGTAAGGCAACTGAGGCAGAGGAGATTAAGTTTCACAGATGGTAAGTAGTTGGGCTGAGGTTCAAAGCCAGGAAGTCTGGCTCCAGAACCTCGACCCCTTCAATACCATGTGATCTTGCACACCTTGATTCTTGATTTTAGGGCTACATTACAAATGGGGCGCTTCTCAAAAGAGCTGATTAGGAACCAGATACTCTTATTCAATAAATCTATTGCGGGATCCAGGGATCTGAATTACTAACAAGCAGCGCAAGTGTTTCCAAGGCAGGTTGCTCACAGACCTTAATAATGGAAAACACCGGCTAATAAAATTAATACATATTGGCAGGAAGTAGGTGCCCTAAGTTCATAAGGTCAGTGATGTGACCTGAACAATGACAGGGCCAGGAAGGAGAACATGTGAACTAAAGGCTCGGTGAGAAAGAGTGAAAAGGAGAAACAGACAGCCATGCTCCAGGCCCTACCACATGAGAGAGGCAAGGAAAGGTGTTATCTGGCGGGCGTGGTGATAGTTCACTGGACTCACCATAGCTCTCAATTCTATCCGCCTTCTCCTGTTCTAATTCCTTGCCCACCAAGAAACCCTCAGATAAACACCTCTGAGTATTCTAATCTCAAGAAAGAAAAAAAGGTGGTTTAGATGGTAGATGGAAATAGCTCTGCTGTGGTTGGGGGAGGCCGCCCCATTTCCCCAACATTAACTTGTCCCGATGGCTGATGCATCGTCCTGTGCTATTAGAATGGGTGCCAATCAGCCTCAGGGGCCTGATCAGCTGTAGATACACCTCGACTATCCTGTTCCTGGGTTTGTGAATCTGCACATTTGATCAGCATGTGGCCTCGGGCCTCGGGCAGCTGCTGCCAGCAGCGAGACCACACCTCTCAACAGCGTGTCTCCGCAGCAGCGCCCCACACTCCCACCTAAACTGGAAGAGAGCCCACGCCCATCATTACTTTAGAACCCTAAGCTGCGTTTGAAAACCAAAAACGATTTGTGCATAAAGATGTTCACCAGAACATAATTTATAACGATGCAGCACTGAAAACCATGTAAGTGTGCAACAATAGGATGATTTAGTACATCAGAGACGGCCACATAAAGAATGTTTGTACAGTCATTATCAATTTTAACGACACAGCAAATTTTTCTATAGAATATTGTTTCCGATATACAAAACAAGGGTACTGGAGGGGAAAAAATGAACCAAAATCTGGATACCAGGTATCTGTGGATAGCGGGATCACAGGTGACTATTAATGTACTTGCAAGTGAGTTTCGCATTCCGAGCTTTCTACAGTGAGCAGGTAGTACTTTCACAATGGAAAAAAAAAAAAAAAAAAAGACCACTTATTTGGACCAAATTTTAACCCTTCAAAAAATTATGTTCTGTTAACTTGAGATTAATTTCTTATCACGTCTGTTTTCAGTGTGGGGATGATAAAGGAAAACTGTCGGTCTCTCAGCATCCGCTCTCCAAATTTCTGGGCCGACTGAGATGAAATGGGCACGCCCAGGGGTACAATGCAGGGATAAGCCTTCCCCTCGTAAGAAAGCAGAGAAACTGTGGTCACACTTAGCAACTGCCAAACGGGACGCATGAAAAACCTCGATATCCTGAGCGGGAATTATTCCCTTTCATCCCTGCCCTTGGATGTAATTATGTAATTTAACAGGGATGTTGTTAATTGGCTGGTTTTCCTCCTAATTGTCTAACGAACCCATTCCAACCTCAAGAAAAACCAAAGGGGAGGAAACAAGTAACAGGAGGGTGCAGCTGCTGATTGATGTTTCAGAGTCTGCACTTTGCCTGTCAGGAGGCCCTAGGTCCGGAGGCTGCGGGCATTAGCTCCCCGGAGAGTGGGGGCTCCACCAGGTGAATGTCCCTGCTGGGCCACACCAGGCCTTCCTGTCTCTTTGAGGACGAACGGAAACTGAAGGCACACATGTGAGTTTGTCACCTAATACTGAATTCAGCTTAAGCAAATGCAGGCTTATTCTGGGCTGGAGGCAGAGGGCTCGGCAGGGCTGAGGCTTCTGTACCATGTGGGTTGCAGGGCTTCTGGAAGGTTCAAGTTAAACCCATCTGAGCTCATCCTCTCCCCACACCAATTAGTTCTGCCATTTAACACAGGGATTAGCAAGCTCGTTTCCTGGGACTCTCATCAAAGGATCACAATCAAACCACTTAGTGGAGCTAGGCTTCTGCAAAATTTTGAGGTCAGCTAAATGGGTTCTCCACACCTTCTCACTTGCCTTTTAAGCCTCCTTCCTGCCCTGTTCCCTTCCCAGGTCGCCTGCGATCCCTTTTCCACTCCCTTTAGGTCCGCCTCTCCTGCTCCTGACAACAGGTATTACGGGTATCACAATCACCCAGCCTGAACTACAGCTCGGTACTTGTGATCGGACACAGGAGGGGTGGCAGAATATGCTTGAAACGTGCGCTAGATCAGAAATTCAGGACTGTATCCAAACCGTTCTGGCAGGGAATGTAAAAAAAATAAAAAATAAAAACGCAAATGGAAGAGAGTAAGAGAAAGCAAGCATATGAGGAGAGGAGCTCATTAATGCACCATCAACACTGGCCTCAAGACCAGCTGACAGAGATTCCAGGGCTCTGGTCATCGGCCCTCTACAGCAGATGAGAGGACTCCCCGGACGGCAGGGGGAGGAACCCAGGATTTACAAGACAATGCACAACCGAGTCTCTCCCATCTGTCTCCCTTTCCATTCCTTCGATACACCCTGTTAGCCTTCTGTCTAATCTAAGAGAATCATCCCATAAGAGGTCTCACAGCTTCGGTTTTTTCCTGCTCTCTTTCTCTGCACGGGTTCTACTAGTTCTACCTGCTGATCAGATACTTGTAGCATCTTTGGGGATCAAGAACTTTCAGTGGCTTCTCATTGCTACTAGTACACTGGGGCCGCCTTGTCGGCTGCCTATCTTCAGGGCTCATCTCCCACTTCTCTTAAGTCATGCCATGCTCTTTGCCTGACATGGCTATTCGTTAAAATCCACTCATTCTCCAAGGCTGGGCTCAAGCATCTCTTCCTTTGGGAATTTCCCACAGTGCCCCTCTCTGCCTCAGGAAGTGGCACGGACTCTCTTCTACCTCTGAAATTCTGTCGTATCCGATGTTTCTCTTATGTCGCTTCCTATAATAGCTCTTACAATAGTGGCAGACGGCACAGTTTTATGTCCTAGAATCCCTTGTAGCTTCTAGTGTGATGAGGGAGTATCCATTGTTTGGTGAATGAATGATTTGACCACAAGCTCTGAGTGAAAGCTACCACACCACACTGATGGGTCTTCCTCTTATTCTTGCTCATTTACTCTATTCACACACGTACACACATTTCCATCAGTGAGAACAATTCATATATCTTAGTTGAAAAACAAAAGAGTGATCAGCAGAGGGAAAAATAGAGTAAAAAATATTGATCAATGATTCTCTTAAAGAAGACAGATCTTTTTCTATGTGGTCTTTGGAATGTAATTATGAATGAATTTCTGTAAGTAGAATCCATTTTTTCCGACAGAGGCCTTTGGGTACTTTTTATAATGCAAAATCTTGATTTTAGGATGCACGGCAGAAAATAAGGCAAAGACTATGTCTAGACTTCTGAGCCACCTTCACCTGTGTGGAGGCGAAAGCCTAGAAGCAGCAGCCGAAATTTCTGTAGTGGTAATCAGGAGGGCGTCATGAAATCCCACGGAGGCTCACCTGTTTGAGGTTTGTAAACAGAGCGTATGTTCTCATTGGTGTAGACATGACCCTGTGGGTCTCTTTGCAGACTATATTAGTGCTGTGCAAATATTCCTACTCAATTGTAAAGGCACATTATACTCAGGGAAATTATCCTCCCAGCAAACAGACAGATGTTTAACTTCACTTAATATGACACTATAGTCTGAATTCTCAATGTGAGACAGGGGTCCTTTTTTGAGCTAGAGTAAAATGGTGTATGCCATATTTTATCCAGGTGGCGCTTTGTACTGCAGATGAAGTCATCACCTCGTTCTGACTCAAAACTTTCTTCTCCTTCATTCAAGGCCCTCTCACGGTGCACCCAGCAGACCCTGATAATCACAAGATGAGACAGGAGGTGTCTGGGATGACATTTATCAGCCTCTCTGAGAACTTTTAAACACTTCCACTTGCAAATCCCTACAGAATAACATAGCATGATTTATTTCCAATTGTAGGAGTCTGCTCCCAGAAAAATATGAAACACACCTTTTCCAAAGACACTAGGAAGGCTTAGGAAATTAAAGAAAAACTAAAAGGATGGGTGGGGTTAGGCCAAACACACATTGAGATTCACTCTTGGGGGCTTTGGCCCATAACGAACAGATCTATCTGTCTGCTAGTGGTTATCAGGGATAACTGTCCTTCAGGACTTCAAGTAGAAGGTGCCCAGGAAACTTAGCTACATCTGAGTTGAGACACAATGGGATGTCTTTTCAAGCTGCATTTAGCAACAACCCCAACAGTGCTGGGATTCAGCACGGGGACCGGCACCCATGTGAGGTCTGGCAGCCTCGAATCTGCACTCTGCCCTTCCATGCTCTCCTGTGATGCCGCTGTCCCTGGGCCTCAACAGTCACGTTTGTGCTTTATCAACTCACTGCCGCAGACTCCGCCACAGGGAAATGTAGAGACGGGAGGGACAAGGGAGGGACAGGGGAGGGACAAGGGAGGGACAGGGGAGGGACCCGCCCCTTCCTGGTTGCATCCTACGGGCCGCGGGGGCTTCACTTGGCAGTAGCACTTGGTTCCACTTTGCAGGTGTTGATTCCATGCTCCCCAAACCAGAGTCATCACACACCCTTTGAGATGCCAACACCAACCAGCTGGCCGAAGTCCCCAGAGGTCTGCGCGTCAATCTGCAGGGGCCTCCTCCGACGCCAGGGCCCTCAACAGCAGACCTGTCCTGAGCCCCCAGTTCCCGGGCCTCCTCCCCTAAGCTTCTCAATTCTCATTCCAGTCCCTGCTTACTCTCTCCCAGCCCTGGGGTGGTAGCTGATTCTTCTATTATGACTCCCATGATACACCAGGGTCCCTTTATTTCCCTTTTCCAACCCTCTGATTGAACAATTACTTTATATTAAATTATCTCTGTTGAAATAATTACGTGGTTTCTATTTTCTTGACTGAGCCCTAATTGATATAATTTACTACTTGAATGGAGCCACAGACTTTTACAATATTGTTGATATTATGTTTATATTTCTGAAGGTGTATTCATGAGCTAAAAATGTAAACATGTATGGATAAACTGCATTTGTTAAAAAAATGATAGGTCAATATTACTGTCCTAAAATATATCCATGATATATTGAGTAATGAAAGCAAATGTTTTTATAAGTGGCAAGCATGGGTTTTATAATTAGAGAAAAATCAGGGAAATGGTTAAGAAGTATAAAATAACAGGATACTGTGATCTCTAAGAGAGTACTTTATAATTCCTGTTAACATAGCTCTCAAAATATCTTTCACATATGTAATCAAGACAGTATGATTCTTTTTGCCCATATTTAGCTGGGATTGCAATAACTAAACAATTAAGATGCCATTTTTGATGCTTTCCCTCTAATTTGAAGCTGAAAACATTTATATAATACGCATAATTCAAAGGCATACATGCTACTGCATCAAAAATTTAACTTTTTAGCTAAATATAGCTAAAACCAACTGACATTAAAGTCCACAGCTGGGAAGAAGAATTAGCAAAAACTTCAGTTAGGGTCTCATTTACACTTCTATTTTCAAGCCCATTCATGGATTAATTTTAACTCTGTACCTCTGCCTTCAATCAAACTGTAAGTACCTGTCAGAAAATGACAGTGTCTGAGCCTCTGCACATATGTTTGCAATTTCTACACCTTGATTCCTTTGTCAAAATTTCCACTTAGAGAGGTGTGGGTGAGGCTCGAAGGCAGAGCAACAAGGTCGGTCTCTGAATGTGACCAAGGTTGAATGTTCTCTAGTATAAGCCCAACCTGAAGTCCTTGGTAAGACGGTTGACCTTCAACTTGTGATAAAGTGGGAGGGGGGCATGAGGTAGGGAAGCAAGGATTGAACAGGAAATTTCAGAGACTTGAGTTCAGGGCCCTGTCCTTTAGTGTGACCTTGGGCTCATCTTAATCTGTGAAATGGGCTTTGGACTAGTAGATTTTCTTGTCCCCTATGCACCCTGCCCTTACAATGAGATCCCTTAGATGCAACACCTTGAAGCAGAATAGCTAATTACACCGCAACTTTTTTAAGATCAGAAACACGTAAAAATCCTTTCTTGTCCTTCACTGTAATATTATGGGTGATTGCTTCTCGCTGAATTACCTTATTTTACGCCTATCAAACATGCCTCGTGCTTCACTTTTAGATAAACCAGATCGTTTTTCACATGCCTGAGTTTTTCTCTCTCTCTGCATTAATCAATAAATGCAGCTGGGTGCTAAGAGTCACTACTGTCCTGACTAGAACCAGATCTTCAAGACAACCTCCCGGAACCTGCTGAGCTTGCTTTCAGGGGCAGAACATAAGTGGCAAGAAACTGCTGAATCCCACATCCAGGAGGAAACATTTTGTAAACACAGTAACTTCCACGTGCATGTGGCTCCTTTTTTAAATGCTGTGCTCATCGCTGGCTATATATAGCGGCATGAGTAAGAGTTTTCTCCTGTGGTTTTAAATTTCTTGAGCTGCAAGTCAAAACATTGTGATGTTCAAACAGTCTTGGGAAAGAAGAGGAAATTAACTGCCAATGTTATTAAAATGGAACGCTGCCGTCTATTACAACCAAAACGGATTCGCTTGCACAAATAGTTACATGCAAAGGAAGATAAAAATTTCTTTCACTAGAACAACATTTATATTTTCCTTCTGTTAGCAGTGGTCTGACTCTCCAATGTTGCATTAGTTTGCTAGGGATGCCATAACAAGGACCACAAGCTGGTGGCTCACACAACAGAATTTATTAGCTCAGAGTTCTGGAGGCTGGAAGCCCAAGATCGAGGTGTCAGCAGGGCTGGTTCCTTCTGAGGGCTGGGAGGGAGAATCTGTTCCATGTCACTCGCTCAGATTCAGGTAGTTTTCAGGCAAACTGGTGTTCATGTCCTTGGCTTCAATACACCATCCCGACCTTCACGTTTATCTTCCCAGGGTGTTCTCCTAGTGTGTCTGCGTTCAAACTTCCTCTTTTTAAGAGGACACCAGTTGTATTAGAGGCCCCTCTACTCCTAAATTTAATACTAATTACTTGTGAAGTAATCCCATTTCCAAATAAGGTGATATTCTGCGGTTAGGACTGCAACTTGAATTATTTGGGGGGTGGGGCGACGACACAATATAACCCATAACAAAAGATTAAAACAAACAAAACATTTGGTCTCAAGAAGAT
Organism: Miniopterus natalensis; assembly: GCF_054644295.1. Taxonomy (NCBI): domain Eukaryota; kingdom Metazoa; phylum Chordata; class Mammalia; order Chiroptera; family Miniopteridae; genus Miniopterus; species Miniopterus natalensis. The sequence continues at coordinate 28,791,251 of NC_142097.1, forward strand.
GCCAAGAAACCACTTTATTCAACCCCTTTGTTTTTCAGCGAGAAATAGAAAGATACAGTGACTTGCCCAGGGCTTCCCTGCAGAGTTGGTAACACAGCCCAGAACACAGCACCCGGCTCAGCTCTGGTGCTTCCCTGAGCACACGACGTGGCCTTCAGCGTCATTCCGCCTGAAGCTGAGAATCATTTTGCATTTACAGAGGGGCAAGCAGCAGCAGCGCCTGTCCCACCTGGAAAACCTGCCCAGACTGATGCAGCTGGCCCTGAGGGTCATCCACAACGGGCGGACTGGGGGAGGGAAAGCTGGGTGTGAATACTGAAAAAATAAACCCAATGAATGCCAGACTCTTGCTCTGCACCCCGGGAAAGTTTGAATGAGTAAGTTAAACTAATTTTAGTAGCAAAAAGAAATTACTCCTAAGCATTTACTGCTTCTGTGGCATAAAGTGTTCTCCAAACCATTATCTCATTTGTTCCCTGCAAACTCTGAGACAAGCATTCTTTTTTTTTTTTTTTTTTTAATAAATATAAGAAGGAACTTTTCCACTTTAAAAAATACATATATTTTATTGATTTCAAAGAGAGAGGAAGGGAGAGGGAGAGACAGAAACATCAATGAGAGATTCATTGATCAGCTCCCTCCTGCAGGTCCCCTACTGGGGACTGAGCCCACAATGATTATAGGATGGTCAGCTGGAAAAAAGTCCTGATCAGATTGCTTTTATCCCACTTTCTCTGAAGGCAAGAAAGGTCATTAAAGATGCATGGGAGAGAAAGCACCAGGGTACAACATGGTGCAACAGTGATATTCAAAATTATTAAATTGGTGGCCCAGAGCCCCCTGGCAGGCACCAACCAGCTCCTGTGAATGGGAATGAAAAGAGGTTGCAGGCTGCAAGGTAAGGCCTCCTTCTACAGAGACCCCGTTACCGCTCCAGAGGAATGAACATTAATTCCTCCCAGGGAGTCTGTGTGAAAGATAATGTATGTTTCTTCTCTGATTCACAAAAGAGATAGGAAGTTTCAGGCTCTATTATTGATGACCTTCCCACAGAATATGCTGCGTCTCATTTTTAAAATAGCCTCACTCGCTTCTAGGTGAAGTATTTGATGGTCTTCATAAAGAAATGGAGGGTTTTGGTAGAAGACTTGAAAGGAATGCAAAAGAGAGCAAAGGGGGAGGCAAAGAAGGCCAGGAGCTGGTCTCACTGCTCCTGGATCTTTCTGGACCTCAAAGGGGTCATCGCTTTTGACCTCAGGGCCTCATCACCCCTGAGTGGTTTTCTTGTTGGTCTCAAGTCATCTCCGCCATTGTCCACGCTGCTAAATGGACTGGGTTTTGCCGTCACGGGCTGGGAAACCTTTGTTATCTCCACATTGTGAAGTCCACCTTGCTCAGTGGACAGGCCAGGACCTTGGAAACCCAGCTTCTGCTCATCTCATTTCCTGCTCCACTGCTCCAGGGGACTCACCTGTCAGCCACACTTGGCCACTTGCCACTCCTCAAACATGTCACCTGTTGCCACTGCCTTGTGCATGCCCTTTCTTCTTTCCTTCTTCAATCAAAATTGTCCCTGAGAATTGAGGCTCAGCTCAGAAACTTCATTTGCTGAGAAATCTCCTGGGTCAGAATAAATCACTCTCCCAACCCCAGCTCTTCCTCTGGGGTTCGACTCAGAACCTCCTATTCTAAGCTTTGGTTCTTTTGATTAGACCTAAAAACAAAGCCACTTGTAACATGATCTAAAAAATTTTTTAAACTTTGTTTTGGACTAATTTTAGATTTAGAGAAAAGTTGTATAGATAGTACAGAGGGCTCCCACCTAATAACTTTTAGAATCGGGAAATATTTTATAGAAACATTTAAAGAATGACATTATATCCTCATTTTCCCTCTTTATCAAATCTCAACATTTTGCTCCAGATTTTTCTTTAAAGACATTAACCATTACTGTTATTTTTAAAGTCCTCTGTGTACTTCTCTCCGATCATCCTCAGAATTAATCACTCCCCTTATTTGGTGTTTATAATTCATTGGCATGTTTTTTATACGTTTGCTACATGTGCACGCATCCCAGGAGTTATATAGAGTTTTGTATATTGTCAAGCTTTATACATAGAGCATTGTTTGGTAGACATCAACCAGCTGTGCATATTTTGCTTTTTCATGTGTTTATGATTGCTTTAGCTCTCACTTATTCATTTAATCTTCTGTAGAGTATTTTATTAAATGAATACACAATCACTTATTCTATTCAATTGCTAGACATTTCAGTTTCTCATTTATTTTTCAGTGTCCACAAAGAGAAACCTACAGCAATGCATACTGCAGCACTGGTGTCATTAGCAAAACCAGGAGGTGGATCTCGACTGACTCAGGCACTCTTAAACTTTCCCACCCTAGAGCACCATTCAAGCTCTCATGGAAGAAAAAATGCAGAGACATCAAAATAATATTTTTGGCAGTGGTGAGAGATTTTTTTTTGGTTCCTTTTGGTTCAGCAAAAATCCTTTCTTCTTAGATACATAAAAAAAGTGGGGTGGGAGTCCACCAGTGTTTTTTTAGGGAAATACACATATAACAGAGGCCCTGTTAGCCTCTGCCAAGCTCTTCCAAATTTCCAGAATGGAGGTAGGAGATGTTATTCATGCAACTATACAAAACAGTAGAATTAAGTCCAAAGTGTGCCTGGAATCCTATCTTTCTGAATTCTAGGTTCCTGTATCCAGCACTGGCTCAGATTGCTTTAGTCATCCCCTGAAATAATGAACTCTTTTAAAAAAATATCCCAGGCTACGCAAGATAAGACTGTTTTCCCCCAAAGAGTTCCAAAATATGCCTATAAATAATTCTACAGAAAAGAGGGGAATAGACCAGCTCGACTATTTTGTGAGCTAATTAAAGCAGAACTTGGATTTTATTTCTTAACGATTTTATAAAAATTGCAAGGAAGGCGAGAAATGTGATTACAAGGTATTCAGGCAGGAAAACAGATGACTTGTGTCAACTCAGGGTTCCCTCTGGTTCCACCGGGACATTTTCATTTATTGTCCTTTTCTTTCTGCTTATTATGAGAATATCAGTCTCATAGGCATGGTGATAGGATGGGGACATTGGGATGAAATGGGATAGTGTCTGCTCTTGAGAAGCTACTGGCCACTCCCTGAGTATGTGGAAACCTAATTAAGAGAAGGAGGGAGGGAGGGAGGGAGGGAGGGAGGGAGGGAGGGAGGGAGGGAGGGAGGGAGGGAGGGAGGGAGGGAGGGAGGGAGATGGGGCAGAGAGGGAAAGAGAAAGAGTTGCATGGTCTCTGGGGGAAGCAGGAGATTGGGTAGGAGTGCTGAAAAAGAGATAGAAAGTGCATTCCACATGGAGGGAGCATGTGAGCAAAGGCATGGAGTAATATAACAGGCTATCACTGCCTCCAAGGAACACCTGCAAGAGCGCAGCTACTTGGAACCCAAGTCCTGGTTTCCAGAGTTTGGTCAGTTCCACTACCGCCCAAACCAGGATGTAGGAGAAATAATCCAACGTGGGCCAAGAGAATAAAAGTCAATTGGAGGGCACCACACACCAGCTACGTTGAACCACTGTCCGTTCCCCGAGAGGGCCACGAATTTTCCAGCCTCCCTGCTTTTGTTACAGCCCCGCTTCGTCTGACATTCTCTGCGTGCTCCACTTCCCTGCGGCCTTTTGCATCCTTGCAGCTCAGCGTGAGAGTCACCTCGAGGAGACCTCCCCTGCTCCCCTGCGGAGGGGTGCAGATCCCAGGGGCGGGCTGCTTTGGCCTCTGTGAAGTACAGCACTCCGCACGGGCTGACAAATAGCCTCGTAACTTTGGGCACCTCTGTGTCCTCTACGCTTAGAAGACAGGGATTCACCTAATTTATCTTGTGGTCCCCTCAGGACTTGGCATGGTGCCAAGACATAGTAAGAGTTCAATGTCAAGTTCATTGAATGATTTGCATAGCCAGTAGGAAACGCAGCATTGGAAATGGGAGTAATCAACAGATTGTGGTAGTATAATTGCCTTAAAATCATGTAGATACGATTCCTTTGAAAATAACTGTGTTGATTTTTTTTTTTAATTTGATAATTAGCATTAATATCCCAGCTCTCCCTAGAAGTTCAAGATGCAACTCCCCTGGGCAAAAGAAAATAAGTTGTGTGTCTGAATGGATGGATGAGGGTATTCCTCATGGATCTTTTACAACCTGTGTTCAAAGGAGACCATATCCTGCCAGATTCCTCACCTTTCCTATATCGCATTTGGTGAAATGGTTATTTTTATGAAAGTAAAATATACTTCAAAAGTATGCCCAGGAAGGAAAATCAAGAAGGCAAGAAGAAAAACTCTACAGGTAGAATTTAAAAGGGTATTCTTTTTTGCTTAGCTTTATGGTTCATTACATTTCTTGAACAACTGTGACTGTAATTTTTTTCCATTTTCTCTAGAAAATTTTTGGAAAAGAGAAACATGCCTTAGCAAGGAAGGCTGAGAAAAATTATTAGAACTCAAACGTATCAGGCCAATAAATACATGATACAAAGCAAAGCAAAGCAAACATACAAACAGATGAGCAAAAACCAAAAAAAAAACCACACCTAAAAAACTCCAAAAACAAGAAGGAATAAATGAGAGTACCAATAGAAGGAAAAGTAACATGTCTGATTCCAGTTCTGCTATGATAGAGTAAGTAATCACCACTGATTACTACTAAAAACATAAAGACATCTATCTGAAGAGTCAGAAAGGAAATAATAGCAGGTGAGTTAGGGAAAGAAATCAAAACTGAAAGAAGACCAATATGGCAGTGAGCTTACTGGTATTTCTTTTTATCCCTAATCTCCCAGCTTGGACTCCAGGGCAGCCTGAATCCCAGAATGGCATATTAGGCACAAAGAGGAAAATCTACAAGAGAAACTTACTCCCTACTGCACTTTTCTTTCCGGAGGACTAGGGAGGAAGAGTAGGTGAGGTAAGAGCTGTGGGGGAAAATCCCTTCCTTTGTTTGATTTCTGTTTTGCTCACCTGGCACTGTCCCAGACAAGCTGCAGTCACAGTAGCGAATGGAGTGGTTATGAATGTACTTAAAATTCGGAGAGAAACTCTTTCTCTTTGAGCAGAAGAATTAGAAAAGTGGGCCCCTGTGGTTCAGAAGAGTATGTGTGTGGGGGGGGGGAATCTTCATTAATTTTCTTCCTTCCTTCTTTCTCACTGCTTTTCTCTCAAGGTGAACCAAGTCATGGGAAGTGTGAAATGGCCTAGGGAACCTAAAACCCTGACTTTTTAAGACAGAAGACCTGAGAGAGAAACCCCTGGGGACTGGAGAATAAAGAAAAGTCATGGAAAGGTGGTAGAGAGAGAAAAAGCCCCTAAAACTGTGAATGAATTCCCAAACTTACCACTGAGTTGCACATGCATTGAAATGACCAGAGAGAGCATAGCAAATGCTTCAAGGACTGAAGCTTTCCTTGGCATCGGTTCTGCTTGACAAACAGTCCTACCTAAGTCGCTATGTGAGAGTTGACCGTGATTAGTATGAACACCATAGCTGTTGCCTTTCAATTCGTTTTCCCCATATTATTCCTACTCTAATACTTCCCAACCTTTAATGGATTCTGGATCCATTAGGTGGCTAAGTTAATAAAAACACTGCCCCTTTCACAAAAAAATACCCATCTACCCATCTCTAACTGTGTATACAATTTCAGGGAATTACACAGTGGACAAAAATACACAAAGCAAAATGCAAACAAAAAGAAAGTCAATGTCACCATATGAAAAACAAGCCAAGTTGGGTTTAAGGCGAAAAGCATTCAACTGCAAAGAGAAGTGAACTTCATGGAGAAAGTCAAAACTGGAACCATGACTGTTCTATCATGTCAATAAGTTTCATTTTTACTTTCTATAAAAATGGAGTTGCTATATCTCTCTTACAGGGTTATGCTAATTAAATTAAATGAAATATATAATGTGGCTGACAATGAGTTAAATGCTCAATAGTTGGCTCTCATCATCACCACTGTCTCCGTCATCATCATCATTTTTATTGTTGTTTATTTCTCTCTGCATATTTATCTGTCTCCTGCAGTAGAGTTCTGCTTTTGTGAGATTGGAGACTGTCTTTCCCCTCTATACGGACAGCTTAGCCCAGCTCCTGATATGGAGCCAGCACACAAAACTTGTAAGTTAAATGAATGCAATAAAGGCTGGAATGACTGCAGTCCATTCTCTAATTTCAGGCATAGCGTTAAACCACATTAGGCATAAGTCCTCTACAAATTTTCTAAAACAGGAAATTGACCATAATACGCAGGCAGTATTCATTCATCTTTGAAAAATCCAGAGTAACGATGATCTATTAGTTCTTTCAAGTGGCCCTGATTACCTGTCAGCATCGCGTGTACTCTAATAGCCGACTCCACAGGAGAATGGGACAAAATTAGGGGTCCGGAAGTTCACAAGCTGAACTAAAAGATGGACAGGTATTAGGCAGATGTGCACCCTGTCTTCTGACATCCTCAATAGCCTCTCAAGATAAAAGCAGCTTTTTAGTTTTTTATAACCCCACTTGATATCCCCTATTCAGTTATTGAGATTTACAGATATAAAAAAGCAGAACTTGCCATTTAAAATTATTTGCAACAAAATTCAATTTTGTTTACTCGACGCTAAATACTCCTAGTCAAGGAAGCAGCAGGCAATCTTGTTTCCCCCCCCATGCACTAATTAAACATTTTAGTGCAGAGATCAGCATAACCGAAGAATTAGGAAACAATGAGAAGTGCTCAGGATAATTTGTAATATCAGCGCACTGATGCATTGGGTCCAGATACGGCAATTTGATTGGCAGGACTTTATTAAGTTTTGGCAGCACTTAGGTAGGCTGGGAGCTCCTTTATGAGGCTCTTGCCCATTAATCCAGGCTCCCGTTCTCATTAATACTGATGAGTGAAGGCAGTTAATTGAATTATGTATGAAACACTGCTGATTAAATAATATTTCACTCTCCACTACAGAATTAGCTCTGCTGGATTAGCATCCGCTGTTGTCCCTGACACTGAATGTCATAAGGACTCTTCTCAAGCATACACTTTGATTCTTTCCCATCTGTTCAAGTGATGCAGCATCTCAGTCGCCACTGGAACCTTCTGACCCTTCAGATCTGACACGAGGTCACTTTGGAGAACCGATAGCTATTTATTAGCATCTGTGTAACCAAGAGCAAAACCTTCCCAAAGCCTCCACCACTCTAAGCATATTATTGTTTAAATCCACTGTGGAACGTAAAAGAATTCTAATAATTATAACTGTATTCTGCATAAGGTAATAGGAAGAGAAAATAACTCAGGGTCTTCCAAATCAGCTCTGGAGATGAAAGCGTGTTCTGCTTATATTCTCTGTGCCTCCCTTTTCTCACGTAATCCTAATAACTGCTCTGTTGAGAAAAGAGAAGCCTCTTCCTTTGGAAGATGCACTGAAGTTTCTTTTCTTTCTCCTGAGCTCCTTCCCTTCCCTCTGTCTTTTGATGCATGTCTTCGATTACGTGGAACTGCTACACGCCAGATGCTGTGATGGGCACTGGTACACAGAGGTAAACAAACCCTGGTTACTTTTTAGAGGAGCTCACATCTTAATAGGCAATAAAATGTGTATGTAGATATTTAACATCATGTGATAAGTACATAATAGAGATATGAATGGACCAGAAGAGGAAACGACTAATCCTACTTGGAGAAGGTGAGAGAACTTTGAAATTGGAAGAAACCAATGAGATGAGTCTTGACAGGTGAGTAGGAATTTTCCAGGTCCTGACTCCACCCACAGGGTGAGTTAAACGGCATGCAGACCAGACCCATCATCCATTGAAGTATGAGAGTGGGAATTAGACTAAAAAAATTCAGGACTTTTGTTGCCCCTTATGATTTAGATAAGATTTGTTGAATTGTCTCCCCAGTTCTCCAAGGATGATGGTGTATTACAAGGCCACATGGTGCCATGGAAGGGGCATATACCTGGAAAGAGTTGTCAAATTCTTAGGGACCCTTGTCAAGTCACTTCCCTAGTTTGGGCTTTAACTTTTCTGACTCTCATGTAAGGAGTTTGGTCAGGACACATTCTACTCAAATTGTGCAGAAATTCTGACTGATAGTGAGGAATGAGGTTGGTCTGCCTCCAGGAGAGGTAGGCTGGAAGGCTACGTCGGTGAATTTACTCTAGACCACGGTCTAGCTTCTCACTTTGCAAGTCCAGAAACTTCCTCTTATCAATGCTACAGAGATCTGGGCTTGAATAGCTGATTTACACAGACTAGATGTATGAGAGATTGCAAGCCTACCTTAAAGTTTTCTTATAGAGAAACTATAGGGAAAGATATTTCAATCAAAGATTACATAAGCATGGATGCAAAACTAAGGGAATCAAGTGTTTTAAATGTTTTATGACATCAGATCCCAAAAGCACCTGTCGGAATGCATCTGTTTCCATGGTAGAGTTCTGTCTGTCAAGGGGAATTGTTCCTTAGTGGGGCTGGGCCAGGAATCCCTTTCTAAGGACAGTGTTAAAGAGACACTGCCAACTTTCACCTCCCAGAATTTCTTTTCTTCTGAACTCTCATTGCTCACCAACTTTTCTTTCCTATAGGTCTCAGGAAATATGTATTGTCTATAACTATTGATTCCTCAATAAAGTCTCCACTACTTTATGAGGCATTCCTTCTGCTTAAGATGGTTCATGACTTGGCTTGATAATTCAAGTTGGAGAGGACAATCTTATTTCTCATATAGCTAAGTTCTTAGAGGTTTCTTGTTAGCACGTACCTACCTAGATATTCCAACTCTAGAATTTTAAGTCATATAATCAATTACCTTCTCATGGGTTGCAAAACATCAGACCTACAGCAGATGCTTAAGTGGAATTGAATGTGGTAGCAACCCAGAAATAAGCAACAGGCATAGTCACATAAAAAGTAATGGAATAAAGCTGATGTCAAGTTCATAACTCATATGCAAAGCTATCTCAGAGGAGTAAAACCAAGTAATACATTTTACCTCCCAGATCTAGTTCCCAAAATGCTTAATACAAACAAAGCAACCAAGAGAAAAAAATAAAGCCTAACACTCAGCATTTGGATTATTAGGAAAACTTCATTCTTTAATTAAAATTGTTAATTGCTTTTATGCTGTGCTTCGCTTATTGCAAATAAGTAAAAATATTCAGGATATAAAATGCCTGAAACACAACTGCAGAATTTTCAACTAAGAATTCTGTTTATGTGCCTTAGCATTTCTTAAAAAAACACAACAACCCCCACTTATATAAATAATGGTTTAACCAAATAATCAAAGAAGACATCATTAGGAGAAGACGTTGTTCAACCATTTTAAAAGTTTTAGAACACTTAGGCCAAATTAACATTTTCATTAAAGTTATATTCAATCCTTACATTCAGTGACATTCCCTAACTATGGGAATTGGGTCTATCAAAAAGAGCATATAAATGGAGAAGCGTAGCTGAGGTTAATACCAAAATTTCTTTAAAAAGTTCTACGCTCTTTGTGCAAAGGTTCTCTGTGTATCCAGCGCCAGGGATGACCCAATGAGATGCTCAGATTTTCAGAACTCATTTCCTGTGTTATTCTTGCATTCAAACCTTTCCCATGGCTGCCTTTTAGCAGTGGAACCAAACTAGGTCAGCTTTTGTGTCCCCTCACGTTACATTTCTTATTCCCTTAGGAGCTGTCAATGTCTTCTCCTTGAAACAAATTCACCTAAAGAGTCAAAGCCATTTCTCTCAATCAGTTTCCCATCAGCCTCTCGGGAGCCTTCAGAACTCCCCATTGTACTGTCAGAAGTGTGCCATCCTTGCATTCACTAAAACACAACTACTGAAATCCTAATAATAGTAGCTGCTATTTACTAACCCTTCAAATATGCTTTGCCAGCCATGCTGAAGATCCAGTGATAAGTAAAGCTTTTTTGCCCTTGAGGAGCTCTCAGTCAACCAAGAGAGGCAAACATAAGCGATGTTCACTGTAGAGAAGACATACAAGAGCACACATGAGGTAGCAACTCATGCAAATGCGAGTGAGGTGACTCTCCCACAGCTCATTCATGGTGTGATCATTCATCATGTTCCCAACACTTCAGCATCATACCCATCTTCTCTTTTACCTTTTCACATCCAATGGTGATTTTTATTCCAAAAATATCTCCGAAATCTCTTCTCACTGCCAATGAACTGGGTCACTACCTCTTGTCTGAACAACTACCATAACCTCGTTGCCACTCCTCTCTTCCCTCTAGAAAGTATTACTTATTAATCTTAAGCAGCACTGATTCAAAAATTGCCATTGGCTCTGACTTGTCCACATGATCAAGTTCAATCTCTTCAACATGGCCCATATACTTTCCACAGTCTGGTCTTCACATAGTTCTCCGTACGCATGTCCCACATCATTCTTCAGGCTTTGCCCAACTTTTCTTGATTCTCTCAACAAGCCATGTTCTTTCAATGGCCTGCAATTTTGAGTATACCCTTTTCTCTGCTTGGCATACCTTTCTTCCTGACTCCATCTTCCTGGGGGAAAACTCCTATCCAGTAGATCCAAAGTCATGCCCACTTGGCCTTTTTAGCACCCAGCTTGCGAAGGGCTACCAGATGGCCACTCAAACAACAATTGTAGGCCATTTCATATTAGGGCAAAAACTTGACTTTTAAATAGCAGCTGAGGACCACACTTTAGCCAAACACAAAACATTCACATATGGTAAAAATGTCACTGGGAGAGCTGCTATAATGTGCTCAATTATTTTCTATGGATTTAAAGATGTTAATACATTTCTCAAAATAGATCTAACTTTCTCACAGCCAACAAGTGCATCCTGAGGTAATAGGGAGTCTAGGTGACAGAGATGGAATTATACTCTAAACTTCCTGACTTCCAATCTTTCTGTGTAGTTGGTTTTTGCTTATACTTCAAATTTTGGCCTATATTCAAACTCTTCATGAAATCTCTCTAGCCCTGGCCTGGTAGCTCATTTGGTTAGAGCATCATCCTGATATGCCAAGATTGCAGGTTCAATCCCCAGTCAGGGCACATACAAGAAGTAATGAGTACATCAATAAATAGAACATCAAACTGATGTGTTTTTATCTCTTTTAAATCAATATAAAAAAAGACAGAAGCAATCTTTCTAGATGTCCTTCCCAGGTCAATCACTGCTATCGTCTTTCTTATAGAATGTGGTTCTTTCCTCCTACAGCACTTACCCTAATTTATCATTATTTATTTCTTATTTGTTTATTGTCTTTTTCTGCCCAATTTTGTAAATTCCATAATGGTAGGGACCACCTTTGTTTTATTCATCCATACCTACCCAGCATTAGCCCACAGAGTGAGTCTCAATAAATGTGTTGAATGTCTATAATTCCATGTTGGCTTATATTAGATGACATAAAAGCATTAAAAATCTAGTAGATAGCATGTCCACTGGAGTTAAAGTCTGAATGCTGGAGAAATCAATTATTGATGAGGATCTACACATATAAGGGTCAATAAGTGGTTTCTAACAGTTTTGTCCATACAAAGACCCACATGGAAGTCCTGAGAGAAAGAGGGGCAAAAAAATAACTTTAAAATTTGCAGTCAAGCTCAGCAAATTTTCCCCAAACTCTGAAGGATAGAAAATTCATCCTGAGGAAGAAGAGAGTCAAGCTGCCTAGGCTTCTTCCATAAAACATGTTGATTTTTGGTGAGGAAGAAATGTCCTTAGATGTAACAAGGCAGAGACAATTAAATAGTATCTGACTCAACCTGGGAGAAAGTCTCTCATATTTAAGAGAGAGTGCTCTAAGAAAATCAAAGTAGAGGGCAATACTCATCCAACAAAACTGACACGGCTGAGGAAATAATCTCACCTCATTCCCTGTGAGAGACTGAGAGAAACAGAAGGGAGTCAGTATAAGCTGCTGTAACAATGTCAGCCTCCAATGGCACACCCAAGGTCACCTTCCCAGTGGAAATCACAGAGCCAGAAGAATCTGGAAATTTCGGCCACCAAATGGCAAGCCTGGAGAGCAGCGTGTCAACAAGGTTAAAGGCAGGCCACCCTGCTCACCCAGCCTGGGTAGGAAGGCCAAAGGAGATGCTGAGAGGGGCTCGGTTGTTCCTTTCAGTGGGCACCCAGGTCAAAGCCTACGTTCTCTGCAGAGGCCGTGGCTGCCCATGTTTTTTATTCATTTACGCTACATGGCTGTATGCTAGAGGACAAAGATAAAAAAGACCATGTGAGAAAATGAAGGAACAATAAAAGCAGTGAAATCATTTTGTGCTCAACTACATGTAGAGACTCCAGGAGCTACAGATACTTAGAGACGAGAGAAAGAACATCTAGAAAAGGGTGGGATACAACTATCTGCCCTCCTGTAATCCATCATGGAAGGAGTCAGCCAAGGATAAATTTAACTTTACTTTCTTTTAATGCCTGTCCCTGGGAATTCCTTAGCCCATAAAACACCAACCTCTTAAATTACAGCACCATCCCATCTCCCTCTGATGCATTTCTCTTCCCTCCCATTTCCTTTTAATCAATTAAAAGACGCTGCTCTCAACTCCGACAGTACTTCCTTTCACTGCAGGATCCCCCGGGCCCAATTTCTTTACAGCTCATCAATTTATTTATATTTATTTGTCCTAATATATATTTTTCAATTGGTTTCTGTTATGCAACACACCACAGGGAAAGTTCCTGGTAGCAAAATCACACTGTGTGGTTTAATTTCCCTTCAGTGGCAGGACTCTGGTTTTAATCAAGTTATTTTGGTCACAGAAGAGTTCTCTGTAATCATCCAGTGGAGTCAGGTAGGCCAGGAGCTGAGAGTAATCAACTGAGTCTCTCCTCCCCTTTCCTCTCTCTTCCATATGGAGTAGCACAGTTATTCCAGTCCACATAAACTGGAGCTACACCCAGCTTCTCAACTGGTCTGGTGAAATTGTCACCGCCTCTCCATTATCCCTTCTAGTAATGGGAATTAATGGAGTGGATAATCTAAAATAATGGTTGGGTCCAATTCAATCATATTTGTCTTGACGAATAAAACATATTTTTTTCCCCTTCAAAAGATTTATCTTTCTCAGTAACTATGTTTTTTTGGTCCCTAAGTAGACATAAAAAAAAAGAGAGAGCGAGAGAGAGAAAGAGATACCACTTTTTAGAATGCCAAGCATCGTTTGGGGTAATTAATAAACATTCTCTTGAAGAAAGCAGAGCATTGAGGGAAAATCTCTGGGCAAAGAGTTAGGAAAAGCAAGTTCGAGTTCTGGATCACCACATGCTTACTGACAATGATGGATAGCATTGTGCCAATTTAGCTACACCGGAGACGTGCTTCCCCAGGTCCCTTCGCTGGAGAGTTCTGAGTTAGGTGGGCCCCGGGGGACATTCTGCATGGGGCGTGGCAGGTGGCAGGGGGGCCGAAGCCTGCTCCTCCCCTGCGGTCAAGGTCAGCGCAGGCTCGGAGACGCGTCGCTGCCGACCTGCTGACCCGCAGTGGCCAGGCCACGGCACCTTCCCTTCCTGCTGGGCCTCGGGGGTGCGCTGGGCTCTGTGAAGAAAGGGTGCCAGTGTTTCCTTCGGGTAATGCCATCATCCAAGTTGAAGGCCCGGGGGTGGCGAGACTAATCCGGCTTCCTGCTGTTAGGATGAGTCCTAGGCCTTGCTCCCCCTCTTCACGTCCATCTTTCCTTCGTCACTGCTTCAAAGGTGGGCTTTGGGCTCCAGCCCCAGACGCAGAAGCAGGAGCCTCACACAGGCTGTCCCCCACAGCCGCACAAGGTCCGATCCCCATCATAATCCCTTACTCCCGACAGCTCCTATGAGGCCGCTTCTTCGACCCATAATGTGAGCAATCCTAGGAAGTCACTTACTCGCTTCAGATCACTGTCTCTTAATCAGCAAACAGTCCCTTGTGGCTCTCGGGTGAAAGTGCGGGTGACCGGGAATGGTGCTGAGGGCTGTTTCTTTTTGTTCACAGATACATCACAGAGCAGGTCGTTTGCATATGGAAAGGAAACTCGGGAGCTAAAGGAAAAGCTGTGGCTGTGAAGACAGAAGTCATCACCAGGAATTAGGTCCTGGACTTCATGCCGTAAGAAATATTTCAGGCCCTGGGCCACCTGTGTGAAGTGCGGGATGACAATGAAGGCTGAGAGCAAGATTTGTGGTTGCTGGGTGTCCTTTGGTGTGTGTTCAGCGACAGCAATAAATCCACACACGTGTCTAACACCTCACTCCTCTGAACGTTTTCGCAGCTCGTGGCCACACTTGTCAAAATGCCTGCCTTACAGAGCTGCTGTGCGAAACCACTGATGCTAGATGTGGAGGCCCGGATGAAGCTGGGCACATAATAGTAAGTAAATGGCAGTCACTATTCCTTAAATTTGTACGATTATTTGTTAGGTCTCTACATTGGATCTTCAGGGTAATCTTGAAATGCTGTTATCACCCACTTTGCTTAAGGAGAAATAAGCACAAAGCATATAAATAACTTGATCAAGGTCACAGGACTACCAGGTACTTACAGGGATCAATAGCAAGCGACAGAACAAGGCCCAGTCGTCACCCGACCCACTGAGGTAATGATAAAGCTGATACACATGGCTCACATGTGATGTGTCAGACACTGTCTACACATATTAGCTTATTTAATCATCAAGAAACCAGCAAAAACCCTATAAAGGCAATAATACTAGCCCTTGTTTACAGATTAGGAAACTGAGGCTTAAAGATTAAAAGTAATTAAAATACCTGCTTTATGTTACATAGCAGGTAAATGGTAAATGGGCACTAAGATCTGGACCGAGATGACCAAAGGCTGAGGGTGGGGTGGGAATGATTTCAACAGAGGATCCGTATCATCCATGACTCATGATGTTGCTCCAAAGGCTGAACAAGCTGATATTAAATACGATGCTTACACCACCCCGACATGTCTGAGAACATCCACTAGGCCATACTCAGTCTAAGTAATGTTGGCGCTTTTATTGCTTATACCAGGGGTTAGGGAACTGAGTCCTCTGGCCCAAATCCAGACTGAGGCCTGTTTCTGCATGGCCCATAACAATGGCTTTTCCAGTTTTAAAGGGTTGCAAAAACTAAAAGCAAGCAAACAAGAATATGCAAGAAAGATAACTCTGTGGATCCATTCTGATCCCTGAATATACTCCCTCTAAGCTGTGGATCACAGCACATGCCACTCCCCTCGTAGGGCTATCCTTACTTGGTCTTGATATCTTTCTTTCTTTTCTTTTTTTTTTTTTTTAAATATATCTTTATTGATTTCAGAGAGAGGAAAGGAGAGGGAGATAGATGATAGATAGATGATAGATAGATAGATAGATAGATAGATAGATAGATAGATAGATAGATAGATAGATAGATAGAGATAGATATAGATAGATGATAGATAGATGATAGATGATAGATGATAGATAGATAGAAAGAAACATCAATGATGAGAGAGTCATTGATCGAGCCCACAACCCCGGCATGTGCCCTGACTGGGAATTGAACCCCAATCGCCTGGATCCCAGGTTGACGCTCAACCACTGAGCCACGCCCGGCTGGGCGGTCTTGATATCTTTCAAGGTTCAGCTTGAGCGTCATCTCCTCCTGGAAGTCTTCTCTCACCACCTTTGTTCCTGTGGCAACCATCCTGGCCCCCCAAGGATGCCCTCCAGTTTACATGCCTGTCCTATGGGTTCCCATGGTACCCTGTCCCCTCTCTATCAAGCACAGACACTACACGGTCACACCAGTTTAGAGAGTTGTTTCTCTCACTTCCCTGTAACCTCCTTGGAGGCAGGGGCTGCATTTTGCTCATTCGGTTGCTGCAGACACTATAGTCTTTGACCTACAAGGTGCCAGTTAGTGTCTGTTAAAGCAATGAGTAGATGAAGGCTTTTGTTTCCCTGTTTAATAATTTTTAGGCCACACTTTTGGATAGTAGCTGATGAAGGAAACACACACATGAATGCTCATTATTCCAATGATACAGGGGTAGGAGAAGCTTAAGACAAAGGGCTTGATATGGAACTTTGCAACTCAGGTACTAAATAAAACACACAGAGTTTACCCATAAGGGAAATGGGCACACTCGGATGCAACAACTTTCTTTAAGGAAAGGCAGAGAAAGAAACCTTCCAACTGCCCTATTAAATTTTATCAGCTTTGAGCTATGTGTTGGTATCGAGCCAATTAAATTAGCATCTATTCCCACTTTCATGTGCAAGGAACCTTCTTTCTAAGGGAATAAGCTCTTTCCTAAAAATATGCAGAGCAGTTACTTATAGGAAAAGAAAATAACAACAGCACATAAATAAGTTAACTGTCTCTTACTAGGACAACCACCAAAAATAACATGCACATCCCAAGGGGCTGCTTCCTAGTTATATTAATAAATCAAAATACCTACTTACAATGATTTATTCGTGGATCTTGATGCTGAAAACTAATTTATCATTTGCAATGCAATTTACCCATCTCTACAGATCATAAAAATTCATTGAATTATGCTTCTTCTTAAGGTATAATTTAATATCTTGGTTTTCAGCACCAGAATAAATCCCCATGATAAGTATATAATTTCCCTATGTTACCCTTTAGAAGTCACTTGCAAACAATGCATTTTATATATGCACATGCATTTTTAAGAGGTAAAGAAACAAGTTTCTCATATAATTTCTTAAACCAAAAGGTACAAACATAAATATCTAACATATATAGGAATCTGAACAACAAAACTGTCCAGTTAACAAGAAAGCCAGCTGTATATTTTGGGAGTAAGTGCAATATCTTGCTGATTCCAACAAATCTGTGATTTATAACCAACACTGTGGAAAAGACACATGTATGTGCTTTCTTAGAGGTCGACAGTAGGGATTTTTACTCCAGCCATTCTGTGCCTTAGATATTAAGAAGAGAGTTATGGTTACTGAAATGAGGTAACAGCCAAGATCTGGAATAAAGTTAGAAATTTTGCATTAATTGACATGCCACCATGTTATCCACACAGTATTTCTTCAAAGAAATCCAAGAATTTTAATAATTACTAAAAATTTTCCCAAATTTTTCGAGAAACAGAGAAAGGTTTAGAGATAATCTCAAAAAAAAAAATTAAAAAATGAAGTAATGCTAGATAGCATTTAATGTCAACCAGCCTAGCTCTTGTTTTACAAAATAACAGATAAATCACATCCTCAATAATAAACAAATTCTGCTTTTAGTTTAAAATGATCAATGCCAACTTATGTTAGCCTCTTCTTTGATCAAACTCTGGCCCATAATGTGAGCAATCCTAGGAAACCACGTTCTCTTTTCTGATCCCTGTTTCTTAGTCAGTCAACAGTCTCCATGGCACTATGGTTCTTCTATTCCGGAATTAGCTAATTGTTCTTAAACATCTCAAAGCCAGGTCAAAAACAAGGCTCTTAGTTTTCTGATTCAGATCTTAAACCTATCTAAACAAAACAAAACAAAGCCTTAAGTGTCTCAAATACTTAAATGTTTTTGAACTTCACTGGTATATTAGCAATTTATTCCAAAGTATACACCCAAGAAACATTAAAATTTGGACTTTCATAAATCCCCAAAGTTGTGACTATCGCTATAGGACATTATTTCCCCCATAAAATGTAGAAAGTATAACATAATAGTTTATTTTACCCTTCAGAACCATAATGATACTATAAATACACTAATAAAATCATTTAAAAGCCATAAAAATAAATTCTGCTTCCAAAATAAACTCTATACTTTATTATGCTTCCACACAACTGTCGTAATATTCATTATGAACTTATTGGAGTCTTAAAAAAACCCTGTTAGTCTCTGTTAGGTGCCTACCTCCTGAGTTACTCGCTAAGCCATGAGTAACAGAAAACTTGCGAGGTTCACTGAAATGAAAAGGTCGGGCAGCCCGCTGGCCACTCCCCAGCCACGCGACTGGCTTCACTACAGGCCACACCTTTCAATAGATTCAAGAAATTTTATTTGGTTCCTAGTTCAAAAATAATTTTATTATGAATAACGCTAAAATTCAAAAATACTTGTTTCTGCTTCCATGAAGATGACAATGTAATATTTTTCCTTAATCAATGTAGGAAATTATAATAATGAATTTTTATTGTAAAAATCCATTGTCACTTTCCTGCAAAAAATTACTTAAAAAACAGAGATTTTTTAATATTCTGTTGTATTTGATTTGCTAGTGTTTTATTTACATATAATATTTTGTATATGTGCTCATACATGAGAGTAGCTTGTACTTTTTTCTGTTTTTATCTGATTTTGGTGTTAATACTATATTAGCCTCAGAGAATGAGTTGGGCAGCTTTCTTATTTTTGTATTCTCCGATACAGTTTATATTACACGGGCACAATTATTCATAAACCCACTTATATCTATAGTTTCTATAGTTTTCTATGGAAAACACTTCTATAACGGTTACTGATTTTTTTTCTTTCAAGCATGTTTAATTATTTCTATTTTTTAAGAAAATTCTATGTCTCCTAAATTTTTAAATAACTGATCTAAATAGTATTAAGCTTCTTTTATGCTCGGCTATACCTACAGTTACAGTACTTTCTCCTTCCTTACAGTATTTATTTGTGCTCTCTCTCTCATTTCTTAATCAACCTGCTTATTTACTTTGTAATATGATTTGGTTCGCTTCTTTTTCGGAGGGCCCGTTTTGATTTTGTTGATCATCTCTTATTTGTTTGTTTCCTGTTTCATTACTGCTTCTTTCCAGAGGATTCCTTTGCAAACAAAGTTCTAAAACCCCAGAGGAGAGCTATTGCAAAGGAATTCAATAAAATCAACAATTAAGATGTGAATACACTCCGGATGGAATGAAAATAGTAGAGGAAATTAAAAATAAATCTAAGATGAGCACGTTCAGGATCCTTGACTAGATAAAGTATCATACAGACTATTTTTTATTGAAAGCATGAGGCTTTAGACAAAAATTATTGGAAGCTGGGAGTGCGAACAGTGTCTAATACATAGTTGTCTTTTGGCGGGAAAAGGGTAGAGAAACTGAATAATTTACACTTTGGTTAGATACGTTAAACATTTAAGGGAAACACTGTCTAAGCCTTTCTAATGTCTCTCTTTAGTTTTTTTCTGTCACTGCCACGTGTTTAAAGCAGAAGGGAGCTTAAAATACGAACTTACAATGTCATCTGGACTAGACATCAGTAGCTGACATCATCAGAAATTTCCGGTCTTCTGGTTCCTCCCTCTTACTTAAAGAATTTTTGAAAGGTACTCTCGGTCTCAAGTGTCATTAGGAGATATATATGGCTCTTTGAACTTATTAAATTTAAAAAAAAATGAATTTAAACATGAAGATAGTGGCCTTTCTATCTGAAATTATTTCTTAGTTTTCAATTTATCGGTTTCTTTAGAGGGGCGGGGAGAGAGAGAGAGAAAGGGAAAGAGAGACATTGATTTGTCGTTCCACTTATTTATTCTTGATTCTTGTGTGTGCCTGATCTGGGATCAAACCCACAACCTCGGCGTATCAGGACTATGCTCTAAGCAACTGAGCTACCTGGCCAGGGCTATCTGAGCTTATTTCTACTCCTATTTGTCATAGCCTTCCTTTCTCTAAAGACTAGTTGATGCCTCTTCCAGCCTTTGCCCACACGCTTCCCCCTTTTCCCCAGTCCCCCACCGGGACATCAAACTAAGGGAGTCTAGAGGGCAGGAAATGCCTCTTTAACCTTTTGAATTTAGCACCTACTACAGTGCCTGGCACAAGAGTACTCACTCAACGAATCTTTCTTGGAAAGATAAAAACGCTTCCTTTTGACACTAATATCCATCTATCTCATCTCTAAAAATATGGATATTAGACCATAAAGACACTACAAGTCCAAATCTTACTCCTTCAAGAGTTAGGCCTCTATTATAAAGCCTTCCTCCATACTCCCAACTGGAAATCATTCCCCCCCCTTTTAATCTTGATTCTTGTGTGTTTAACATATCTCTTTAGGCCACTTATTATTCTCTATGTTACAGGACAGTGATTTATGAACATAGACTTTCTTTTTTATAAGACTACAAAACTCTCTTAGGCTAGGATCTGCTAATTTGTGTCTTATACACAGCAAAGCAAATATAAATATTGGTTAAATATTTGCTTCTAAATAAACAGTTGAAAACATAATGATAAATTTAAAAAATGGCATTTTTCCACTTGTTCACTATTTAGTCACTATGTTTGCCAGGCCTTCGTGAAGGTTCCTGAGCCATGGTTTTGATATGTCACTTGGAGAGAAGATGTCCTGTGGTCCTTAAACATTGTTTTCCTTCCTTTCAAAGCAGAATCGACTCCTCAACAGAGGGTCTCTGAAGCAATGGTCCACTATAATCTGAAAGAGCATTTCTCTTCTGCATTTATAATTCTGAGATGCTTAATTTTAAAGGGATAAGAAAAACTTATGATTCAAAACTCATATTTTAAACCAAAATGTTAAGCCACCTATATGATTTTTTATATTTGTTCCAGGAGCATAGATTCATATTTTTATTTCAGAAAAATGCATGTTGTCTTGTTTCAATTAGATTTAGCAAAGCTGATGTCACCAAATTGAAGTGCTAAATTCATTCTACCATTAAATATGTAATTAAAGCTTAAATTCTATGATCAGGGAATAAGGTCAAGTTTCAGTTAATTTGCTGTAGAAAATGATGAGAAGAAGCGGGCAGAGTGGAGTGCTACAAACGCACAAGCAGCGGGGCCAAGATCAAGCTTTCTGTCCAACCGGGGAAGGTCTCTTAGCCCTTCTGATCCTTGCCTGAAAATTGGGAATTGTAATCCAGAGCCTGCAGAATACTTGTGAGGGTTACAGGAAAGCATGCATGGTTCCTAACACTGTAATACGCATCTATCATCTATGGAATAATCTGTGGTCACTGATCACGACCACGTATCATTATATTTACATGATGATGACAATGATGATGGTGAGAGTTTTTCACTAAGTCAGCAACGTGTCCTGGGCTTAAAGGCCATAGGCCATAGGAGCAGCCCTGCAAATTTAGACTTGAGTTTCTGCTTGGATCAGGTAAAAGTAAGACATCTGTCCTTGGGGTCATGAACAAGACAGTATACTCCGGTGCAAATACGTTGGGCAATTTAAAAAATCACACTCTCAATAGCTTAGGCATTTATCTTTTATAGCTGACTGTGATCCAGTGGAATAGTTCATCATAACAGGGAGATAATGCTAAAAAATTTTATTCAGCTATATTAACCAATATATAAAACATGAGACGCTTTATTAAAGCAAATGAGGAAAAAATGTCAACCTTGCCAAAGCACACTTAGTATTTCCCTCTCCTCGGCCTTCTGTCCCTCCGCCCCTCCCCCTCTTCTTCATCAGAGAGCAATGGTCCGTTTCACACTCTATAGTGGAAACATATGTGAAATAGTCATGCAATACTGTAAGGGCTACATACACCGCAAGTGACATGACCCCCAAACAAGCTACAAGGCATGAAGACACCGAGAAGCGACGATGGGTTTGCGGGGAAGAAGTCTTCAGGGAAACAGACGAGAAGTGCTGATGGAGAACCGACCTCAGCATCATGGAGCAGCAAAGCGGAAGCTCAAAAAGAAATGAGCATTGTCTCCTCAGGCAACTAGCCGCCAGGGTAGGGTGGTGACTTACTGTCATCCATGGCCAAACAGAAAAACTGCCTGTGAGGACAGACGGGACTGACAGGACTGCGAGCCCACCTCTGGGGTGAGCCAGGGGGCTGCACTGGGGAGCACATGCCTGGGGTGAAGAAGGAGCCTGGCCAGGAGGACCTTTCTGCACCAATATGCCATCAACCGAGTTAGTAACAGTTGCTTGTCATTTATGAAACCCTATACTAAGCAACTGATTACAATTTATCTTAGAGTTCTTACGAAATCCTTACAATTCTGTGATTATCTCAATTTTACAGGTAAGAGAAGTGAGGAACAAAGGGGTTAAGTGACTGGCCTCTGTTCTCTCAAAATCCTGAATTCTCCCAACAACCCTACTAGTTCAGCATCACTAATCTTATTTAATGGATTTTTTTTTAAAGCCTGAAGTTTGAAGGGACTAAGTAAGTTAACAATGGCCACATAGCTGATAGGTAGAAGCAGCAAAATTTGAATACAGATCTGTGGAGCCAAAGGCAAAGCACAGAATCAGATACACATGTGTTATGAGGACTTGGGGTACTATATTGCTTCCTCTGGTTATAGGAGCTCCTAAACGGTAGATGCTGTGTCAGCTCAAATCCTATGGAGTACCTATCTTGCGCAAAGACCCAAGTTTTAAATAATTTTAGAAGCAAAAAAGACCTTTGATATCTTTATCCCAACGTACTTACTTTATATACTTACTTTACTTATTTAATAAGAAAATACTTCAAGAGAAGTGAATGGTTATAAGTTAAATTGTATTTGGTATGTCTGATTATTTGTTAAAGGGACAGATGGGAGTCACACAGGAGTCACAGAGAAGTCTATTCTGTCCTACCCACGTGTGAAGTTTCATGATACCAAATTTAATGATTTGTGATTAATAGTATAACACTTTTTCAATATCAAATGAATTTTCTTTGTAAAACTGGAAAATTGAACAATAGCAAGTTTGACCATATAAGAATATGGGAAGGCATTAATTATCAAAGTGTGAAAAGCAAAATTATAAAACCTGGAGAGAAGTAGAGAATATTTTTATAACCTCAGAATAGGGGAGGCTTAATAAAATGAGACACAAAATTATAGAAGCTATAAAGGGAAAGTTTGATGAATGGATAAAAGTGACATATTAAAATTTTAAATTTTCGCTGTAAACAAAATTAAACATCTTAGACAGAGAGAGGATATTAGTTGGACACATAACTGACATGATATAATATCAGTATCCAGAACCCTTACAAATCAGTATAATTCTGCGGACGGGAATGTTCTCCCTCTGGTTCTTGAGGCTCTTGGCTTCTGAGGTCTTGGAAACCTTAGTCACTCTATGATCCCTCCTGACACATTTTTAAAATAGTTTTTGCATGTTTTCTAACTGTCAGCAAAAGGATTGATCTGATATAAGCTAATCCTCAATAGCCAGGAGAACATTCCTTTGTGAGGTGTCACTTCTTGCACTGTACTAATCCCAGTTATGGACTGAACACACAATCTGCCTGGTCTTCCTTACAGAGAGTCACATATGTGAAATGGGAGCTAACTTTAAGGCATCAGGAAAGCAATAATTTCAAGCCTACTAAATAAAATTAAGTTCTTCTGCCGTTCTATCTTGAGCTGCTCTCAGGCTCATTCACATAGGACTAGGACACTGCGACCCTCACTGCACACTCCTGGGGGTCAGAGGGACTGCCGAATCCCAAGTTGAGGTCAGGCGTGGCAAAGCCACTGCCCGAAATCCCAAACCAAAGAGAAGCGGAGCAAGTAAAGCAGGTCAAAGGAGAAGCAAAGTGGAGTATCGGAAGGCACCCCAAAGCAGTGAGGGGCCCTTACAAGCCACTTTGTTCTCCAGAGATAATGATCGGGTCTCCCTCAAAAAGTAGACAACTTCCTGTCTTGAAATGATGCAAATCATGCATAATTATTTTACAGGCTTGTAGTGATTGGGAATAATAAATACGCAGAGTGCTTAGAATTGTGTCTTGTTCATAGTAACTGCTTAGTAAGTCAGAGCCAGGAGGATGGTGATGCTGATAATGATGATGACTGGACTGGAGATATGGGTGATCATGACATGAAAATGACTATCATTATTATGAGAAAGAAGTCAGTGACTATCAGAGGACAGGGTCCTGACATATAATAACTGACTTTCTGTGTTTGATTGTTTAAGATAAAAAAGGAGGTCTAGTATTTACTGCTTTAAAAATATTTGGTCCAGCCCTGGCCGGGTGGCCCAGTTGGTTGGAGCATCACCCTGGGCACCGAGAGGAGCTGTGCGTTTGATCCCGTCGGGGCACAAGTGAGAAGCAACAGATCAATGTTCCTCTCTCTCATAGATGTTTTTTTTTTCTCTCTCTCTCTCTTTCCCTCCCTAAAGTGGCCATGCTCCTCAGACTCCATCTGATGGAACAGGCTACATTCCACACTGGGGGACCAATACCCCAAGCAGACTCAATGGGACACACGGCATGTCACAACCATGGTCCTGCCCCATTGCCCCTCATAACTAACAGAAACAGGGAGGGAATAAAGCTAACTCACTGACGATCATAGAGCTTGGAGGACTCAATGCTAGTGTATGTGGCTCAGAATTTCACAATGATTAATAAGCAAGGTCTCAAAGGAGAAATAGCACATACTTCAGAATGGACACATTCCTCATTGCGGGTCTTGCTGAAAAATATTGATAATAGAAAGCAATTTCCTAAGGCTCAATCACAAGGGACTAGATGGATTTTTGCTTCGAATACACTGCATTTTTAAAAGGGGACAATTAAAAAAAAAAATCTGACTGCCACTTAAATCAAATGGATAAGGCACCTAGATGGGAGTGGATAAAATTGGGACACTGCCATCTCTATTTATGAACACCTTTCCTGTCCTCATTTATCTTAAAATATTTTTGATCGCAGAGAAGTGAAACATGGGTAAAATATCAGCATTTTTGAAATGTGGCAGGCAACTCTGTTGAGACAAATGGATTTGATGATTGCTTTCCAAGCTGTGGGGAAGAAGAGGGAGATGATAACAGAGAAGGGAGTGAGACACTCACAGGGGTGGCAGAAGAAACAGAGAACAGAAAATACACATACCATATAAAAATAAATATTTTAAGTATTATATATAAAGTGTATATATAAAATATCTCATAAACTGAGGAGAAAACAACAGTCTCCAATTTGCCCAAGGTTAAGGTTCTGGCAGATACGGGCTCCCATCCAAGAATACACTAATCAGTCTTAGAAATATAAAGGGTCTTCTACAGCAGTAGAGCCCAGTCATGCAAGTTAGGGGGCCCCCTGGAGGTGAGAATCCTGCTTCATTCACAAAGGCGGGTGTGCAACCCATGTGCACTCAGTCAGATTCAATCATCCGAGTCTCCTCCAAACCACCACCGTCACTCCAAACTTGGGGAACCTTACCTTCCTATCTCACACAACCAACGCCCAGAGTCCTCTACTCAATGGCACCTACCTGCCCTTTTTTTTCTAGTTTCTCTTCCCAATGACCTCATTTTCATAAATAAAGGCAGGTGATTGGAGAAGACCTCCTTGGGGTCCTTCTTTCCTCCTTGAGAAAAGAAAACGCAACTAAATGGCTTTCTTCTTAGACTTTCCTCAACGGATCTCTCTCTTTTTTTTTTCTCCATCTGTAGAAGGAGGAGTTTGACCTATAATTCTCCAAAGGGAAGAGTAAAGAAATGGAAAAGTATGAAACATTGAACCCTGATCACAAATATTTCCTAAAATCTTACAACTCCTTAGCCATAGGTTCCATTTCATATCCAAGTGTAAAAAAGTCAAGTGGTCAAACTAAAAAGTGGATTTATTCTATAATTCATTGTACCATGATAGTACAACATGTGTTTAGCTCACGTATTTTATATGTACACTCTTGGAGAGAAAGACTGTCTTAAAAGAATTTTGATGTCAAGAATTTTGATGCGAAACCAGCACCTGCTCACTTGCACAGAGGACGTGCTCCTCTGCTGGGCGGTACAGAGAAGTGAATGGCTTGCTCTTCGCACCCCAAAATTGAGTCCACCAAGGATGGAAACAGGCTCCTGTCCGGCTGAGCAGTAAATCCTGGCTGGCCCTGGTGATCGCAGACACTGGCTCCTGGTAATAATTTTGATGTCGTTATCCTCACCAGAAATGCATGAGTGATTCTGGCCTTTAAAAACAGATTTAAGAGGATGCATTTATCTTGACATTACCAGCGTCTGAAAGATCATGCAGTAGGGCCTGTTGACCTTTCTGTCTTAATGATGAGTTGCAAAACTGTTGGATAACATTAAAGGAATGAAGTGAGACACAGTGTGTACTCAGAGCGGTCCCCGAGGAGGGGAGGGGTGAGAAAAAGTGTTTAGGATGACAAAGGAAAATTGCTTGAGTCCTAAGGGACCTGAGGAGTCATATGGAAGGAAAGAATGGCTTCTATTTCTGTCTCTACTCCATATATGTAGTCCTTGAACCAAAAAAAAAAAAAAATTAAAATATCTGGCTTCTAATGAGGTGGCTGACAATGACTCCAACTCTTGGATATGTAAAACGCAAACACATGTACTTAACTGCACCCAGTGATGTAAATTTCTACACTTTAAAAAATACATAATGTTCACCAATTCACCACCGTATACTGGGAATCATGCTGGATTCTGTCACTAATCATATGAAGGTTTGTATGCAAATTACCTCCCCTCTCCAGTACTGAGTTTCATAAACTAAAATAGCAAGGGTTTCTTACATCTTAAGGATTAAGGATAGCAATAATTGCAAATCCTTCACATAGTTCTTTGGTCATCGCATGGGTTCAACACATGCTAGTAATTTTCTCCACAATCCCAACTTCTCCCTTTGCACTTGCTCAGTCCACAAATCGAATGGTAGGTGAAACTGATAAAGTCGATAAAAATTAGAATTGAGAGTATCTGACTCCCTTGGAATCTCTGAGATATTATTGCCATGAATACATTTTCCATGCAATACAGGGTTTTAACAGAGGGGCAGGAATTTAAAATTGGAAGCAGTCTGGAGAACACAGGAGCTGCCATGGACACGGCCAATATGTCTAATCTCATACACACAAATGAAAAAGAGTTAAGTTAAAAGCACTGACTGTTCTGCCTTCTAAACCCAACAGGGAGGTCATCTTAATGCACGAACTCAAATGCATAATTCTATGCACACCCACTATTACTATAGCCCGGTGAATGCTTTAAATCCCAGATATGGTTAAAAAATATAGCTGGGTATGTGATTTTCTATTAAACCTAATATAGTGAAATGAATTACAATACCTAACAGGAGCAGTTGAACTAGTATTTCCATGGCAACCCAAGGCCATCAATATTGCTTTATTATTATTATTATTTTCACTTTGCAAGGCGCCTTCTTTGAATAGCATCTCCCTTTCTGCATGGGTCTACTTGATGGCTCTGCGAATAATTCGAATCCATAAGCCTTTGTATCTCATCTCACATGTTAGAAACACAATGGCTTATTCTAATTATCTCATGAAACTCAATTCTTTTTCTTTTTTCAAAAAATATGTTTTTATTGATTTCAGAGAGAGGAAGGAAGAGGGAGAGAGAGAGAAACATCAATGATGAGAGACAGTCATTGATCGGCTGCCTCCTGCAACCCCTGTACTGGGGATCGAGCCCGCAGCCCGGGCATGTGCCCTGACTGGGAATCGAACTGTGATCTAGTTCATGGGTCGACGCTCAACCACTGAGCCATGCCAGCCGGGCTGAAACTCAATTCTTAAATAACACCTGAAGTGAAAAATAAAGCAGCCTTCTTTTAATTCGGCGATTGACTTCATGGTGCCTTCCTCTTGGCAGAGGGCTAGTAAGGAAAAGGGACAAGCCCACTGCAGAGAAAGGAGTCTCTGCACTTGTCCCTGACAAGAAGGTGGGTTTGGGCCAAGTCAGTCCCCATTCAAAGAGAATAAAACAATGCGTGACTGAAAACCGTCCTTCTGGATGACAAAGGGGCGGCTGGGAGAAACATACATGTACTGAGCACCTACTGGAAGTCTGGCACTTTGGATGGAGAGAGACAGGCAAACACGGAATGTCAATAAACTGCCATAAAGGCCATTAGAGAGTTAACACCGAGGCCGCCGCTGACTCACTGCGTCACTTTTGAGAATGAAAGGAGCACTCTTAATACTTATTCAAGGCAACTGACATAAACATGGCCCTAGTTGGGGTGTAAGTGGAACAAAAAAGAGGAAGCAGAAAAATGCATTTGGAGGCAAGTGGGCCACCAGGGGATTCAAAGGAATTTCGGATTTGAGTCATAAAGGAGACTAGATGTTGCCAAGTGGAGAGACGGGAAAACGTTCCAGGGAAAATGAAATGGCAGGTGCCAAGAGGCAAAGCAGTAACATTGCATCGTGTGGCTCATACCCGTGCGAACCCAAAGAAAACGATGAGGGGATGCTGGGTCAGTCCCATCGTACTGAGAAAATGCAAAAGCCTGATAACACCCAGTGTTGGGAAGGATGTGAATTATTGCCTCACATATGGTTACAACCAATTTGGAAAGCACTGTGGAAGTATCTGGAAAAACTGAAGTTGTGTATACCTGGGGCAGAGCTGGAGAATTTGCATTTCCAGTCATTTCCTAGGAGATGTTCATGCTGATATACACTTGCAGAACCACTGCTCTGATCCAACTTCTTTATTTTATACACGAGGAGAGAAATGGCAAGGATACTGATTCGGTCTCCTACATGAGATCACATGGCCAGTGAGAGTGAGGGAATTGGGGCTTCAATCAAAAACTTACTGATTCTAAAATTATGCAGGAAGTTCTGACTATATCCTGGGTTCCATGCCAGTTTCTGGGTAGAAAAAGATGAATGTGACACGGGTTAGCAGTTTAGTGGAAGAAAATTAGGTAACAGATGACACAGTGTGTATGGCTCCTGAGGGATCAGGAAGCAATGGGACCACAGAGAAGAAGTCCCTGACTTCTAGATGGAGATGATACCTGAGGCATCTTAAAGCATAAATAGTAGTCAACCAGTCAAAATAAGCAGGTGGGAAGAAGAAATTCCAGGCAGGGGAAGAGCTTGTGCCAGGCATGTGAGCAGCAGCATAGCATCATGCCCAACAGTGGGCATTCTGGCTCTGGCTCTTATCAAATGCGAGGCCGGGTAATTTACTTAACCTCCAAACCTCAGTGTCCTCTTCCAAAAACAGGGAAACTAAAAGAACCGGCTGCCTAGAGAGGACTGATGGGTAGATTATATAAGCTAATGAATTTAAAGTGCTTTGACATAGCTCCTGAAACACAATTAGCCTTCAGTGAACAGGAGCAATTGTTATTAGCACAGTTGTGTGTGTCAGAGCACAGTACGTTCGTAGTCATGAACAGACCTGGGATATGAGGTGTGGGTGAAGGTGCTGAGATAGGCAAGGCCAGACAATGCAGGACTGTCTGCAATGAAGGAGGGGCAGATTTTGAAATAAAAATGATGAAGTCAGTCTTGGAAATAAGCAGGATATCAAAGTGCAATGGTCTAGGGCTCAAGAAAGGTCTCATCTATGCAAATTTGGGAGCTGAATCCATCGAAGGAATCAGATGACCCAGTGATATTCTGTAGAAAGAAGAGGGTACACACCAATGCTTATACAGTCAGCCTTGGGAAGAGGAAGGCTCCTGAGATATTATCCCAGCAGTAAAGAGAGGAGAGTCTCAAGAAGGAGATACAGTCAACAATATGCACCCCAGAGGTCTAGCAAGATAGGGATCGTTGAGCGACGCCTGGATGTAGAACCAGGAGATGCGATTTTATAATCTGCTTTATTCTACACGGGCTACATCAGACATTCCATACAGCACCACGGATTTGCATCTGAGAAAGCAAAGGTGATCGGAAGTAATTAGTCAAAGAGCCAGTATGTTTTTCCAAAAACAAGCAAACGGAAAACTCTCCTCTTGAGAATGTGGAGAATGATGATTTGAATACTTTACTGTCACTTTCTGCCCCAAGGACCTGGCCTCCATGACCTGGCCACAGACAACACTAGTCTAGGCTCCCTCCTCAGACATCCTTCCATGAACACTGTCCTAGCCATGCTGATCGTCTGTATTTTCCCATATAAACCATGACTTTTCAAACCTCTATGCCTTTGGTCATTCTGTTCCCTCAGCCTAGAACTCCTTTCTCTTTCTCCCAAATGATGAGAAACGATCATACTTTAAGCCTGATTTCTGTGCCAAGCCAGACCTCCTCACCTTGCCCATTCACCATGATCCTCTGCCCCAATACTGCTTATTTCCTTCACAGCACTTTTTCACAAACTATACTTTATTTGTTTATTTACCTGTTTAATCCCTGTCTCGTGTCTGAAATGTAACCATCACAAGGTGAAGGACCACACCTGCTTAGGTCTGTCTTCTATCCAGGTGTACCTATGGCACCTAAGTGCCTGGTATATAGAAGGCACTCAATCAATAGTTATTGGATGGATGGGGGGAGCAATGTATCATGCTTCAAAGGCATTTTTACATTATTTAGGCATGTATAAGAAAACTCATAAAGAAGTAATACATTCTACTGAAGAGGTGAAGGCGATCGACAGAACTGAAGTCTGAGGAGAGCAAGTGGGAGGAGGGAAAGCTTATCAAGAGGAGAGAAGTGGCCAGGCACGCTCCTCATCAGTAATTTTATCGTCACGCTAACATTAGGAAGTAGGTATTATTCCCAGTTCATGAATGAGCCCGCACAAGCTTGGGGAGGCTACTAATTTGCTGCCCAAATCACACAGCTACTAAGTGGCAGCACCATGGTGAGTCTGATTCTGTATGATGCCGTGTTGCTTTCGTGAATTAGAATGCACAAGGGTAGAGCGAATTAAATTTAAACCAGATGTGAACAGAGGCTTGGAGTCCACTAATTGATCTAGTAAAGGGCAGCAGAACTGCCGATGCAAGAGCAGGTAAAATTGTAATTAAAAGGGTGGATCATAATTAATCATCGTGTGGAGGGAACTGTGCGGTGAAAACAAACCTGGACAGGGTTTAATAGCCCAGGCTTTGATTGTGACTCTGCCAACTGACAGCTGAGTTACCTTGTTCAAGTCACTCACCCACTTGGAGCCTTTGGGTCCCACTAAGGGGAAGAAATCAGATCTGTCTGCCCAACTACTTACCTCAGAGAGCAAACTTTCTGCAAACGGAGACAAGCTCCGGTGCTGAGGGATAATTCACTCCAGTCCCCCTGACTTCTTCCCTGCCCTACACTCTTTAAAACGTTTCTCTTACACATTTTATGCCTGCCCTTTTCTTTCTGTCTTAATCATGCTAATGTGGTTATAATTAAGCCCATGGTGCTCCTCTGAGCTCAATTTAGAATTAATTTTAAAGAGGTGTCGTCTTTTGCCCGGCTGGGCGTGGCTCAGCAGCTGACCATCGACCTAGGATCCAGAAGTTCAAGGTTCGAGTCCCAGTTGGGGCACATGCCCGGGTTGCGGGCTCGATCCCCGGTTGGGGGCGTGCAGGAGGCAGCCGATCAATGACTCTCTCATCACTGACGTTTCTATCTCTCTCTCTCTCTCTCCCTCTCCCTTTCTCTCTCTGAAATCAATAAAGATATATTTTTTAAAAAAAGAGAGATGATGTATTTCAAGAAATATTCCAAATACTACAGTAGAAATTTTGGTTGGGGTTGGGAGTCGGGGGGTCAGAAGGCCTGCTGGGCTACAAACCAACTATGTGACCATGCACAAATAATTTTTCTTTCCTCAGTCTCACTTTCTTTACCTGTAAAACGAGTTAAATTAAATGATTTCTAAAATCGTTCCCAATTCTAGCATTTTATGGTTACTCTCGTGTCATCAATGTGTGAATGTGGTTTAATCGCCCCCCTTTTTTTCCAACTTGGTTCTTAAGAACCTGGAGAAATCTTTATTTTCTCCCTGAAATGGTTCTGGGAAGGAATATACATATTAGACCACTTTCTCTGTGTGTAAGCATCTTTATCACAGCATTAAAACCCAGGATGAGCAGCTTTCTCCTCTAAATATTAGATTGACTCTACATTCTCACTGGTGATGGGGATTTTAAAAATACTTCTATTCCTCATTGCATCTTTGGGCAGCTGGCAGTTGATGGGAAATTTCAGAGGAGAAGTGATCATCTTAAACAGTAGGCACTTGCTTTAATTCAGGGAATGAGTTACACTGATTTTTTTAATCTGAAACCAGCACAAACGTTCACCCAAAGTTCAGGCAGATGGATGAACCATTGCTTTCTGTGATCACCTCTGCAACTCATCCATCAGTGGGGTGGGAAATAAATGAGTTTTACATTACCTGTGGTTTCAGGTAGAACTAGAAATGAAATCTCTCCACATCTGAAAAAAGTTAATACCAGTTTACACTGCATTAATAGAAGTCTAGTTCTCTTGACATGGGAAACAATGGACCTATTCACTATATAATTAAATTAGAGTATTTGTTTCTGGTAATTACACATTAAGTGTAAAAGTACACATTAGAGTTTCTCTAAAGATAATAACTAGTATGGTGAGAGGGCCTGTCACGCTCTATAAAAAAACAGAGGATTTTAATCCAGATAAAAAAACACATAAAAGGGGACCTCGTAACAGTTGTCAATTACTTAACAAAATATATTCTATGTAATTCAGGGGGACAGAGCGGATAAACAGGAGGAAGATAAAGAAAAAGATACTTGGCTGAAGGGTACAGAGAAGGTTCTAAATAACCGGGCTCTCCTTTATTAGAACAGGCTCTTGCAGAGATGGCACTGACTGGACACAGAACGTGTGTGAGCAGAGTGTGGATGGTCACCTATCAGAGATAATATGGTTGGGAAATAACAAAGAGTCCTTATAGCATTAAGATTCACACCCTCCCCCCACCCCATCTTGGGTTATTTTCAAGTGACCTTCAGAATCAATAGTTTAAAAAAACTACCATCTCTGTTGGATAGAAAGTGTGGCTTCCATTGCTCAATAATAACCATGGAGCGCTAATTCCTAGTCAATATCTGGTACCTCACCTAGCTTTGAGTGCTCAGTTTTGTTTTGCATTAATGATGTTTTTTATATTAGAGGTACTTGGGCTGTCAGATCCAATTCCATCAAAGTAATCTGCTTCTCGATTTGCCTTTAAGTCTTCTCTGTGTTCTAGAGATGTTGAATGTAGATCACAGAATAGAGAATGGATGAAGAAAGTTTCATTTCTGGCCATGATGGAATGGCAGGGACAAGATTACCGCCCTGTCTTAAACAGTAAGAAAACCACAATCAATATATAAAAAATGAATTTCAGACACTGGACAACAAGCTATGTAGGACCGTGATCCCTGAAAGAAGAAAACGAACAACATGAGTCATGTGAGTGCCCCTAATCACCAAAAATTATTGCCAGTTCAAAGCAGGGGGTGGGTGGGGGGCACCCAAACAGAACCTGGGGGTGTCGCTGAGTTGAGGGGACAGATTTCAGAGCTTGGAGTAGCTACGGTGGCTAGAAATTGTGGAGCAGTTTACTGAGAAGAGGAAACTAAGATGAGAGGGAGTTCCAGAGGTGTACAGAGAGGTCCCTGCATCGTTGGCTGAGTATTAATCTTAGCATGCATGGAAAGACACTAACGACCCAAAGCTGGAGAAAAACACTGAAAAGGAGCAGTCACAATAATTACTGTAGCTCAGCCCTGGCCAGGTATTTCAGTTGGTTACAATGTTGTCCGGCTATACCAAGGTTGTGGGTTCGATCCCCTTTCAGGGCACACACAAGAATCAACCAATGAATGCATAAATAAATGGAATAACAAATCGATGTCCCTCTCTCCCTCTCCCCCCCCTTCTCTTCTTTCTTCTCTCTAAAATCAACCAACCAACCAATAAAAAGTAATAATTACTGAAGCTCACACAGGGATGGGAGTAGTTCATATTTCCAATATCCAAAGTGGGAATACAGAAGCGTATAAGACACAGAGCATCAGGTAGAACCCATAAAAGGGTAAAGTGTTAGTAGTAGAGCTAAATTAGCCCTAGAATAAATGCTTCTCTGGCAAGACATCAAAGGAACCAAAAGAGTCCAAGTAACTTGCTGCAGGCGGGAACAAGACCCAGCACTAGAAAAGAAATATAATGAAATCCAGCAACAAAAAATCAAAAATTTGCAGTATCTGCCATCAATTCAAAATGGGAAGTCATACAAAGCAGTCGGAAAAGATAACCTCTACCCTGGAGAAAAATCAATCAATGGAAACAAATGCAGAAATGCACAAACATAGAATTTGCAGACTAAAATATCAAAACAGCTATTATAATGATTTTCCACATGTTTAGGGGAGTAGAGGAAAACATGAACATGATGAGAAGTGAAAACTTTAATAAACGCACAAAGGTATCTTCCAGAGATGAGAGATAAAATATCTGAAATGAAGAATGCACTTCATGAGAGTAACAGCAGACAGATTAAACACCACAGAAGAAAAGATCCGTGAACTTGAAGAAATAGCAGTAGAAACTATGAAACATTAAGCACAGAGAGAAAAAGAATTTTAAAAAATTGAACAGAACCTCAAAGACTTGGGAAATAATATCAAGCAGTCTAAAATACATGTAACTAGAATCTCAAAAGGAGTTGTGGAGATGAGAAGTGGTGGTAAAAAAAAATGAAGAAATAAAGGCCAAAAACTCCTCAAATTTTATGAAGACTTACAGATCCCAGAAGCTCAATGAACCATGGACAGTCGACCATAAAGAAAACCATGATAAGAAGCATCATAACTATATGATGACAACCAGCGATAAACAGAAAAACCTTAAAAGTGGCCAGAGAATAAGAAGATACATTATATACAGAGAAATCAAGAAAAGAACGGCAGTGAACTTATTTAAAACCATGCTAGCCCTAAGTCAGTAGAGCAGTCTCAAATACTGAAAGGAAAATATAAAGAAATCTGCAAACTAGAATTGCTACTTGGTAAAAATGCATTTTATAGATAAAGGTTAAATAAATTATTGTTCAGAAAAACAAAATATGGAAGTATTCATTGTCAGGCGATATGTACTAAAAGAAGTCTCAAAGGAGGTGCTTTGATCCAAGGGAAAATGACAGCGGATGGAAATTCAGATCCACACCAAGGCATAAAGAATATCGGGAAAGTTAAATAGGTGCATAAATATGAAAGACATTTTTCTCAATTTTAATCTCTTTAAAAGGTAACAGTTTATAGCAAAAATAGCCGTGTATAATCAGCTCTATAACATGTGCATGGATAAAAGGTATAACCTCAGGAGTACAAAACCAGAAGAGAAATGGATGTACAGTGTTGTAAGGTCCTCATATACCAATAAGAGAGTTTCAAAACACACAAAGCACAAACTGACAGGACTGAAAGAAGAAATATACAAATCCACTTTTATAACTGGGGGCCGGCTCCCTCCTAGTGCCAAATCTTCAAAGTCAAACGCGTCCCATGCTGGATACTTGCTGCAGAAAGCGTTTGCTATACAGTCCGTCTCTTTGTGAATGTTACAGGAGGTTACACTGAGGAGCAAAGTCCCCAGGCACCTCCCTGTCACCCTCTTGCAGGTATAAGCAGCAGGATTCCTGTGGGGGTTATAGTCTTGCTGTCTTTGATTACCTTCCGCCTGACGAAGAACATATAACCGGAGTGCGAAGCATCCTGCTGGCTGTCCTGTAAACACCCCATTATCACACAGCAACTGGAGGAGCACTATTTACCCTGACAAGGTGCCTCCCTACAGCTCTCCAAGCTGCTTTTCAGTACGGCTGGGCTGCATCCGTTGCCTGTGAAGGGAACCCAGGCATGTCTTTCAAATGCGAGGCTTTGCCAGGAGGAGGGAAGCGCGGGCTGGAAGCTAGTAGGAAGCCAGGAGACAATGAGGCCAACGCCAGGGTGTTCACCAGTTGGCGTCACTCTGAGCGACCAGGTGTTTCCTCGCCAGAAGGCGGCCGTGAACTCTGCGGCTTGGGTTCCCCGCCCCGTGAGTGGGTTTTCAGCGAGGGTCAAGTTACCGGGCCTCCGGCAGCCCACGGCGGCCCACCTCCACTATTTGACTCAGGAGAAGGCCCTTTTTTTAATACCCCCCTCTCTAAAAAAAAATTATTTTCAATAATGATCACACACAACATTCAGTAACAGCCATTTTTCTTCAGCTTCTAAACAAACAACAATTTTAAAATTGCAACGATAACGGCATTTTTCAGAGTCATTCAAATATTTCATGGATGAGTTGAAAATTGCCCTGACTCAGCAAAAGTGTTACGCCTTGCAGCTCACGTTCTGCTTCAGTGTTTTAAATACAAAGAAAAACTCAAAACAGTCCCACAGAATGACATAACTGAAGTAATTCACGTTTGGTTTCTTTGTGTTTACAATCACAGTGCTAGTGTGACTTATTTTGAACCAACTGTTTAAATTCAGGAATATGTAGTGCTATGGAGACTGGAGACAGGGTCTGCCCTACAGTGAACTCCACCAACTCTGGACCCATAGGAATATCCTCTGGGAACAAACAAATGTAGATGAGTCCCTGTGTGTTAGAAGCTAATTGAATAACCGAGAATCTCCCTAATTAACTTCTTTGTAGAATACTTTGCTTATTAAAGGCTAAGTAACAAAAATGCGCTCATTTAAAGATTACACATTTATTATTAAAACACAACAGCAACCGCAGGCATTGCTTAGAGCTCAGACCAAGGAACTGTTTTTTCAGGGAGCAGTTATTTTATCACCGGCATGCGTAGAATTTCTAGCACATGGGGCTAGGAAACAGCAGATCAAACGTTTGGTGGGTCCTAGTCCTGTTATTTAATTCTCTACAGACGACGTGCCCCTTTCTGCCTGCACCCGGAGTGGGCCACTGCCCATGAGCCTCCCTTGGTACACCTCTGGCTGGATAGGCCCAGAAGTGTTTCCCAAGAGCTGGATCGGCTAGAGCTTCCTGTGTTGACTGGACCAAGCATTAGCGTGTGGTACCAGGAGAGCATGTACCTCTGAGAAGGTTTGGTGCAAAAGTCCACCCCATAAGAGTGGTCCACACTGGACGGCTGCAGCCTGACCCAAACCCTCTTCGAAGTAAAGCATAGCTGAGGGTGTTTTGTTGTTATTGTTGTTTTTAAATACAGTTTTATTGATTTTAGAGAGGGAGAGGGGGAGAGAGGGAGAAACATCGATGTGAGAGAGAAACATCGATCAGTTGCCTCCCGCAGGTGGGGATCCATTGGGATCAAACAGCAACCTGGGCATGTGCCCTGACTGGGAATCGAACCGGTGACCTTTCGGTGCACAGGACCATGCTCTAACCAACAGAGCCACACCGGCCAGGGCATATCTGAGGTTTTATGTGTACTTGTGCTCAAGCTGCATCTTTGAGCACAATGTGCTATTGCTAGCATATTGTTAAAAGGTTTTCAGGGCCTCCTTGGGTGAGGAGGTATTAGGAACTCAGAGCAGTGGTGTAAGTGAGGTCTCTTCCTTGCAACCTTAACTAGTCTAACGCAAAACTATGGTAACAAAAATAGCAATACCTTTGCATGCTTTCAGAGTCCATGAGGCACATCTAGGTCTAGTGTATAACTTCATTTTTACAAAAATATTTCAGTCATAGGTTTTACTGTCCGTATTTTACAAATGAGTCAGCTGAGGCTCTGAGAAGGTAGGTGATTTGCCACCAACATCCAGTTGGTGCTCGATGGAGTGGGACCCAAAAGCATGATCTTCTGAGGCCAGTGCACTCTCCAGGACACAGCTCTAGAGTACGGTAATTATAGGCACTGTCAGAAATGAGATGATAAATAGGGGTGCTTACTGCTTGCAAGAAATTTATAATCTGTTATTTAGTAGTAGGTCAGATTCCATTATGTTTGAGCCACCAGGTAGGCCCTTTTCCATCTTGTCCAGCTGGCACATACTTACATCTCTTTTAAGACCTATCTCAAGAGAAGTTTTCATCTACGAAGCCTTCTCTGATCCAAAGGCAGAGTTAGTATCCTGTCTCCCCACTCCCGTCTCCCATCCTGACCGGCTAAACTGTAATCCCTGATTTGCCTGTCTGTCTCTAAACTTGTCTAGGTGCCCATTAAGACCAGGAGCATTAGTTTATTCCTATTTGGCTCCCCAGTGTTGAGCAGGGTATCTGGCACCCTATTAGGGATGGAGTCAATTTTAACCTCCACACATCCCAATTTCTGGGAAATACTATAACTAAAATATTTGCAATTGAGGGTGGTGATTCAGTGCAACATCACCCTCCCATACTGAGGAGAATATCTCTTAGAGCTGAGAAATCCGAAATCTGGAGAGATACACTTATATCACTGACTCCATTTCAAACACTGATATTGAGAACATAATACAATTATCCTGTGAATAAAATCAATATTCTATTTCTTAATTTATGCTGCTAAATATATCTCTCAAACCAATCATATATCATGTTAGCAAACTCTCAGAGAATACTGGAGCCAGAATGGGTCTTTGAAAACCATGTCGCTCAACATCTTGTCACCTCTCATAGCAGAGGGTCATCCCCCTTGACCAAACAACATGCCACAGGGCTCTTTAAAATGCAAATTTTCTCCCTTAGAGAAATTAAAATGAAACACTATACTCAAACAAAAAGGTGTGCTACACTTTTGTAGCAGAGGAACTGATGATATATAAGATAAACCTGAGCCAGAGGCCCAAAATTATATACCCTGTATAATACCCATAATCTGAGTATGGGTGGGATTTAGAAAACGCTGGGATTTCAACCCTGTGATTAGATCACATTTTATGTCATAGATGAAGAAATTTTACAGATGTAAATGAGGTCCTCAAAGGTGACTCCCAGTTGATAAAAAAGATTACCCTGGGTAGGCCTAACTTTAAAAAGAAAGCCAAGGCCACCATGGTCAGAGTCGCTCAGTTGGTTGAGAGTCAGCCTGCACACCAGAAACCAAAGGGTCTCTGGCTCAATTCCTGTCAACGCACATGCCCAGGATGCAGGTTTAGTCCCTGGTTGGGGTACGTATAGGAGGCAACTGATTGGTGACTTTCTCTTACATCGAAGTTTCTCTCTCTCTCTCTCCTCCTCTCCCTCCCTCTCTCTCTTTCAAATCAATAAAAACATATTAAAAACAAAGAGACAGTCAAGGCCTTCGCAGGAGGGAAGGGAAAGATTTGAAGCAAAATACTATCCTATTGGCCGTGAAGAAATAATCAGCCATGTTGTCCCTGTGAAGAAGGGGCAACTTAGAGGGCTAGGGCTCCATCCTCTTACCCCAAAGAATGGAATTCTGGTAAGGCCCTGCTGAAGCCTGGCCCCAGGTGGGAACGCAGCTGCACGGGGACCTTCTGCAGCCCTGTGAGGCCCTGAGCAGAGGGCCCAGCCAAGCCCTACTTGGACTCCCGACCCAAGGAAACTGTGAGATAGTAAATGTGTGTCAATTTCAGTTGTTAAACGTGTGGTCATTTGTTACACAGCAATTGAAAAGTAATATTTCGTTTTCTAACGAATAGGCACCATTTACCATGTGGAGGAATGAGAGGCATGCATGATCCCAGGCCGGCCACCCTAGGCGGCAAGCAGCCTGCTCCCCTTCCTCGGAGGGCTGCTGGAAGAAAAGACAGCTCGTGTCTGTGTTACCAGTGTCTAATACGAGCCTCTCTTAAGCAAAGAAAATTGGCCATTTTGAAGAACACAGGTACTTAAGGCATCTGTGCTAAACCCCAGGTGGCTGCCAATAGGTATAACTATCCTCATCTTCGAACAATCTTAAGGTTTTAAAACTACCCAACAAGGAAGGGTTGGGAATTGCATGTTGAAAGAGTTGATTGGCCTGGGTGAACCATTTCTACTCGATTTTAAAGAACACACCAGAGGATGGTGCTATGAGTCAAAGCAACTTGCTGCTCCCCTCCTGATCAGAAATGAAGCTATGAGTTCCTCTATTAATCATTCAGACAGCTAGAAACTTGGTTTCATGACCCCTTGGTGTTTCTCAGATCTTTGAGGAACAGTAAATTAGTTGTAACTGTTTACGGTCCTCCCATTACTCCTAGGATCTTCACGCAGACACTTTCAGTGTGGCTCACACTAAGTGTGATCTGGTTCCTGACCACCTCCGATCTCGAACCACATTGCCTCTGCCCCGCTACGCCCTAGCCACAGTGAATTATGTTCTGATTCTATACCTGCCATGCCCATGCATGACTCTGAGCCTTCACCCAGGCTCACTCCTCTGCCTGGAACACTCCCCTAAGTCCACCCTTCATTGGTTGCGTCCATCCTGAACTCCCAGTCTCAGCTTTTGCAGCAAGGTCTTCCCTTATCTCTGGACTATTATTCTTGCTGGACTTCTCAAAACCCTTTATAGCATGTACTGAAGTTTATAGTGATGTGCTTATTTTGATGATGGTGGTGATGATGACAATGATGACAATCTACACCTGGTTTCAAGGGGCAATGATTCCTCTGCTATAACCCAAGTTCATTTAGCAAATGTTGGGCCCCTACTGTCTGCAACATTTGCACTATGACTTGTAGAGGTAGGAAGTAGGTGACAAGGTTCCTGTCCCTTGAAGCTGGACCCTACCCAGAGTCCCCACTGCTCCTATCTTAGCTCACAGCTCCTTCAACCCTCATCCTAAATTCTTCACTAGTTGCAGTCCCTCCCTTGGTGCCCCAATCAATGCCTTTATGGTAAATCCAAACTCGCAGCTGGTATGGCCTTCCATAATGGAGCCCCAGCTGCCTTCTTCATTCCTAAGCCCCTTGATCTCGTCTTACTCCAGAGTCTCCTGAAACACCTTCCTTCCCTAGCAGAACTGTACATGTTGCCTTTGGGGACTCAGTTGAGGCAGTCTCTGTTGGAAGCCCAGTGCTCTCTGATACTGGGTAACCCCCAACACCCTCTATGGCAATCTGGGAAATGTGGTGAAGTGACAGACATTTACCCAGCTCTCTCCCACTGTCCTCAGCTCCTTGAGGCCACAGTGGAAACTCCTTGCGTCTTTACCCACCAAGGACCAAGTCTGGTCATGCTGAAAGCAGGAGTCCAAAGAGAGCTTGCTGGAGAAGAGCGGAAGAGCTCGGGTTCAGCGACCTAGAGTGATCTTCTGGATCACTGCTGTAGGGTTTCATAAAGTTGTAAAAATATATACCCCAAGTGTCATGATTTAAAGCTTTAAAATGGAAAAAAGTCCCAGATTCTGATGTCCTAGTCTAAACAGGGAGAAGGCTACTCCCATCCAAACACTGCCACGTGAAGCAGGTGTTGGGGGTAAGAGGCTGCTTATCACTTTTAGTGACTGTCTCTCCCACTAGAATGTAAGCTCCAAGAAGTTCAAGACCATCACTTTTAGAAATCCCAGCTCCTAGCATAGTGCCTCCTTAAGGAGAGTGCCCAATTTCCCTACTGTTTTGGATAAATGAAATGCGAATAGATAGCAGTTGGCACAAATTTTTCTGAAATGTGTTAAATGTGTGTATATATTTATGCTAAGTTATAAATGTGTTATGTACATGTGTGAGAGAGATATATACTTTAAATGCTACTAAACAAACCCCACAATTAACCCATTCTTATTTTATTTCTTTGGTTTTCGCAGCCTTAGTATAGGTGCTTACCATCTGTTGCCTCCATGATAAAAAGAAAAAGAAAAAAAATCTCATGGATCCTTCTGCCTCTGATATCCTCATTGAAATAAAATATATCCCCATTACTGTATCCATAGCTGGCTTTTTAAAATACACATTTGATTGTGACTCTCCAGAGCTTAGAAATGTCTTCCAATTCCTCTACCTTTAAAGGGATTGTATCTAAGCTCTTGAAATTGGAACACAAAGAGTTTCATGGCCTGGCTTCTAAGGACCTTGCTGGCTCCACTGTGTACCCTGTCCTTTAAATACTCCTAAGTACCCACCATCCCCCCAAGCCCTTGGTGCATTTTCAGCCTTCTTTGCCAGTGCTGTTTACTCTGACATTCCTCACCCTCTCCTCCTACTGCTCTTGGAGTAATCCTAAACACTGTCAAGACCCAGTTCCAACTTCCCTCCTTCCCTCCTTCCCTCCTTCCCTCCTTCCCTCCTTCCCTCCTTCCCTCCTTCCCTCCTTCCCTCCCTCCCTCCCTCCCTCCCTCCCTCCCTCCCTCCCTCCCTCCCTCCCTCCCTCCCTCCTTCCTTCCTTCCTTCCTTCCTTCCTTCCTTCCTTCCTTCCTTCCTTCCTTCCACATGTACTGAGGAACCTAAACCTGGAAGAATGCAGTGGGCTGCAAGTGACAGAAAGCCTGATTCAAAGTGGCTCCAACAAAAAGAAGTTTGTTTTCTCACTTAAGAAAATCAATGCGGAGGCGATTCCATGGTTAATTCAATGCTCAATGGGCCATAAAGGGTGTGGGTTCATTCCAACTTTCTGTTCTGCCATGTTCAGTGTGGCTTTTGTCCCCAAGTCTGTTCAGCAGGCTTTGCCTCACAAGCCATGGAGAGAATTGTTTATCATATGTTCATGTCTGTATTAGTATATCAGGGTTTTCCAGAGAAACAGAATCTATAGAGTGTGTGTGTGTGCGTGTGTGTGTGTGTGCAGAGAGAGATTTAGTTTGAGGAATTTGCTCATGTGATTGTGGAAAATGATATCTGGAATTTGCAGGGCAGGCTGGAGACCCAGGGAAGTAATGATGTTGCAGCTTGAGAACCAAAGGCTTCTGGAAGCACAATTCCCTCTTCCTGGAGAGTAGAGACCTCAGGTTTTTTTCTTTTAAGACCTTCGACTGATTGGATGAGGGCAACAAGCTTTATGGAGGGTAATCTGCTTTACTGAAAGTCTACTGACATAAACGTTAATCTCATCTAAAAACTATCTTAACAGAAACATCTAGAATAATGTCTGAGCAAATATCTGGGTACTGTGGACTAATCAAGTTGACACATAAAATTAGGCATTATGATGTCTAAATCAACCAGTGTCAAGAAGGAGACTGGAATCACCATGATTGTTGTAGGGGAGGGTCTCCTTCCCTGAGCACATGGCTGTGCAGAAGGTGGACATTCAAACAAAATTGTGGCTCTGCCTTTAGCGCACTGTGGGTTGGATGAAACTATGGATTTAAGTGGGTAAATGAGAAAGTCTGTTAAACAGCAGGCAGGCAGAACCCCAATAATTTATGGTCTTCTGGGCATGTTCTATCAATCCTATTAGAGCCCTTGTTACACTGAGTCATGGGTTTACGGCTCATCTTCCTCCTTACACTGTGGGTTGACCTTGAATAAGAACCATGTATCGGTTACCTCTTTATCAACAGCCCCTTGCATGGTGTTCAATGTCACGTGACTATTCCACAGATGCTACTGAATTGGCCAAAGTTGGCTATTCTGGTGCTAATTCAACCTTATGCTTGCTATTGCTACAGAAATCATGTATCTCTATCCACTGCAAGCTTTGCTGAAGTCACATATTCACAACTGCTATTCCAACTGACAACTACTTCTAGGTACCCTTGTGAAGAACTTATGGGACAATAAACTTGTCCAAGTAGTCTAGTCATACGAAGTTCTCTTCTCCTGCACACATCCATAACCTGGGGGAAAAATCCCATTGTTAAAGTAAAGAAGCCTCTCAACCTTATACTCAGCAATAACAATTAGAGATAAAGGGTCCGTTGTCTGCCCTCAAGCACCAGCTCAGATAAAGTAGGTCATCTGGAGTCTGTCAGATCTTAGAGCCTCAGGTCCAATGACTTAATTCAAAAATTCTCATGACTCCTATCTTTCTTTTTCAAGTGAGTTGAAGTTCCCAAAGTTCAGGAAGTGAAATAATCAGATACCAGTCTTCTTTACCAGGAAGCCAAAGGTCATCAGGAATGTTAATTGCAGAGGATGATAAAGTCACTTCTCAGTGGGCCACTGTGCAGAGGAATTCAAGGAGCATTTACTAAGCACCTTCCATGTGCTAGGCGTCAGAATATACCTTTATTTGCATTATTATATTTTCCCAATTTCAGCTCTCTGCCTTTGCTCAAACAGACAAGCATCAAATATCCAGCTATGGTGCTACTGATAAAAGGATGAGAGTTATACCAGGAAAACTGACGTGCACTGACTCACACCATGCACCAGACATCACCACTGGCACTTTCCCTGCATTACGTAATTTAAATGTCACAAAACCTCATGAGCTGAGCTGGTCCTTATCTCCATGTTAACAGATGAAGACTTGGGGGCTGAGAGGGGGTAGGAAACGTGCCGACAGCTATACCAGCAGGAAGCCACAGAACCCGGATTCAACTCCAGGTCTGTGTCCATACTCGGAACTCCATACTTCTGTGTCCCATATAGTGGGGTTTTATGTATTATCTCATTTAAAACTGGAAATGAGGGAAAGTCCAGCTTTAAAATCAACACATAAGTGAAAGATAAAATTTTCTTTCCTGTGATTATTTTAGAAGCAACAATAAACTCAAAGCACGGCCTTGAACACATGAAAAGAATGTGTCAACAGAGCGGAAATCATAAAAAATGAGGGCTGGAAAAGCAAAATTCTGCACTGCCTAGCCAGTTTTATCCATGAGCATTTTAGTCACTACAGAGGATATTATAATAAACCTAGTTTAGTTTAGCAAGACGACTTATACCTGGAGGAATGCCCTTTGTTGCTCTAATTCCATAATCCCAAACCACAAGAACGTAACTGTAAATGTAATTTCCAGGGTATCTGGAATATAAGAAGCACATTCCTCAGAAAAAAGTACAAGTATCCTATCCACTGGAAAGGGACATTTCGAGTTGTAAGTATAAGATATCATGTATCTGTACATGCCATGTGAACATAGCTTGTGTCAATTAAGTTGTTTTAAGATTATTAGAAACCTGATCATTTCTGGGAGAATTAATCAAGTCCAGTTTCTATCCCACCAAGCCAAGGAATAAATGTTCCATAGTGAATTTATGAAGGTAATAATATCAGTTTAATAGGCTACTTGGCAGTCAGCTGGCTTTTTCCTGAGTCGCCCACTCTCCTTCATCATGCTTGCTTTCCTCCTACTGGAAAGCTCCAAGAGCATGTATTAC
Organism: Miniopterus natalensis; assembly: GCF_054644295.1. Classification (NCBI taxonomy): domain Eukaryota; kingdom Metazoa; phylum Chordata; class Mammalia; order Chiroptera; family Miniopteridae; genus Miniopterus; species Miniopterus natalensis. The sequence continues at coordinate 28,836,074 of NC_142097.1, forward strand.
TGTCACACAACACAAGTGAGAAAAGTGACGCTCAGAGGAGTTTAGTGACTTGCTTAGCTGTGCACAGCTAATGTAATAAACTCTACGGAAGAGCAGGAGAAGGAGACATGACAGCCAGGAATGAACCAGGTGACCTGGGGCACTGCTCTTCCCACTGCTCTTCAATTACAAAGACTACAAATGATACTTAGGGTTGTCTGTTCTCAGCGCATGAGTGAGAATCCCATATTGGCTCCTCCTGAGAGCTTTCTTTTTTACCCTCTTATATAAAAGCAATTAAAATACTTTGAAATATCTCACCTGCCTTCCCTTCCATCCATCTCTTGAATATTCTTGCTCTTTCCCTTGCTCCTCTCCCCACTACAGTCTTAAGTAACACAGTAGAGGGATGAGAACCATGACTAGGATAAGAAGAGTGGGGAAAGGCAAGGACCCTCCACCTGGCTTCTAAAGTCAAGTCATGGCGTGATTCTGGTTCCAACCTGTCTTCAGCCCTCCCCCCCCCCCCCCCCCATGCTGACAGCATCTTCTTTGCCTGTTATTGTTAGCTGGTGCTTGGCCCAATCTGCTAAGTCCTGACCATGGATGCTGCTGAAGTGACATCAGTGACAACACGCCTCCCAGCAGGCCTCACTGCCATGGTCAGCCCTTCCAGATCTCCAGTTTCATTCATGTTAAGAAATGGCTCTTTCTCACTCAACCAAATTCCAATAGACAGAGTTTCAACCCTCTGTCCTCCATCGCGCTCTGCTTGACAGAACCACCTGTAGGTGGAAGGACCTTGGGATGTAGACTCAGACGGAGAAACGCGGTCTTGGTTAAACCGTCACTCGCTCAGCACACTTTCTCTTGACGGAGAATTCATCCAGTACATAAGTCAGGCTAGACTGCCTTTTGCAATACATTCCATGCCATGGAGCAAATGCAAATCTCAGGAAATAATACCATGTTTCATTCCAATTCTTTTCTTAAAAATAAGAATAAATGTTTTACCTGGAACAAAGCTTCCCTGGACCACCTCCTTGTATGCCCACCAGCCTTCATGGATTTTTGGTGAGTTCTGTTGAGCTAAAGGAAAAACAGGAAGGAGAGAATTAGGTAACAGCAGAGAATCGCTGTGTCCTAGTTGTCCAAGCAAGCGTGAATATACACAAAATAATCCTTTTCTACCAAAAGTCCTACTAAAAAACTCACCAGCAACCCTCTCCTCCCTCTTTTTGTTCTATTAGATCATTAACCTATAAATATATTATCAAAGAGTGTCTAAAAATCACTCAGGATATTTCTATTTAAGAGAAATAGACCATAATTATATATTTAAGCCTATTTGAATTCCCGTCATTTCTCCCTACCTCTGACTCACCTCTTTCCCTCATCTGCCCCCTGCACACAGACACTCACACACACACACACACACACACACACACACACACACACACCCTCTGCTGGAACTGAGAGGAGGCTGATCCCATCCAAAGACTTTGGTGTGATGCCTATATTTGTAATCAGTGGAAATGTGGACAAAAGTGTTGTCAAGCTGGATGACAGGCCCACACTGGCTTGACAGCTGGAAGAGCACCAGGAGCTGACACCCTGCCTGGGGAAACCAGAGCCACAGCAAACTCCTTTACTTACTTAATGTGCTTCATTTAAAAGCATGAGGATGGATGTTGGGGGGAAGAAATGCCCTGTCTGTGAGCATTTACATCTCTGCCCGTCTTTACTTTTTTGGAAGTTGTGAGACAATAATGAAACTCATTTCTGTCCCTCTACCCTTGAGGGCCCCAGATTACCATAAACACTAGACGGAGCACACAGATTATCAAGAATTGCACTGGCTAACTGGGCGAAAGTGACTGTTCCAAGCACTGAAGATGGATATAAGCTACAATCACCTTGCACATTGGGCCCATCTCAAACAAGCCGACATCGAAATCATATTCGTTTTGGAAGATAAGGAAAACAAGTGGTGGTGGATCAGTCTTTATTACTTTCACCTAAAAGGCTTCGAATGACATCATGGTTAAGAGGCACAAGGTAGTTGGAGCTGAAAATCAATAGGAGGAAAGGCCCAAACCTGGCTCATTGGTAGCCTGGTTTCTAGAATCTCTGCAATTTGGATTCACCACTCCTCTGATCTCATTTCCCATGATCACTACAACATTTCTGTTCTCCCTGCTGTGGCCAACTATACCATGTTTATTACTCTCTCACACCTTTGCTCAGCTCTCTTTTTCCTTGGAATCCCCCTTTATCTACTTGCTCACAACTCATCTTACTCATTCTCAAAGCCTTACCAATTCCCCTCTTTCCAAGAAACTTCTGACCACACGGGCCCCACAGTTATCCCTCCCCTCTGTGCATTTCAGAACTTTAGCCTCTGTTCCTCATTTACCACTTTCATTAATTCAACAAACACTTATTGATCACCTGTGACTGTCAGGCAGTATTCTATGTCGAGAACACAAAGGTCCCATTTTCCAAGAATTTACATTCTACTGTAGACAGAAAAGAAGCAAACAGCTGGATGAAACTGTACAGAGAATATTAGAGAAAAGTTGTCTGCAGCAGAATTTAAGAGGTGAGGTAACAGAGTGGCCAGGAGGACACATTAGACTGTGTGACAGTGATGACCTTTGAGATTATGACACTTGATCTGAGATTTAAATGACAAAAAAGGTCTGGCCTCATAAATTAGGTCAACAGTGATAGCATTTCAGATGGGTTAAAAAATGTTAGGAAGGCAGGAAGGAGTTTGGATTTTTCAAGAAAAATAAGAGTGGCCATAGGAGACGCATGGGGAGAGGGGTTCCAGATGAGGCTCGATGCTGTGGGTAGTAGTCCAGGAGAGAGATCATGGTGGCCTCAACTAGGTAAATGGTGAAAACAGAAGTGGCTGGACCCTATATTTTTTTAGAGGAAGAGTAAATAGGACCTGGTGATGGACTGGATGAGGGAAGGTAAAGACCATGGGTGAAGGATAACTCCCACCTTTTTTTTGGCCTGAGTGACTAGGTTGACAGCACTGAGGTGACAAGGGACATGGGGGAGGAGTGGCTTTGGAGCATCAAGTGAATGAAGTCCAGAGTTCTATCTGAGATGGCTCGTGAGCTTGATGGGGAGATGCCAGGTAGGAAGCTGGATATAAAATGAGTTCTGAGGAAAGGTCAAGGTGAGATCCACATTTATGATTCTTTGGCACATAAGTGATATTTAAAACCAAGAGATTACCAAGAATCGTGAAAATGGGTAGAGAGACCAAAAGGGACATGGAATAGAGCTCTGGGGTGTTAACTTGATTCAGATTTCCTGTTTTTAACCTAATGTCCTATTTCTGTGCCAAGATCTCCTCCAGGATCTCACATTACCGTTAGATGTCCTATCCCTTTAGTCTTCTCATGGCTGCAGCAATTTCTTCATAGACTTTTCATTTGTATCTTCCCATAGCCCTGTTTCCCTAAGCAAATTAAAACTATCTCAAGGGTAGATGTGGTACCTTGTCTACTAAAAGGCAACATGTATAATAGGTGCACTAGGCACAGTCTTTACTAAATGTTTGTTTAATAAATCCAGGAAGGGGAGAAAGGCCATTTAGAAACGCTATTTACAAGTCTTATAAGAATGCTCACCTTCACACTCCTCTCTTTTCTTTCTCTGAAATAAGTTTAGTGATAGTCCTCAGATATTAAGAACCACGTCACTTACATAATAACAATAGAACACAAAATAAAAGGGATAAAAAGATTATGCCTAATTTATGTAATTGTAGGAGTGTAGCTATAATTTTGTTTTCTGCTTCTTTTACCAAACATTACTTCCTGAGTTGTTTTCTCCATTCTTCTTTTTAATGTGCACATAATAGCCCTTTTAGTAAACATGCGACAATTTCCCAATTATTCCCTTCCTATTGGTCATCTGCTTGCTTGAATACCGAAATTAACTTTTTCAAAGCCATAACCTCCTCTGCGCCCCTCTTCTAGAGTCTTTTTCTGGAACAGCATGACAAAATCAGTGTAGAAGGACACACTGTACCTGTATTTAAGTTACTTTGCAAAATACTAGATCAATCTCCATTGCCGTTTTAATGTAAGAGATTATTTTTTTAGAGGAAAATATTGGGGTAACCTCAAGACAAATAAATAATAATGGGATAATGCTAATCCAGTTAAAATTAATTTTGACTTCTAGGAAATAGGCAACAGAACAAAGAATCATTGTAACTCTGTCCAATGAATGACTCTCCTTTGTCACAAATTCATGAGAAGAACATTTCATCAAAGTCAGGACGCACTTTGTATTTCCTGTTTTTTATTATCATTTTGGAGTCAGGTATAGATGTACTGTTCATGAATATTAGAGATCGACTTAGTGGGAAAGTCTATTCATGTTTTAAAAAGGGGAAGAATAAAACTTCACGCCCCCAAAATTCAAGTCGATGGCCAGGTTCACTCAGACTCCCACCAACCATAGTGATTAGGAGAATGTGTGTGTGTTGCATTCCGAATACTAAAAGGGCACTGATATAATAAATCAATTTTAAATTATAGTTAATAAACTATTGCTAATTCCTAAAATCAATGGGTTAGTCAATTGTGGGATTCATCTCATTTCACACAAAACTTTCAATCACAACTAGTAGCTATGAATGGAAGTAAAACATCACCTCCCTCTCAAGCTTGAATTCAGCAAGGCTAAGTCAGGTGAGAAGACAGGAAACCAGGCAGTATCTTTTGAGAGGCAGGGCGAAATAATGGAAAATGTATAGCAACCTGGAGTTGAATCCTAAATGTACTACTAAATTTTCTGTCACTCTGGGCAAATTATTCCGTCTTTTAAATTCTCAGTTTTACAAAACACACAACACAAACCCCAATATCCTTATCTGCAAGTTGGGAATAAATAACTCCTTTGAAGGACTGTCACAAGGACTAAATGTGCTAATGTATATATGACAATACTCTGTGTTCAGGAACTGACATCCACTACTTTTATTATTTGATGTTAGTGGTGGTGATATTGGGGGGGGTAGGGGACGCAAGAAGAGGCAGAAAGGAAATATGGCAAAAGAAAAAAATAGTATAAAATTGCCCAGAAAAAGAAACCAGAAGCTATGCCACAATTATATTTGAATCTGGTTGAAATTTAAAAAAGAAAATTCATGGCCTGGAGCAGTGTTGATCTGCATACTTCCTCCCATAAATTCTGAGCCAAGTCAGGGAAGGAAATGGATAGCCCTGCCTGACCGAGGGAGAGTTCTGGAGCCCCTGAGGACTCCCCATGACATTTGCAAGTCAAAGTACAGTCACTGAGGAACCTGTGGAAACAGAACAGAAGACCTGAAGCAAGAAAACAAACGATTCGGGAACTCACACAGGGAACCTCTGCTATTTGTGAGGACAAAGGCTAAACAAAGCCCAAGGCCCAGTGGGGCTGCGGGGAAACGGACAAAACGACCCACTGGAATCAATTAGCGCTGGTGGGCCATAGGCCAGATGCTAACCTTAGGCTAAGGCCAGGTGGTTTTATTAATTAATTAGTAACTTATTAATTTTAATCCGAACCCAAGGATATGTTTCTTATTGATTTTTAGGGAGAGAGAAACATCGATGTGAGGAGAAACATCAATCAGTTGCCTCTCGTAAGCGCCCCAACTGGGGATGGGACACACAATCTAGGTATGTGCCCTGACTGGGAATAGAACCCGCAACCTTTTGGCCTATGGGACAATGCTCCAACCAACCAAGTCACCCTGCCAGGACAATAGGGTTTTTTTTCATATACAAAAACTTTACATCTTTTTGCCCTTCTTTCAGATTCTGATGGACTCAGTATTTGCTGACCATGCGCTACGTGACAGGTGCTGTCACATAATTTACAACTGCGGCAGCCAGTGAATTATGAGCACAGTTTGGCTGTCCAGACAAGCCAAACTAGAGTCCCATTATTTAAATAAGAAAGGCAAAAGTAAAGTTTGGAACTTGAATTATTGGGAGAACCGTAGCTGGAAAGACTTGATCGTTCGACCTGTCGCAGCCACTCTATCAATGAGAATGACTCGAACATTTACATTCCTCACCTGGGTTTTTCATTCAGGGTCCATCCAAACTCTCCAAAGCCCACTCAATAGGGTATCACTATTCTCTAGGACCTGGTGATCACAATAACTGTCTTCCAATTATAACTAAATGTAACAGAGACTAGGGAAATGCCCGGCTGTGGACTACACAATGGTGTTTGACTAGATAGACTGAAGGTAAGTCTTACAGAATCTTCCAAATCCGTCAGTGATACTGAAGAAACTCTAAAGCTTCCCATTTCCCCAGGATGGACCAAGAAGAGGAAGAATGTGTTCTGAAGAATACATAGCCAGGGCAACTATAACTTCCGATTTGCCTAGGATCTCTTGGTTTACCTTTGTTGTCCCAATATAATTATAACTAGGACCCTCTTTTGCTCTCAAAGGTGTCCTGGTTGAAATGATAAATTCCATGGTCATCTGTATACATAGCAGTTTTGACCACATACAGCTATAGCCACTTTGAAGAATCTGCCTGTAGCGCATTTAGATTCATGTCAGATCATCTACATATTGATGACTATTTCATCATGTGTGTTATTTGACCTAAATCAAAAATGTGTATCTTCCCCCTCCCCTCCTATACCCTTCTCTCTCTTTCTCCTATTCTCCTTATCACTATTTGCCAGCTGATAAATCAATAAAACCAATTCATTTGGCCACAAAAAAGACCCAATTACTAGCAATCTGATGACCTAGATACTTTTCCTTTCATTTAAGTGTTAGGTAAAAAGAGGCAAATTTCAATGTAGGTACTGAAGGTATTAGAGGCTGGGTTACTTGGGGGGAGGGCCCCCTTTCTCTGAGTCATCTTTCTCCATCTATAAATATTCAACATGACCCCCCAATGCTTTCTTCACCTGTCTGTACAGTGGGAACGGCTACTGGAATGAGTTGTAGTATAAGATAATAAATGTAATGAATTATAATTATCTTATAAACAAATTATCAAATCATATTTCATTTCCCTCTAAATATGGACTAGCCTGTTCAGAAATAAAAATATGACAGAATTATAGATGTGAAAAGGAGCTCTGAAATCCCATTTTCTCCCTCCTCATTGATCAAGTGGAGAAACTGAGACTCAGAGGAGTGAAAGCCTTCAGAAAAGTTACAGCAGGGAGCCAAAACCGTGACTTAAGGCCTCCGGTGATCAAACTGCTACTCTTCCAACTACAGAGAGAGGGATTTTTAAGTGAATTGTAAGGGGAAAGATTAGTTGTCTGTTGAACAGAACACCCAACTTCAGGTACTCAGACATTAAAGGTATTAAAGGCTGGGTTACCTGGGGGGAGGAATCCCCCTTCTCTGAGGAATCTTTCTCCATCTGTAAATATTCAACACGACCCCCAATGCTTTCTTCACCTCCTGTCTATACAGTGAGAATGGCAGCAAAGTGCAGGTTTTCTATGACCTGTACTAATTCCATCAAAGAACTCTTTAAGGATGATCTTGTCTTATTGATCTGCAGAAAGGGATTCTGGAACAGAATGTGCCCTCTTTGCCTCAGAAAACTGAGTGGAAGAACAGAGTTGGACAAGTTCTAGAGTTACAAGTTCCAGAAAGCTTCTTCGATTCTTTAATCATCGACCCCTAGAACTCTGTGTGGTGCACTCTCAAGGTTTACTCACTTGTAAATCAAAGACAGATTGTTACGAATGAAAAGAGAGGACCTATGGGAGAGCCTGCTTTCTCTGAGGTCCTCTTCAAAATATAATTTCTAAAGGAACAAAGGCAAATGTACTTTAAAATGACTATTTTTCTCAAACAATAGGTTTTCTCAAATTTCTGGGAATGCCAAGAACATCCTATCTCTGTTATAAATGTCATACACAGGCATAAAATGATAAAGCCAATAAATACAAAGAAAGAAAAAGCCCTTACAAATACTCTATTAATCACCCAACCAAGGCAGATGCCATTCCTGAGAGCCACAGCACCCTTGGTTTTCACAAAAAAATCACCAAGCACAAAAGTGGAAGAATACACTACAGATTATATAGAGCTCAGTCAATAAAATGCTTTCATCATCCTGGCCAGATTTCCCAAGGCCATATTTTGTTTAGAAAGTAAGCAAATGCTCTTTTCATCATTAGGTTAATGCTTTGCAATTCTACTAATCCACTTCCTTCCGAACATCCAGGGTCATGCAATCATGAATTTCAAAAGGTGGGCATGACCAGACACAGTAATAGTCTGTATGCTGCTGAAGCAAATACTCTGCTCTAATGTTCAAGGTCAAAGAGACAGGACTGGAAGACTGAAGGAGTCTGCATGAAGTATACCAATATGGACCTTAGCTGAGTGTTTTTGTAGCTCCTGTGCATGTTTTTGTGTCACTAGTATATTCACACATGGCTGCTAGATGAAGAGATGCTGGCCTTGGTGAGTGTACAATGCGAAGGTGCAATCACAGGGGTCAGGACAGGCTGACATTAGGTTTTGGGCTTGAGTTGAATTCAAAGGTGTTCTTAGTAGCCAAGAATCAGCCAAGAGAAGAAATAATAAATCATAATGGTTAACATTTAAATAGCTTTTATACATAGGCACTGCTAAGCACTCTATGCATATTGACTCATTAAGCTCACCAAGACTCTCTTTAGTGTTAACTTCATAGTCCCCATTGTATAGGTGAAGAAACCAAAGATTAGAGATGGTAAGTAATTTGCCCAAAGTCTCCCTGGTGGTCAGGGGTATAGCTGAGATTTACATGTAGGCGGTCTGGCTCCCCAGTCTGTGCTCGTAATGTCTATTTCTTCTCAAAAGTTGGAAGATAAATACAAGGTTTTTCTTTAGAGAACTGTAATAAAGGGAGGGAGGGAGGGAGGGAGGGAGGGAGGGAGGGAGGGAGGGAGGGAGGGGAGGAGGTCAATGGGGGGAAAAGGGGGGACATCTGTAATACTTTCAGCAATAAGGATAGATTTTTTAAAAGTTAAATTTAAAATAAAATATAAAAAATAAGTAAATAAAATTTTAAAATACTATTTTCTGGGTCAAAAATAAAGCAACTTTCAGCTAATGTAGGTCACCTTCTTCCCCTAAACCTAACATTGTTTATGCATTCTAGGTAGACCAGCAACCTAACCTTCATGAAACATTCAGGGAAATGAAAATAAATGTAGGTTACGCCTCAGTACGAGATGAACTGTAACCTGGTTTAAAGCTGGGGTACAGACTTCTGTAGACTTATGATGGGTTGGGGTTTCCTGAAGGAAAGATAGATAAAGAGTCCCTCGGGGAAGATTACCATGAACCAATGACAACAAAGATTTATGTAAAAAAAAATGGGTTCTGACTACACTCTGATTAATAAACTAAACTTACAAATAACCCAACATTGAACAGCAGAGCATTAGGTAAATATATTAGGGAACAGCCATACGATGTAGTATTAAATCATGCTTTTTAGAGATTATTTGAAGACACAGAAAAATCCTTACCAAAAAATACTACATGAAAAAAGCAGAATACAGGGGGGGCAGGCAATATATGAAAAATGATCCCAATTTTGAGAATGGACAATGAAATCTGGAAGAAAATACAACCGTTAAGTGAGGTTATTCCAGGTAGTAATATTACAAAGTGGAGTTAATTTTCTAATTCTTATTTTCCTGTCTTTCCCAACATGTTCATGTTGCAGCATCCTGCAACATGTATTCATTTTTATGACAAGAATAAAAAAATGGTGTTAAAAATTCAAAAGGCAAAATCTCCCACTGTGTGCTGAGCTTCCCAGAACCAGTGACTCAGACTTCAGTAAAGACCAGAACAACTTCTCTCCTTCGTGGTGCAAATGAGTCTCCCCGACATTAATATTTAATCTGCAGACCTATAGATGGCAACAAGGAAACCCGAAGGACAATCCTTGCTGAGCATAATGTCTCACTCTCACCCGCTGGCCACTGTGCTGCTGGCTGAACAATTCCCCTCCATTCTTAGTGACTCATTTGGACGCATGCATAAAAAGATACATGTCAAACCCGAGAAACCTCCTTAAGGGCGATTATTAACCCAGGCAGCCTGGAGTGTTATTTCAAGCCCTGAGCTCAGAAAACATAACATTTTGGGCTCGATTTCACTTTGCTCCTGATAATGACAGGGGACCTCACCGTGGGAAGCCTCATTGTTTATGGAGACGTTCAATTTACCAGAAAATCTTAAATCCTCTTTAGCAAACCCCAAGACCGTCTCGGTGACCAGAGGCCTTCCGAGCAGGATAGCAGCTGCACAGTGAAGCGTGCCCTGGAAGGGGCTGCTGTCTACACAGCTAATGAAGTTTCACGAGGCTTCCCGAGTAACAGGTGCGACGGAGGAGAGGTGGGGGGGGACAGGATGAGTGCTACCTGTGAAAGGCGAAGGCTGTGTGTGCCCTTCACTCTGGTGCTCCTAAAACATCGCACAAACCCCACTTTTCCTGTGTCCATTGTGTCCTCAACTGAATGAGCCTTAGTCTTTCTCTGTGTCTTTACTATGCTCCAACAGCACCTCCTCCATAGGTGTTTAATTTATTAATATTTTGAATGCAAGAGACAAATACTCCTAAGTGTTACTAACTTTTTTTATGTGACAGAATGGGGAAAGGGTGGTAAGTAAACCTGCTGAGCTGCTTCTGTGTACTAGGTTCTTTACAGGCATATCTTGTTTAGTTCTCACAATGAATACATTAAGTAGGTTTTATCTCTTTTACTCATGAGGAAACTGAAGCTCGGAATTACTTAATCAGGGCTATGCATCCAGTAACAGGAAAGCTGGGACTTGAAACCAAGATTCAACTAGAAAGTTCATGTGCTTAAAATGATGCCACGCCCAACAAAAAAGCTTCTAGAAGAATAGATACGAAGATGTCTTCAGGATAGGCCAAGGCTTCTTTAACAGGACACAAAGAGCCCTTAACCACTGAGGGGGAAAAGATTGATAAATTGAGCCTTATTAAAATCAAGAACTTCTGTTTATCTAAGGATATTAAAAGGGCTAAAAAGCAAGTCATGGATTAGAAAAAGATACAAGCAGACAAAAGACTTGTATCCAGAATATGTTAAATACTACAAATTATCAGGAAAAAGACAACCAACCCAATTTTTTAAAAGGAGCAAAACACTTCACAAAAGTGGGCATCCCATTGGCCAGTAAGCATATGAAAGCTTGCTCAGTGTCATGACTCATCAAGCAAATTAAAACCACAATGAAATACCACTAACACCCACCAGAATGGATAAAATGAAAAGAACTGACAATACCAAGTACTGGCAAGGATGAAGAGCAGCTGGAATTCTCATATGCTGCTGATGGGCATCTAAACTGGCATGACCACCTTGAAAAATTGTTTGCAGTATCTCCTAAAGTTAAAACTACAAAACCCACCTACTCTACAGCCCAGAAATTTCACTCCTAGGTGTACAGACAAAAGAAATGGGTGTGCATGTCTACCAGAAGACCTACACAAGAATGTTTATAGCACCTTTATTCATCATAGCCAAAGACTGAAACACCAGCATGCCCTTGGACAGTAGAATGAACAACTATATTTTTGAATATTCACGAATGGCATACTACACATCGATAAAAAAGAATGAATAATTGGTATGTGCATTAGCAGGGGTGAGTCTCAGAATTGTTGAGTGAAAGCCAGATACAAAGAGCACATTCTATATCATACTATTTATATCAAGTTTAAGGACAGGCAAAACAAGTCAATGCTGATAAAAGTCACAACAATTTTTACCACTATGGGGTGGGAGTGGAGAGGGGGCTCACTGACTGGGAAGGGGTAGGGGGGAACCTATTAGAACCTACTAGGGTGCTAGAAATGTTCTATATTTTGATGCTGGTGGTCGTTACATGGAAATACATACAGAGGTACAATTAATATTTGTGCCTTTCATATGCTATATCTCAATAAACAAGCAAACAAAACAACACCCTGTCTCCCAATGAGAAGAGTATGGTGAATAGAAACATAATTGTAGCTACAATAATTTTCTGTCTAAGAGTTGATGTGACCTTCCTTTTTATACTTACATTACAGGGAGAATATCCTCTCTGGTCACACTGTCAAGCTCCCCTTTATCAGACAATAAAACCATATATCCTGGCATGTCTCACTTGTGTCAGGAAATGCACACTAGCTCAGTACTAAATTAATCCCTCTCCTGGCCTGGATTTTGGGGTATTTGCTTCCATTCCCTCTTTCTGCTCCCCATTCCCTAAACTCTAACCCCATTTGTATTTGAAAAATATCTTTTTTAAAAATTTTTATTTTTGAAAGGACGTTTATTAAAGCCAGCATGAAACAAGGAAGGGCTTAGGATAGAAGAAGCAGCAGGAGAGCCTGTGCAGGCTGGGGCCTCCTGTACCTGATGCTGCTGTAAGGTCATGGTAGGGTGAGCTTGACAAATGCCGCCCTAGCAGAGCAATAGGGAGAGAAGCCTATCAGGTCCGTTGAGAAGACAATGCTAGTGAGGAATTGGGAATAGTGATTCCAGACAAATAACTCAAGATTTTGTGTGAAAGGAAAAAATGGAGTAGTAGCTGGAGGGAAACAAGAGATCAATTTTTTTAATAGCAGATAGGAGAGCATATTTGTATGATAATAGAAATGAAGATATAATTGCCGGGATAAAGACCTTGAGAAGGTGAAAGAGACTGGGATCCAGATCGAAAGTGTAAGGACTGGCTTTTGATAGGTACAGTGACACCGTCTCCATAGAAACAGGAGGGAAAGAGAAGAGACAGGGTATGGACTCAGATAGATCGTTCTGGCATCAAGAAGATGAAGGGTTCCTTTCCTCCTCCATTTTCTCTCTGTTTGAGATAAAAAAGGCATAACCTATTCTCAAGGACAACAGCACTCTCAAGAAAAGCAAAAAGCCAACATCTAGCATGAGCTTCCCCCACCGTAATTACACATGAAAACAAACAATTCCATGTAAAAGTGAATTAAGAGAGAGGTAAGCAGCTTCTAACCAGAGAAATCAGGGAGAGGACACGGGATATTCCCAACATCATTTAAACCTCTCAAAATTACTGAAATATGTTCCACCACATCCCACTTTCCTCCTACCATTCATGATACTCCAAATGTCCCCTTACTGACAGCCTTCTCCCCATACCCTGCCTCTCATCTTGGTGTGCTGAGAATCTCACTCATCCTTCAAGGCTCACCTCAAATATATCTTTTATCACACCTTTCCTAATATCCACCCAATGCCCCCCATTGTACTTGTCTTGACCTTCTTTGATTTCTCAGTCTTGTTACATCACTTAGCAAAGTATTTCCTGTACTGTTTTGTGCTCTTTAAAGGAAATAATGATGTCATGACTGCCTACTATACCTTCTAAATATTTTCCTTCTACTGACTCAAGGTCAGCTGTTCCACACAGCCTTACTCTCTTTTGAGGTAGAACTTGAGTGGAGCACTACACTGAGGGCATCCCTGGAAAGGAGTGTAAAGCTTTGGGGCTTGCTAGATCCTCTTAGCTCATTCATTCAAGGGCAGTGGTGCTCCTATGACAGTTCTAGCCACATGTCTTGACTAACATTCATTACACCAATAAAAACTTACTTCTACCATCTCTTGTGTTGATCAACAAAGTCTCCAGGTAGCGATTTAGATTTGGAGAGCTGACTCCTTGTCCTGACTGCCTTTGAACTACTGACTCCTAATCAGAGGCTCTCAAATGCTACCCTCAGGAATATGTATTCCTTTCCAGGACACTTCAAATGTTAGCTGTTCCCAGGGTGTGGATAAAATTAAACATATATAGCACAGGGTTTAAATAGGAATGTTCTGAAGTAAATTACAAACACTCAGGTTAATGAATTCCTCCCTCCCCACCCTTTCCTCCTTTCTCCTTCCTTCCCTCAATCTCTCTCTCCTGTTCTTTTCTTCTTGGTAGTGTGCGTGTACTGAAGAGTGATAGAGTTATGGGAAATGATTATATTTTGGAATGCACAGCATTTCACTAAAAATAAAAATCCACAGGCATTTCTTCAAAATCCCTCTTAGCTGCATTGCTACCTGTGGCTCTCTTCTCCTGGATCCTAATCCTTCTCTTGTGGAGTTTCAAATTCTTTCCTAGGATAGCTCAGTTGATTAGAGCATTGTCCCCATACGCCAAAATTGCAGGTTCAATCTTGGGTCAGGGCACATACAAGAATCAACCAAAGAATGCATAAATAACTGGAACAACAAATCAATGTTTCTCTCTCTCTCTCTCTCTGAAATCAATTTTAATCTCCCCTCTCTTCCTCTCTCAGTGACTTCCCTGAATGTCTCCAAGGTGGTAGACCCAGGTGAGGCAAGTGAGGTGTCCAGGTTGCACAATTTAAGGAGGTGCTCACTATCAATCCTGAGAGCACGTGCCTCCTTAAATTGTGCTCCCTAAGCACTTCACTCCAGTCTTGACCTGCTGGAGACTTCATTCCCTCCATTCACTATGGGCTGCACTGAGGCCAACCATTTCCTTTCTCCTAGTAGTTTAGATGTTCTTTAGATAAATTAATGGTAGAGCTTAGGCAAATTTTCTCACTGGGGTGAATGTAAAAATTATAGGTTCCTGAGCCCCATCCAAGACCCTTGAGAGTAGTTCACCACCCTGCCTGCATAGGAGACTCACCTGAAACCTAGCCTCTCACCTCCAGGGTTTCTGGTTCCATCGATCTGGGGTAGGGAACAAATAGGTCATTTAAAGAAAGGTTTCCAGGTGATGTTTGTTGGTAGTTAGGGTTAAATCTCCAGAACGGGGTCAAGGAGTCTCCTCCCAGGTGATTCTCATACTGCCTACTGGCTTCCCTGAAGTTCTGCAGCTCTGGAACCAGACTCACGTTCACACCCATAGTCTTGAACTTGCTACCATTTTACCTTGAGTGAGGTATTTCACCACTTCCTCACCTATGAAATGACGATAACAACAGTACCTACTGCAGAAGTGTTTATGAGGATTCAATAAGATGTAGATCACTTAGCATAAATGGTTTACTCTTGGGCCAATTACTTTCTGTGCATCAGAAAATTCTAAACAGCATCAACAGACTAAGTATATCTTGAGAATTCAATAAAAGATTGCATGTAAAGTGTTTAGTAGAGACTTGGTACATAGTAAATGTTCAATAAATGTCAGATGTTATAACTACACATAACAGAATTTCAATAAAGGTGGATATTCCCTTAGGATTTTAATACAATTATTATCCAAGACAATGGCCCAACTTGGCTCCTTAAATGAGGTGGAATGTATCTGCTTCTCCAGCTTTTAGCACCTCGGCCGGCACACATCAGGGGTTCGAGAACGCTTCCTGAATGTGCGAATGAAGGAACGGCCAGGGAATTTGTATTCGCCTTGACGTGCACATTGATTTTGCCCAAGTCTCGAGATTGTAAAAACCTCGCTGACCATGGGGCCATTCATTCTGTTTCCAAATGCTGCCAACCTGCCCAGGACTCTAATCAAGAGCAGCACTGATTTATGCTGCCCATGGAGCGGGCCAGGGAGGTGGAATCCTCCACCGCTGATTTGTTTATTGCCGAGTCCTTGAAAACTGAATAGGGAAGGAGAGGGAGGGAGAAAGAATGAATTAAGAGCTACTCCCCATCACATTTGATATGAGGTCCTTTCACTCTGGCAAAGTGTAGCTTTTTGTTGTAGTTAATATGAAGATTCTACAAAAGCTACGGAAGCACATGGCGGGTCCCATGCCTGTGTCTTCTACCTGATGGCCACCAGAGCCCTGACAGTGATGGAGCAAGCTGCCTGGATTTGGGGGGCTTAAGTATTGAACTGTCCCGGGCTCTGCTGCAATTCTGCAATACTCCAGTGAACAGTGAATGACTACGTATAGAAAGCAAAGCGTGTTTCCCCATTGAGTGGATATTGATTAAAGGGTTTGTTTTAAAGCATGTAGGCTAACTTGGTTCTTTGTTTTATTTATTCATAGCCATACATTAATTGAAAGCCCAACAGCTAAGAAAGATTGTATTAACATGATCGCCCTCTACTGGCCATAAGACGGAGTATAAACCTGGCTTGGCCCGTGTCCTACTAAAATGAAGGCTATTTTTTTGGAAAGTACGGGCTTTTAAACTCCAAAATACTTTCTATAGATCAATTATGAGTATAGTAGAGAGACCCATGTGTACTGAATCCCCAACCGTCTGCTTTATTTTTGCATATTCTGCTTCCGGAAAGGACATCATCGGATTTCATATATTTGGTGATTTATAAAGAAACATGGCCAGGAAACAGGAGACCTGAGTTCACATGGGCCTGTTTTCTCATCTTTGAAAGAAGGCTAAGTAAGGCAGGCCCCAGGATCTTTCTCAGTCTCTCCAACTGCTGTGTGTAGGTCCCGCACCCCAGGTTAGGAAACCAGTGCCCCGAGATCTAGTCCTGACTCTGACTTTTACTCTTGCTATAAAGTAAACAAAGGAGGAGACGGGATTTCTAGGGTCCCTTTGAATTCCAACATGTTATAACCAAAGTCATTCTAAACCTGAGCACATATATAAATGACAGGGAAAAGTTCTTAGAAGAATAATTCCAGTTAAAACCTTATAAGTGTTAATTTTTTTCCATTGAAAATTCTCTAGAAAATTCCCTTATGTAGTTACTCATACTTGTAACAAACTATTGCCTCCACATGGACAGTTTGAATAAACCCTAACATTTTTATTATCTACAAAACAGGAGAGAGAAAAAATCCAACACTAGATTCTACATATAATTTGAAAAAATGAAATCATGAGGCCCTTCAAGTCCAAGGGAGGACAGCAGCCTCTGAGAGCCTACATAGGAACGTTCAGAAAAAAGCTGGACAACTTCGCTCTATGACACAGATTTGCAATGTCATCAGCAACCTTTGCTTTGCTCCCATCTGTGAGCGCCGGACTCCCTACTCCCTGGTCACAGTTCAAAGGGGACATTAGTTCAGGCAAGGTGAGCACGGTGCAACCCTCCATCCTTGCAACAAATGCTGAGAGCATTTAAGAAAGTCGGAGCAATCTAATGCTTCAAAGAAGAATGTCTTTTGTACCACAGGGGAAACAGAAAATGCCACATAAATCATCGGAAAACGGACTGACCTCTCAACGACTCGGCCCAGTGAAAATTCACCAAGTGACAAGAATTAAAAACAAAATTAATAAGTTCTTTACATTTAATTAGCCATTTATTCTACCAGGCACTTCTAAATGCATACTTCCATTTGTTCCTTAAAACAACACTGGGAAGGGGTTGACAGGAGCAGCATTAGGCCCATTTTGTAGACGCAACAGAATAAATTATGTACCTTGCCCTTAAAGACCAAATCACACACATAATCAGTACTGTCCCAGATATTTAAAATGATGTTCTAATGGATTTTCTGAGAAGAGCATGAAAATTCTTCTAAGGATGTTAACGTTTGTACGTATGCATGAAAGTATGTATGTATGTATCTTCTTTCCAAGGAGAGCAAAAGAGATATAAACATGGGTTACCAGGTGAAAACCAGAGCATCAGAGCTGGGAAAAGAAATCTTTGAGTTTGATTCTGCCCTAACTTCTCCAAAACAAAAATTCTACTCAATGTGATGATCACGCAGAACACGTTGACTGGGCACCTAAAATGCACTGTATGGGAAACACTGCAGGAAGCCACGATCCCTTCCCAGTTCACCGCCTAATTGGGAGCGAGCTACGCAGATTAAATTCTGTTCTCTATGAGGCCTGTGGACAAACGTGGCAGCTATTAGTTCCTGGGGGATAGAAAATAATGGAGAGGAAGCTTCATGCGGGTCACATCCAATCCCATGAACAAGTTTTTAAAAAAATCTATCTGCTCTCATTCAAATCGCATGATTCTCTCCATCTCTGCTATCACCGTGCTGGACTAGCGGTCTAAAAGGTCCACTGAAGGCGTTTCATGCCCTTCAGGTATCCAGCTTCAGAGAAGGGCATGTCAAAGAGGGGTCCTCTGCCTAGCTGACTATTAAAGAATTTGAGACCTTGCTCCCGTTGTCTCTGGAATCAGAACGCAACACATCCCGTGTCCCCGTTGGTACCACGCTCACAAGTTTTATCTGCAACAGACTTATGTAGGAGTTCATAAGACATAACAATGTGTGCTCATACCCCTCCATCTCACCCACATGACTATTCTGCAAGTACAAAGCTTAAAATACACCAGTCTAGACATCATCAGAGTGAGTCCAGCTGGAAAAATGGAGAGATCAGCACTGTGTCTGTGTAAACATGTGACCAAATCTCTACAGTCATGCTTTTCAACTGGATATAAGCCCTCTCTCCTCTGAAGCCCACAACTTTTCTTGCATCTCTCAGATAACAGTTGTGCTTTTGTTTTCTCCACCTATTACACTGTAAGTTCCTGTGGGTAGGGAGCATGTATGGCCAGGTGTCTTAGTTCAGGCAGCTGGGCAGAATGAGGCCTATGGAGCCGGATAAACCTGTCCTGGAAAGCTAGCTCTACTAAGTAGGGGACTTTGATTCTTTAATTAACCTCTCCGAGCCTTGATTTCAACACTGAAACAGTTATTGTACAGAACAAATTAGATAATACATGTAAATTGCTTAGCCAATGCCTTGCCCCTAGTAATTGATGCTGTAAATGATGCAGTGCTGTGGCTTAAGCTGGGCTCTCCAGAGGTAAAATCTCAGATAAGGATTTGAAGGCCTGTGATTTAATTGAAGGAGAGGTCTCAGGAAAGACGGAGTGAGGGAAGCAAGAGAGGGCAGGAGGAGGAGCTAGGCTGAAATCTAGCTTCAGCCTGTATCCCACAGGGAGCTCAGGAGTTGGCTGCACCTTGGAATGGATCCAGCCTGCTGCACCCTCGCCTACACCCAACCCCTCCACATTCACCAAAAACTGGCTACAGGCTGCCCACCGGGGGTAAGGGTTGGGGAGGGCAGAGGAAGACTTACCCTCCATCGGCAAGTAGTTCCCATTTAACTGAGGGCAATTCTCTGGAGAAGAAGGCAGCTGTGAGCTGACAGCAGCCAATATTCATAGCAACCGTGTAAGGGAGATCTGGGTAGGGCACCCACAGCGCCCACTACACTATTATTATTATATTTGTAAATCCCGTGTCTAGATCTGAGCACTTGATAATGGCCGGGGCTCAGCAAATAGTTATCACACTGAATTAAATTAAAGGATCCAAATTATGGAGAGTGTGCAAAACCAACGTGAGGCGCTCGTCTCAGCCACAGGTCCAAAAGCTCTGGAGGCAGCCCTCGCGCTTCTCCCCCTCACTGGCCCTCATGATTACTAAGACTACACACGGCTGCAGCATGGCCCGAAACTCCCTGACACGCTGATTATGTCTGAAGCTCACTTAACAGTGAATTTCCTTGCTTCCCTTGTTTCAGAGATTTTCTGGAGTTAATTATACCTACACTTACATCCAAATATTTCATTGTGATGCAGATTACACTTCTAAGTGCATGAATTATTCTTCGAAGGCAAAAGGAATTAATAATGTTTCACCACGCACTGTGACATGTTTCCAAGCACGTAAGTGACAGATGCACTTTTAAATGATGTACTTCTTTTCCTTGACATGCAAGGACCCAGATTTAAAGAGCTAGAAGATGTAAAGGCATTACTTTCTGGATCTACTGATGTCATGCTTGGATTTCCATCTCCATCAGCAAATGCATGAATAAGTAATGTGCTCAGGTCCCCGTACCTGCTCACATTCTATTGTATCAGCAGACTTACACTCTGCAACACCATTAAGACAAATCCCCAGGCGCCCGGGGGGGGGGCTGGGGGAGAGCTGGGCTGGTCACTAATAGGAGTGGGGAAAAGCATTTCATATATTGTAACGTGCTTTACAAAGGTCAGTTATTAGTATTAATATGAATTCTTCTAGCATCAACTTTATGTTCAATGCTTTCCAAATCCCCTGACCTCACATCTCTTTCTGAACTAATCAGTCCCTTCTTGAGATTTGGTTTCTGTTCTAGCAACTGGGGGCAAATACAAAGGATCCCAACCAGGTTGAGTGACCAGTTTTCTTGCATTTTCCTCTGAAACTCTATTGGTAGGGACCAAATTGAATTCAGAAAATGAATCCCAGCAAGGTGCTAAGAGGACCTCAAGAGTGAGTGGCCTCTGGCGTCATAAGAAAAGGGAACATGGATTCTGGACGCCAGCACCACTATCATGAGGTCAAGGAAATGAATGTCCCTGACAACCAGTTTTCTCCAGAAAGATTCATGTATGTGAAACAAATGGATCTGTTGCCTTAATTTATCAGATTTCATTTTAATTCTATCCAGAGCACAAGGTATTTGAGAAAGGAAGAAAAAACAAACAAACAGCAGCAACTCTTTGGTTTCAATAATCCACATAATAATTGACCTCTCACATGTATATTCATAGTAATGGGAAAGGGGGGCAGATTCTAACTTTGGAAGAGCAAATAGTGGAGCGTCAGAGTTGGGGCTGGCAAAGTAGGGGCCAAATCTGGCCCTGTGTTTTTAAACAGGTGTTGATGGCACACAGCCATGCCCATTATTTACATATCCTTTGTGACTGCTTTTATGCTACAATAGAGTAGGGGAGACAGAGACCATCTTGGCCCACAAGGTCAAAAATATTTGCTATCTGGCCCTTTACAGGAAATGTTCGCTGATCTCTGCTCCACAGCCAGGCTCCTTGGGTTTAAATACTGGCTCTATCATGTATTAGTTGCGTTAGCTTGAGAAAGTTCTTCAGTATCGTTGTCATGAGGACACTAATACTCTCTACCAAATAGGGTTGATGTGAGGATCGAATGAGTTATAACATTCAAAGCGCCTAGAACAGTGTCTAGAATATATTAACGAATCAGTAACTCTCAGCCATCATTATAATAAACAGCGAGATCAAACCTCCTCCCTCTCCCCACGTATGTCAGCGGCCCTCCTGCCGACAGGAGACAGACCTCCAGACACCCTTCTGCCCTTTCCCATGCGTAAATGGAGAGTCTCCAGGCGTAACTTACCGCGGGTGCAGACAGATCGCTTTCTAGGGGATCTGCCCATAGCAGCCATGCAGAGGGGAAAGTGTTCTTTTCCTTTCCTCGCTTTATTCCTGGAAGAGGGCTTCAGTGAAAACCTCACGCAGAGACTTGAAACCTCCTTCCTCTGGCTCCTACTAAGATATTCAATAGCCAGCCTAACAACTCCGACAAAATAACTAGTTTGTTTTCCCAACTAACAGTGTTTTCTCACCTTTAAAATCAATTAGGGGCTTTGATCGTATGATCCAGGCTTCGATCGTATGAACACCGACCCTGAATGCTTAAGAGGGCTTATTAGTGTGTGCAGATTAGCTGCTCAAGATGCCTAGAGGACCCAGTTTCTGTGAGGTAGGAATGCAAGGGAGGCAGGACCAGTCCTTAAAAAACACAGATGGACGAGTAGGTCTGTCTCTCTCTCTCCGGCCCACCTTCTCTTCCTAGCAGTGTTCAATAATAAAAGGTAAGTGTCTTGAGTAAAAAAATAAATAAAAATTATATTGATACCAGTATGTGCAAACATAGCCCTGGGAACCATGGGAAACCCCCCATCAGGTATAATTCCTGTCCTAGGGAGTTAATAATCCCCCTGGGGATACAAGGCAAGCCCATGAAAAGTTAAACAGCAACTAATGAGTTCAATGACTTTACAAGACAACAGTGGAAAAGATAGCACCATGCAGTAAGTAATTAGCTGCTAAAGGCTTTCTTCAGACAGCATTATAGAAATTTCAGAGGCGAGGAAGATCCACGTGATGTGTGAATTTGTAAATGGCCCTCCTACTTCCTCAGGCCGAAGGAAGATGAACTGCCAAAGTTAAATCTGTATTTACATTTCAAGTGAGGAACTGAAGGTGTTTTAGTATAAAATGAATATGAATTAACGAGCTTCCCAGGCTAGCCATGTGCGTTAACCAGCCACTGAACATTGTTGTAATGTTTTCGGGGGACCAAGGGATTCAGATAGAAATCAGGACATGTGGTCTGGTGAAGCCCTGAGAAAGAGAACAGCTCCCAGAGCCAAAGCACGACGAGGGATGGGGCCCCGAACAGTGTCCAAGGACCCAAAAGCTGATAGAACACAGCAGGACTCAGAGCCAGCAGGAATGAGCAGGAGTGGCTGAATTCTAGAATGTTCTAGAAAGACCAAGCTGAAACAGCGGCGAGTGAGTCTCCTGAATGAAGTTTCTCCATCATCTCCACCAATTCACTTCCCTGTAGGCATCCTTATTTCCCTGGGAATGGGGTTTACTCCCAGATGTCACCAAATCCAAGTTCAACAATATGCTCAAATTTCTATTCCTTTGGGACCTCTGAAGCTCTAATTCTGGCGACGTGCTGATCTGCTAATAGAAACTCCATGGCATAGAGGTGAAGACTGTGGCTCCAAGACCAAACTGCCTGAGGTCAAGTCCCGGTTCTGCTTCTATGATCTTGAGCAAGTTACTTATTCCAGTGGGGAATATAATACTGAATTCACAGTGTTGTATTAGGGCCAAATGAATTAAGATATGTGAGGCTTTTAAAACCTGGTACACAGCACTTAATGAGCGTACATTGTCACACCCCGTCCTGGCATTCCTCTGTTACTTAACCTGCCATCTACAGGGGCAGCCTTCCTTCTCTGGGACCAGCACTGGCCCTACAAAGGAAGAGATAACAAGTCGGGGTGTACATATTTGCAAGTCCCGTTTCTGGCCCTGCGTGTATCTTCTCCAGCCCTGGTTCCACCCAGAGGACTTTGTTTTAGTAACTGGGTTCTAGCTCTTTCCATCTACTATCAGGTCCTGGTTTCAAAGTACCCCAGTTTTTCTCTCAGGGAGCCCTTTGTGTTGACCCACATCAGTCATTCTAAGAACTAGATCTAGTCTTTGCATCCCAGGCCCCCTCCTGCCACTGGGTCCCTCTAGTGCTAGCTCTGCCCCCATCGTGGGATCTTGTCTATGGCATGACTACTCAGGTGATGACTGCATGTCTACCTGGATATCTTCCATTTTCCTGCCGAAACCTTCCCCCATTACCTTCTTTGCCTCCAAGAATCTGACTGGCTTCTACATCTTTGTATTTGTGGTTTGGCGTCTAATCAGCTCAAGTACTGTCAGAGTTTTCTTAGGGCAGATAGTGTCCAAAGGCTGGACCACCAACTGTTCTGCAGACCTTGTGGCAGATGCACTGAGCTTCTCGCGGGCACTCTCCAAGGGATCACCTTCCCTGAATCACCTCTAGGTCAGTTGGTTTAACAAAAAGAGAAGACAAGGGAGACATTCAGAGCTCCTCTCAATTCTGCTATTTTCGGCAAAGCTGTTCATCAGCATTAAAACTCGGAGAACGTGTAAGCGATACGGCACATTGCTTCAAAAACTACGAAGGCCGCTTAGCACACAAACCAGTGCATCGTGTGTTCGCAGGACAACGCCGCCAACGGCTCTTCCATCAGTCGCTCCCCAAGCCTTAGGTATGAGGAGCCCTGAACCCATTCCACAGTTTGCACTAGAAAGAGACCTTCATAGAAAAGAAAAGAGAATTGCAGCCTCCCAGTAAACACCCTCCAGCAGTCATAAGAGGAGAAAATAATTGAGGGCATTCTTGTCTATCTTACACATGCACACACACATGCGCAAGCACACACACACGTCAAGGCAAAAATAAAATGCTGGGTATTAATTACCAATCACCGCTCAGAAGGCACCAGATCTATCTCAACAACTTGCAACTAAGAACTCAACTAAGCAGGAGTTGTGTTACAGAAAGAAGGCCCATCTGTCTTCCAAACAACACGCCTGCCTCTGCGCAACTTGTGCGCCCTCCCGTTCACCCCCCTCCAGGAACCTGCGGGCGAGAAGCTGGTCATCAGCAGCCTTGGCCTCACTCCTCCCCCACCTCTGGGCATCTGGCAAGAAGGCAACAGTTATCACCCCAGCACTGGGACCAGCAAACCGGCATCTCCTCCACAAAAAGCACACTTCTCTCTGCCTTTTACTCTGTAGCAAAAATCCCTTTACGGACACCTCAGTCAGAACTACCCAAAAAGATGTCATCACAGCTTGGAGAGGGAGAAAAAAATTTTTTATATACACACACACACACACACACACAAATGAGATGCAGAGTCAAACATGCATAAAGAACCCACAGATGCTGGGCCTAGGATGATGGGAGGGAGGCAAAATTTAAGGTGTGCCCCCAAATTCAGCACAAGAGGTGGTTAATATTTCAACCCAGTATTTTTTTAAAAGTCAAAGTGAATGCAAATCCATTTTTGTTTACAAAAATCCACCGTAAACAAAATATTGGGATTTTAAATAAACAAAACTTGACAGTTCTGTGATGAGCTATCTTGGAACCTAAAACAAAGGGGGGAAAAAATCAGCAATGATGATCCTGTCTTTATTAAAGATGTAAATATCTTGCTCATCATGGTGTGTTTTTTTCCACACTAATTTTGATTTCATAAAAATATTTCATTAAAATATTACTTATCTCAATTTATAAAACTTTTTGGCACCAGAGGCAAGTGCGCCTCATGTATCTCACCCTTGCCCTTGCCCCTCTCCAAATTATTAAGCATCCTCATATCACTAGAAAGGGTACTGGCTTCTGATAGAGCCTTTCAGAATACTGCTAGCCACTTCATTAAAAAAAAAAAAAAAGCCCCAGACTTAGTGTCGTGGAATGGAGGTGGGTGATTAGTAAAGCATTATTAAACAGGTTAAATATCATCCCCCTGGGGCTCAAATGCCATGGCTTTTATTCATTATTGGGTTTGTCTGATTTTCTAGCTTTCCCCCCACCACTCTCCATGACTCACAGCATCCCAGCCATGCTGACCTTGCAGGATCCCTCACCCTCTATCTTCATTCCTCCAAGCCTTTGCCTACGTAGTTTTCTCTGCAATGCCCCTCCTGCCCCATTCACCTGGTAAACTCCTATTCAACCTTCTAGAGCCTGCTCAAGAAAGACGCAGCGTTCCGAGTGAGGCTTGCTCTCCTCTGTGCCCACAACACTGTGTTACTTCAGTAGCTTCGCATAGCTCTCAGGATAAAGTCCAGAACATTCTCCATGGCTTGTCAAGGCTCTTCATGATCTGGCTCTCACGTACATCGTCAGCCTTATGTCTCCCTGCACTTCCCATGCCTCTCACACTGTTCTCTATCCATACTGAGCCACCTTCAGTTTTCACATCCACATCATCGCCCCCCTCCTCTAAGCCTTTGCAGATGCAGCTCCCTCAGCCTCCCTCACCCCCTTTGTTGGGAAAATTCCAGCTCAGTCCTCTAGGAGGCCTCATCTGAGGTGTCCTCACTTTCTCCAAGAAGCCCCCTTGAATCAAGGTTGGTGGAGCTCTCCCTTGCATCATGATACTTCTTCACCATGACAGGTACTTCGTGACTGACTCTCCCAGAGTCACCCCTCATTTTTTCTTCTTTGATACGTTCCCCATCTGTCCCAGAGAGGGTCCATGAAGAGAGTCTATAGAGTCTCCTTGATTTTCTTTATGGGAGATCCCTCCACATGTTTGCAATCACAGCTCTGTAAGGTTTTGGGGTGACTGGTATGGTAGAAAGAATGCTGAACTAGATGCTGGCTCAGTCTCAGGTCTCTCTCATTCATTCTTCGTTCATTCATTCAATAGCTATTTCAATAGGAGTACTTCCTATCTATATGCTAAGTACTATTCTAGGCAATGAAGAGAACAGGCAAAGCCAATGCCTTAATAAAACTTTCATTCTTGTAAGGGAGTCAGATCAGAACAATAAAAGAGAAACATAAAAGGTAACGTATGTTAGTGATACGTGCTATGAGGCAAAACAGTGGCTATGATATTGCCAGTGCTATCCTGGACAGACCTGTTAAATCTCTCTGAAACTCAACGTTGTAGTTTGTAAAATGGAGTTAACAACATCAGCTTTAAATAACTAGGCGGGTTTCTGTGAGGTTCAGGTATGCAGGAATATGAGTGTGCTTTTGAATGTATGCCAAGTATAGGCTATTATTATTATTTTAATTTTGATGTAATGTAGTCTCTATTTACCTTTTCCAAGAGCCAGTATGTGAATTTGAAAAAAATCCATCAGTCATTTAGACATTTGAAAATGAACAAATGTCTGGCTGTCGGCTTCAGTCTTCATCTAAATGTTTGGTTAACACACCTGCATGGTCGTGAGTTCACCGCTGCGCACTTGAAAGCATCAACCTCCAGGACTGTTATTTTTTCTTATACCATTGTGATCATGGTCATTTTCCTGTCTAAATGTAAATTTAAAATGGGCATTTTTGTGCCAGTTTGGAAAAAAACAAGCTAAAGAGGACTGTCCACTTCACATAAATGTTACTCATATTTCCACGTAGTTCATTTTTATTTAGGACATATGTGGATGCTGCAATGTGTGGGAGAACATTAAATCATCTCCATGAAGTTTAGGAACCAAATTTAATTCTGCGACTGTTTGCAAAATTTTTAAAAATGGCAAGATACTTTTTTAAAAAAACTAGCTTTGAGAGGGTTAGGACATGAAAATAAACTCAGTCACTCTTCTCTGTTGCATTTGCTAAAGAAGAGCTTAATGGCCATTTTGAAATGTGCCTAGGAGTGAGGCGGCGATATGGCACACGGGGGGGGGGGGGGGAACGCTTCAGGCTCCTTTATCCTACTTATGTGCTTGTTTATTTGCAATTATACAAATGTGAGCAAATCCCTCCAGTAATTCTGACTACCTATACGGCTCAAGTTCCTCTTATCTTCTCACCTCCCCCATCATAACGTCACCTCCACCCATGCAGTAATCAGTGTTACCAATGTAGTGTGCATCCTTCTAGACTTCTACATACGGAATCAGAAACAGCTATATGTATTTTTATAGAAATAGAGCACTACCCATATTGTCCAGCAAGTTCATTTCTTAACTTATGGTCTGGAGACCCCTCCATACAGGGACAAAGAGCTCTTCCCCTGATTTGGTCATGGTTGCATAGTATTGTATGGTGTGGATCCACCAGTTTTTAATCTTAGTTTATCACAGTTTATCCCATTTCTGTGGGTGGACATGTGGGCAATTTCCAATGTCTTTATGCTCAAACCATGCCACATTGAGAATCTTGTATATGTTTCCTAGTGCACATATGTGCATATTTCTCCCAAGTCCACACTGAGAGCTGTAATTGTGGCTTCTGGGGCTTTCACATTGTTTCTTTATTTACATTTTTTATTTATTGATTGATTTTTTAGAGAGAGAGAAGAAGGAAGAGGGAGAAAGAGAAGGGGGGTGGAGGGAGAGAGAGAAACATCCATTTGTTGTTCCATTTATTTCTGCCTTCATTGGTTGATTCTTGTATGTGCCCTGACTGGGGATCGAACCCATAACCTTGGTGTGTTGAGACGATGCTCCAACCAACTGAGCGATCAGGCCAGGGCCTCTTTATTTAAATTTTAATAGATGCTGCAGACTTGCTGTCCAGTCATGGAAGAGCAATGCACACTTCCACCACCAGCTCCACTCCAGTCTGTGCTATTTAGGGAGGAAGTGGGTGGAGATGGCGAGCTGGTGCCTTGCAGCTCCCTGGGAGTTATGTACATACATTCAGCTGGTAAATCCTGAAAGCGTGGAAGGAGCTCAGCCTGGCAGTAAGTCTCTCTTTTCTATTACACTAGAGTTAATTCATCCTCTATACTACTAAGCCCTTTTCTTCCATTTTCAGCTGACCCTTGATCTCTGATATCAGATATCCTCTGGACCTATATTTCCTTGGGGTATGACCCTGATGAAATAGTCCATTGGAAATAACAGCAACTATCATTTATTAAGTGACACATGCTTCTCATGTGCTATCTCAGTTAATCCTAGAAATAGCTCTGCTAGATAGGTACCACTTTGATCCATGTTTTACAGAGGAGGATATATATAGTCAAAGAGGTTACATGTACCTGCCCAGGGTCCCAACATCTGTCAAGTGGTGGAGCAGAAATCTGGACCCAGGCTAGGTGACTCCAATGCGGGCTCTGGGGCTGTGAGTCACCAGGCTCCATTACAAGCAATCATTCCCTCCTCTGCCCTCCTAAGGCTCTTTATCTCTGCCCCCTTTATGTCAGGTGCTGTTCTGTGCCCTGTATTAGTTATCTGTGAATAGACTTAATCTTATCTTTTAGACTGTTAACTTCTCACAGAAAGATACATGGCTCAGTCACCTCTGTCTCTACCACAGTTTCAAAAAGTACAGTACCTCCAACACAGCAGGAACTTAATAAATCCATTTTGAAAGAAAGACATACAGTACTCACCATTCAATTTCATAAAATTTCTTCCCATACAATCCAAGATCAATGAGTGTCCCCCAAGCTGAATCTGACAATGGCCTTCATGCGTCACCTACTATGGCATCTATCTGTCTTGGGGCTGATTTCCACATCAGAACCTCTAACCTGAATCCCTTCTAATCCCATCTCTATCATTAGGAACCATTTGCCTTATGGCCAGTTCCCCTAGGACTCCACTGATGCACAATCTGGTGCTCTGAGTTAATTCATCTGATGCCTTAATTAGAGTTTATTTGCCTTAATTTTTCAATGGAAGCCCTTCCCAGCTTGCTGCTCCCCATCTCTATGCTCTGTTTTCTATCTTTCATTCCAAGCCCTCTTCTCCTACCATCCATAACCAGTTTCCAAAATTTGGGGTGATGCCTTTATTTTGCCTTCCAACTTAGCAGCTCAGTGGAAGCTTGATTTGACTGTCCAGCCTCCAGGCCAGTTCTACCCCTGGACACTCTCTCTTGAATTACCTTCCATTCCATGCTCTGCTACCCAAGGGAAAATCACTCTACCCCCTTGGCTAATGCAAGGCCCTCAAATTTCACCTTAGACCCAGGATTCTGGGCTTGGTTTATTTGGATGAAAATCTGGCTAAGAGGTAATAACAAACACTCTCATGAGGACTATCTGTACTCTAATGAAGGAAGTAGCCCCCATGTCAAGAGCACTGAGCCAGTACTTTCCCCTCTGCCTCTCTCCAGCCTACTCATCCCAAAAGCCATAGTCAAGTCCCTACTCCATGTTGCCTTTACCAATTTTCCCAAGGACTATTGAGAACCTTCTTAAACTTCTGATCTTCATTACCCAGACTGACATTTAATTATATATGGTCTCATTTTGGTTTATGTGATTTAAGGTCTGCCTCATTAGACTAGAAGCTTCTTGAAACATGGACCATACTGCCATGTTCTCCTTAACCATGGGCATCAATATCATCAGAGCAAATAGCTGTTTAACACTTACTCTGTGCAGTTATGCTCTACACAAATTAATCGAATTAACCCATTTAATCTTTACAAGAACCCTATGAGATAGGTACCATTATTTTCCCCACTTTGCTGATGAGAACACTGAGGCATACAGAGGACAAGTAACTTGCACAAAATCACCTGGATGCTATGTGGTGAAGTAAGTATTCAAGTCTGTGCAGTCTGGTTCTAGGGTCTATGTGGGCTTAACCACGGAGACCTCTGCAATCACTGGGAACAGCTGAGCACAGAAATATTACACCAATAAATATTCACTGGCTGCTTGGTATACAATTTGACACTAATGGCCCTTTAAGAATCCTTAAGTCCATTCTATGATCATTTTGAGATTCAGCTGCACATGGTCCAATTACTTAACTGGCCATTGTCCAATTATGGAGGAAGGGATCAGACTGGAACAAGATTTGCCCACAAGAGCTATGGAAGCATTGAAGAGGCAGACTCAGAGCAAGATGTTACTGAGAGTTGGTTTGGCTGGAAAAGCACGAGCATGACAAGAGGACATGCTCCAGTCGAGGCACCTAGTGAAGCGTATTCTGGTTAAGAAAAGAGGCTTGGAGTGAGGCTACCGGAGCTGGAGTCCCTGGTGCAGGGAAATGCCTTCTTCATGGAGCCATTGTGAAGCTATGCGAGCTAATTACCAAGTGCTTAGCACAGGAATGGGCAGAGTAGGTGCATGTTAACTGCTATATTATTCAGAATGATTAGAATGAAGAACAATATACCTGATCTGGGCTCCTGACTTGATTGTGGGGTGCAGCAATGAGGAATGAAGGCACAGTGAATATTCAGAACTCAGCATCTTTTCCTGGAGCTCTCACAACCTGAGTCCAGTGGGTTCTAGTGAGCTTAGTCGATGGGTTGCAGAACCAAATTAGGGAGAATACTATGCCTTAAGCATAGGGAGTCCAAGGTCCCTGTGTAACGCCTGCAGAAAGAAAGGCACCAGGTACAGGGAGAGGGGCCCCTCATCAGGACCAAGCCACAGACTGGGGATCTGGGCCCAGATGCTGGTGAAATCTCATGACTCAGTGAGGCACAGGACCGGAGCAAGACATCAGCAAGGGTACCTTGGAGCAGAGCCCAATATATGGGGTGAGATGGTCTAAATCAGCCCTACCTCTGAGGGACCCCAAAAACCATGACACGCCGAGTATGCAGGTAAGCATCATGTGATGTCAATGGTTAAAAAAAAAAGCTGGGAGTCAGGCTGGACCTGATCCACGTGGCATGGGGCTGCCTCACTCCCTGTCCAACACTCACCCTGTTGGTGAGCAAGCAATCTGGTGTCCTGCCCTTTGCTGAAGGCAGGCGCGCTGCAGGTGACTGACCCCGGGAGTGGACACCAGCTGTCAGTGGGCACAGCCCGCAGCCTCCCGGCCTCCAGGGCCCCAGCGGTGGGGCACACGTCCTCCGGGCAGGAGTGTCGATTCACACAGCACGACAGCCATAACATAGCGGGAGACCCACAGAGGGCTTTTAAATGTCTATTTTTTAAAGTGGTTAGCAAAGCAGGGGAGAAATTGTCACAGATCCACAGTAAAGAGTTTAATCGAGAGTCAGCAAAGGGGTAGGAGGGAGCAGAAGAGAAGACAGGGGAAGAAGAGACCTCGGGATTTTAGAAGAGAAATGCAAAGGGTGGTAACAAGGGGGAAAAATATAACAGTCACATCTCAGAAATGGTGCAGACTGACATTTGTGGAACATAGTTTTCCTGTACCTGCTGCTTTTTTAGGCACATGTTAGTAACCGTGCCAGGAAAGCCCAACTCCTCCACACATCTGACAAATTCCCACGTGTTCTTACCCCAGTTCAGAGTGCACCTCCTTTAGACAGGGCCACACCCTCTTCTGGTCTCGTCACACCACCCACATGTGTAATATGTATTTCAAAGTATAACACAGTGAATTATGAGCTCAGTGTATTACAGTCACCCATGATCTCCTTGAGGATGTTCATCTTTATGTCCCCAAGACCTTCAAGACTTTGTAGAGCTCTTAGGGTGCTTTGTTTATTAACACTGAATAAATAAGTGAAAAAAAGAAGGAATAAAGGGGAAAGGGAAGGAAAGAAACATAGAAGAAGAGGAAGCGGGGGGGGGAAGACCCTTCATGGCT
Source organism: Miniopterus natalensis (assembly GCF_054644295.1). Taxonomy (NCBI): domain Eukaryota; kingdom Metazoa; phylum Chordata; class Mammalia; order Chiroptera; family Miniopteridae; genus Miniopterus; species Miniopterus natalensis. Next base: position 28,867,557 of record NC_142097.1, read on the forward strand.
GGAGCATGGGGCACACAGAGGGGAGGCAGGAAGGGAGTTGATAAAAGTCACAAGAGTCACGTGCGCCAAGCAAAGCATTTATCTCACTGGCAAAGTAGCATAATTAAAGGTTATAAAGCAGAATGTTGTTTCAAAAAGCTACCTCCAATGCACTCTCTACCCTACATGTTATTAATCCCATTTACTTGCTCCCTACTTCAAATTAACATCCTTGCACACAGAGATTTGGCATATACGGCCTCATTCAAAACCAGCGGCCCTCAACTTCTCCAAGAACTATCCCTAAATGACCTCCTATCAGACTCTTTGTTATCAGCACTTTATACTTAATGTATGTGACCCTCACCCAGCACCCATTTATTTGCCCCCTGGGTGACAGTTTTCCTTAGGAGTTATTCTTTAGAGCCAGAATATGCATATATTCTTTAGAGCCAGGCAAACTTGGGTTTAAGTCATAGCTTGGCCATTTGCTAGCTTTCTAACTCCAACTAAATTACTTAACATCTGAGTCTCAGTCTGTTCGGCTCTACAGGGGTGACGAAAGATATCTATCAACATGTTTTTCCTAAGAACTGAAGGCTATTTAAGATTTAGACATATACTAAGTGATCAATAGTCATAGCGGTATTGCCAGTATTAGTTAAAGATAGTAGTAATAGTAGGTGTTTTTGTTGTTAAACCCTGGCAAACTCTCTGGTAGAGTAGGCTGTGTTCTCTTTCTTTCATTAGTAATTCCTTTCCTCCCCCTCCCCAACTCTACACATCCCCTTCTTCCTTTCCTGGGATCTTGCAATTCTCCGTGACTTGATGCAGAGACAATGCTATGCATGATGGCTCCCCTCTTCCATTGTGACCCAGATCCATGAGCGACACTGCCATCCACCCTGTTCATGAACCAAAATCCTGGGTCTTGTTCTGACCGACCACTCTCCCTCATTTCCGCCATATGCAATTTATTAAACTCCACTGATCCATGTCCTAAACAGCTCCTGACTCTTCCCACTGCTCTCTATATCCAACGCCACCTTCACCAGCTTATCTCCATCTCCAACTCTGACTGCCACCAGCATCCCATGACTGCCCCCCTTTCAAGGTCACCTGCCTTCCTCACCCTACTTCACTCCCAGGCAATTCATTCTGTGGCCGGAGAGGTCTTCTTAAGCCTCAAATGTGATCATGTGACACCCCCCACCCCCAGCTTAAGGCCCTCCCATGGCTTCCCATCACTCTTCAGATAAATACACAACTTGCTAACAGGGTTGTTCTATAATCACACTTATTATCTGTGTTGAAGCCACACTGGTTTATATCGGCACAGGCTGTTGTCTTTTCCTCCAACAAGTGCTCAGAGGAATAAGTCTTGCACAACACTGCCTCAAGAACAAAGTTAAGCCCGAACATCTGACCAGGAAGGGCTCTTTCTGGTTTAGGATGTGGTACACAGCTGATATAAAACACTGTGTGGACACAAGTCTCCGAGAAAGGGCCGAGCTTATAGAGTACAAGAGAAAGTGATGGGTGGAGGAGCTGGGTGCCTGAAAGCACTCCATTTCACTCTTCTAAATGTGCCCTGTCAACGTGCAGGGAATAGGCCCGGTAAGGCTTGAGTTAGTGGATGCACAATGAAGTAGAATATTTATCTTCATGCTCCTGAGCTACAGACCATTCAGCGTTAGAAAACACCACCAAGTCTATTTCCCAACATGCCCGGGGCCCTCGGAGTGAAGAGGGCCCTGATTTAATGAGCGAGGCACACCATCTGTCAACAGGGCTGCTGAGCAGTAACTCAGCAAGCAGCAGCTCCCAGAGCGGAGCCCAGGGAACAGAACGCTTGGGTGTCACTGGGGTACGACTTAGCTCCTGGCTCAGAGGTCAAGAGACCTTACCCCCCCTACCTGCTCAGCCTGGGAGCGATGAGTGGTACGTGTGCCTCCTTGCTCAGTTCTGCCCAGCCTCAACATTTTCTACGGGGCTTGCTGGGCCACTGCAGAGGGGAGGCACCCGCCTTAGAACAGGGTGCTGGAGGCCTGCAGCTCTGACTCTCGAGCTCTCTGGAAAGAGGCCTCAAGGGGCACTATGTAAACAATACCAATGACCGAAGCACTGACCTCAGCTCACAGCGATGGGTGAACGGAATGAGAAAGGAGAGAGTACGATTTAGATATACATATTCCCTACGTAATATGACTTTAAAACTGAAATAATCTAAAATGTATTTTGTACCTAAATTGGTAAAAGCAACATAGGGGTAGCTTTTCCTTCAGTTGTAAACAAATATGATCTTTAACAAAACGGACTACAAATTGTATATACAAATGAAGGTTTTCCCTTTTAAAATCAGTCAACTTGGAAAGCAACGTAACTCTTTGTCTGCATTTCCATAGCTTATTTTATCTACTAAATTTTGAGTTTCACTTACTTGGGTATCTTGATATGAATCCCTAGCCCTTAACCCAGTGCTTGGCACACAAACAGGCAGAGCCACAAAACATGTATCCGGGAGTCAAAAGACCTGAGGTTCAAATCCCACTCTGTTACCTAGCAATGTGAATTGGGTCATATTTTCTAAGGCTCAGTTTCCTCCTGTGTAACATGGGAATAATAACTGTCCATACCTCATGGGATTGATAGATCATTATATGAAAATAAAGCACATAAAATACTTAACATTATCTTTAACACTGAGGAAATGTTCAATAAGGGTTGGCTACAACTATAATAGACATGCAATCGAAACGTATTTATTCCAGATATCATGCCTTTCTATATAAATTGTCGAGGCTCTTCTTACGGAGTCATCTAAATACCCTAACTCCCACTCTTCCAAACCACCCTAAATGGATTGTTGGTGGGATTTGATATATAGAGACAACAGGAAATCAGTTAAATCTAAATCCAGTGTCTCTGAACGTTCTGTTAGCTCTAAGTCTTACTCTCTGCCTTTCCTCTTTCACAGTGCTTGGCACTCAACTTCCGTAAATATTTATTTAATGAGTAAAACATCTGTTGAATAAATCTCGGGGTGAATAAAGTAGGTGAACAGGCTGAATAATCACAGGAAATTTATTCAGCTTGTTCACCCAACCTCCAGCTTCAGGACTACATTAGAATGCTCTTGAAGGGTAGAGAGATGAAACCTCATGAATTAAATGTGGAAAAACAATTTTTGTAGCTTTCCTTCAATGCTGCTCTACTGGACGTTGGCCATGCTTTCTGGCTTCCCATCCCATTTTGAATGCTTTTCCTACGTGTATTAGTTTCCTGTTGCTGCTGTAACAAATTATTACAAACATATTGACATTAAAGGTCATGAATTTATTATCTTAATAATTCTGGAGTTTGGAAGTATGAAACGAGTCTTAGGGGGCTAAGATCAAGGTGTCTGCAGGCCTGTGTTCTTCTAGGGGAGAACGTGTTTCCTTGGCTTCTCTAGCTACTAGAGACCTTTTGCACTGCTTAGCTCACAGGTCCCTTACTCCACTGTCAAAGCACATCACTCCAGCCTCAGCTTCTGTCTTCTCCTTTTTCTGACTCTGATCTTCCTGCCTCCCTCTTAAAGGACCCTTGTAGTTACCCTGGGCTCACCTGGATAGTCCCAGATAATCTCTCCATCTCAAGACCCTTAATTTAATCACATCTGCAAAGTCCCTTTTACCATAAAAGGTAACATATTCACAGTTTCCCAAGATGTAGACATTTTAGGAGGCCATTATTCAGCCATCCTACTATGTTTGGAGTATTTCTTGCCTTTTGTGTTCAATCTAACCCAGGCAGAACCCTGAACTTGACTTTTGAGGGGGGCACAGGCACATGGCTGAATTTGGCCAACCTCACATGCCCGAGACTTCAGTTCTGAAGTGAACAACATGAGGGGGTAGGTCTGATGTGAAATCTATTTACTGGTGAGGTTGGTGGGAGAGCTGCCCAGCTTTCTGGACACTAGTGGTACCTAGTGACCAGTTCACAACAGTGATGGGATTTGGTGGTCTGTTCTCAGCAGAGGCAGGAGTGGGGGTCTTCTCTAGAATAATCCCATAGCACATTCTTGTAAGTGTAGCCTTCAATTCTGATTCTTTGGCCATCCAGAGATGCAGTAAGCATCTCCGATGCTTTATTAATTTCCTTTCAGCTTACGCTAGTTTAATATACACAACTAAGGACACCAGTGGACACAGCCTCCTGACCTGGGTTGTAAGAAAAGCCTACAGAGAGGCTGATGCGGTGCTCCTAGAAAGTTAGAACAACAAACAATATTTTGGGTGCCTATTTTGTGCCAAGTGCTTAGTAAAAAAGCCCTGAAGAAATGCAGTTGTAATCATTCAAACTAGGGGCTGGTAAGTGGCACCATCCTTTGCAACAGCAGGTATGAGGAGGAGGGAAAGAGACCACCCTATGTGGCTCTACCTCTCCCACTTTGATTTTCACTCTTCTTAACCGAAAGAGACCAGTATAGACATAATGTTGTTTGTGAAGAGATAGGAAGAGAGACTTTGATTATTGATGCTGGTCAGCATGGACGTACCCCTCAGGGTTTTTCAAAGCACTTTATTGCCATTAGTTGCTTATATTAAATAAATAGTCTTGGAATATCCATTAGTTTAGAAAGCAAAAGTACATCTGGCTCAAGACTGCTTTTCACCCACTGCCACCCCCGCCCCTCTGCATTATCTACAGCTTGCTCACCCATGGCTCTTTGTAGGACAGGGTGATTTTTCAAAATAACATTTTTCAATTGCTCTCTGTTCTGTGACTTCTGCTTGTGGTTTAAGAGCTCAAATCTTGCCCTGGTCGGTTTGGCTCAGTGGTTAGAGTGTCAGCCCTCAGACTGAAGGGTCCCGGGTTAGATTCCGGCCAAGGGCACATACCTCAGAGTTGCAGGCACAATCCCTGACCCTGAAGGGCCAGAGGGTAAGGTAAATATTTTTGGCTTTCTCTGCCATAGGGTCTGTCAACCCTGCTGTTATAATATGAATGCAGCCAATAGAAAATACATAAATGAATGCAGATGGCTGTGTTTCAATAAAATTTTATGTATGGACAAAAAGTTGGTTTCATATCGTTTTCATGTGTTATGAAATACTCTTCTTTTCTTTTGAGTTTTTCCCCCTCTATTTAAAAATGTAAAAATCATTCTCAGCTCCCGGCCTTATAAAAACAATTTGCTTGCCAAGCTCTGCTCTGGAGTTCAGAAGAGCCTCCGTCAAGCAGCATTCTAAAATCTGCTCTAGGGCTTCTCTCTGCAAATGCCGTGTCGAAGAGGGCTGGGAATCAGCTCCTGTGAGTCCTGCGGGGTCCTTGCCAGACCCCACGCCTGCTGTGGCCAGGCTAAACCACTGCCTCTCGACTTCAATGTCCTGATCTGTCCAGGGAGGCCACCAACTACCTCCCAGAGCTCTGCAAAGCTTATTCAACTTGTTATTTGGGAGGAAATGCTCTATCCAAGTGCAGAAACTGCTTGTGGCTCGGGTTATGCATCTGGCTCATCTCAATCACTGGGGGAAAGGCTTGATTTTTCTAGGTTGTCATTCCTGAAATTGCTTGTCTTTCCAGGTTCTTATTTCTGACTGTGGTCTGGCCTTCATATTCCCAAACGTATAGACAATTTTTTTCAAAGGGCTGGCAGCAGAGCTGTACTCTCAGAAAGCTTGCTCCTTCCCTGCCAAGCTGCCATCCCTAGCACAAACCATCCCTTAGGGGAGGGTGGCTTCCCCCAGAATGTTGCCTGGGCAAGGCCAGAGCTATGCCAAGCTCCCCTGACAGCGAAGGGAGCTTTAGAAATCAAATCAGCACAAACTAAGATTTCTTTCTCAGTTTCTGACAGTGGTAGATCAGAAACCTTTGGGGTAGTAAAAACAGCCAAGATAGCCACAAAAGTTGAGATAATTCTGAAGTTCTCAAAGCCTCAAGGCTTAAAACACTTAAAAAAAAAATTTTTTTTTTCACCTAAAATTTAGACAATCTCCCATTGAAGAAATGGAGCATCCAGGCACCCAGTTCATGATTCTGCCTGTTAGAAATATTCAAATCAGTCGTTTGCATTAGGGACTACAAAATTTTTCGGTAAAGGGCCAGACAGTAAATACTTTAGGCATTTCAGGCAATTTAGTCTCTGTTGCAACTATTCAACTCTGCTGCTGTGGCATAAAAGCTGCCATGGACAATATGTAAATGAATGAGCTTGACCATGTCCTAAAAAACTTTGTTTACAAAACTAGATGGCAGGCCAGCTTTGGCCCACAGAATGTTATTTGCTGAGCTCTGTCCTGAGCTGTAATATCTCTAAGAGGGAGCAGGTGGGTTGGGGAAGAGGGAATAAAAACTCAAATGAACAAATACTACCTGGACTATCTGCAGATAATCTTGTAATTATCATTACAGATTGTGGAGCAAAGCCCAACCAATGGCACGTTGTGCTAAGAGTGGGAACAGGATAGACCGGATGAATCTTAACCACAGTGAGTTTTCCATCTGGCAGAAGAAGAAAGGTCGGTGAAGAGCAGCCCTGGGGACAGTAAGAGCCCATGGGGTGTAGAGAACCAAGAGCCCCTGCTAACCGGACCGATGGGCACAGCATTCATAGAGAAGGAGCCCACTGGCTGAGCCTGTGAGATGGGCATGATTCAGCTGGAGAAACACAACACGAGCAAAGGCACAGGTAAGTATGTGCAAGGCGTGTTCACAGAAGAGTGAGCTGGCAAATCGGCACAGAGTCAGAAAGGTGTTTATGGGGTATCACAGAGACTTGTAAGCATCACTGTTGACAGCGTGAGCTCTTCCTGTAGAGTCAGAGGGAGGTATTGAAGGTTTCTGAGTTTCTAGTACAATGTTCCCTACCAAGCAGGCAACTCAGACAATCCTCCTTTACAAATATGACGTGGCTGCCTGCACCTGACAGTTATGAATACAGTGCGACTAAATGGATCACATGTATGAAGCCACGACTCTCTGCCTGATATTAACATACTAAGTGTCTTTAACATGTCATCGAACACATAAAAAAAATCACTGACGTGGTTATTTTTTATCCCATTTTACAGATTAGAAAACTGAGATGCAGAAGTTTGGAAGAGGCAGAAGGTGGGTTTAAACTTAGGTCTGCCTCTGTGTTAGCTTTTAATCACTCACCTAAATGGCTTCTCAGTGCATTTAAACATATTTCTGTGTTACAATAGTTAAATGAAACTTTGTTTAAAATGCTCATTTCTAAATTGTCTCTTTCAGTGTTTCTCCTACTAAGACCCTCAATACTATGATTACATTTCTCATCTTTTTAAAAATCTTCCTATTAATTGTTTTTTGCAACATTTTCATAATTAAAGATTTAGAAATTTCAACTCTGCTCAAATTTTATCCAATTTGAGCTCACTAATTTAGCATAAAATTGCGATTTTCATCAATGCCATATCTATCCATCTACATATATAATTATTTTCCCATTGTTTTTGTCTGCATTTTAGGCGGGCCTTGCTTTCATGCACACAAACCATATATTTATCTCACATGACTTTTTGCTCAAACAGAATAATGGAAGCCAACTTCAAATAAATAAAAATGCTTGTCAATAACAACCTAGAGGGGAACAAACTGTCAACACTTGCATTCAGGTTATGTGATTCCAGGGGATCTGTTTCCTTTTCTCTTTTTCTCTAAATTACTTAAAATTGGGTTATATTAGTGTTCTAATTTTTAAATGTAATCATGTGAAAATGTCCTCTTTTAAAAAAGATTATGAAACAACACATTGGGATCTAATCTAGTAAGCAACTAATAAAGGAATTCCCTAATGCAGAGAGTGACTGTGTTCCATGAAGGTTCCATGATTCTTGGTTATACGCACTTAGAGCTATTAGGTCTCATTAACTCGCTGGGATTTAATATCAGGCTAGCTGGTATGGGTCTATCTTCGGCTTCTCTAAATTCAATCAATTTCAGAGAAACAGGAGTAGGGGTTTAGTGGATTAGTCACAACAGGCCATTAATCTCTGCATTCTCAGTTGTAATCCAGCCTCTACCAATGTGATTGGGGGGAAAAAAAAAATCCCACAAAAATACCAAACACTCAGAAAAGCTCCTAAGCCGGCTCCCTAGAGAAAAAAACACTTAGGTCACAGTTTGCTTGTCTTTACTTAACATCAATATGTACAGCATTTGTCATCTGTCCTATTTCTTGTTGGTTTTTCTCTTATGCCTTTTGCTGAAATTCTCAGATCAGATACATTTGAAAAGGACCCATGTCGCAATCCCAGGAACAGCCTAGCATTTAATTATCCTTTTAAAAATCATTCTCTCAAGTGAATTTGAAACATAAATCCAAACTATCTTTTCATGTTGAAAATTTGTTGAAAAACATGGCTAAGGTTGCCATGTGCATAAATTAGTGCTTGGGGAAGCCGGCAGGATTGAACAAGAAAAAGGAAATAGATTAACCAAATTCCAGTAAAAACAAGCAAGTGACAATTTTAGAACATGCAACTATTATAGTTTTTACCATAAATGAATTGGATCAGAATAGCTCATTCCTTTATTGCTCTGGCCAATAAGCCAGCATTTACTAATGTATATCAAGCAGGAAAAACACTGAGTCAGGGTTTTGCTTACAACACCATGGTCAAGGCCAAGTACCTACTGGGTTACATGAGACCACACACCTACAGGCCTTGATAAGTCTAAACCCTCGCTGGAAAGTGAAAACATGTGGCATGAAATTTTTAAAAATTATTTACAAAAATGTGGGCCAGACCCAGGAAATTGATTCTGAAGATCATTTTATGAAAAAAGACACGATTGTCTTCTTATTAGCTTTAAAATATTCCCCAGACATCCTAGCTTCCCCTAGTGAATTGGGTTCAACCAACCTCAACTGATTACGTGTTATGTGCATGCATTGTGCTAAACACTTGCCCATGAATTGGCTCATTTAAACCCCATGTTGTACATGATATTGCCAAATTCCTTCTTAATTTTGCCCAACACATCTTTTGTTCTTTTAGCTCCAGTCATAACAATACAAAACCCACCATTTATCAAGCACATTCTATGTGCCAAGCACTACGCTGCATTTTTAAATTCCAGTCTCCCTTGACTCCAAAGATAGGTATTATTACCTCCAGTTTATAAGAGAGAATATTGAGGGTTAGAAATTTTAACTAACTTCCCAAGGTCACACACCAAGTAACAGGAGACTTGAGATTAAATTCTAAGACTCTAATATACAGACCCCAAGGTTTTCAGTAAATGCTTTATAGAGCAGTCAAGATGACCCCTAGACTCTCTCCCAGAGTCTTGCTAGACAGCGAGGGATGGGGTGACCATTCTCCAAACAGTCTGGGTTATGTTCTCATCACGCCTCATCATGCTTATGCTCTCACTTGCCCATTTCGAAAGTCATTTGCCACTTTTCTGCTCACTCAGTCTTGAAAGCCGGTAATCGTCCTGTAATTTCATCTTAATGCCTCGATATTTCAAAAACTGGAGAAGTTTAGCATCAACAGCAAACTTGAACACATTTCTGTAAAAGTCTCTTAACACTATAAAATATCCAAGTTGGAAAGGGTCCTAGAAATTGTTCAATTTCCCTGTTTAAAAGGAGCAAACCGGGACGCAGGCCAGTTAAATGACTTCTTCCACACCACTGAGCCAGTAGTGGCAAAGCCAACACTGACTTCGAAACATGTTCTAACTTGCATCCAATGATCTCTTCTGCCATCCGCTTTATTCGCTCTTCCCTGTAAGTTACAGAAATACGCTCTAGAAACAATACTTAAGAAGTCTTAAAATGCGGGATTTGGGAAAGGTATTTGCCTGTTCTTGCCCATGGTTTCCTGTCTCTGATCTGACTTATGAAGCAAAGTAACATCTTAAATACCACGGTTGCTGTGTTTCTGTTAATGGTTTCTGGGGTGGACCACAGCTGAAAGATCTTTGAAAGTTTAATCACTATTCTACTTATTTGCTTCCTTCCTCAACGGATTCAGGTGTATTTCTGGAGACCTAGAAACAGGTTATATGTTACCTATGGATGTAATACAGTAAAAGCATAAAGAATTTCTGTATTACACAATACTGGGATTATTTAAGAAATAATTATTCAATGGTAATAGATACCTATAGTCATAAAAATATATGCTCCCCCAAAAATGGCCAAAGTGAGAAATACAGATGCTCAAAAATAGGGAAAGAGATAAATATAAATCACGCCATTTTAGATGAATAAACTATATGAAACTATTACAAAGAAAATCATGAATATTAAAATGGCAGATACTAATTTTTCACCAAACCATTTCCCTCTGCTCCTGGAGTATAGGGCTAGCCCAAGCTCTTTTACACTGAGCTGTGGCCATGTGACTGATCAAAGTGATGTCACAGCTTTCCTGCTTGGCTCATATAAAGCTCTCCCCAAGTCTCTCCACATTCTTTTACCCCCATCAGTTGATGCTGATGCCCAGGTCAACACTGGAAGCTGTATCTTGAAGACAAGCAGAGCCTCCATCAGCCTTGAGATGTCCAAGTCACTACAAAGACAGGATTCCTTCCCTTTCATTCCTCCCCCCAACCAAGCGCCTTACACACAAACACATGCATGCATGTGCACGCGTGCGTGTGCGCGCACACACACACACACACACACACACACCCTGATTGACAATTAGTGTGAACAGGAAGTAAGCTTCTATTATGTTATATCACTGGGATTATGAGCTTGATCCATCACTGAGTCCAGAGTTTCCTGAGCAAACATAATTAGGAAGCAGCATGGGGGAGTACTTAAGATAGAATGCAAAATTTCCTTTAAAAAGTACAAAGATTTAAGGTTGAAAATGTTACAATTGCAAACTTGGTAAATAAAAGTTTAGTCTATGAGGAATCAGTTTGTTTTCTCAAATTTTCTTTGATACTGTTGTTGTAGCATTTTTAGAGTTAAAATTAACTCAATGATTTCCATCATCACTCATGCCTGTGACCCTAAACACTTGTAAACACGGTCTCTGACCTGCAAGAAGCTCGGATCAAGGCAGGACACTTCCCTTGGACACATAATTAGCCTAAACATCAAACGCATGAACAGAACTCTCATTCATGAATTTGTTCAACCCGCCTTGACTTTAGATGTGGCACATTACCTGGCTCAGCCAAGCTCTAATTTCAGCAGCTCTAAAAGTAAGAGGGGGGCACTTAAAATTGCATAGGACTTTCATTTGGCCATCACAACACAGCACTTCAAAGGCCCAAATGAAAAGGCCACAAGGAACTTCACCACAGTGGAAAAACAGGATAGAACCTGCCAAGCACACAAAAATAATGACTTCACTACTTCATATTTCATTCTACAGGGATTTGCGCCACTGCGATTTAGAGCTGGTATCATTATGGGGCATCATAGGACTTAGACAGACAGTGACATATGGCTATTCACACCCAGGCCATACAATAGAAATGTACGACTCACAGATGCCTCACTTTTACCTATCAGTGTAACCTCCATATACCTAAGAGGTTAATAAGAGGAGTCTTTGTTCCGTAACCTCCCCTTATTTTTTCTGTAATTAAATTAACGAGCAAACAAACATCAAACCATCCAACTGATCATTTCCTCACAGCTGTTAAGATCAACTAGGATATTACAGACAGAATGCACAGCCAAGAGCTGCAACTCGACTACATTCTTTCAATTTCTAGATGCCTGGCTCTCCTCCCTGGTAAGAACTAGTGAGCTACACACCACAGCTCTGTTACAAATGGCTAGAGGGGGGAGTAGTTTTCAGCCACAAGACTGAAACACCTTGGAGAGCAGAGCCATTTCCTGTGTTGCTGTGCACCAAGATTAACCCGTGGAGCAGGCCTTCCCCTAAAGCCCGCTAGTCTAGATCAATACTGAACTAAGGGGCAGTGAGCTTTCTCTCGTGCTGGTTTATCCCAAGCTGGGTCCCAATATGAAAACACCTTATCGTAAGCAATCCCCTTTAATAGGACCAGAGATGACATGGAGAAAGGAACAAGGGTGCATCCACTGACCTGCAGCCATCCTAGTTCAAGGCAACACAAAGCTGCTGGAATACATTTTAAAACAACTGTAAGTGCCCCCAAATAACACTGGTTGGTCAAATGCGGGATATGAGTCAATTCTAAGAAGGAAATAGAAAACTATCAAATATGTTGCTCCCTCAGAAGGTTCCAGGTCTGCCTCTTTGCATGCTCAAAGACCCCCATGCAAGTAGAAGCAAGAGGGCAGCTAACAGGTCTTCATCTCCATTCCTTCCTATCTCAGATCTCTCAGATCTCGTCTCCCAGTCTCCTGCTAAGGAAGGAAAGCCATTCTAAATCACTCTTTGTCATTCATTTACATATTAATTCAATCATTCATTATTGAGCATCTACTGAATGCCATGTACTGGGCTGGGCAATGGAAAGAAAAATCAATATTTGTCTATCACTAAATATACATTCCACAAGGGCAAAGATCATGGCTGTTTCGCCCCCTACATTATATCTTCTGCTTGGCCATTGCCTAGCTCAGAGGAGGCATTTGTTAGCATTTTGGGGATTAATGAGCCAACACATTAAACTCTTTGGGGGTGGGAGAGAACCCTTCCATAGATATGCCCCTTTATTAGTTTAAGAATACTACAAGGTATTTATTTTTCTTTGAAACTCATGGAGGAAGAATGAATGGCCTTTGCTCACTCACTAAGTGGTGTCAACAAAATTGCTTTCCTTGAGGGTGATAGGTAAGTAAGAGATAACAGAAGCGGAATATGTTGACTCCTATCCTTCAGTGAATGGGTTCGTTCCAACTCTGGCATTGCTGCCAATTGTGCTGTGAAGGCAGCGGTCTTGGCTCCGGAAACCTCACCTGAAAGTCACAGTCTTCATTCCCTACACCAGCCCCTTCAGCCACTGGGCATGAAGTATTGGACAAAGTCAAAGATGAATTCTGCATTTACTGTGACAAAGGTCCCAGCTCTCCCTGATAATCCTTCTGCTGCCAAACTGATGGCACCTTCATGCAAATGTAATCAAACCCAAACACTGGCTACCCCATTACCAGTCCAATCTCGCTAATAAGCAGCAATTATGGCTCTGTGACAAAGGAACCCGGACCTTTCTTCCATCCGCAGCTCCCCATCCCAAGCCCTGCAAGCTGGGAATCCTTTAAAGTTTTGTTTGAGGTTACATGAGATGAAAACGGCAAAAAGTTGTAGGAAAGATTCAATTGTCCAGGAGAACAAGATGATAATTGCCACACTGCAAAATTCAGGGTCAGCCAATAGGGTCTTGGCTCTTTCTCCTAGGGTATAAATGCATGGAGACTAAGGAAAGAGGTAAATTCTGTTATCTGTATCTGGGTTATCTCCAAAGCTGCTGGGAAGCCCCCTGGAACTAGACATGACACTAGTGATGTGGGGTAAATGGAGCAGAGCTGGACCAGAGCCAAAGGCTTTAACCCTTACTGTTCTGTTCCTAAGAAAAATGTATGAATTAGACCTACCCCCTTGGGTCTTAAAGGGATGTCTTCCCTGCACAGGGAGGCACAGGGTGGTTTTTATTGACTATGATTAGGTGCAAAGTGTTACTCTTATTGGGATCCTATCTCCTAAATGCTCTTCTATCTCCGCCTCATCCATCACACTCCACTCTGGTTGTTGCCATATTGACCTCTTGCCAGTCCCCTGAATTCATCATGTCCTATCTGATCTCCCTGTCTTTGCAAATGCTCTTTCCTATGATCACCCCTCCCCAATCACGCATCTCCTGGTCGATGGATCAGACAAAATCTTCCAAGCCAAGCCTTTAGCACTCTTCAAGAGGCAGCCTAAACCCCTTCTAACTGACACTCCTTTCTCTCCTTCCTCTGCTCCTTCCACCTCCAGAATGAGTCAGATGTCCCTTCTCTGTTCTACTCAAACACTGTTTGTATCTCCTTTCGTTACAATACTTACCACGTTCTGGTGTAACTATTAATATTTAAAAAATCAGTCTCTTACTAGATTATGAATTCTAGGAGGGAAAAGGCAATGTCTTACACATCCCTTTTGGGCCCCCAGTATCTTCTCTATAGGGCACTGTCCATAAATGTTACATGGTTAAGTGGATAAAGGAAATAACAAGTGTCGTCTTATACATACTAAGGAGCAGGTACTGTTCATTTTTGTGATTCTTCTGCCTGGCAGAGAGCTGGCAATTCTATGTTGTTGAACACAGAAGAAATGACTGAATAATTAATCAGAATTTACAAGCACAGGTTCAAAGTGTCAACAACAAGCACTGTTATTGATGACAATGATGATAATGATCTTATGAGAGCAGCTCCAATTCACTGACTACTACAAGCCAGACACTATGGCAGAACTTTATGTACATTTTCTCCAATCCTCATTTTACAGACTTTACAGAAGCTCAGAGAACTTAAAGAACTTCTCCAAGACCCCGCAGAGAGTGCATGTAGAAGGCAGGATTCACATGTTGGCCTTAGTTCCAAAGCCCACACTTACTCTCATAGGATATGTGTAATTTGGCCAGTGGTTACTGAATTCCAGACACCATGGTAGGCATTTTAAAAATACTATTTTGTTCCTTACAATTACCCTGAAGAATCAGCAACTTTGGGAAGTATCATCTCCATTCTACAGAGGAGAAAGCTGAAGCCTCTTCAAATCTCAACTGTCTATAATCCCAAATAGGCTACAAACTATACAAAGTACAACAGTAACTGGAGACGTGCCACACAAATTTAAGATCCCAAAAAATGTTAGAATCACAAATTCTAACCAAGTTCAGTCCATAGAATCGATGCAAAGATCCATAATAAGAAAAATAAAAAACACCAAGAAATTAAATATATTAGGACACTCCATGTCATCTCAGTTCAACAGGTCCCTGACTGGGCTCATCCATATAGTCCAGTATCTCCCAAAGTGAACCTTTTTTTCCAACTGGGACTGTCCTCACTATACATCTCACTCATTCCTATTCCTCTCCCTTGGATAATGTGGTCCCCTCCTTCTCTTCTATCCCAGCTTCCAAAATCTATCAAAATTCTCCATTTCCCTCAGGTCTGCTCTTCTCTGTTCTACAGCATTTATTCCCTTTATCAAACAATTAGGCATTATTCTTATGGTTTTAGCCCACGATACATTCTGTGCATTACAACTTTGCTTTTATAACTACATCTTAACAATTAAGCCTTAATCATATTATTTTATATCACTCTACATTGTGTGTCCATATCTCAACTTTGATTTTAGAACTATCTCTTAGGCACGGATCGTTCCATAATATGATAAACAATTCTTTGAAATAGGTAAAGATGAGTTAATTTTCAATTTACAGATGAGGAGACTGAGACACAAAGAGGCTAAGAGAATTGCCCAAAGTCATCTAGATCATGAAGGAAGGTTTCAATAGCAGGTCGGGTCTTCTAACTTCCATACTGTTTCTACAATGGCTTGCTACCATACACTTTTATGGTGCCTGGATCTCTTCCAGGCCCAAACATTAATGAAGGTGAAAAGCTGAGATGTTAGGCACTGACTACCTAAGATAGCAATCCTTTCCCTCCAGGGACTGTCTATCACTCAGGAAGACTCTCATCTCACTGCCAGGAGAGTCTCATCTAGGATGATGGCATCTGTCAGTGACTGGGCTGTGTGACATCACATGGGAAACTGGATTTAAAGACACCATACTGCTAATAACATCATCGGATAAGTGTTCTTTGCTTGGTGGGCTCTTCTTTTATTTAACAAAATGTTCCATTTCAAGTTATATCAACAGCATCTGCAGTTCGCCCTTTTGGAAGCTCTTAAAAGCTGGATTCTACACCGAGTCATAATTTACAAGCAGAAAGGGGAAAACTCTGTTGCTTCCCTGGGTACTGAGCTCTATGTTGCTCCCAGGCGATGCATTAAACTTTCCAAGCCTCACCTCCACATTGGGCTCACAGGGAGAACGTGGGTGCCACTCATGACCAGGCACCAACACCTAACACTGCCAGTCTCATTTCTATGAGAAACAAAATGAAGAGACCTTTCAAAGTCATTAAGCCAAGGCCCCCTTGAAACGAGGCTTCATGCTCAATGTCATAAAATGCACTTTGTGATGATTCTGTTTTTGCTTTAAAACAAGTGGAAGGGAAGGAAACTAAAGGCTCTATTCTGTCATGGCCTCACAAGCCTGCATAATGCCGGATTTGTAAGAGAAAATAATTACATTATTGCAAGCTCCCTACTGTTAGCCTCAGACACTGTGCTAAGAGAAATCACTGGATATGTTATCTCATTTAATCCTTATAACAAATGTGTGGGGTATGGACTATTATCCCCTTTCTGCATGTAAAGAAGCTGAAGGTAAACCATTTTCATTTTCAGATAAGGAAAAGAATGTATTCCATATTCCTTGCTTGTAGGGATTGCTTATCATAAGGTAAACTTGGGTAATAGTCTCACCTGTATGATTGACAGAGTCACATACAACTCAAATGCTACCTTAATTCTAGCTCTAGACTACAATCACCCTAAATCTCCACTCCCAAACTCTCTAAGACTTTCATCCATTTAACACAATTTATTCTTTCAATTGGAGACATCACAATAAAAAAATCCTGAATAACAACATTTAAAGAAAATCTTGAACCAAAACATAAATAATATATTGGATTTTTGACTCAGTTAGATCTGGCTGTGAGTCCTCTAGGCTGAACCTCTGTGGCTTTGGTTTGCTCACATATAAAATTACCCTACCAATTCCAAGAACAGACGAGTTAAAATATGTGCAATATTATGTAATATATGTGAAAGCATCACATAATACTAATTGGTATTACTGCTATTATTATGAGGAAACTGTCAAAGTAAAGTTATGTATAGGGAAGTAGGATATGTTATGTAAATTAAATCAAACAGCTGTTTTCAGACCAGGAAATTCTCTCCTGGTGCTGCTAAGAATTCATTCAATACATCAGAGCTGCTTTTGTAAGAACGGAATGGTGCTCTTGCTAGCACAGGAAAAAATCTCTCCCCTCCCCTCCCTCCCTCCCTCCCTCCCTCCCTCCCTCCCTCCCTCCCTCCCTCCCTCCCTCCCTCATCTCTTCACAGATCTTGGCTGCCTTACATTTTCAGTAAAATGAGATCTGAGTCCAATATGGAGCCCCAAGAATTCCCAGATGTGGCATTCCCTCCTCAGCCTAGCTGTGTTGTCCTTAAATAGCCCAACTGATACAATCTCTCAAATGGAAGCACACATGCTCCTTCCCCAGCAGCTAGCTAGCGAAGCCTGGCCAAGCAGACCCCAGTCCCACTTGTGGCCAGTGGTTACCGTATTCTAGACATCATGCCAAGCATTTTCTCAAGAGTGCTTTGTTCCTTACAATTACCCTGTAGGATCAACAACCTTGGGAAGTATCACAGCTTCATCACAACCAAACGACTAGTGCAGAACCATCAAACATACCAAGAGCAGGTCTCTGTATTTTAAGCAATATATCTACACAGGCCTAGGGAGAATACTCCTTGGATATGCTTTTAATTTGGGGATGGGGTGGGGTGAGGGTAGGCACCTTTGGTTAACAAAACACTAAGCTACAAAGCACCTGAAAGCTAATGCTACTGACTGAAATTCAGTCACTGTACCTCCTATAGCCCAGATCTACTACCCACATTTTCCTTCTGCAAAACGTTTACAGTGCAGACTTTTGCTGGCCTTTTCTAGTCTGGTATCCTCAGTAATGAAGCCAACCCCAGCACTGCATCAATTACTGCTGCCTGGTAGCTCAGTGAGAATTAGTACCCATTTCCAGGGTAGGGAAATTCATCCCAAGATGGTAGAGAGGTGTTTTGTTTTTTTTCTTTTTTACTTTAAGATTTAGGAGGTTCTATAGTCAAGGATTATGTTCCTTTTGGTAAAGTTCAGTCATCAGTAAATTAAAACTGCAAATCATGGAAACAGAAATGAAAGACCTACTAAACTCTCCCTGAGACAATTACTCAACCTTAGTGCATTGCATTCCTGAACCTCATAAGGCTGCCAGATGGGAAAAACAAAGTCCCCCAAACTGTGAGTCATAATTATATTACTAATCAGAATTGTGACATACACGGGCATCACTGAGTGAGTGAGTAGCTCTGCCTTTGGAGGTCGGAGACCACCTTGGGCCTGGAGAAGGAATAGCCTTTTAAAGTTAAGTTTATGGATGTGTAAATAGAGAGCACATAATGGTGCATTCCTGCCTAAATGTCTTCATCAAGTGCAAATTAACGCAGATCCTAACTAGGCATTTGCAACGCTAACCTAGTTTTCTGTGTTGAGCTAATAGCTAGCAATTTCCTTTACACTTTTATCTTCTCATTCCTTAGCAATGATGATTACTTAGTAAATACATGTGAAAGGCCACGCACTCCATTGCACACCTCCTGGGTTGGAAATTACCTCTCCTAATGCTTCTGTTTATATAATTTTGTTGCTGATACGCCAAACCAAGTAGAGCTGTGACAGGTATCCCATTAATGGGAGGCTAAGAACAGATCCCTTCTCAGCTGGGTCCCCTGTGATGGCCAGACCAAAGGCAGGGGCTGGAAATAAAGGGTGCTGGGGGTGCAGTGGGGTGAGGTGGAGCTTCAAGGATGTTAACCCTTTGTAAATCTTAAAGGGACTCAGATGGCTTGGCTCATTTGAAAATTATTTATGATGCTGGAAAGAGGTAGGGAAAGGCTATTTTATAACTAGTGAAATATGGAATGAGAGAGAGAGAGAGAGAGAGAGAGAGAGAGAGAGAGAGAGAGATTGAAATAGACATGTAGAAGGGAAAGAAGCAAAACGTGGCTTTGTGAGATGCTCCCCAGTTCATTCCTGGATATGACTGATATAAAATCTTTACAAGTCACCTAATAATTTTTCCTTAGATGTAGGATGGGGTAAAAGACGTCCTACTAGAGGATTTTAGGGCACTTTTTTATAATCTGCCAGGCACACAACATATCTCTAATTTCTTAGTAGCGTGGCCAAGCCCCAAACAGAATAATTTTGAATAAGAGATTTCCTATTCCTGCCCTATAAGGAGAACATTGAAACTGGATATTGATCTTTGGATCTGGGTCCAGGGTAAGGGCAGACAAGGGTTTTTAAACATCCAGAATCAGGTCTGGCTTAGAGGGTGGAGATTGACTGGGTGGAAGGAAGATGCAGGAAATATGTCCCTGTCCCCCAGTGCTGCTCAAATGTGTCTGCTCACAGGGGCAGGGTTCCTGCTCTCCTCTTCTGGTGACTTCATGGGAAGTTGGCTGGGTCCCCAATTCTGCAGAGGGAATGCAGGCAGAAGGGAGCACTGCAAATGGGACTTACCCTGGGAGCCTAAATGACAGGTGTGAAGGGAGCTGGGGTGGACACTGTCAATGGGAGGAGGCACTAAACTGAACTGGGGAATACTGCTGATCCTGAGGCTTTTTTCTCACAGCTCCCCTCCACACCCCCAACTCCCTGCACCAACAAAGACATTGCTTGGAAATCAGAATCCCTTCCAACACACCGACACACAGGTGCAGGCAGGCCCAAGCCCTACCCCATTCACCTCCACCGGCTTGCGGTCAGCCGCTAAACCCAACGACTGGCACACCTCGCCTGAGGTCAGTGAGCCTGAGCCAGCACATCCTTGCCACTGGGCATTCGAAAGCACCGTGACCTAAAGTGGTCTTTATGATGCTGGGTTGTTTCAGATGGGGTTTGCTTTTATTTGGGGTGGAGGGGGTGGGGGTGGGCAAGGATGTTTCAGACCATCGCCACCTGGCCTGATGGGTTTGGGGGAGGCATGGAGGACCTCCACATCCCTCTGGTCCCTGATGGTATTCCCCAAGCCCGCATCCTTCCGCAGTCCCTTCAAAGTGCTCAGGTGCCGGGCAGGGCTCTGCGTCCATTTTGCCAGCCAGAACCACCAAGTTTGGGAACTTTGAGAGCCTGGGGATGGGGGTGGGGGTTGCTAAGGCTCAGATTTCGGCGCCAGAGTTCTCAGCCAGAAAGCAGTTGAAAATCAACACCCATCTGCCTCTCCTTTCTCACCCCCTACCCCTTCCACGTTCCAGAACTCCAAACAGAATCTACCCGGGAGACACACACACACACACACACGCACGCACACACACACACCCATCCTTGGGCTTAGAAGGTATTTCATTCTGAAGGCAGCAAACCCCGAGAGCTGAAAGGACCTCTGTCACCACCACCCTCCCATCCCACCCACCCCGAGAGGCCCCTTGAGTGTCTTACGCGCAATAAAACCCCGATACATTCCCAACACAACACAGCACAACACAACACACACCCGCCGCGACTCCAGCGCTTCCCATACCTGATATGCAGACGATGAAATTGGCTTGAAGAAGAAAAAGCACCTCCCAGACTATTTCCATCCTCTGATTCTCATTCCAAGTGCATCACTCGACGGGAAAACGGGGGGCAGGGGGCGGGGGGGCCGGCACGGCACCCACACTCACACACTTCCGAGCGCGTGCACACCCGCACTCCCACCGGGCAGCCAGCCGGTCAGGGACAGTCACCCCCCAAGATCAATATCGCAGTTTGAACTGTTCCGGCAAATCTCCCCTCGGGCTCGACGGGCGTGCGCCCCAGATGTGCTGACACATGTCCGACGTCTCGCTGCCCCGGAGGTCTCCCCGCTCAACGGTCTCTGCTCCCGGCCCGAGCGGCGGAAACCACACTAGCAGAGGCGGCGGCAGCCACCTGAAGCCACCAGCGCTGGGCTCCTTCTGCAAACACGAGACCCCGATCCGCCTGGCGCCCCAAGAAGACATAGACGACAGCCCCCCGCCGGGCCGGGCCGCGCCGTTCCGGGCCCCGGCAGCTCGCGGCTCGCGGGCTGAGCCCAGGCGTCGGCGGCAAGTTGCCCTCGAAGTCCGCCGCCCTCACCGGGGCATGGTCAGGGGGTGGCCGCCGCTCCGCTTCGGGGCCGCTCTCCTCCTGCTTCCGGGGCGCGGGGGAGGGGCGGGCAGGGAGACAGAGAAAGAGGCAGGGTTACCGCCCGAAGCCGCCGGCGCCCGCAGCCTCCGCCGACCCTCCCCGCTCCCGGGTCCGCGCGCAGCCCGCCGCCTCCGAGCCCGACCCGGGCGGCGCGCGCGCGCGGGGCGGCAGCAGGAACGGCGGGGAGCCGGGGAGCCGGGCGCGTCAAGGGGCCCGCGGGCTCCCCACGGCGCGCGCGCGCTTTCCGTGCCGCTGCTGTTTTCCTGGGCTCCCCGGAACCCTCGCTCCCATCGCCCGCAACTAGCGCCGCCGCCGCCACCGCCGCGGAGATTTTTCCGCAATGCAACTGCAGGGGTCGTTATTTCCTCGCCTACGGATCCCGACGCTTCCCGAGTGGGAGGGGAGGAGGAGGGCGGGGGGGGCGGCGGGGGAGGCTGGGCCAGGTGAGCGTCCCCGCCGCCGCCGGGAGACCCCGCAGCCACCGGGCCGCCAGCTCGCGGGGGCGGTGACGGGAGGCCGGGGTGGGGGTGGGGGGTGAGGCTCCACGCGGCCATCGGGAGGACTGGAGCGCTGGGCGTCAGAGGTTGGGGTCACCGCGGCAGCCGCCGGGGCCCGAGCCCGGCTGCGACTCCGACCCCGCCCCGCCCGCCTCGGTCACCCTCCGGGACTCGGGGAGTTTCTCTTCTCCTTCCAAAGAACTTCGCGCCCGCCGGTTCGGCGCGGGAGCCCCGGGCGGGACTCATCCTGGGAGTGCTGCTGCGCTCTCCCAATGCTGCGGAATATTGGGGAATTTTTTTATTTTTTTTTTGGCAAAATTCGTTCCCTGCTCTCTCTCCCTCCCGTCCCTCTCCTACCCCCTTCCCCCTCCCCCTTTCCGCTCCAGCGCCAGAACATTACTTACCCCCAAGTTCTCCCTTCTGCAGGCTCCTAGAGCAGGTGCAGCTCCTGCCTGCAAGTCCCTCACCTCCCTCCTCCCGAAAGTAGAAAAACCGTCTGTCCAAGTCCGGGTGCGAGCAGCGGCCGCGGCCAACTGCGCCGCTGCCCAGCTCTGGGAGGTTCCAAGACTATTGGCAACCCGGGCTTTAGGGTCTCAGGCTCCCCTTCTTTTCTCTCAGTCGTTTTTCTTTCGGGGAGCTCAAGTGCTTTGGAGGCTTTTGCTGGGGTCCGGGATACTCTCTGCCCCTGACACTCAGCCGCTTTCCAGTGAACACGTCCCCACCGAAACCACGCGCGCGCGCGCGCACACGCCCAGCGCGCGGCTTGCGGAGGCCCCGGGGGAAGGTGGGAGCGGCGGGAGCACCACCCACCGCCCCGGGCGGAGCCGGAGCCGGAGCGCGCGGGCCGCGGGTCTAGGCGGCGGCAGGCTCCTGAGACCAGGGACGCACGAGCACCTGGCCAGCAGCTTGCAAATGTCGGTGCCGGGGGACTGGGAGGAACCCGTGCGCTCGGGACTGCTCTCCTGGGAAGAGGGCTGGGAGCGAGAGGACGGGAACCGCAGCCGGGGTGCACCGCCTCCGGCGCCGCGGCAGTGGCTCGAGCAAGCCCCAGACCTACCTCTTTGGCCAAACTGCAGCCGAGGAGGCAGGCTGGGGAATCCCTGGGAAGACCTCGGGTGCCTCGGCGCGCTCGTCCGGAATGCACGCTGTGACGTTTGGAGATTTTGCACAAGCTCGCTGGACACGCACAGCAAACACACACACACACCACCCGCAGGGGTTTGGTTGGTTTGTTTGTTTGTTTGCACATTTTTATTTTTGATGTTCAGAAGCCAATGCGGTGTGAGCCTCGGTCTAACAACCGCATCAAGGGTGGATGAGTGGAGAGGGAGCGGGAGACGGGGAGAGGGAGCCCGTCGTCCGCACAGTTTAGCTAGTCTTTCTGGCAGCGTGGCATCTGAGGGTGCGGCGTGGGAGCCACAGGAGTTACACCGCAGTGTTCCCGGGGTTCTTGGACTGACTCCAGCCGCCCGGGAGCCTGGCGGTTTGTGCAGAGGGGCGGGGGCGGCGGGGGGTGGAGGGGAGGTGGGGGGAGCGGAGCCGAGCAGGAGCTGCCCAGGCTGGGCTCGCTCGGGGAGCCGCAGCTGCGTGGTCCTGCTGCCTCCAGAGATTCCCGAAAAGCACCCGGGCAGACTTGCCACCTCCTTAAGAAAGACTTTTGACCGGGGGATCTTTCTCAGACGTGACGGCCAAGGACTCCAGGTGGTCACGCATTAAAAATCTAGGCCCAGAAAAAGGACCAGGATTCTTATTTGGAGAGCTCGAGGCTCAGCAGGAAAGATATTGAGACCTCAGAACATTAAAAAAACCCCAAAACTCAGAATTAGACCATTTGGGAAACATGGGGGTGGGGGGTGTTTGTCTCCGTGCCTTGAAAGTTCACAGCACGAAAGGACTTTTAGGAGGGAGAGAAAAGAAAGCAGTTTGCCCAAGATGAGCCGATTCCATCCGAGGGAGGGTTTTGCACCGAGGTCAGTGACCTACCTTTTGCGTTTGGGAACCGAATGGCCGGCCAGCAGGAGAGCTCTTTCTGGAAGCAGAAGCAGGGTGCCTGGATTTTTATACCACGACCCATTTATTTATTAATGAATTATGCAGATATTAAGTGCGTGCCTGATATGTGTCAAGCCCTGTGGCAGGATGCTGGAGTTTTGAAATAAAAAAAAATCCATAATCCTTGTTTTCAAAAAGCTTAAGGACCAATTCCCCTCTACATTTGCCTTAAGAGCCAAAGCTAATAAAATAATACTTAATTTTTCTCATCAGCCTGTATGCTTGCCTTCAGCCCTCTCAAAAATATTTAATCTATTCTCTGCTACCAAGTACTTTAATAGAAACATACAAAAATAAACAAAAACTATCAATTAATGATGCTATCTGTTTAAGTAAAAATAATTGCATCTATTGTTTTCTATTCGCCATGTACTGCCAAATCCCTTACATGGATTACCTTATTTAATCATCATAACATCCATGTAAGAGAAATATTATTACTTCCATTGTACAGATGATAAAACAGAGGCCCAAAGTAACTATTTGCCCAACGTCTCCCAGCTACTAATTAGTAGTGTCAGAGGCCATCATGCTCCACCACCTCCCCTCCCGCTCCATGAAGTGAAAAGTATCGTCTCAGGGAGGTCACTGTGTACTTAGGTAGAGCCGAAATCCACACATGACGCAGCTAGACATCAGTTAAAGGCAGGGCGAAACCTAACAGTAGACTTTGCAGCTTAAAATTTAGTTACAGTAGAAATAGGAGAAAGAAAAAATCACCGGGAATTAGGAGTAATCAAAGACATTTCTAATGAAAATCGAAGTGATTGCTAAGTGCCAATTCTGTCCTTGAAATGCAGCACTGAACACAATAGTCCTTCAACATTGACTTTCTATATTAGCATTTTCTAGAAGGAAAAAAACACAATGTTTTCTTGAGTCGTTCCTAGGCTTAATCTACTTGTTTTCTAAGAAAGTCTCCATCTTAATCCAGAAAACAACTCAGTAAAAACACATAGAAAGTAGGAACCTTCTGTCTTCACTCTTTATTTAAGTGTTTATTTTTTAACCCACAAAAGAAATGAAAAACAACCACCTCTGTGAAGCTAAAATAGATTTATTTTTAACACTTTTCTCATATTTTAATGAGTTTGTACCCATATCTTCTTAACTACAAAGAATCTTTCTCCATTATATCTGCCTTCATCCTTTGTCTCTTTTCTACTCTATATTTCTATAAACTCAGTGCAGGTATGTTACACATATAATAGAATGTCTTGGCTGAGACCAAGTCTGAGGGCAATTCCAGTTGTCCCATGGAAAACAGGGGATTACAGTTCCACCCCCCAGAGAGGACAATATTGAAATCATTTGGGTTCTTTATCTGCCTTCTCTTTCTCAATTGTTCTCTCTTTAATGTGGAAGCTGTCTAGTAAGGAAGCTCTGACACTGCATCTGTATCTTTATCTGTCTTACAGATATTGGACTATTATGTTGTAAAATTATTCTGTTGGGAACATAGGCTATGATCCCCTATATATTAGGTGGGGAGATTTCCTTTGAAGGTAGTTGAAATTGTCCAGTCAGTCATTCTTAGAGAGAGGCAGACCTGGGGACAGAAATGAAGACTTGGAAGATGAGCCTTAGAGTGGAGCTGAGCAAGAAATGCTTCCTTTTCAGTGAGTTAGGATGAGAGGCAAAGGGGCTATTCAGGAGCATGTTTAGTGGGGAGGGAAAGATGGGTTCTGCTACTGAGATGTGGGCTGTGAGCCAGGCAGGAAGGAAAGTTTAGAGTAAGGCAGGGAACTACACCAGGGAAACCAATAAGGCTGGCATGTAAGTCCATTATCTAAGAATAATCATATCTAGTAACCAGTTAAAAATTCATCTCAGAATGTGTTTCCTTTCTGTTGTCTTTTCAGATGACTGTTGACAAACAATATAACACCTTGTGGGCAAACTTCTGTGCCAACACTTGGGTGACAATGGTAAGGGGGTGTTGTAGCAGTTCCAAAACCAATGTGGAGATGGTCGAAGCAGCAGGAGAAAGCTCTTGGTGGTACCCCCAAACTGTAGAGTGTGATGGACAGTGACACAAAGGGCAGACCATAGCAGAGTAGAGAGCTCTATGGAAGAAAGAGGTGGGTGGTGATGAAGACCATGGTGATGTCTTGGGTTGTGAGCACAGCTGAGTCATTCCCACAGGGACTCCTCAAGAGTCAGTAGGAGGCAAGGACCTCAAAAGCAGACCGGGATTCTGCTATCCAGCATGCAAGTGGAGTCCATCAATCAATGTATGAGTTTCCTGTTGCTGCAGTGATAACACAAACTTTCACTCTTACAGTTCTGGCGGTCAGAAGCCTGAAATGAGTCCTACGGGGCTAATATCTGCAGAGCTGTGTTCTTCCTGGAGGCTGAAGGGAGAATCCATTTCTTGCCTTTCCCAGCTTCTAGATGCCGTTCATATTCCTTTGCTCCTGGCTCCCTTTCAGCAATGTCTTTACTCCAGTTTATGCTTCTATCATCACATCTCCTTCTTTGACTCCCTAACTCCCCCCCTCCCTTTTTTTTTTCTTCTTTAAAATGACCCTGTGGTTACATTGGGCCCCCTGGATAATCCAGGATAATCTCCTCATCTCAAAATCCTTAATTTAATCATGTCTGCAGGATCTCTTTTTCCATGTAAGGAACATATTCATAGGTCCTAGAGACTAGGATACAGACACCTTGTGGTGAGGAGGCATTATCCTGCCTACCACAAGCAGGTAGATGTTTGGGTCACATGAAATGCCAAATGGAGATCAATGAAGTTCTCTTGAAGTAACTGAAACAGGAAAGCTTGCCACATTTCAATACTATTTAGTAACACACCTTACGTTTTCAACAGGCAGTTCGTGTGGGTTATTTAAGGCATTGATATGGGGCCTTGTTCTCAATAAATGAGCCAAATCAAGAGGAGATGTTAAGGTATTTGAGCGCCTGCAGTTCCCTTCTCTGGCCCCAGAATGTGAGGGTGCTGAAATAGCAGGCACCGCCAGGAGAGCAGGTTATTTTCTTCTCTTTAACATCTGAATGGATAACAGATTCGTTACCACTAGTGCTCATATTTTTTAAGTAGAATTTTGTCTCATTCATACTATAATTTGTAACCAGCACAGGAAATTTAATTTTTTTAAAGAGCTAGCGGGTAAGTTATTTCTATAAAATGCTATGCCTTATTTGCTGTTTATTTAAATAACTAGAATCTTTTGGATATGTGGTAGCTGTTTCATAGTGTATTTCAAGTGCACATTAACATAATTTCAGGCCTGATCTGGCCTAACACCCTTAATTTTCAGGTGAGAGAATGGAGACTTAAGGTTGAGGTTACATGATGTGTCCAAGTTCAAATACAGACAGAAGTAGAAGCAGAGGTAGAACTTGACTCCAGCCTTCCTGATTATTTATTTTAAAACCTTTGCTGGTTGCCAAGCTGGCCTCTGTACATGGAGGACCAGAAGAAACCCAAGAAAGAGGCAGACCGCTCCAGATTGGTAGATGGCAGTTTTAATAAGCGAGGCAACTTACACATGAACTTGTCTTGAGTGGCCACAAGATAAGTCGATCTCTACATCTGACTGCCAGAATCTTAAAATTTATTAAAGGCCTTAACTGGGTTCAGTGACATATGCCATCTGGACTGTCTGTCTCAACAACACTTTCCTCTCTCAAGGCTGTGTCCTTAAAATGAATCCTAGGGAGGGAATGGTGGGTAGAACTTACATTCCAAGGACAGTGGAAGGGCTGAGGGGACTGATTTCCTGGGTCCTGTTTGTGGGTCGACCAGCCGTCTCATTGTCTCAATGACCTACCTCTTCCAACAACCTTCCATCTCCATCATTTTTGTTGTTGTTACCAAATAACACATTGCAGCAGCTAAACACACAAAATATGTTATCTAAGTCCCTACAAATTAGTGGAAGATGTTTTTCCCAGATTCTTTGCTTTCTATCCAATGCACTTTCATCTTTACCCCTCCATATTTGTGTGTATTTGTGTGTGTATGTGTGGTTTTGCGGTGTGTGTTTCTTCCACATTAAACATTTTTCGGTGTAGTTTTGCCTGAACAGGAGTCCTAGCCTCTTCTCCCACCTGCCGCAGTAACTTCAGGTAGCAGTTATAGATCAATACAGTGGAGTTTAGCTTCATTCTGGTTCTCGCTGGTTTAAAGAAAGGCTCTAATTAGGACAACAGCCCAATCCCGTCTCAGCCTGTATAGCTTCAGAGTTAGCAACTAATGCGTTCGGTTTTTAAATTATTTGCCAGGAATTTTTTTTTTTTTTTCATATTGCCTCCCCAATGATTAGCACTAAAATTACAAGTATTAAGTCTTATTTTTCATTTTTCCCTTGAAAAACACATCCTGGCTGACTACTCAGCATTTTCTACATGCCAGATTAGAGTCATATGTCCCATTTATGTATTAGGAAAATTTGCACACAGTGATCGTAACAGGTAGATCCACTCCAAATATTTGGAGGCCCAGGTCAAGAGTAAATCTGATGAAGTCTTCCCTCTCCAAACCCATGGCCCTTCCTCACTCTCTCCCCACTCTTGACACTAGCTAGCGTTGCCAAAGGTCTCGTGTGGGGTCTTTCACGCAGGTCTGAGATGCTTCAAGCTCCAGTGCCTTGAGTCCATGGTTTTACCATGCACACTTATTTAAAGAATGATTTCTTGGCCGTACTCTCAGTCCTATGTGCACACTCACAAGCATTGTAATCTACCCTTGGGGAAACAGTACCTGTCCCCTCCCTCAATCCAAAGGTATTAAACATCAAATGCTTGTCTGCAATAGCATTCCTTTCATTCAAAGCATTGGCGATGTTCAATAAGCTAGGAATGTTGTAACTGGCAGGTTCTAGAAGGAATCCCACTCCTCATTCACACAGGGGGTGGGACCCTGCTCTAGAGGCCCCCACATCTGGCTTATTTTCTTCTCCTGAAAATACGGTTTTCGAATTTTTATCCAACTTCAGCCACAGAATGTTTCTCCCTGATCCCACCATGTGGATTTAATAAAGCAGGAGAAGTGGAGCCACCATGGTAAGAAACTGAAAAAGTTCTGAACCTGTCCTCTGATTGCTGCTAGACAGAGGACAACTCAAAGGAGAACCTCCTGCCAAGCAGATCAGGGCAGGTATGAGGAGCCATAACCCCGTGATGGAGTTAACAGCTGCTGAGACCAAAGCAGGTTGTATGACCGTACCTTTGTTAAAAAATATAAACATGCCATTGTCAGGTACTATAACATATCAAGGCTCTGGTAAATGTCACATAAACTTATAAAGAAGTGATGGTTTTCATCTCACTTGGTCAGATAACTTCTCTTAATGAATCTTTTTTTTTTTTCTTTTCTTTTTTAAAATATATCTTTATTGATTTCAGAGAGAGGAAGGGAAAGGGAGAGAGAGAGAGAGAGAGAGAGAAACATCAATGATGAGCGAGTCATTGATCGGCTGTCTCCCGCACGCTCCTCACTGGAGATCAAGCTCGAAACCTGGGCATGTGCCCTGACTGGGAATCAAACCATGACCTCCTGGATCCTAGGTCAATGCTCAACCACTGAGCCAAGCCAGTTGGGCTCTTAACCAATCTTTAAAACCCTTGTGAGCTGAATTTCCTCTTGGGAGGGGGAAGAACATAAATATTATGTGTAAAAATATTTTTTATTTTAATCTTCCATAAATTATTTCTTTAGGAAAATGGTTTTTTTAAAATCAATGTGAACAAAATCCTAAATATATTTTAAAGGATCAACTATTAAAAAGAGGAGTATTCTTTTCATTTCAAACCACTGGCTTCTCTCATAATGAAATAAGAGTTCCTGGGGGCTGTTTCTCACCATCCTTGCCATGAAATGGGAAACAGACTGGCAGCTTCCCTCTTCATTTCAGGTTAGAAAGAAAATGAGCCAAACAAGCTCTGTTTTCTCCTCTGGTATCAGTGAATTTCAGAAAGAGGTGGTGATAATTGCAGAGGTGTTACCCTAATAATTTTTGGACTCTTGGGTTCAGTTCAATCAATAACCACTTGAGTTAGTTTGTTCAATAGTCGTCATTAACAAAAGAAAGGGAATAGGGCTCCTTATCAAGCAGAGTGTGAGTGCCACTTGCAAAGATTTCTCATTTACCTTCAGGAGTTTTATAACATTTTAAAAACTGATTTTAGTATACATGTAATACAATGACTCTTAAGGAGGTACAGGGTGATAGTGTCACACAATCAGATGATGGAAAGCTTGAATAGGCTCATTGGTCTAAGGAAGTAGGATCTAAAATAGTTCAGTGGCTGATTTTAATCTGAACCTTTTGGCCACTGAACTCTGATCGGGAGAGCCTCCCCTCGCCACCTGCTACCAGTCACCTACTTTACACCAGCAGGTGAGACGTTGAGGCAGCCAGGATATGTCTATCCCTGCAGAGAAGCAATTTCCAAATTTAAAATGAAGCTACCTACAGGTAAGGAAACTTGAGAACCTCAGCCTAACCATTCCCCATGAAAGCGAAGACATTTCTGGTAACTCTGATGGAAACTCAAACTAGACAGTGCAGGCCCAATGAACTAAGTGGAGACGCAAAACCAAGTTATTTGTTGAGACAACCTGACGTAAGGAATTGGTTAAACACGGGTCGGGGGACTCGAAAGCCAGCAGGAAACACTAAGTTAACACTGAGAGAGTAACTGAAGCAGCTGCCACCGTTATGACTGGGGGAACAGAGCAACGGTGTTGGGGTTATCAGAACGTAGAGGCCTGGAGAAGGGGTCCCTGGTGAGCTGGGGCCGTACCTCTCCAGGGAAGGTGCTTCCCCTTGGTGCTGGTACCTTGGAAGCTCAGAGGAGCGGCTGTAACTCAGGCCCCTCCGAGGAGGGTGTGTTGTTCAGCTGGGGCTGGCATCTCCCATGTGGGGCAGTGAGGGCTGGTTCTGAGACTCCTGGAAGAAATTGGAAAGTAGACCAACTGCTGCTTGCTGAAGCCAGAGTTGTTGCTGAGGAGACGCTTAGAAAAACTGGGTGCAAAACTGAATGGATTGGGCCCTTTCTCCAGCTTCTTGCCTTCTAGTCTCTCTCTAGCACCCCCTGTTGGCAAAAACGTAACAGAGCGCACGCTGACCGAAGAGAAATGCACTGGATCGAGACCCAGACACAGCATCACAGGGCAGAGCTTGAAAGGATTTGGGACTAAAAGATGATAGGTTAGTAACAACACAACCACTTAAATCCAACAATGACAGGACTTTGATGGGGAAAAAATTATCCTCTAATGCTGAGAGCTTCCTCGGTTGTTTACAGCCTGGGGTTTTGAAAGTGAAGTGTTGCTTCTCAGCTGCTCTTCACGGGCTTGATAAGGCTGAGCAGTACTTTTCTCTCCAAATCACCAACAGTTCTGACATCTTACCTGTAACCGTAGATATATAGTTGATCTTCCCAAATCTGTTTTCGTGCTCATCTCTTACTGCCCTATGAAACGAAGCAGCCCACCCCGCAGTCTTTTTTCCTACCTTTGAATTAAGAATTTCACTCATAGCCTTGGCTGGCTCCACCATAGTCAAAGGTTGAGCCTTTCTCATAATCTGGCTGGGACCAGCTCCCAAATAGCCAGCGGCATCCAGGATCGTGCCTCACTTCCCTGCCCCTAGAACCTGCCAGATAACAATGGAAATGCAAAAAGAGATGCCTTCTGGTCTGGAGACTTGACCCTGAGTTAGACTTGATCTGCATTAGAAAGGCAATACAGCTGACCTAGAGAGACATAGGGGCCATTATAGAAACTCAGCACGGGAATGTCCGATAGGAACTGTAATAGTTTGGCAAAGCTTGAGGGCAGAGGTGAGTCACCCCAACTTTAAGGTGTGCTAACCAGAGGCACTGTAGAGAATGCAGTGGTTCAGGAGGCGCTGGGCCTCCAATTAGAAGGCCAGTGTTTGAATCTGAAGTCCACCATTCACCAGCAATGGAATTGCAAAAGGCACTTAAGTGCTTTAAGCCAGAATTTCTTTTGCAAAAGGTGAATAAAAGCATTTTCCATGTTTTTAGAATGATTGAGGCAATTACATATAATAGTGTACATAAAAGCATTGGCTATATTATGGGTACTTGATAATTATTAAGTAATCTAAATCAATATGGAACTATAAGTGGAAAATGCCAATGTGCGTTTTATGCAACCAGGAATTTTAAAACATCGTATACCAGATGCTTAGTGTATATTCACCAAGTTATGGTTCCCATGCACCCTGCTCTATGTTCCTTCCCGCAGAGCCAAGGCAATGGTCTTTGGCTGGTTGGGTGGAGTTGGGGGTTAGGAAGGCAAAGTTAAAGGGGAGTAGACAATTATATGAGCAAATAGTTCTATTTTAAGCAATATTTATTTGATATTCACTAACTAGACCTTTTTTTCTTATTCTCATCAGGGAGGGGGGAAAAACCTCTTGAAGATAAGATTTGAACTGAAATAGGAATCAGAGGACATGGGGTGAGGTCGCTCCTCTGCCATTTAGAAGTTATGTGCGCGAGTTACTAAACTTTTCCCAGTCTGAGATTTTGTTTTAGTTGTTGTTTTGTTTTTTGACTCTGTAATAGTTTTATTCTAGAGGTGGATTAACTTACCCCACTTGGCTGTTTTGAGGGTTAAATGAGATAATACATACAAAGTGTCTGGTTCAGGTTAAGCCCTAAATACATGGGGCCATTACTGTCAGCTCCTAGACACTCAGCTTTTGTGACAGATCAGTGAGATACGGGCTTGGGTCCTGGTTTTGCCACTTACTGTGTGATCGTGGGTAACTCGCTTAAATCTCCAGGCCTTAGTTTCTTCATCATTAAAACTAGAAGATTATACTGAGTCTCCCTCCTTCACAGGGTTACTGGGTAGCGGGTGCGATGGAAAAAAATCAGTGCAAAACACTTTATACATGTGTGTATAGATATATATGTATGTATACGTATCTATGTATATTTAGGTTTATATGTATATATGTTTGTATGTATACCTTTATGTACGTAGGCATGTATAATATGTGTATATGTACACATATGCACACATACGGATACACTATATATGTAGATATGTGTGTACGTATATTGCATATGTACACACACACGCACATACACACATAGACCTTGATTTAGAAGGTCTGTTAATATTATATAATCTATCTGTGGTAGCCCCTCGATGGGCTGATTAAGGCCAAGAAAGAGCATCGAAATCCAGGCTGTGCTGTGACAATTGAGGGAAGCAAAGGTAGCCTCTCATTTGTCACAGATAAACACTAATATCTTTATTCTATTCATTAATAATTAATTGCCCCAGGCTCTGATTCCAGTATAATTGTACCTTATGAAATCCCACAGCAGTGAAATAATGTGCGAAATGCAAAACACCAATTTTATCACGAGTAATAAAAATTCAATTAAGTTGAGAATAAATGTGCGAGTTAGCAACCCAAGCTTAACATAAAGCCAGGGAATGTAAACAGAGTTTTGGGAAACAAAATAACAAGGGTGTGACAATTTAGAAAGTGTACGGAAAATGCATCATTGCCTTCCACACCCTGGCAAGAAAAGGCCCACGTTATAGGAGAGGAGAGTAACCTTCGACATTTTTACTGCGCTTTATAGCTGAACAGTCCAATGAGGAGGCCAACGAGGAGGCTTCTCCTACAGCTGGAAGGGAAATATAAACTGCCCAGAATCATATCTTCCATGCACCTTGGGTGGGGCCTGGAATTCTGCAACACTGGTGGAGGTTTTCACCTTAGAAGGGCATGGGTGAAAAATATGACCCTGAACCTGGCATCAGATAGCTTGGGACTTGGTCTGCACTCTGTCCTTTATTTTCTATGTAACTATGGACAACGCCACTTAACATCTCTGATCTAGTTATTATATACCACTATGTGTTTGACAAGGTTTCCAGTTATTTCAGCCAAAAGATTCATCTAAAAAGTCAGCAAATGTTTGTTCAATGGGGAAAGAAATGCATGATGATTGAATTACATATTATAGCTTCACTGATTGACAGCAAAAATACTGAGATATCTGGCCAGGTAAATTGAAACTGTTGCATAGGAATTTAAAAAAGGAGGAAACTTTGTGTAATTGGAGCATGTTAACACACAGTTATCATTTCAAATATGTGTTTTCTCCCTTTGGCAAAATATATATATTTTCTCCCTTTGGCAAATATATATATATGAAAAAGAGCTTCATTTGTTTATACAAAAGATTCTATAGGCCAAGATCATGAAATATAAATAGGAAAGCCCAAAAAGCTAGAGATGGTAGGATAGTAGAAATGGGAAACATTTGGACAAAGTGAGAGAAAACTCTAGCGCAGGAAGAACAGCAAATAGGAACACTGCACAACCCTCTTCTGTCCTGTTATTCTGAGTTAGCGAGAGAGAGAATAGGAAAAAGAATTCTTCTATGAGTGTTGTCAAATTCTTCTTATGGACTCTTTAACTCTTCCTGCACAGAGAAAAAGTCTATTCAGAAGCTTTCCTTTTAAAATCATCCAAACAGCCTGGCTGGTGTGGCTCAGCGGTGAGCATCCACCTAGGATCCAGGAGGTCGAGGTTAGGTTCCCGGTCAGGGCACATGCCCGGGTTGCGGGCTCTATCCCCAGTTGGGGGCGTGCAGGAGGCAGCCGATCAATGACTCTCGCATCATTGATGTTTCTATCTCTCTCTCTCCCGCTCTCTCCCTCTCTCGGAAATCAATAAAGATATATAAAATAAATAATAAAATAAAATCGTCCAAAAAGATAAGAATCACCTGTGAGACTTGCTGAATGTGCAGATGCCAGGACTCCATCCCCGCAAAGGTTCAGCCTCGAGGCCTGA
Source organism: Miniopterus natalensis (assembly GCF_054644295.1). Taxonomy (NCBI): domain Eukaryota; kingdom Metazoa; phylum Chordata; class Mammalia; order Chiroptera; family Miniopteridae; genus Miniopterus; species Miniopterus natalensis. The sequence continues at coordinate 28,901,893 of NC_142097.1, forward strand.
GGTGGAGTCCCCCAGCCTACCTTTTTGTCACCTACCCCAGGTGACTCGGATGCAATGATCCGAAGGCCACCTTTGAACGTCCCTTCATTAACAGGCGACAGAGTAGGTACTCAGGCTCTTCCCCTTTACTGGATCAGAGCTGAGGTGAGAAGGGTACTTTTTCTGGTAGGAGCCTTTATCTCCGCTGGAACTCTGGAGGCAGAGAACCATCCCTGGCATCGAACTTGCTAACTAAATAAAATGCTGAGTTCAAAGCTCTGCTGCTTAAGAGACATGCGCCAGGGAAACAAGGGTGTGAGTGAGAGTTTATTGCAGCTCAGGAGGACTCAAGGTAAGGAACGGGAAATGGATAAATGCTGGTTGTTTTACAGGACTGGAAACACAGGCTCCAATAAAGAGACGACGATCTTGAGCTTTTAGGCCCCCATCAATAAAACATCAAATATATAAAAATGTAACTTTTAAAAATTATGAGGGGGTTTTAATACAATTATAAATTGTGTCATTGGAATAGTCTAGTAGCTGATTTTATCCAGTTTTCTCTGTCTTTAATTTCTATTAAAGGCACCGTAAACCTTTCACCAAGCCTCAGGTTAATCAATAGCATCTCATGGCCACGCTGAGTGAGAGTGGATTTCAGCAGACCTGACTCGAGACGCAAAGGGCAGCTTTAATTTATCTAAATGGACTTTTAATGGGTTTACTCTTCCTCTCCCTTCCAGTGTAATCATGTTTATGTTTATCCACCACAAACGCAGGAAGTGTGTGTGTCTGTGTGTTACTCGAATGGGGTAAAAACTAGTATAAATACAAAACCATGATTAATAAAAAATTATTTCTATTTGCTTTCTACTTCAGTAAGTAAAAAAAGCAGTGCAGTCTTTGGTAAGGTCCTTGCTTTCTGGTATAATGAGATGTTAAAGGCTCATCTTGTATAAATGCTGCCCATGAATTAGAATCAACAACTTCTCAGAGGCCTGGTAGTTCAGATCATAGTCTGAGTGGTGGGGGTGCTTATTGCTCCTGGGTTGGTCCTGGCTTCTAGGCCTTTTCAGTGGGCAGAATTAAGGGGTGGGGATATATGTGTATACGTATATCATACATAAATAGATGCATTATATATGTGTCTATACACACATATACATGCATATTTATTTATATACTTATATTTAAAGGTAAAATATACTATAAATTCTTACCTGCAATTAAAATTTAGGGCTACTGCCTGGCTGGCATGGCATCGACCTAGGATCCAGGAGATTGGGGTTCGATTCCCAGTCAGGGCACATGCCCAGGTTGCCGGCTCGATCCCCAGTAAGGGGCGTGCAGGAGGCAGCCGATCAATGACTCTCTCATCATTGATGTTTCTAGCTCTCTCTTTCTCTCCCTTCCTCGCTCTGAAATCAATACATATTTTTTAAAAATTTAGGGCTACTAATTTTTAACCTAATCTCATCAATCTAGAGCTATAAATTATTCTCATGTCAAAAATCTTTGTTCCCAATGTCACTAACATAATTGCTAATTTTTGAAATTCCAAAATTTATGCTAGTTTCAAAATAACAATACCAATGCTACCTCAGAATCGTAGCTAATAAGATTAAAAAAATATTCTTACTGTGATTGGGATATATCTTATTAGAAATATTCAGTATAATAAATGTTTTAAATTGCTTGAAATAATTCTTCTGTGTACAGCTATGCTACTAACTCACTACACAACTGAGTTCCTTTGTTTCATTATGATTTCAATTTTTAGGAACAACTTTTTAAAATTTTATTTTTATTTTCTAATTATGTTAAATATTTGATCCCAGATCAAACATATAAAATAAGATATATTTAGAGCTTTCCAGCTTCAATCTTTGTGTCCTACACACTTTTTCTTCTTTCCATAAGTTACTACTTTATGTTTTAAAATTTATTATTTAATTCTTAAAATAAGCAAACCTATCCCAGATATGTTGGCATACTCTCTTTTTAAACATTTTCTCCACTTAGCATTTCTTTTTTTTACTTAATGATACCTCATAGAAAGCCCTCAATAGCAATACATAGAGGATATATTGTATTTCTTGTACTGAGCGTCACAAAGTAATTTCATACCTATAACACAAATCAATCTCAAAATTAGTAGATTGCTTAAATCAGGGACTTTGACTGAATTCTGTGCCCCCAGTGGTATGTAATTAGTAAATGAAACTGCATTTCGATGGCTCGAGTCCTGCCCTAAAATTCATACCAAGAAATCCAGTTCCCTTGGCACTTTGATTGAGGGACTTTCCTCCTCAGTACGTTCACTTTACTTTTGTTTATTTGTTGAATAAATAATTGTTTCTTGAGAGCTTCATGCCAGCACTGCGTATACCAAGATATGCAAGATGCTTTCTGGCTTCAAATAGTTAAAATGCCAGCAGAGCAAACATCCCCCTGGGCACTGACGCGGTGTGGAAAGTACTGGGCAGGTGGCATAAACGCCTCGCCATCTCTCTTCCCTTTGCTGTTCCCCCTTGGCCGCACTGGTGACAGTGGAGCATGTGGGAGGTAAGTTAGGAGACTTCAGGGGTGTCCAGTCGGGCAGTAAAGCTGCTTAAAGGCACGGGGAGAAACACATAGTGGACATCTAATAAATATTAATGTTTCTGTCCTCCCATCTCCCTTCCCCAAAGACTTTCCTTCCTGTAGAGCTAAGTGTTATTTCACCCTCTGACTCACCGTTGTTGTAACAGTCACACTCTCTGCATTAAATATAATCTCAGGCTGTCACCCCATTTCTATTACTTTATTATTTTAAACTTCCCCTTCAAGTGCCTCCCCCCTCCCCGCTCCCTTCCTTTTCCGAATGCTTCCCTTGTACAGCTTTCCAGCCGCCCCCACTGTTTACGCTTCTATTCGGATGTAGCCAATCCCGCTCCTACAGGCCCAACTCATTCCAAAAGGAGACCTAATGTGCCATAAAACAGGGAGATTGCTCGCAAGGTGGGCAAGGAGCTGACACAGCACCCAGGTGATATTTATTCAGCAGGATGACTTCGAGAAATGCAGGCCACTGCACTGCTTGCAAATCACACGGTAATTATCTGCTTTAGGTCCTTCATCACTGGAGCAGAGCCCTTCATAAGTAAACACAAAGAGCGAATGCAAAGCCGGATGCTACAGAAAAAGCGGGCAAGGGAAAGGCAGCCTCTGGGGGGAAGGGAGGCAGGGTGGAGGGGGCTCCTCCCTGCAGTCTTTTTTAAAAAATTTATCTTTATTGTTGGAAGTATTACAGATGCCCCCATTTTTCCCCACTGACCCCTCCACCCCACACCCACTCCCTGCCCCAGGCCTCACCACACCATTGTCTGTGTCCATGGGTTATGCATAAAAATTCCTTGGTTAATCTCTCCCCCCACCCCCCCACCCCACCTTCCCTCCGAGGTTCGTCAGTCTGTTCCATGCTTCCATGTCCCTGAATCTATTTTGTTCATTCTCCCTGTGTCTTTATGGAGGCAGCAGATTGCAGGGGTCAACATCAGGGGCTCTGATCTCAGGCACAGATTTAAATAATGTTGTGACCTTGGGCCAGTTGCTTAACCTTGGTGTGCCTGGGTTTCTTCCTCAGATGGGCACAATACTCCCAGCTTACAGATGTGTTATAGATGAGAATGGAGTGATGCAATGTGTCTAAAGGGCTGGTACTTGGTAAATACAAACACCCATACCGCTATCAAAGCCATCTTCTTCATCCTGAGTGGTAACTACCAAGTTTTTTTTCTTTTATGGGGAGCTTTGTTTATGCGGGGGAGTCCCAGAAGAAACCACCGATCATACACGTGCTCCTCTACTGTTTCTGCAGACAAGGCCTAGGCACTGAGAGCGACCTGGAAGAAGGGTAAATGGAGATACATTTTCAGCTTGCTGGTCCCACCAACTTACAAATGGGGGCAAAGGTCTAATGTTTGGAGGGAAACACAGATGGTGCCTTATCAGAAAGCTACAGTTAAAGTCCAGAGCTTGCATCGAAAGCATCGGTCCCGGCCTAAGTATCACTAAGAGCGAATGTCTAAGGATTCTGAGCACATTTTAGAGCCTGCTTAGCAATGGCCCTCATCCCCATCTCCCCCCACCCCATTATTTTAGTATAGAATCATGGGCCTTAATTTTGGAACCAGATAATTTGTTCTAACAGATCCAGGTCTTGCTTAAAATCACATATATGCTTAAAATGCAAACAAAAAAAGACAACTTAAGCTCAGCTAAGGTTTACCACCAAATTACAAGGAGTGCCCCTTTGTATGTGTTTCCTCCCCAGGTATTTGGGGAGTATGGGTGGTGTTAAGCTCCACTTTGGAGAAGTAGATATTGGTAAACAATGCACAGTGGTCATGGATCTATGGCAATCAACAACTCCTGCAGATCAGAAAGTAGGAATGCTGATCTCTGATAGAGGAGGGAATTTCTTGGTCAACCTGGTAGCCCCAGGCTCTGTTCTGTGGCAGGTCTTTCCTATTTCATTGTCCTCTGTGGCCATATTTTAAGACGACCACTGGCTAGAATTCCCAATCTGTATGGGGTTGGACCTCTTTAGCAGCTTATATGACATAGTGTGAGTTCAGGGACAAGGGGATTTTCTTAGGGGGTTAAAGCAATCACAGATAACAGACAAGCTTGTGTTTTGATTTTTCCCCCCAGTACAGTTCTGTTAAATGCTTAGTAGGGTATTTGTCTGTTGGGTTCATTCAAATCCTAAATAGTCTTTGAGTCCAGGACCTACTAGGTAGCACTTGATCTCAGGCACTATTTCCTGCCTACTTCATTTTCTAGCCCCCCCTTCACTGGCTTCCACACTGGATTGTGCTTTCAGACAATTCAAAACAGCAGGTTGGGGAAGGAGAGACGATGGCCTGCTCCTTGTCACAGACTGCACCCTAATTTTATCTTCACAGGGAGAGTCACTGTGTTTTATTGTTTCTGCTTTCCCCAGCCTACATTTGGGAAACCACTTGCAAATTTCTGTGAGCCTGCTCATTTTTTTTTCATTCAAAATAGTTGGTTTTTACTATTTGCCACCCACAGTGCGCAGTGGATATGAGCATGAATGTGGGAAAATTCTACAGAGAGCTTAAATCTTCAATGTCCTTGGCTTGAAGCAAAGTGCTTTCAAACACTAATAAAACTGTTATTGTCATTAGAGCCGGACTTTAAGAGTGAAAAGTGGATATTTGTATTCTGTTAGCAATGAGGTTAAAAAAGGAAGACAACCACCTTTCTTCTCATTTGTGATTAGCATATAAATATATTATTGCTGATTTTGACTTTGGTGAAGTTTATATTTACTGCGACGGCTCATGTATGTGGGAGCCTTTCTGCCATCATATTTAGGGCTTGCGGTTCCCCAGGCTTCCTCTTGTACTGTTTTACAATTTATATGTATATATACGACTCCCAGTGGATACCGGAAACCCGGATAGGACCAAATCCTACATATGCCATGTTTTTTCTATATATATATGCCTATGATAAAGTTTAATTTATCAGTTAGGCACAGTTAGATATTAACAAGAACTAACAATAAAATAGAGCGATTATAACCACACGCTGTACTAAAAGTTACATGGATGTGGTCTCTCTCGCTCTCAGGACACCTATTGTACGGGACTCACCCTTCTTGCGATGACGTGAGATGGTACAGGGCCTACGTGATGAGACCAAGTGAGGCGAGTGGGTTGTGATGTATCCTCAGGCTCCCATGGGCCCTGCGAGGACACAGCCGAAGGAGGGCCGTCTGCTTTGGGTGGTGCTGGGTCATCAGGCCATGATGTCCACGGCTGGGCGACAGGAGCAGGTGATGTCCATGGCTGGGGAAACTTAATATTTTCTGACCACCGTTGACCTTGGGTAACTGAAACCATGGAAACGCCCTTCCTCCCTCGCTCCCATGCCTGTTGAACACAGCAACCTCCACATCTGAATTTTCTCTTGAAATCATATGACCCTTATCCCATAGGCCCTTTCAGTTCAACGTAAATGCATTTTTTTTCAACAAGATTATGGAGGCTGGCAAACAAATCTGGCTACTATTTTATTTACTTAGCTTATTTATTTATAAACATGTACTTTCAAAAATAGAACTGAATTTCACTGTGAGTGTTATGGAAAGCCACTGGAGTGACTTAAAGAGAAGAGGGACCTGATGCAACCGCGGTTTCTCAGCAGCCTTACTGGCATTTGCTGGTGGGGGGTGTTCCTGGGCCTTGTAGGGTGTTGAGTAGCATCCCCGGCTTCTACCTATCAGATGCCAGTAGCAACCCCACCCCCCAGTGTGACAATCCAGAATGTCTCCAGACCTTGCCAAGTATCTCTTGGAGGGCACCCGGCTGAGAATCATTGTTCTGAAGAATCCCCTTGGCTGTTTTGTGGAGCAGGGAAAGAGGGACAGAAGCCACCGCGTGGACACACCCACGGTCTCTGTTTCCTCTGACCTTGGACGTGAGGCAAAGAGGAGAGGAGAGAGAAGTCCCCAGGCCTCAGAGCTGAGGCCTCCCGCGATCCGGGCAGAGATAAATAATGCATCGGCCCCTGCCTCTTCCCTGGGAGGTGAAGCAGGGAGATACAGCAGGGCCCAAACTGTCATTAGGTCGGGGCTGTCGCGTGAGGTCTAATTGTGTGCACGTGCATGCTGTGATCTGAAAACAGAAAGGATCTGTTCTGATGAGTGTTTATTTCTAGTTTGAGGATTCACATTTGTCCTTCTCTGGGATCAGGCTGGGGCCCTGGAAGCGGCTTTCAAAGTTTAATTGAGAATAAAATAATAATGGGCATCCAAGAGACACTGCAATATTCATGATTTAAAAGGTTGTATTTTTAATCGTCGTTTTGAGAGAGTTCTTTCCTGAAATCAAATGTGAATGACAAATATTTAGTAGCAGATGTTAGGAACGTCAGCTCTGCCTTCCTTCAGCCTCTGATGGGGGGTGGGGTGGGGTGGGGTGGGGGTAGGTGTGGGAGGGGGGTGTAGTTATTTCTTGCTAATCCCCGCCTGCAACCCAGGGCTCCCTGGACTCCAACGCCAGTCCTGGCCCCGGGCAGGGGTGAGAGAAAGAGCTCCCTGTCATGTCCTCTTTGGCTCAGCTTTGAGTAAGGAATGCTTCCAGTTCTGAGCCAACTTTGGAATCAGCTTCCCAATGATCTGCTTCCTAATTTGTCATTTTTTATCTGCCCTAATGCCCGGGTTTAATGTGTTGTGAACCAGCTCTCCTCACCTTCCTGAAACTGTTGCCAGTGTTTCTCTGGTCCTGGCCATTGGGCTACAGTATACTTCCTGTTTCTTTTTTCATTTAATAAAGTTATTTTCTATAATAACTAAACTCTTGCAACCACAAATAAGTTTTTGAATTTCTCACTGGGGAAAAAAATGAGGACATGAATGTTTATTAGATAAAAACACAGGCATTTTTCAATTTCTGGAGTTTAGATCTGAGTGGAGAACTCTTATCTACAGCTACAATGATGATATAGCAATAATAATAACAATAATAACAGTAACCCCAACAGCAACAATAATGTGGCAGGAGATACTTTCTTTTACATTCTTCCTGTTCTGCCCTTTCTGATTCCTCACAGAATTGCAGGTGTTCAGTATGAAAAAAAAAAAAAGACGAAACAGAGACAGTGTTTATGTAATAATAATAATACATAAAAGCCATGCTCTGGGAGGGCGACAATCCAGTGTCGAGAAGAGCTTGTCTTCAGATTTTCTCTTTAGCAGAAGGACCTATGGTCGCTATTCAGAGTCTGTAAAGAGGCCTGTTACCCCGTCTCGGATGAAGCGCTGACTCTTGGGAGAGAGTAGAGGAGTAGAAAGGAGGAGGGATGGTAAGGATGCGAGACCAGTGACGAAGGGGACTCCAGGTGACCCCCTGTATTAACTAACAGGTCATCGATGAGGAAGGTGAAGGAACATGTTGTTCTGCCTTCGTTCTCTGTGAGTTCCTGACCGCCTAGAGAGCTTTTTGTTCGTGGTAACAGACTGAACTTACCTTCCCTCCCGAGTCTAAGGTAGAGCCACAGGCACCAACGCCAACACGAACAGCCAACATGAAGACTTATTCATGCCCCACCTTGCTAAGTCCCTCACCGGGCCTTCCTCTGTGCCCCCAGAATGCCCGATCTCTCTGCTGGCTTCCTTCTCAAAGAACTGGGAAAGCCAGTGCCATCTGCGCGTTCAGAAATACCTCGGAGACACTGTTGCCAGGGGAGTTCACTGAGCAGGAACCAAACTAGGGCAGACTATTTTTTCCCAGGAGTCTGACTGCCCAAGGGGCTGCCTGATCCACCTCGAAGCTGCCTTGTTCATTTGGCAGTGACAAGGGCCTGGTGGCTGTCAGGACAAGACCCCTGGAAGCCCGGAGCTAAATCAGGGGGCAGCTTTCCCTTTGCAGGCTCCGAGTTGCTCTCTGAGGCTCACTCTTGAACTAGCTCTGGGAGCGGAGCACTGGGCTGTGTGATTGTGATCACCCAGCCTTGTCGCCGGTGTGGAATTGCACTTCGTGGCTCATCAGAGGGCAGATTAGAGGGAGTGCAGCCGACACCTTGAACACCTGGGCTGTAGATGTGTTCAGTGGCTCTGGAGCTGTTTCCTCCTCCCGAAATGGCATTGCAAGCAGTCCTCTCCCCGGCCCCTCTCTGCCCATTACCACTAATCACCCCCTGGAAATGTTATGACTCCACAGCTCCTCTTTGGTGAGCTACATCTGAAGGGAGCTAAATCCTCAAAGTGAAGGCAATTTGTCAGCTCGATATTAAAACAAAGTGTGAGAAGGAACACTTCAGCAAAAGCCAAGCTCGCTAACCTTTCAGAAGTAACTGTATTTAATTTGAGCTGAATCAGGGAGACTGTTTGGATGTCTTATGTATTTATAAGCATTATGTGCAGGCTTTATTTTACCCCAAAGGCTGCTTGGAATCCTGTTTCTCTGCAAAAAACCCAACCGAAACAACACCCCACACATTTCCTTGAGCTGTAAGCTGAATTCTGAACCCTCACTACTGTCTGGAGTATGTGTGGGCTTGCTCAACAGACCTCAGGGCTATTTCCTGAATATCACTTCCTTCCTCTATTTTCTTACCCCATCCACAACCCTCACCACCTCATCCAAAAAGAGGCTGCTACCTGTATCTCAGAAATGGGAGTTTTAATATAACATCTTCACTGGTCTTCCTGTTTCCAGTTTCCACCTCTCTTGCTGAAAATCAATACAAACTGTCCTCCACATAGTTGTCAGAGTGGTCTTTCAAAAACATATACCCCCTCATATGCTCTCCTGCTTAAAACTTCTATGGCTCCCTACTGCCAAGTCCCGGCACTTAGAATGGAGCTCAGGGCTGCTCTCTGTACCCACCCACAGTCACGCTGCTTCCCAGCTCCCGTGCCTGCCAGGCCCCTGGCTGGAGTGCCTCTCCCCCTGGCTCTCGCGGCTGGGGAAGTCCTACTCACCCCGTGTCGGTAACCGCGTCCTTTTGAAATCCCTCTGTGACTATCATCTGTGTATTTAATCATCTCCTCCTCGAGATTATTTTTGTCTCTTGTACGTGCTCGGATTGCGCACTTATTGAGCATTATAACTTGTTTGCGTCTCCCCCTTACTGTGTTATAACTCCCTGAAAGCAGAGGCTGTCTCTTAACCACTCTTGTGTCTTCAGCCTTTGAGCACAGCGCCTGGAGCACAGTAAGCTCCCCGCAGCGTCGTCTTGGGTTGATCTCTGCTTACACACCTGGTAAGCGTGTGACAAAGGAAGGCAGCGTGCACAGATGAGGGAGCGACTGTGGCTTGAGGTGGAGGGAGCATCAGACTAACGGGTGGGGCTCGATTGACTCGCTGGCTTCCTCCAGGGAGATGAGCTGGGGGAGGTGTCCTGCTACTTCTGAGTTGAAGGAAAATGGTTATGTGTCTGTTTCTATCTCCTGTCTCTTCTTCCCTTGAGTTTTTCCTCTCCATCCTAGAAGTCAAAGGCACTGCTCTGAGCGCCTGCCTTTCTCAGCCTGCGTTTCCTTTGTTGGGCTTGTCCTGAGAGCGTGAGGTCAGGTTAACCGCGAACAGGCCCAGTTTGCACATGTTGTCCCACCCTTGTTAAGAAAAGTGGACCTTCTGCTCTCAAGTTTCAGGGTCTGGGCAATAACTTTGAGACATCCCACACACACACACACACACACACACACACACACGGAGTGAAGGGAGCAGGGTATGGGGCAAAGGTGGGAGAAGGGAAATGAGGAAGGGGCTAATGTTGTTTAAATGAAGAAAGAGGGAAAGAGAAACATCACCTCCTCCAATAAGGGTATTAAGAAATATCTATGACATTGTATGTTTTAAAATTATTTTATATGTCTGATTTCATTGGATTTTCACAACAGCCTGATGGGATAGATAGAACAGGAAACGTAATCCTAGTTTATAGATAAGGAATCCGAAGCTTCACCTGGCCCAAGTTTACACAGAAAGGAGCAGCACCAGGACTTGGATCTACATTTTTCTAACTACAAGTCCGCCACATTTCTGGTGTGTCCGTTGTGATTTCAAAGCCGCTTACATTTCATTTGTGAAGAAAATTCAGTGGCTCATGAATGAACGGGAACTCTTTCTCTAGTACTCTGCCTGGACTTCTTTCCCTCAAGGCTGAAAACCGGAAGGAGACTATGACTGACTTTTACTCTCTACTCCATCCTTAGAGTCCACAACCATCACTGGCCACAGTGTAAGATAAAGTCTCAGTCATATCTTATAGGCCACATAGAGACGTGTTTCCAGCATTTTCACACACATGTTCACTATAAAATATAAACACAACTAGCAATTAAAAATTCCATTCATGAAGGGGAGCTTGGAGTAGATACTGTTGACGTCTGGCCTCTACCTAAGTTTCCTCACTGCTAATACCTGTGATGCCCTGTGTGGAGGGAACTTTCGTTGGTGACAGGGACATGTTTCAGCTCAAAAGACGGGCAGAACAGAAGTCCCAGGGAGTTAACACCCCTGGGAGCAGCTGTCATCAATGGTTAACAGTTATTATTAGATAAATATCCCACCTTCCTCCCTACAAGGGGCAGAGTCAACTCTGAGGCCTCCTCAGCACCATATCCTAGAGCTTTCTGGGGAGACTGAGCCTTGGTTGCCCACAGCAAGAACCTGCTTAACCCTGGACTCTGCACTCATTTCTATGTCTTCCCGTCTCACTTCCTCACTTCTCTCCTGGTGCTTCTGGTATCACCTCCCAAATAAACTTTCATGAAAATTGAAATCTCAAGGTCTGCTTCCAGGGGAGCCCAAGGTAAGACATCCCTCCTTAAAGTCTGAACTTTGAGCACTTGCAGAAAGAGAATGTAAAGAGTCCTATGCAGTTAAAAAATTTGAAATAAATAAGTCACCAATCTATACAAATTACTTTCCCTCCAACTGAACACAGAAAGAGACAGGCATAGTTGGAGACCAATGACCAAAGGTCAACAACTGCTGGAGTGGTTGTAAGTAACGCTCTAGTTAGCCGTATGCTAATTCTAGCCTGTTACTTATACGTACGTGTGCCCTCAAATTCTGCAGTTGGACATATTGCCTTCCCACCGTCCTCAGAGAAACGTGTGAGGCCCATTCAGGCCTCAATCTTCCTCTGAGTGCAATGATCTCATCCCGTTTACTGCAGGGACCTTGCCGCAGCACCCTAATCTCTCCTTTGTTGTTATAGTTCCCTTTTTCCACTCCTTCCTCATAGCTAGAGTCTTTACTGTGTGACAAAAATGACCCTGCAACCTTGGGATGTTTTCTTTCTATTCCAGTGAATAGTCTGAAAAAGAATAGACTCCTCTCCATGCTCCTATTTCTTCACCTCCCACTCACGCCTCAGCCCACAGCAATCTGGCCTCTACTCTTACTACTTGACGGAAGCTCTTTTATTTCCAAGGTCAAAGGTCACTAATGATCAGCTTGTGGCAAAATCCAATTATAAAGTTCAGCCCTTATATTACTTAACCGCTTCACAATCATTCACAATGCAGAGAGGGAAAACAATATTGCATGTAGAGTAAGTGCTCAATAATGTCATCTATTATTACTAAGATTATTATTGCCTACTCTCTAATTTCTTGAGACCTATCCCAAGGCTTTCTGGAAACAACTTATATGTGTTTGCTTGCCTCTCTCCTACCCATCTCATTTCCCTTACTTAATTTTCTTTGCTGGATCTTACGCTTCTACGCCTTCTTTGAATGTTTGTGTTCCTCCAGAGTTCCATTCTCTTCTCTTCTCTTTCTACACATGTCCCAGTGAGATTTTATTTACTTTCGTAACTGCAGAAATTCATTTCTCTAGGCCAGAATTATTCATTGAATTACAGGTTTTTATTTCCAATTCTTTTATGAACACCTCCATCTGGATGATCTAAAGGACTACCAAACTCAATGTATGCAATGTAGAATTTATTTCACTTGTTATGCCTTTCTACCCCTCTCTACATCTCCTGTAGCTTTTCCTACCATGAATGGCACTACCATCCCCTTAGAGGCCCAAGCCAGAAATTTCCACACAATACTGTCTCCTTCCATCTCAGGCACCAGTCACCCTTCCAGCTATGTCTGATTGTCTATGATAGCCCATAGATGCTAATATTTGAATACCTCTCTAATCTGCTTCCTCTATCCAATCCACACACATTACTTCAATTTTCGATCTCATGATCTCTTGCGAGAGAGATTGTCCCAGTACCCCTGCTCTCTATCTACAGTTTTGTCTATTTCCAGTTTACTGCTTGGTGCCAGAAGAGTACTGAAAAATATAATTCTACATTTAATATGACCATGTTTGAAATCCATCCATCTTAACCACCCACATAAATTCAAAACTTCAGGACCTACAAAAAGCCTTTTGGATCCAGACGTGGTTAGCTTTGGAGCCCCATCAATCACCACTCCACAAAACGTACACAGCCACACAAGACTACTTAGTGACATACTCTGTGTTTGTTTCCTTGTCACGCTTCTTCACCCCCCATCCCCACTTCCCCTAAAGTAAAAATTAGTACTTCTACACGACAGAAAGCATACGTCCCTCATGGTCCACTCTGTATCATATCTAGAATAACTTATGCTCCTGATGCTCATGTTTGCCTTTCTTAGTGGCCTGTGAAATCCTCAAAATAGGATATTTTACACTATTCATCTTTAAAACCAAGGTTTCATCTCTTTGCCTTAGTTCACTCCAGACAACGAATTCGGTAATTTTCATCCAATTCCTGTTTGTTATCTTCTAAAGACTGGTTAACAGAAGCTCTTCAGGGATTGTTAAGAATGTAGTAACTGTGTGAAGACAAGAACTTCACTTCCAACATGAGCAAAGTAGAGTCCATTGGGAATTGGAGTCAGAGCATAATGGTTTAAGTCCACAGTTCCATCATAGTCTCTTTCTATGAGTTTAGGCAAGTTATTTAAACCCTTTGAGCTTAAACTGGCTCACCTTTAAAGTTAGGATAACAGTTCGGGCCTTACCATCTTAATGTGCAGATTAAGTGAGATCATATGTGGCAGAACAACTTTGTAAACCGGAAAATGCTACAAACAATCGCAAGATGTAGCTTTAGATAGATGGCTTATCAGATGTCAAAATCACAATTTCTCTACCATTTGTAATGACTTCAATTGCAAAACACAAAACCAGGAAAACAGCGGCTTAAGAAATCGCCCATTTTTCTCATTAGCAAGAAATATGGAGGTAAATTGTTGGTTCAGCTGGTTCAATGATGCTGTCAGAGACTCAGGTCTGTCTCTATTTTGAATCCACCATTTTTAGCACATTGGTTTTGTCCTTATGCTTGTTGACCCAAAGATGGTTGTAGCAGTTGCAGACATCACACCTGTGTCCAAAGCAGAAAGAAGGGAGGTAAGGGAGGAAGAACAAACCTCATTTGTTCTTTTCATTAGGAGAGCACAAGCTTTTTTGACTTCTGCCCCCTTCTCATTGTCTGGAACTCACATGGCCACTTGGAGCTGCATGGAGGCTGGGGAGATATCCAGCTTTCTCAGCCTTCATTCTAGAGGTGAGCAAGAAAGAAGGAACTTGAGAATGGATGTTAGGTTTGCCAGCTGGCAGTGTTTGCACAAATCTCTTCTTGAACGTCTCAGGTTCCAATCAGTTGTTGAGCACCCGAGCACAGCATTGTGTTCTGAAAGCTCCTTCCAGTGGGGAAAGATCCCTCGTTAAAGACGATGAAGGGTCAGCCTATCTTTTCAGATGGGTGGTCTTCCTTCAGATATCAAAAACCTTCCTGTAAATATGATAGATTCCTGCCTTGGGTTCAAGAGAAGCTCTACACTTTGCACTCTGCACTCTAGCTCCACACTTTGCCTTCAGAAAACTCTCTCATTAGGAGCCGGTCAGAAATGTTCGGGGAGCAGGGGCACTTTGAGACATGCCTTTCCAGCACAGTTTCTAAAATAGTACAGTGTAGCCCCGCTGGGCATGGCTCAGCGGTTGAGCGTCGACCTGGGATCCAGGCGATCGGGGTTCGATTCCTGGTCAGGGCACATGCCCGGTTGCAGGCTCGATCAATGACTCTCTCCTCATTGATGTTTCTATCTCTCTCTCCCTCTCCTTTCCTCTCTCTGAAATCAATAAAGATATATTTAAAAAAATAAATAAATAAAATAAAATAGTACAGTGTAGGATAGATGCAAAAGAACTGTCGATAGAAGAAGCTCTAGCAACCAGAAAGAGGTGCTGGAAGAAAGCAAAACTCAAAAAGAACAAAAACAAAAGAAAATGAAATTAGAAAATTAAAATAGCTTCCTTCCTTTCTCTCTGTTCAAGTCTCAACAGAGCACTTACTTCGTAACAAGCAGGGCGATCTTTGTGTCCCTCCCTCCCACCACCCTCGGTCCCCCTGCTAGCTGGATGGAACCGCAGTGAAGCCCAGGAAACCTTCAGTTCACTCGTGAGCTCACTGGAGGCATCGATATGGCCCAGGTCTGGCAACAGTCTCTTTCTTTTCCTTAGTTCTGTAAAATAGAGACAGAGGGCATCTTAACCAAGCATCTTAAGTACATTGCTTGAAAGCACACGGGGCTGTGGCTCTATCCAAGGATCATTTTTGGACAAGGAGCGAGCGGCCCCTGGGCCGCGTTGCTGCACTGGGCCCCGCAGCCCTTTAGAGGAGGGTAATGCCATCGCCCGGCAGATGGCTCCTTTCTGTTTTTAGAAACGCCGACTTGGAAGGCCTCTGCCCTTCATCTTGTTGAAAGGTGCTCTAAAAACTCAGAGCCTGTCAACTGCTCCTCATCTTTCTCATTCAAGCTAGAGCAAAAAAATGCATTAAAATTAATTTATTATTTAAAACGGTAGGAATGGAATGTGTAATGCCCTTCAAAGAAATGTAGGAATTAATTCCAGCGATAAATCTGAGACCAGACTGCAAAGTCATGGGGAACTATTCTAACCGTCTGCACCCACCATCCGGTGAAAAATTACCTTGTGGAAACAGTCCATTGTGTATTTCTTTCCAGTTCTTTCCATCCCTTCCCTCTCTTTTTAATTTTTTTTTCCCCTCTCTTCTATATAGTCCTTAACGGAGGCCACAAAGGCAGTGAAATAGGTGATTTTGTAACAGCTCTCTGCCTGGAACACTCAATGGCCTCCTTATATTAAGGTCTGTGGATGTTTTTACTGCAGTGCCTTCGACTAATATTGCAGCCGCCAAGGCTTTTGCGAAGGACATGACTAAACCCAGTCTGCGTTTTCTTATTCAAAGAATCTAATGACATTTTCGTGGTTAAAATCAAGACACCAGTTCCTTACATGGCATTATGCTGAAAATTCATTTCTAGTTCAAGACAAGAATCGGATCCATTTGCTATGTGTGCTTATTTGTTGGTCACCAAGGCTTCCAATGGATTTCAGGGGTCGACTTCAAATATTATAATTGCTATTCTTTCAAGGTGCATGCAAGTGAAAGAAGTTGAGTAGCTTGGGATATGCTGACAGGTGGGGGATTTTAATTTAAAAGTAAATTTGAAATTATACTCTTTCTTATGGCTCCTTTGTAAAAGGGAGTGCTGAAAATACATAGAGTGCGCTCTAAAGGATTGAATAGCCCCTTCCAGGTGGGAGTTAGGAGAGACTCTGAGAGTGTGATTTGTCATTTTGAACCCTCACCTCCCCCTCAGTCTTCACTCCCTTTGCACAAGTGAGGAAATTTCCCCCCCACAAGGGAAGGACTTCCCAAGGTCACATGATCTCAAATCTCATTTCCAATCAGTGCCTGTTCTGCTAAAGTTGCTTTTCAATATGAAAAGTATTTTAAAATATATGGAATGTGCATTCAAACCCAACTCAATTGGAAGAGCTAATGTTTAATTGGTTGTACTAAAAACTTCACAAAGGAAAATCACATCAAAATGAACTGTCCTTTTCAAGCATTTCTCGGTGGGATGTAGTGCGTGATACACATGCTAGGGAGTCAGACAGACCTGAGTTTACATCTCAGCCCCGTGTTACGACCTTGAACAAGTTGCTTCTCTCTTCTGGGGCTAAGGATACTGACTTTGCAGTGTTGTGAAAATTAGCAGCACTGTGTGTGAAATACCTAGCACAGTACCTGGGATATAGTAGGTACCCAAAGGAAATGGCAGCTTTTACCAGGTAACATCGAAGCTAACTTCTTTCTAAGTGATGGTGAGGGTTATATAATCTTAGGGACCTAGAAAATATGTGCGCTGGGTAGGTGTCTGTGTAAAGTGGATAGACTATTGAAATGGATCTCAGTAAATATATAGCATGTTTGGAAATACTAGTTTCTGCCTGCTTTGACATGAGTCAGCTCGGATACTGCAGGCTATTTCAACTCCTGGTGCACCTTGCCTAGGTCTTTGCCAAATCTGAGCAATACTTGGGGGGTATGTGTGCAAAAGTTGCAAAATCAGCCAATCTAGGTGATGGAGCCTGGAAATACTCCTTCATTTCTGCAATGCATTAGCCAACATGCTTGGGAGCCCCATCCCCATGCTTGCACCACATTTCTCCTTATCATTAATTTGTCCAGGATTGGGCCTGAACTGTCTGCCTTGGTGTCCTGATTTGTATGTTGGTTCCTCTAGGGAGCCCAGGGCACTTAGCTGAGACTCGACATCTGGCTCAGCGTTAACACTCAGCGTTGACCCTTAACACTCAACGTTTTCAGAGATGGGCACTGTCACTTGAAGCCTTTGATGCTCCCTGGGGTCCTGCTCTATGTGGACATTCCACTTGTTACCAGAAGGCTTCCATTAACCGTAGAGAGCGAGCAAAGGATCAGAATGAGCTCAAGGTCACCACATCCTCCTGGATACCACAGGAGCTGGACTGGGATTCACCACTATCAGGTGCTGATTCTCTATATTAGTTAATTCATCCACTTAGATTCTACACCAACCCAGCTTCTTTCTTTTCTCCCACTAATGAGTTTCCATAGTTTCTTATTCCAAGCAGTCCTGAGCTAAGGAGTCCTTAGGAGATCCGTAGGTAAAAGAACAGGTTGATGGAGGTATCATGAATGAAGGTGATCTCTGTTACTGTCTGGTGTAAAGCCATGGACACATTCTCAGGGGCTTATTGTGAAGTTTTAGTGATATAACCCTTTCTCTCCCCGGAGGTTGGGTGAGTAGCGAGTCACCTGCATAACACAGGTCATGGCTGAGAATCAGCCCTTCCTTTTTTTTGTTGAGCTAAGGTTCTTGGACAAGGGTTATTTACCTCAAACTTTCCCCTCTGTTTTTCATTCCATTGACCAAACAGACTTGCAGATATGTCTGCAAATCTCTTAACTAGCAGTAAACGGATTAGGAACTCTTTTAGAGAAACTTGATGTCATAATAAGAAATAAGACCAGTTTTAATTTTGGCCTTTATCTACACCAATGATAATAAGACCTTAGAGAGGCCTTGGTGCAATGCTTGGGCATGGAGGGGCACCTCACTGAGGATGAGTGGGACCTAGGGGGCTAGGCTGCTCTGCGCTGCTGCTCACATTTAGGGTGTTCTTTCTCACAGGCAACACCAACTGCTCCCGCCTCTGTGGATGACAGAAGCAGAAACTCTGAGGGAGACCTCTGAATGGCAAACATGCATGGTGAATGTTAATTTTCAGGGCTCTATATCTGCAATGTTTTCCCCCTCAATAAAAGAGGACTCTGCTGACTCTCAGACTTGCATTCGGGACATTTGCTATCACTTTGAGTTATTTTTAAATTAGACAATAAACCTGGCAGTCCATCCTATCATTTAAAAAAATCAGATGTACAAAGATCATATGTTAGAGCCAATGTAGATAAAATGCATGCTCGCTATTGTTATTCCAGAAGTGGGATAAATTTATGCCTCACACTCTTACTATTTCCTGAGTTCTCATTATGAACAAGGGCATGATTGACAGGTGCCAGGACTATCATCTGCAATTGTGAACCAGAAGAAATGAGATGGGTTAAAGGACCAGAAGTGCACAAATGCGGCACAGAGCCCTGCAGAGCCACCTCTATTTGTTAAGATTCTTTTGGTCACATGCAACTGAAAATAACCCCAGGAAGATTAAGCACATCAAGAAAACAGCAACATATTTTGTTGTGATCATAATGTGGTTCTTACAGAATTGAAGGAAGAGATGAACAACTGAGGCTCACAGGGAAAGGTACAAAAACAGTGTGGACATCTTATCAGCAGAAGTGTTGGGCCTTTTACTTGAGGTAGCAACAAATCAGCTCTAAATGTTCTCAGTTCCTGAATATTGGTATTCCAAAAGTCAACATCTCATTGGGTCATTTTGGGATAGGTGTCTATCTTTGAATTAAACTGTTATTGTCAGTGGGGTGGGATCACTGGGTAGACAAGGCTCCTAGGACACACCCCCGTGGCCTGGAGGTCAGTCTCAGAGAAGGGCTATTTGTTCTGAGCTGGGCAGCCACCCCCAGCATTGTATGCTACACACCTCATATTCTAACATTCTCACAATCAAAACATTCGCAAATGCTCAAGTACAGATTGCTTGGGAAATGAACTACACACACACACACACACACACACACACACACACACACACACACACACAATCTGAGGGTGAAGAAAATTAAAGCAATTTGATGCTTCTATAGCAAAGATGCTAAAGTTTTGCTGCTGAATAGAGAATTTGTTTTTCAGCTCATAGAATGTTGATTATGGGTTGGATTGTGTCTCCCCCAAATTCATATGTTGAAGTCCTAACCCCAGCACCTCAGAACATGACTTTATTTGGAGAGAAGATTTTTACACAGGTACTCAATTTAAAATGAGGTAATTGGGGTGGGGCCAAATTGAATAGGACTGGTATCTTTTAAAAAGGGGAAATTTGGGGACAGTGGACAGACGCAGCACACAGGGAGAATGCCATGTGGAGATGAAGGCAGAGATCTGGGGGAGGCATCAGCAAGCCAAGGGACACCGACGGTTGCCAGCAGGTCAGCAACTGGAACTGAACAGATTCTCCCTGACAGTCTCAGAAGGAACCAACCCTGCTGACACCTTTATCTCCAACTTCGAGCCTCCAGAACTGTGAGACAATACATTTGCTATTGAAGCAACTCAGCTTGTGGTACTTTTTTTTACAGCAGCCCCAGCAAACTAATACAACTTTAGCAAAACATGAAAGGGTGCTGGTTATACACTTAAAAAATGACTCCGTTAAAACTGAAGTGAACAGAGAAAAAGATGATCTCATAAGGATCTCTATTAGATTGTTGAGTTACTTTTGTATTGAGGCCAACCTTTGCCTTCATCCCTGGAGTATGACCTGTGACCACTGAATTAAATTCTCAATGTCTCACAGACCAAATAGGATTAAGTATGTTGTTAAGTAAATGGTCTAGCAGTCACGTACAGAGATACGGCCTAGTATTATCAGGTAATTAGGGAAATTTTCTGACGTTAAACTATTCTTTTCTCAGTTTTGTAACAATTAGGACTTGAGCTTAAGACTCACTGTAAAGTAATAAAGTAATAGATTCTGTTGCATTTTTTAGGTCAACGGTGGACTTTTTCTCTCGGTAATTACTAACATTAGCTCAACCATCTGTCCCTTTCACCAGTGAACCCACACTTTTCGAAGACTCCAGCTGAGAAAAGCCTATTTCTCTTCTGCAAAATAGAAAAATTTCCAGTAATTTTTAAATGTTTGAAATAGCAAAAAAAAAATGTTGCAGATACAATGGTTTGTGTTGAGGCGACATTACTCAAAATTTACTGACAAAGGCAATGGAGAATGTATAAAAAGAAGAAAGTATGAGATGGAAAATGTAGTTCTGGTATATATATATATATATATATATATATATATATATATATATATAGCAACTTCCCCAGATGCTTGGTGATGAGCTCCATCTGAAATCTTTGTAACTCAGTGCCAGTGAGCTGTGGTTACTTAGCATATTATTAGAGTAGCACTTAGCACAATCTGTAATTCTCTCTTTTACACGTTTAATAGTTATCTCCTCAATAGATTTTAATGCCCATGAAGACCAGGACTATATTTGTCTTGATCAGCACTGTGCTCCATAAATCTAGCACAGTTGGGATTTTAAAACATTTTTGTTGAATAAAAGGATGACTATGAATAAGTGATTAATCAGTGATTATTGCAAGGTATAGGCAAAGCCTCATCCGTCTGATACAGAATGTAGATAATTTAGTGCTCCAGGACATGGGTTTCTACCTCTCTTTCATTTGTATTTAACAAACTAATTTTTTTTTTTTTTTAGTTTGCCAATGTGAGCATGTCAAATCGTTTTTAAAAAATCTTTAGTTTTCCATTTCTTACTGTACTAAGTTCAAAATCTATAGCAGAACAATTCTTTTTAAAATATGGCTTCAGTCAGTGCACCAAGCCTTACCTCTTTCCATTCCCCAGTCTTCCTTTTTTCTTTCTTTTCTCTCCCACTATGTTCCTTATGAGCTAGCCACACAGAGCTATTCCCAACCCAATATGTTCCATGAACTATATGATCGTGTTCGTGCCAGAATAGTGTCCCCTTCACCTCTGTCTGCTGAAATGTTATTAATCTTGTAAGGCTCACCTCAGTACCTCCATAATTCAGTTTTCTCTTTTCACAGATTTAACCACTTCCTCATCAATACCCCCAAACCAACATTTGCATAGCAAATAAATTATATTTCTTTGATTGTCTGTGTCTTTAGTGTTTGAGAATCTCTTTAGGAAATTTATTTATGCCTCAATTCCCTGAACCTATCTCCGTGTGTGAAACATAGTAGGTACTTAATGTCAAATGGATCCTTTTTTGTTTTTCTAGGAATTCTTATTTTTAAACCCATTCTTTCAAAACATATGTGGACATTTGGTTCTGTTCCCGCAAATATACTTAACCTACATGGTGGTGCTTTGCTCACTTGACCAGAGATGACCTAATGTTTTATAGGCCAGTATAAGCTCAGACTATTAGACACTCACACTCTCTTTTCAGCTCATTTAAGAAATCAACTCCTAATGGCTCAAAGCAGCCTAGTATAGATGGCCCACCCCAATGCTCTGGGACTATTCAAATTTTACATTTATTTTTTTCTATTTTTACAAAATAAGCTAGTAAGATAATACAGCTTTTCATTTCTGTTATACCCTCGGTTTAATTGACATGGACTCTCCAGAGTCAATTAAAACTGAGTATGTTATCCCATCAAGGCATGGGAAATGGATGCATCTCTCTAGTTTTTTTGTAGGTTTATGTAATCTTCTGTGGGGAAACGCCAAGGCTGTGAATGTACAAACACATTCAGCTTTGGAAAGGATTTGGTTGAATTGAGGAGGTGGGCCTCCTATGGATCAGTCGGGCAGCTGTCTTACAAATGCCACCGGGATGCTCCCAGATTGCTAACTACATACCTGTTGGGAGTGAGCTCAGCAAACCCCTATGGGAAAGGGGAGCCTCCACCTCTGGGTCTGCTACAGTTGCCCAGAGAAGTGCCCCATCAGCCAAGAGAATGCGAATGAAGAGCTGAGAGCATCCATCACCTTGTAACCGAGTTTCCATGTAGATCGTGGGACTTGGACTGGTATTATTGATCTGGAACAAAACCTTCTGCATCTTTACTGGCCTCTTAATTGGGAAAATTGCTATGTTTAAGAATATTCTAACACAAGTAAAGCTGTTATAGAAAACTGTTAGAGTAAAGCTGTTATTGTTTAGGGAAAGTTTCAAGTTTTAATGCCAAATATTAGTCAGTTAGTGCTTCGATGATAACTTTTAGCATTTGTATATTGCAATGCAGTTTACCAAAATGTTTTCCTATACTTTATTTTTGTAGATCCTTGCTGATTGCAATTCTTCAGAAAATTTCCAACAATGTGTCCTCGCAGAGAATGAGATAGACACAGATGATTGAGGGGGCAATAGTGTGGTAAAGAGGTCATGCGGGCTCAGGCCCATCTACTCTAAATTCTAGCCTCACCATTCACTAGCTATATGATAACCTAGGATAAGTTGTTTATGTACCTTAGCCTCAGTTTCCTGAACTGAGAAATGGGCTTGATCATATGAAATTGTGTGATCGTGAGGACTAAATATATGTAAGAAATCAACTTCAAGGGCCCAGTATGGTGACCAGCAAATAATAGGTGCTGAACAAATGTAGTTATTTTCACTTTGTTGCTCTCTTGAAAATGCACTGCTAGGAGTTGGCCTTCCTGCTCAATTCCAAAAATGAACTTCTGGGGTCACCTAGGAAACTTAGCCACCTTGTTGGGGGCATAAAGATTAACAATAATTGGCAGCGGTGGAAGGTAGTGAAAAAAAAAACCGTCAAAGAAAAACTGTCCCTTACTTTTACCATTTACATAATCGAAGTGTTTGGAATTTTAATGTTTAGAATTTCAATGAGAAAGACATTTAAGATTTGACTACAGGTGCTTAAACTGCAATTAAAAAGATTTAGAATTCTGACCAAAGAGAAAAGATGTGTCATTAAAATTGAGACCCTTTATAACTCGAAATCAATCAGGTAGCACTCAGATTTTTATGGGTCCAAAGTGAGATGCACTTTTCCTAGTTTCCCCTTTATTCTAAACCATACACATTAAATGAGTCCCAAATAGTATCTAAACAGATGGCTATTTGCATAATTAAAAAAGAAACACCATAGTACATGTCACAGTTGACCTAGTGTTCCCCCTCGGGTCCTGTGGGCTTCAAATGAAATGATCAAAGTGACTGAGAGGTCCTTTTCCTGATTAGGGTGCAAAGTACAGGACGGAATCAGTGGAGAAGATTAAAAGTCTAAATTGATTCCAGTTTAGATTTTATTGTCCTTTGTGTTTTTTTGTTTGTTTTTAAATTTATCTTTATTGTTGAAAGTATTACAGATATCCCCCCACACACACTGATCCTTGTGTCCATAGGTTATTCACATAGCCATATAAATTCTTTGATGAATCTCTGATCCCACTCCCCACCCTACCTTTCCTGAGAAATTCATCAGACTGCTCCATGGTTCTGTATCTCTGTATGTATTTTGTTTATTAGTTTATTGTGTTCATTAGATCCCACATAGAGTGAGATCGTGTGATACTTGTCTTTCTCTGACTGGCTTATTTCACTTAGCATAATACTCTCCAGGTCCCTCCACTGTCCTGAGGGCTTAATGCTTAAGAGGTGGCCGTGCGTGGGAGGAGGCAGGTGAGTCAGGGTGCTGGAGGAGGCCAGTTTGAATCAGCCACCTGCCTCGGTTTCCCCATTCCACTTGCCAAGGAATTTCCCTGGCTTCTAACGATCCTGCCTCAGAAAGATGTAAATAGCAAGGTGCCGATCATCTTTGACCTTCAGAGATGATGGGTGGGATTCTGATGAAGGTTTGGAAGGGGTAAGCCTAGAGGCTGGGGACCATTTCAGGAGACTTTTGGAGGAGTCCTGGGTAAAGATATTGAGGGTTTGTGCTAAAAGCTCTCCTTTTTGAATTGTTTCTAAAAATTCTTCCAGTTTCTCTCTTTTTACATATTCTATGAGATGAGCCCCACTCCCCGACTATCTCTCATACCAACTGCCCTCGCAGATGAGTAAAAAGCAGGAGATATGCTTTGTCCAAGTCACCAGGGCAGAACGGTACATAGAGACCCACTTCTATCTAGCTCTTCCACCAGTCCCCAGAGCCAGGGACCCGAGGAAGCACTGAGAGAAGAAAGACATTGCAATTAGGTTTTTCAATAGTGGGAGTCCAGAGAAACAGCTGAGACTAGAAATAATGTTCTAGAGAAGAAATAAATAAAATCAAATGCTGAGGAATCCAGACACATGACCCTTACAAACCCTGGCACATGAGTGAGAGTGAGAACGAAGAGGGGAAAGGACTGGCGTTTGGAATCCTCACTTTTATTTTGGGAAATCTAAAATGGTCAGGTGAGAGACACCGGGAAGATTTTAAAAGTTCAATTGTTCCACCAAGAAAAACAGGAACACTCAAGTAGAACAAATTCACTCCCACCCCACCCCCCTTCTTTCTTTCTTTGGAAAAACAAAGATGGCATGTAGAGAGGCATTTACATGGATTCTTCTGGGTGTCTGTGAAATTAAGGAAAAAAAAGAACATGGAAATGAGAGAAAGCAGCTCCTTGGAAACAATGAGAAGTCTTTGGGGCTGTGCTTAGTGACGTTGACATCATTTCCCTGCAGGGACCTGCGGACGGTGTTGAGTACAATGTCCTGGAGACGGACCTGTGTTAAATAGAGAGCAGGAGAGGCATCTGCAAAGGTGAAAACTTTTTGCTTAAAACACATTAGCCTGGATTCCCCTGTGGCTCCCACAGTGTGTGACTTAGATTCCCAATTTCTTGCCCCTAACCCCCACTAGTCACTCCACAAGTTCACGTACTGTACTGAACGGGTATTAAGACATGCACACTGGGAAGTGCCTAAAGCAAAAGATACATGTACAAAGCGCTTGAGACCAGAAAGGTAGATCAGATGTAGCCATGTTCAATGAACTGTACAAAAAAATAAACAAAATGCAAAAGCGGATTTAACAACTCACTCACATCTTAAGAGGCAGGGTATTTCAAACAGGAGAGGCCTGCACTGGACACCGCTCTGGGGTGATGCCCACTTGCCTGTTCGAGGGCCGCTTCCAGGCTCCCCCAAGGCTTTGTCTGTTTCTTGAGTGTAGAAGCACCTTTTCACTGTTGTCTCCCCAGCGCCTAGCCCATGGCCTTGCCTGGAATTGGTGTTTGAAAGCTGTTTCCAAATTGGTATTAATCGCCTCTTCCCTCTTCCCGCAGCCAGGGAGGCACGGCTGCTTTGTCGACTGATTGATGGGGCTGCCACCCTCTTCCATTAGGAGTTTCTCCCGCTGCAACTTAGCCTCTCCGAGAGTCCGCAGTTCAGTTTCCGCGAGCGCCTGTGCCGCTGGCGATTGTAGGGAACTTCGATTCTGAATGTGTGGACCACGAGGCCATCCAGAGGGATCAGAGCGAGAGGTGGAGGGAAGCTGTTTGCTGTGACAGTCACAGAGCTCCTCGCGTCCCTCTCCCTGGGAGGCGAAGGCAGAGGCTGCTCTGCTCTCTGACCTCTCACCGAGGCGAAGGTGCTGTTTGTCAGCAAAGGATGGTCAGCTCTCAGCAGAGCTCTTATCAGCACAAGCACAGCCTCCCACACCAGGGATCCCTTTGTCCCCTCGCCTGGTGGAGAGGCCCTGGGATCCCTCTTCTTGGCTAAGACACATTTATAAAGTAAAAATGGCATTTTATCATACCTGGAAATAACACACTTTAATCACTAATGAGATTGATCAAATGATGGCCCGAGCCAACTTGGACTTTCATAATAAAGCATTCTCCTCGGCCTGCCCACATATACAGGCACAGTGAAAACCTTTGGGCGTGAAAGGATGTCCTCTTTGAATTATGGGTTGATTAAAAGGGGCACTACGTGTTATTTGAAGGTTGCGTGAAGGCTAAATAATCCCATCTGTGTAAGACAGGATTCGGTATTTTATACAGTCTGAGGAGAGTCATCCAATTATGTTTTATGGTCTGGACTCAACGATTCCAGCTTCTTATTTTATTTAACTCTGCAGGTGAGTGCTCGGCGGAACATCTACTCCCCGGGGGTGGAGGAGAAGGGGAGGTCGGGATCTGGAAGTCATAATTTAGCTTCAGACAGAGGTGGTTTTATGGGGTGAGGAGCGCCCTTTGAATTCTCCCACTGTACCAGATACAAAAGAGAAGGGTGGCTACAGATCCTGATCTGATTGTGGAGCTGCTGATCAATCTGATCATGATGCCATGAAGGGGATTATTTCCATGTCATAAAAACCTGACTCAGGTTGGCGGTGAGCCCTGTGGTCAAATATATCCGGTTTCTAGGGCCGAAAAGGGTGTGGTGTCAGGTGGAACTTCTACCTTGAAACACTTCTAGCAATTGTCCTTCTTAACGCCACCCATGTTTCTATTGGCCATTGTTCCCAGATAGTTCAGTTCCTGTAGGTCCTGTATTCATCAGGCTGTGATTTGATCATTTCCTAATAGTAAATTAGTAATCATAAGCTATGTTCAAGCAAATGAGTTAATGCCTGATTTCTACAAATTCATTTTAAGTCTTTTTTCCAAAATACAGTAGAAAAGGTGAACAAGTTCGTCCTATAGCTTCTCCATGGCCAAGCACACTTCTTTTCAGTAGCCTAAACTTTATATATTGTAAGGTGGAAAGGATGGTTTTTGATATATGGGTTCCAAGAACTATTTAACTCCCCAAAATGCGGTGGTCAGCCTTCCGGACCCTGGTTTCCAATGTAAATTATTGAATGACTAATTAAATGAGAATGGCGCTCTTCTTAGAGGCCCTCAGCCAAGGCAGGCCAGCCTGAGCTCTTCTCCAGGAGAATTTGGAGAAGAGAGCCAATCCCAGGTCCTCTCAGGAAGATAGGCTGAGTGATGAGAGGAAAAAGAGGCCTTGGTCTCCTTTTTCTTGGAGGTTACTTTTATTCCTGACCTTCCTTTTCGTGTAAGTCAAAAGATCCCCCCCCTTTTTTTAAATCTAAGCTCACCAAAGTCTATTTCTGTCACTTGCAAGACCCAACTTCCATCACCAACATCAAAATGGAATCTTCTGCCATTCTTAGCAAAGCCTCTCCAATTACCCTGAACATTTATAAATCAATTTTCGTGACTCTTCTTAACTTTCCGTTTCTCGTTCTCTGGAGTCCGTAGTCTCCTTTCTCAGAAGGCGGATGTCCCAGATCATACTCATCCCATATCTAAGAAAGAGCCATATGTTTATAGTGCTTGGTCGAGATCTAGGGCGTGTTGAGACAGAGTTTCTCAGCTTTTCCGTGTCATCGAGTGATCGTAACGACAGTCACTAACTAGACCCCTGTTAAAGCTAGAGGGTAATTGCAGCTTTCTTCTTTGATAGGGGTATACTTTGGGACAAGGGCTTCTGAGATGTAAACACCAAAATAAAATAAATGGAGTTACTCACACACGACGCCCTTCCCCCTTCAATAGCAGAGCAGAAAGCCGGGGAGTCAGATGGGGAACGGCAGCTGCACCCCATTAGCAGCCAAGTGCCTTCTCTGCCACTGCCCGCCGCTCCTCAGAGTGCTGGTTGGCCGGGGTCGTCCGCAAGTCACTTTCCAGCTCTTGGGAAAAGGGAAGGAGCTCGCAGGGAGGGCATCTTTACTCAAGGGAGGGGTGTGGAAGCTCCCACGTTATTTCTCCACCGTGGCGGAGCATCGTCCTAGGAGCTCCCCGCGCAGCCCCGGCGGGGAAGCCGGGCTGTGCGTGCCCAGCTGGGCAGTGCGGCTTTGCTGGCCCCCCGCTCGGCGGGAGGGGCTTGGTACCGAAAAAGAGAAGGGGTGCTGCGGGAAAATGATGTCTCTGCGTGGCGCTCGATTGTTACCATAGGGGAACGAACGTGCTTTCTTCGTCACGAAGAGGTCACTTGGATTTCCCACGTGCTAAAACACGTAAGTGTCACTCTGCTGTCCCTTCGAGCCTCTGCCCTCTTTTGGTCTCATGCACCGCCCAGGTTCCGTAGGAAAGTGGCTAGCTGAGTGCGCCAGCAGGCCTGCCGCCTGCGCCCCGCTGCAGCCTGACTTCTGTGCCCGGCTTTTATGAGAAGCTTCCCCACGAGTGAGGAATGAGAAGCGGCCTCTGACTCCTGCCTTCTCGGCTCCCAGCCACGCCACCCTCACCTGCCCAGATGTGTTGCGGGTTTATTACCGCCTGGATGTGCGCTCGTGAGCTCCTGAGACTCAGCGCCATCCCTCCTCTTCTGCTTCTCTAACCACCACGCCTGGCTTTTTCTTTGCCCGCCGTGTTCCTCCCCTGTTATCAACGTGGCATTTCCTGTGGGTGTAAATCCCTGCGTTCTTTCCCTCTCTCCCAGTGGCTTTGGCTAAGGCCCAGGTTGACCTCGATTCCAGGCCCACACTCCCCTTGTCTCACATTCCGTTTGCCTTATGCTCCTGCAGGGGCGCTTCAAAGAGCAGCCTGGCCCAAGTCCAAGCACGGTCCCCTATTAGCTTCCAGTGACCAAGTGTGCTCTGGGACTTCTCTGGTGTGTCAGAGCTCTTTTGATTCCCAGGAACAGAATCTGCCCGTCTACTTTAAGTGAAAGGATTCTGGGGTATTCTGGGATATGCAAAAGAGTAGGGACACCAGCAACAGACGCAGAGAGGGACCAGAGCTCCTGGAAGACTCCGGCACCACCTTCCCTCTTGCAGCTGCTCAGGCCTCCCTAGGTCCTGATGGGACACAGCTCCTAACAGCTCCCTTGGTGACGTGTTCTCAACTTCTGTTAACCAGAGGGACACTCCCTTTTCTTCCCTTAGTCTGTTTCCAAAATCCATGGAAAGAATTCCAGTGGGGGGCGGAAGGAAGTGCTCAGGGAAAACCTGTTCTATAGGAAAAGACATTTGGGGGAAGCCACACTAACAGTATCTACCCAACAGTGTGAGTCATCTCTTCAATTCGAGTGCTAATATACATAAAAGCTCTAGCTGGGTGGAAACAACAGCACAGCTGGTGTTAGGAAATTTGCATTTGAATCCCAGGCCTGCCATTGTATTAACTGCAGGATTTGGCAAATTTGTGAGGGCCAGTATTTTCCTCCCAAAGGGATCCTTAGGTTCTGTCCTTATTGTGATAACCCAATGCCGTAATGGATAGGAAGCTGACTAGTTTAGCTCCTGGCAGGTATTAGACACTCAGTAAATGTTAGTTGAATCTAGTTGGCCAAGAGATCCCTAAGAGAAAAAAGGACATTGGTCTGGAGAATTCGGGCAACTACCTTCCTCAGGGCTGAAAAGCAACATTAAAAGTCCTCTTTCCCAGTAATTCTCAATCTACAAAAGTGAGAGTATTAATGCATCTATCTGTTCTTCCCCGGGTTAGTTGGCTTTGGATATTCAGTGCGGTGCTTAATTGGCCAGGCCAGTTCACCAGGAGCTGGGGAGCAGTGTCGGGACCTTCCAAAGGAAGATGGATTGCGGCCTGCTTGCCCACGTAACAGCAAGCTGCACCTCAGCTGAAAAATGCACAAAGCAAAGTTTCCTGGCTCTGTCTGGGCAGGAGAAATGTTTGGGTTCCATTCAAAGCAAACTTGTGGCCTCCTTGCAGTATTATGCTCCATATAATTCTGGGAACAATGGGGGTGTCTGGAACATTGTGGGAGGGGGGAAGAAAGATTACATCTTCCAACCTGAAGGTATTGATTATGTTTGTCTGGGAGCGAAAGGAGCAAGGAAGGACCTATTACTTGGGATTTTGTTTTTCTGAGGCTTCAGGTTCACAAAGCAATGGCCATTTGGATGGTTTCAATTTTTTACCTGTCCTAGACCCCTTTTCTAAACTCTGCTGAAGGCCTGGAGGAATTGAGATGACACCGAGGTCTGGTAATATGCCAGGTGGTAAGAGGTGCAGGGAGATGAGCTGAACACCCCCTCAAAGCCCGCGGGAGCTCCGGGTGCTCTCTGGACAGCAAGACAGGGGGATTGCCCATCTTTGCTCATAAAATTCCCCCAGCTCCAGCTTGTTATGCTGACTGTGAAGGGATTAAGTGCCAGGGACCCCAGTTAATCACGGAGGCTCACTGAAGGCGCACCTTTTACTAGGCACTCTTCAAATACAGCAGGCCATACAGGTAGAGCAAAATCTGAAACAGTTTTCATAAGGATCTCTTCTGATCTACATGAAGGCTAAGTCATAAAGTTCAACAACACAGACACACCCAGGCACACACACACATACACATAGAGATACAGATGTATGCATATATATATATATATATATATATATATATATATATATATATATAATATTTTTCCACAAAATATATACAATATTTTTACGCCTAGGCAAGTCTGAAATCTATAGTGAGTTAAAGCTACAGGCCGGAGGTGGAATTTTTCCTGCCCTAGGAAAGTATTAGCTTTGCTTTTTAAGGCCTTTCACCTGATTGAACCAAGCCCACCCAGGTTATCTAGAACTTTACCTCCAGTGAGCTGATTATAGACTTTATCACATCTACCTCTGTGCCTCCACAGCAACACCGAGATTAGTATTTGATGATGTAATAACTGGTGACTGTAGTCTAGCCAAGTTGACACATCAAAAGGCCATCACAGAAGTTTAATTAATAAATTAAATGTATAAGCTGTAGTAAAGAAGAAATGTCTATGTCAATTGAGCCTGTCATAGCTTTAGTAATATTTCAATGCAATGTTCAAATTATGTACTATTTTGTTTAAGTAAACAGATAGACTACTTCTAGTTTGGAAGTCTTTAACGATTGTGTTTCTGAATATATTTAAATAATAAAAATATATGCCTATGTTAGACATTTCGGACAAATCCTTCCCTTTATTTTATTTGAACGAGCCAGGTGTATTATCTTGTAGATGATTTTGTAACTGCCTTTGCCTAAAGGAAATAGTAATTATCTGACTGTTTGGGAGATTTTACATATGATATCATTTAATATTCCCAAGGGTCCTGGGAGATGGGGGGTGATTATTCCCATTTTGTAGTTGAGAAAACCGAGGCTTACGGAGGTTAAATGCCTTGTTCAAGGTCACGGAATGAACAGATGGCTACGTTCAAGATTTGAATGGGGTCTGGCTGGTGCCAAGGCTCGAGTTGACCTCCCTGGGCTGCGTTTGCCTATTATGATCATTTTCCATTGGTGAGCATCAGGCTCTAGGAATTGTTGCAAATGACCAAGCCTAATATTGATTGGTCCTCTTTGCTGTTCAATGTCAATATAACCTAAGTCTAGAATTAGATTGAGTTAATAAAACAGAGAAAGTAGAGGCTAAAGGCAAGCGCCTCCCCTGTCCTGCGTGTCAGTTAACTCGCCTCAGGGCGGGTGGGGAGGAGAGAAGCGTATCCGAGCTGATCAGAGACTGAACGGAGCCCAGGGGAGAATGAAGATGAACTTGAAGGATTTCATTAGCTGCATTTAGGAATTCACTTTGGCTGGGGGGAGGCTGTTACCAGAGGTGTTTGTCAGATTTAGTAGCATCCCTTGGAAGAAGGGTGACCTCAAAAAGCAGAGTCCTGGAGAAGTCCCGATTCAGAAATTGTCCCTGATTATTTGATCGACATTGGACAGGTCACTTTATTTCTCTTCACCTTCATATCCTCTCTTACAAAACGCTGCCCATTTTCCGTAACTTGCCCTAAACAGTCTCCAAAAGAAGATGTGGGCATAAAATAAATGAAAAGTTGTAAAAGCTCTGCAGAAAATGGCCTTTATTTTAAAGTGCTATGCAGATATGACATGTAATCGTGGGTGCAGGAGACTGCCTCCATTTCTTTTGAGTGGAATCATTTATGGCCAAATCATCCAACCTCATTTTCTCCATCCTTCTGTGACCCCAAGTCTATCCACGACTTGGGTCTTTGAGCTTTCTCAGTATATCACTGCAGCCAGCGTGGCATCTTTTTTTAGCTTGATGCTTCTGGCTGGGGTACATTTATAAGCAGCTCCCTTGAAACTAGAGCCTGACGCTCAGTGTCTGAAATATCTTCTTTATCAAAACATCCAGGAGAGAGCAGATCCACCAGGGGATAGCATATACAATGATATTTTTTCCCCCTGAAGAACTGCATTTTTTCAAACGAGATGCTTTCTGATTCCCTCCTCTCACTCCCCCCAACTAGTAGCTTTCTGTTGCACTATTATTAGAATCAGCTGCAGATAAAACGTTCACGGAATCCTTTTCTTCCACTTGAATATAATTCTTATAATCTTCCCAACAAGCTTACCCTTGATCTATTTGAACTAAAGATTTTTGCATATCTATCTATCTATATATATAGATAGATATATATGGTCCCAATTACCAATAGAAACAACTTTGGGGATGGAAGTGGCTTGATACCTACAATTGTCAAGCTGAAGAAAATTCTACCTCATTGAATTTTTATTCTGAAGTGTGTTCCATGAATTTTTCTCTCTCCAGTGCTTGGCAATGATATTCAATACAGGATGAAGCCACGTTAAAGAAGTTTATATTCCCAAACTACCCACTAGTGGATTCTTGCAAGTTGGCTCTTGAATGTCCTAGAATTTTGACAGGTGCTGGATCACAGAATTTTCAGACATATATGGTCTATTGAGATTCTGGATGAAACATATCCTTAACTACAGACTAATGAGAGGCCCATTAACTTGGAAAGCAGAGGAATAGATAATAGCATGAAAATTAAAATACATGCTTTGTATTCTGGCCTGAATGTGAGGTCATGACGCCTGGGCACAGAGGTTTCTGCTATTAAACCAGGATTTTCTTTAGGAATAAATTTTAGATATGTCCCAGAACTTGACTGAGACTATAGTCTCAAGAATTATATTTTGCATCTCTTATAAAACTGAAGTCACTGCATGTTATGCCACTCAGACTCCCCTGCACAATATCCCAAGGAGACATATAATAGACCAAGGCTGGAATAATTTTACAATTGCAAAGGGAGTCCCCTTTGCTCTGCACGTGGCTATGAGTGACTCTGGGAACATTTTCTCCAGGTGGACAGCAGGAAATTTAGCAGGAAGTAACATTGACATCACACACACACAAATACTAAAGAATTAAAAAGGAGTAACTAATTCACTATTATTCAACTCCCTTTTCCACTTTTTGGAAAAAAGTCTCTTTTCCCAACTGCACCCGTGGCCACAAAAATCCCAAGTAATGTTTCTGTGGAGCAAAGAATTAATGGCAATGAGTCAGCCATCAGAGTATGTGCCTGGTAGTGACTATAGCCAAAATACATCCTGAATTTATAGAAACAGTGAGAGCCAGAATGTCTCTCAGGAAAACCAGATGGCAGATATTTGACTACAGCTTAATCAATGATAGTAACACATCTGAGGAATGAATGAGTTAAGCAAGGAGGCTGAGTTTGTACTATGTTGCAAAAATACCCACTATCATTGAAGCATTTCTACATGCGTGTCCTTTGCAGTGTAACTTTGTACCTCCTCTTCAACATATGAGTCCTTGAATAAAAACTGAGCTCACGATTTGCTTTGGCCAATAGAAATCATGGTACGCTACTTCCGATCCTAACCTTCTACTTGCTTTCTTGGAACCCTGCCCTGTGAGCAAGCCCAGGCTAGCCTGCTGGAGCAAGAAGCACGTGGCTCAGTTCTGTGCATCCCCCCAGCTGCCAGCCAACTGTTCAAGCACGTGAGTGGGATCGTTCTAGACATGCCAACCTCCGGGCACCCTGCCGGTTGATACAGATCTAAGAGCGAGCCCAGCCAAGATCAGCTGAGCCTTACCTCGATCGGCACAACCACCCAGCTGACCTCCAAACTTGTGAGCCTTAATAAATGGTTGCTGTTTTTACCCACTAGGTCTTAGCATAGTTGTTATGCAACAGCAGATGGCTGACACAGAGGACGTCATTAACAAAATAAAACAGGATCAAGGAAAATCAATTTTATCAGTATGAATACAGATCATACTATGGAAGTAATCTGGAATATCAAAATCAGACCGGTCACTGGGCTTTCCCAGAGCTTCGGTGAGATATATCCCCAATTCTGTTGTCTGCCCAGGGTAGGCAATGAGCATTTCAGGTTCTGAGAAGTTGCAGCCTTGTTGTGAATAAACACCTGGACTTTGGATGGCTGTCTTTCAGTCTGATATGAGTTTGGCTGGTCATCTTGGATGGGCTGTAATGTGAATGTGGAGTCTCCTTTATGTGCCCCTGATTTCCAGACCAGCACCAACATCCTCACTGGGGACCCCAAGCACAGAGTCTCACTGATCCATACAGACTCTTTAAATGTTAGAAATACTATGTAAAGGCATTGCTTTATTTTTAGGCCTAAACATCACTAACAATGGATACTTCACCAGGACCATTTGTCCTGTGGGTATTTGCTTGGAATAAAGAAGAATATTTAGCCTCCTATTTCAGTTTGATGAGAAGACACAGGTCCTGATACATTTTAACACAAATATAAATTTTAAAATAGTGAAGAGGTTTTGAACTACACTCCTGTAGATTATGAAAATATGTCATTTTCCATTAGTGGATCGTTCCTAGTCTTGGCAGTATTATTAGAGTACAGATTTTGAAGACATGGTAATAAACATTACCAGCTGGTAATAAACTTAGCACATATTCAGTTGTTTGATTCCTATATACAGAATTAAAGGCTAGTGAAAGTCAAAGGAAACTACGGTCTTATGTGACTTTGAACACATTTGTCCATAAGGTAAAAAAAAAAAAGAACAGCAGTTTTCAGTATGGCTGTGGTTATGCCTGGAGTCTGAACTGCATGAAACAATGAGCTCTGGGATCTGGGAAGATTTCCCAGAGGAGTGACAATCGCGTTGGTTACTGAGTATGAGTAAGAAAGAGTCTGTGAGGACAGAAAAGAGGAAGGAGTCCCCAGGAAGCATTATCAGCATATGCCAAGGACAGAAGCATGCAAGAGAAAGCCCAATTGGACTAGTAGCTATTGCATTGTGTACATGAGCAGCTGTGCCTGTGTGTGTGTGTGTGTGTGTGTGTGTGTGTGAGTGCGCGCACGTCCAAGAAGTGTATATTTATATAAAGCAAAAATATGTGTAGGGACTAACACAGCAGGGAAGATCAGTTAGCAATCAGAATTTTAAAAGAAAAAATTATGTTAGCTTAATGAAGCCAATAGATATATTATCTTTATCAGAACTCCAGCTCCCATGCAGGGTTTTGGACGGAGCCTTTACTAACCCAACGTACAGTAAATATATATAGTAGTATGAACCGAAGGACTCACTGCCAGGTATAGCTTTTCACCCTTTTTAAAGAATCAGACACATTATTAGACCAGAGAGCACTGGTGCTTTAATATTATTATTTAATGATGTGAATTATGGGAATTTAATTCTCTCTCTCTGAATGACCATATATTATTATTCCATTTAGGGTTGGGCATTCACACTCTGACCTTAATAGCTGCAAACAGACTCCAGATCCAATTCAGCTGCACTTCCTTGGGGAATGGCAGCCCTGCCTTATAGCTCTTTGTTTTTTCCTTCTAAATGATTTTATTGATTATTAGAGAAAGAGGAAGGGAGAGAGAAAGAGAGAGAGAAACATCGATGAGAGAGAAACATCAATCAGCTGCCTCCTACATGCCTACTACGGGGGATCAAGCCCACAACCTAGGCATGTGCCCTGACATGGAATCGAACTGGTGACCTCTTAGTTCATGGTTCAATGCTCAAACACTGAGCCACACAGGCCTGGTCTGCCTTCTCGCTCTTGAACACAGGGAATCAGGCAGTGGGTCTTGAGTCAGGGAAAGACAAGAAATAGAAAGCAAACTTTTTCTTACTTTTCATTAAATCTTTTATCTCATGCTATTGTGAGCCTCAGTCAGATTCAACCTTTGGTAGGGGACCTGTAATTGGCTTATCACAAACTGGCTGTTGTCTTGCCTGGCCTTGATGTAGACTGAGTAATGACCTGAAATGCTGGCTGAGTTGCCTGGATTTTGACATTTGCTGTGTGGGATCTCCACGTATTATTGCCGGTAACTGAAGCCGGAGGGAAACGTATGACATTTAGAGTAAAATCAGCTGAAATTCCGTAACTGAATATCCATTGTTCAGTTGCTCTTTCCTGAGGAGAAGTTCAGGAAGGGTAGATCCAGGTAGTCTGACTCCTTTGGGGCTAGGATTGGGGTGAGGAAGTAGAGGACCATAGGTTGAAAAGGGGGATGACTATTAGGCATGTTCAAAGGTAAACGTTAGTGTTGAGACAGAGGGGAAAGTGCAAAACAGTGTCAGAGGAAAATGGCACGTGAAGAAAGAATCAGGCATTGAGGTGGAGAGCAGGGAAAGATGAGAATCTGAGTTAGAGGCGGTGAAGGTCATCTCCAGACGCACTGGCAACAAAGGCAAGATTCTGCCGTGAAACTTTCTGACATAAGCTTCCAGCATTGTTTAAAAAAGGTTTTTTAGTGATTTTTAGAGAGAGAGGAAGGGGAGGGAGAGGGAGAGAGAAACATCGATGTGAGAGCAAAACATCCATACGCTGCCTCATGTACGCCCCCTACTGGGGATCGAGCCTGCAGCCTGGGCATGTGCCCTGACGGGGAATGAAACCGGCAATCTTTTGGTGCACAGGATAGTGTCCAACCAACTGAGCCACACTGGCCAGGGCAAGCTTTCAGCATTTTTGCATATCTGAACCCATTTGAAAGAAAGTCAGGACAGGTAACAGGTGACAAAAATAAACCAGATCTTTGAACTCTCCCACCCTGTAAACATGCCTTTTAGGAAACCTCCACAGTGCTCAAGGGGAAGCAGCAGGTTATTTGGAGTATAATGACCAATATCGTAGGTTCTGGCCTCAGAGAGCCTAAGGTTCGAATCTTGATGTTGCCATTTACGTTCTAGCTGTGGGACCTTGGTCAAGTTCTTAGTTATCCTGAGCCTTGTTTTTCTCCATCTGTTAAGTGGGAAATTACCTCATAGTATTTCAGTATTCATCGAGATAAATCATATAAAATGCTCAGCTAAGTGGCGTGTTGTAAATGTTGCATCTTTACTAACAGTTACTGTGATTACGGCGGTGATGCTGCTGCTGATAGAGACAAATTAGTATCTGTGGCAACACATTTT
Source organism: Miniopterus natalensis (assembly GCF_054644295.1). NCBI lineage: Eukaryota > Metazoa > Chordata > Mammalia > Chiroptera > Miniopteridae > Miniopterus > Miniopterus natalensis. Next base: position 28,939,043 of record NC_142097.1, read on the forward strand.
GAGATGTGAATTTGCCTGGTTCAGGAGCTTCCATTTCTTTTAGAGCAGATTCAGACCTCGCAGCATAATTATTCCTACAAATGAGTCCCTGCTCTGGGTCTTTTTCTGCGGGTTTGAAATCGATCGGCAGAGGCCTAAGCGGTTTGTAGGCCCAGAGCTTCCCGTTGGCCTCTTGTTAGCAGACGGAGTAACCTCCTCAGGCAGGATGGAGGCCGGCCGGTGCTCTGCTCTCAGGTGCCCATCAGGACAGACATACAGCGGCGAACGCACAGGTCTCCCCTTCTTTCACTTTAACAGATCAATGGCCACGTTCCAAAGGCTGTTTTCTTGTTCAAAACCTGTCACCCCTTCTCCATAGAGATCTGAGCCGATGTCAGGCAGGCCGAGGGAAGGAGGGAGAGACAGTGGTTCCTGAATAATTCCTTTTGAGCTTTGAGAATAAATTTAGGAATCCAAGGAGAAAGGTATGAGCTCGCAATTTTCACTTGGTGCAGACGTGATTTCCAGCGCTTCCTGATATCGATCCCCATAGCTTTAGGGCCAGCTCAGCACAGTTACATTTTTAAAAATGAGAATTTTAATTGTTCTGCTATTTGTGCTCTGATTTTTTTTTTTCCTTCCTGGTGCATTCGGTCCCAGGTTTCCTGCTGATAAAGACAGGTGCTGTTACTCACTTGCGTGCAAACATTTCTATCAGGCGAGGCAAGCTGCGGCACGTTCATCATGCTTCCACTTAGGGCAAAGGGATCTCTGTCTCTTGAATAGCCTCAGCCCCTGGTAATGTTCCTCTACAACAAATTGGATTTATACCGAGTCTTCAGCCTTGTCTCTCAGCTTCCTGTGCCTGTAGCAGGCAGACTCGGTGAGATCTGGGCCACAGGCTCAGTGCTGACCCATTCCTGAATCAGCCCTGCCTGGGGCAAGGGGAAGGAGTGTGCTGAGAGCCCCATCTCTTCCCATTAGGTGGCATCCAGGAATTGTGTTGCTTCCCAGGTTTGGAGTCCGGCTGCCTGCAGAGTTACCCTGGGCCCCACATTTCACTGAGTTGTAGCCTAACTACCACCATATTTATGTTGTCCAGACCTAGAGGGATTTTCTTTGCCTCTCACACAGTCAAGTAGCCTGGTATTGTTTAAATATCCAAGTGAGCTGCCAACATTGTGTGTGTGTGTGTGTGTGTAGATTTAATGTAAGATCTATACTCTTAGCAGAGTTTAAGTATACAATACAATATTGTTAACTATGCTCACCGTGCTGTACACTGGGTCCCAGGGCTCATTCATTGGTGTAACTGAAACTTTGCACCCTTTGACCAAAATGCCCCCATTTCCCCAACCCTTTCCCCTCCACGGTCCCTGGAAACCATCATTCTACTCTCTGCTTCTGTCGCCTTGACTGTTTTAGATTCTGCGTATAAGCGAGATCATGCAGTTTTTTTCTTTCTGTGGCTTATTTCACTTCGAGTAATGCCCTCCAGATTTTGTTTGCTTGGTTGCCTGTATGCACACCTAGCCTGTCTCTTACTGCAGACGGGGGTGGGGCAGGGGTAGGGATGACCGTCAGGGTTTTTCCATGAGCAGGGGACCCTTCCTCTCCACATCCTACTTTCCTCTCTTCACCGGGACCCTCCCTGGAGGGCTCCTGGGCAGATGGGATTCCTCTTCTGATTACACTCCTCTCTTGCTTTTCTGGGTTTCTTCCAGTTTGTTTTGATGATCAATATGCTTCCATCTATTTTTTAACTTTTTTAAGCCTTATTGAGATATAATTGATACGCAAAAATCGCACAAATCTAATGTATACATTGTGATGAGTTTGGATATACTTCCATTTCTTATGATGTACGAAGATCTATTAAACCTCTCCTCCACTCTTGCACCCCTTGGGTTCTTTCTGTTCCTCTGATTTTATTTCCCTTTATTACTGCATCATAATTTTAGTTGGAACCCAGAAGAGGAGGAAAACACTGTATACTCAGTTGATCATCTGGAACCAGTAGTCTTTTAATAAATGTTGTATGAATATTTAACTGAATGCAAACTTACTTTACAACATTTAAGTGAAATGCCACATAATAAAATAATTCTAATAAAAATTGACATTTCAAAAAGAGATTAAAAAAAAAATCACTAAAAACACTAATGACTCAATGAACCACAAGGGCAAAGAAATAAATGGAAGAAATTCCAATGATCAGTAAATATGTGGAAATATTTGAAAACTTGCTAATCATCAAACAAATGCAAGTTTATGTAACAATAAAGCATTCTTTTTCATGTATTAAATTGGATTTTAAAATATTTTATATTGCTTAATCCTGGGGAGACTGCTGAGAGGCGGCCCCTTTATAGAATGCCAGAGGCATACGCATTTCAAACTCTTTCTGGAAAGTACATTAGTAAGGTGCGTCAAGAACACTTTATAATATTTCTTCTTCAAATCAGACGATGCACTTCTAGGCATCCATATTATAACTATAACGAAAATGTAGATAAGTCATTGCAACGTTACTAGTCTAATAGAGAAATAAATGGAAGTAGCCTCTAGAATCAACAGAGAATTAAAAAGTATAACCGATTTATGCATCGATTATTATGTAGTCATTAAAATAATATTTCAAAAAAAATACTTGATCCCATTAGAAACTCTGCATGATATGTTGGAGTTTTAAAAGTTACTTAGGATTTAAATTATATAAACAATTGAGGTTTTCACTTTGGAGGAAAAATAGGTATTAGAGAAACTCCCCTGTTCCTATATGATGGAATGCCCAGCCCTTATGTTTCCCTAGCCTTGCATATTTAGGGTTGGCTACAGTCTCCACGATAGCGTGTTTGTCTCCTAGACCAGAGGCTCTTTGATAGACAGGTAGGCTACATTTGTCTTTATGTTTGTGATTCTCAAGGGGCCTGACACATAGTAGATGTTGCATCTGTATTTGTTGAATTATTAAATGATGGGATTGATGAATTATTGATTTGATTGATTAATGAATGATTAATATAGTCCTAAAAATACAGATCTGGTCTGGTGGTGGTGGCCTAGTGCAGGTGGAATAAAGAAGTAAAAAGAAAGAGATGGAAGGAATCAGAGTAAAGTTATGTCTTTGTCCAGAGGGGCAATAAAAGGAAATTCAATTACAGAGGGTTATATAGAGAAATAAATAAAGGCAAAGATACCAAGGAAGGATAGTAGAAATATATCATGATATTGTGGAACATTCGTGGGCTTTTAAATCAGAAATATATGGGCTTAAATATTAAGTTAATCTGTTATTGGCTATGTAATCCTAGACATTCCATAGAAAATAGACATAAGAGAGCTTTCCTAGCGGAGGCGAAATGAGGTAGCATGAACATTTTTGGTACTGCGTAGGCTCATGACAGAGAAAAAAGGGACACGTTCAAGGAGACACAGAGAAAAAGGAACAAAACTCATTTTTGATGAGATGCAATTTTAACATAAAGTCTGGAAGTATAAATGGTAGAGTTAGATGTTGAAGCCACTATCAGGAGTAATAAGTACACATGCATTTTTGCTGCCTTGGCATCCTGTGTTCAATACCCTATCATTGCTTGCCAGCCATGCACCTAAAGTCTATCAGCAACAAATAGGTAAAAAGCAACCTTCACAAGGTCCCAAGCCTAGAAAACAGAATAATTTTAAACTAGGTTTCATCGCCTGTCACAGTATCTACTCAAATTGCATCTTATTGAAGTCCAAAAGAAGTCTTAAAATAATTCTTTATGGTCCTTGCTTTTGATTTTACACAATGTTATAAGCCAATGCTATCTCAATAAAGCTGAAAAAAGAAAAACTATTTTTTGTAGGGACATTATTTTCCTCACAGATATCCAATAGGTCTAATATTATTTATTGAAAATTGCCCCTTTTTTCCCCAATGAATTGCAGCAGTGTATTTGCCATCAAGGGACCTTAAAGGAATGGTTCTGTGTCCAGACTCAATATTCTCTTCCATTGGCTTATCTTTCATTACACTAGTACCCATGTGATTATTTTTAAATACCCTCTTTTCACACTAACTTGGTTTATTTCTGGGATTTCTATTCTGTTCCTTTGATCTATGTGTCTGTTTTAGTGTCAGGACCATACTATTTTGATTACCCTGGATTTGTAATGTAGTTTGAAATCAGGAAGTTTGATGCTCCAATTTTGGTCTTCTTGCTCAAGATTGCTTTGGCTATTTGGGGTCTTTTGTGGTTCTATATGAATTTTAGGATTGTTTTTTCTATGTTGGTAGAAAATGCCATTGGAATGTTGATATAGGTATTGCACTGAATCTGCAGATTGCTTTGGGTAGTATGGACATTTTAACAATATTAATTATTTTAATCCATGAATATGAAATGTCATTCTATTCTATTGATTTATCTTTTCTTTAGTTTCTTTCAACAGTGTATGTATACTCATAGGGAAAGCCAATACTAGTCAATTTATTATGTATTCCATATTGAAATAAAATGCATCAGGTAAAATGCATGGAAAAGAGTAAACATAAGAGTACCTGGTTTTGCCAGTCTTCACTTTCTGGGAAGTCACATGGCGTCACTGGAACTTAGGTTTTGTTTTTGTTTGCTGGTTTGTATGTGTGTTTTTTTTTAATCTCTGAAATGGTAATGCTATCTGACCCACACATACACTGCTGGATTGTTGTGATAGGTGAACAAAAATGGATTTTATTTATTTATTTATTTAATTTATTTATTTATTTATTTATTTATTTATTTATTTATTTATTTATTTATGTGTTTTTATTGATTTCAGGGAGAGGAAGGGAGAGGGAGAGAGAGATAGAAACATCAATGATGAGAGAGTCACTGACCAGCTGCCTCCTACATGCTCCCTACAGGGGGTCGAGCCCGCAACCCTGGCATGTGCCTTGACCGGGAATCAAATCATGATCTCCTGGTTCATGGGTCGACACTGAACCACTGAGTCACGCTGGCCAGGCCAAAAATGGTTATTAAATACACACAAACACACAGATACACACAAACTGTGTGGCAAAGCCTTATACCAAAATGATAAAGATAATTTTGCTTTTACTGATTTCTGGTGCTAGGAATCGAGAGACTTTTTCTTCATTCAACCTTTTTGTTTTACTTCTGGCTGTCGGATTTGATAACAGAGTTAGCTCTAGGAAGCCAAGGCGGGTGTGAGAGGGTAGATTATGCGCACTTTATCTTTTATCAGATGCTCCTTTTCATGAACAAGAGTACATATTCCCCTGAAACTGAATCTGGGGAAAAAGTACCCATGTTTCCCAAATGAACCTGTGTGGGAAGTAATTACAGGCTTCGTGTTTGCCTGCCAGTTCATCTCCATAACTCAGAAACCTCTGGCACAGTTAGCATCATTCATTTGTGCCAATAAAGCCCAGGATGTTCAGCCACAGAATTCTTCCAGGCATCATAAAGGGACTCAGGTACCTGTGGATACCATATGCTGGCAATAAGTCTAGCGTAATAGCCAAGCCCATGGTCCCCTCATTGCTTTTAAGTCATTCCTCAGCATCACAGTAACCCCCCAAAAACTACCATTTAGCTGTCACACATGTCAGCAGATGGAAGCTAAGGGATAATAAATAATGGCAATACCCCAAACAACGTGGGCCAGTCTGCTCGCTGCCAACGCTCTTTCCCTGAAAATGCAGATCTTAGGTTGCATTAAGGTGGTGCACCCAAAGGCAACACTGTCAATCAAACTTCCCTCGCAGACTTTCAAGATCAAGTCCTGCTTGACTCATAGGACAAGGGTGCTAGTCTTCTTGGAGACAGGGTGACAGGATCAATTTAGGAGAGAGCAGCCATCAGTGCCCCAGCAATTAGCAAAGGGAAGCCAGACTCTCCCAGGAAATTCCTTTTTGTGTAAGAGATTTAAAAAGGCCTGAGATAGGCTGAATGTCCTTGCTGGTATCAATTCATCAAGAAACATTAGCTTGATGTCCCTGGTCATGCCCCACACTTTATCTAAGCTGCGATGTTTTGTGATCGTTTGACCCAAAACACACTTTCTCCATTGCTTTGAGTTCATGATCTCCCCAGGACCCCTGTGACCTCACCTCACACCACTCACTTTTATCCAGCACCACCAACCTGCTCTGCCCCAGGGCCTCAGCTATTGCTACCTCTTTGCTATCTCTCTGGTTGAAATGCTCTTCTCCAGGACTTTCTTTATGTCCTTGTCGTGTTGACGTATCAGAAACACCATCTTATATTTCATTTCTATTTTCCTATTTTATATTCCTCCATAGGACTCATCAGTGTTCATTGATTTTATATATTATACACAATATTGAAGGCGATGAAACCCCTTCCTCGGATTCCAATGAAAATGCTCTTTACTGCCCGGCCGGCATGGCTCAGTGGTCGAGCACTGACCTAGGAGCCAGGAGATCGTGGTTCGATTCCCGGTCAGGGCGCATGCAGGGTTGCTAAATTCTATGTTCCATGCTCTTGGCATGTCTTCTGGGGCCCTGACATACATGGGCAAATCGTTCCTAAGACACGCTAATCAGGGTGCTTGACTCTTAAACTTGTGATGCCGCCTTCATGGTTGGAGTTTTTCATGGTGTGATGTTCTAGCCCTGACCTGGTGTAGGCTTCTGAGATTGTCATACAATCGTCCTCATTTTCATTTTCCTTACATTACGTCCCCAAAGCCTTTTCTAGAACCAAGCAGACTTCCTGGCTCCTGGCTTGTCTAGAATGTTGTTCATTGCCCCCTCCACGTGAGTTAAGAATTTGGAAAGGATCCAAGCAGGGGCCAGTGAGATATAGCTCTAGAGCTGTGGGTGAGGAATCAAAAGAATAAAAGATGAAGCGGAAAGATATCCTGGACATCACTGCACATTCGAGATTACCAGGAAATACTCGCTGGTTTCTGTTTTTCATTTCATCTCAGCCCATATAAACAACAGGACCCCGGTCTTCCCGGGAGAAAGAGGTTCTGAAGGCTTTAAAGAGGCTCTTCTTATGTGATGGGTGACAGCTCTGCTGCGGGACCACCCTATTCATGGTGACAGAATGGAAAGCAGTCCTTGTGGGGCTGGGCGCTAAGCAAGAGAATCATTCTGAGCATCAGTGCGATGATGCTTTGTCATATAAAAAGGGCTTAATGCTGATTCTTTAGATCAGTGGTTTTTTTACCTCTTAAGCATTCAGCATTGAAAGCCTTCCATCAAAGGCAACCTCATGTAGAAACTCGTGTGGAAACCCACAAAGCAGAATGGCTCAGGCTGAGCCGCTGCGCGCCCGAGCCCGGCGGCAGCCGTCCCCTCTTGGTCTCCAGCGGAGGCGGCGCTGAGGCTGGCGAAGCTCTGGGTGGGGTCTGCAGCCCGAGGCCGCAGACGGCGCTGGTGGCTGGAGCTGCTGCCCAGATGTGCCTGCTTGGGACCTTACAGCATTTCACTGGAACTTGAGTCAATATTTTAGAAATGGGGTAATTCGCATTAAAATTTTAGTTTTCTTTCTTCTCCTGAATAATTTTAATCTCATTCAATATGGAGCATGAATTCTCACACAATAACATTGGTTTAGAAAAGAAGGGCAGGGTATTGGTCAGAGTTCTCCACAGAAACAGAACCACTATATATATATCTGTATCTGTATCTGTATCTGTATCTGTATCTGTATCTGTATCTGTATCTGTATCTGTATCTGTATCTGTATCTGTATCTGTATCTGTATCTGTATCTATCTGTATCATCTATATCTACTCTATATCTATATGTCTTTATCTATATCTATGGATATCAATCTACTCATCTATGTATGTAGATATACTTTGTACACACACACACACACACACACACACACACACACACGGAAAGAGAGTTATAAGTCCAGATGTGAGTGAGTGTGGCTCAAGAATGAACCGAAGCAGCTGTAGATATTTGAAATCTATGCGCCTGTGTGTGCGTGCAGCACATTTTGTGTATTTCTACTTAACTGGGCTTGACTGAATGTGGTTTTCTGCATTCACCTAATGCTTCCCCCAGATAAAATCATGCAGAAGCAAATATAACATTTGAGGTATACTGAAATGGTTTCTTGATATATCAATCATATTGGAATAAATTCATGTTTTCCCAACAAGTGTTATAGCAAAACTGGTTATAAGATGAATCTAATAAATTTGGTTTTACTTTATTTGGGTAATTTAGCATATTTTTGGGGGGTAAAGAGTTGCAAAACAAGAATCTTAGAGTGGCAATGGGATCAACTGAAATACTTTCAAAGAGAGTAATAACGTCCAGTAACAGAGAAGACTGAGAAGACAGAGTTGATATACACCCTACCGTCTTTGTCTCAGTGCTTGTCCTGGAGCATTTTACACCCATGGTTTCTCTTTTAGGGTGATCAATTCAACATGTGGAAAAATAGTAGCAGAGTAACCTCTCTCTGCAACGTGGGCACGACCTATCTGATCAGCATCTACTAGGGAAAGGGAATGTTTCTGCATGAGAAAACAGCAAAGAAAGGGCAAGCACATCAGAAATATTACTGAATTTGTACCTAAAAGGATACACACTTATAAAGGAAGCTTCACGAAGCATTTACATGATAGAAGGAGCCCTATGAGATGATTCTCTGCTCTATACCTAGAGTCATTAACAGAGACACTGCAGGTTAGCACATTCATTTCCGCAAGTGCCCAGAAATAGAAACTTATATAAATACAAAAGGAAGCAGCAGACTTTTACACTCGTCTGAGTCTTGATTTCTATACCAAACCTCTGAGAGTTTCCTTTCTCTCCTTTCCAACTGATTTCTATAGCCCTGTCTTTTCTCTGGGCCTTTTGACAAGTGATGAGACTCACAATTCTTGACAGCCCTCAAGCTTGGATTTTACTGAACAAAGTAAGGCTTTAGCCGAACAAGTGGATTTTGTATTTAGAGCTTCCTCTGGAAGCGATGCCAGTTTAGGGGAAAAATCAGAGTCTAATTGTTCTCTCAGCACCTGACATCCATCCTTTTAATGCTTCAGAATTCCCCCGAAAAGGGAAAACACGTTTCATCGCAGGTTTAAGTCACAGTCCATCTTTGTGCTGGCTGATACAGCATTTTTTTTTTTTTTTTTAAAGCAGATGACTTACGTTTTAGACAAAAAGAGAGAGCTATCAGCCTCTTGGCCAAAAGGTGCACTTTCAAAGAGCAGTCTGAACAGAGAGAGGCACAGACCTACTGTCTCATTCTATAATTTGCATTGTACCATTAAAGATATCACTGGACATGTGTGCTCATTAAAACATTTGTCATAGGAAGAAATGGTCTTATAAACTCAGGAAGCAAACTGAATTTTTATCAAGAGATTAAATTATTTTTATCCAATGAAATGATATGCAACCATTTAAAGTTATGTATTTCTTTACATAGCAAGAAGTTCAAAACACATTGTGGGAGGAAAAAAGAGGGTGCAGAAATGCCAGAAGAGCGTTCAACTTAATAGGTGTGTGTGTGTGTGTGTGTGTGTTTATGTACACATAGATGCTTGAAAAGGTTTTCTCCAAACTGTGGATGGTTGCTAATTGCGATTGGTGATACTTGTAGTGACCTTTGTATTTTTATTTACTGCAGTGTTTTTAACAAAATTAAACAAAGAACATGTATATTTATAGAACAAGAATAAAAAATAAAATAGAATTCCCTTCAAGAACAGAAAAGGCATATTCACTCTACAGCTCCTTAAAACCATACTAGATAAATGATAAAAACCAAGGTTAGGAAGTAAAACTTCATCAACAGTGATAACAGAAAGCCACCGAAACCTTAGTCCCTAAGCTATAAAAAGTACCTGCAATATATTTACTTTTCTCTCAAATCAAGAGGGATATCAAAAGCGTATTCCCACCTCTCCACATTTTGAACAAGATGCTTATAACTCTGAAAGTTAAACTTTCTTGGGAAGCCAAATTGAGCAAACAACTTGTTATAACAATGTAGTGGTTCAAGGAGCCCGTGGATGCTAACTGCACCCCACACACTGTTCGGAGTGCCTTATTCATACTACATTTAATCTTCTTACAGCCCCGCAGGCAGGTGCTATTGCAGTCAAAGTAGCATCCATGAGACACAAGGGGCGAGGCAGCCGGAACAGCAGAGGCCGGTGAAGCGAGGGTTGAACTGAGGCCCCACTCCGGAGCCTGCGCTCATGATCGGAGGTGGGGAATACACTGTGGGAGGCCAAACACATTTCAGATTGGTGGGAGAGGCAGAGATAAGGGAGGGCTTGTGCAGAATGACATCTTTGTTTTATCAGATCTTGATTTGGGGGAAAAGAGATAGGAAAATGGAATGGTAGCTCCCTGATGGTGGTGACTCACCAGAGCTTAATAGGCACCGCGTCACTTAATGTATCAATAAACTTAACCGTGAGCCATAGAAGTTCCCTGATTAAAACAAATCCCCTTCCTGACTAAGATGACCCAACAAAGAGGGAACTCTGAACCCCAAGAGGGAGCGTAACCACCCCACAAAGTGTGCCCCTGCTTGGGTAAGAATAACCTAAGACGACAGCTCAGGGCTGAGGGGCTGTCTGCCGGGCCCAACTCGCCCTGCTGTCTCCTCTCCTTGGAAAGGCGGCAGGTCACAAACAAACTACTCTCCTTCGGAAAACAAGCAAGCAAGCAACTTAACACAATAAAAAGGGGAGCTAAACCTTAAAAGGCAAATGGAAAATGTGCATCGCAAGAAGAATTCATTGAGAGAACATTTTAGATAACCATTCTCTTATACTCTCAAGCAAAGGAGCGTTAGCATTTTACAAATCACAAGCAATCGGAGAAAGGTTATTAAGTCCATCAAGGAGAAAAAGAGTGAGTTGTCAAATGTAAAAAAACAAACCCCAAAATAAGATATTTTAGAAACACACTAAAACGGAGGAGTTTGGATAGATATTGACAAAACACAGGGGCACAGCAAATTGGATTATAAAAATGTTATAAAACCGAGGGTAGAGAGAAAGGCAATTAGACAGTGGCGTAAATATTTGGAAGACACAGGAAATATAGTCAACATATGGGTAATTACTACCCTTGTTACTAAAACAGAGAAAACAGCACACAGCACGTATTACATGTAGAAAAAATATACTCAGGAATATAATACAAGAGAGCTTTCCTAAAATGACCAAAGCCATCAGTGTGCGGATTTAAAGGATCCTATGTGATCCAAGTGGAAACATACCCTGATGAAGTTACTGTAATTCCAGGACATAACCATGAACACTACTGCAGTTTAGGCAGAACAGCAATATCGAAAAAGACAAAAAAAAAAAAAAAATCAGATAGGCTTCACAGTTTCCTCAGCAACATTTCAATCTTAGAACAATATTGTCAAAACTGCGAGAAGAAAAAAGTAAAGACAAGAATTTCATACCCTGCTAAGTGATTGTTCCTGTAGAGTGGCATAGATAGCCGTGGGTGCAGTTTAAGGCCTTAGAGAGACACTGCGCTCAGACGGACCGATTGGATACAATCTTTTTGAATTCTAGCCACTCAGAAGAAAAACAAGGAGGAGCAGAGAATCAAAATGAGTAATTCAGAGATTTGGAAGCTGGACTAGAAAAGAAACAGTAGAGATCACTGAATGCGCATAAATACAGAAAGTAGACTTTAGGATCCACATTCAATGGTTTATAGACTATAATGCAAAGGGTATAAAACCTGGCAATGTAAAATATTACACTGTGATAACTCATCAAAGTCAAGGAAAGAAAGGCACACTAGGTAGGAGGCATTTTAAATATAATATTGGTTTTATTTTTTAGGGCAAGGTATCAGTAGAGGCTGTCAAAGTTGCTAAGTTAGTAAACAGAATTTAGGTGTATCATTTTAAAGTTATAAGACATTAAGAGATGACTGCTGTAAAGTCTGTAATTTTAATTCAAAGCTTTACCATTATCAAAGGGGGAAAAAGGCAAAAGATAGCAAAAAGGAAACCTAGGTCACAAAGCAAACATTTAAAACCAAACACACACTAAACGGTGAAATAATAATTCTCTTCAATAAGTGTTGAGGTCAATGAGTGAATTTAAACAAAAACTCAAAGCATTCAGAGCCTTAAACACGTCACATTACCATAGGGAATGTTGTTGGTGGTAAACCCGGATACGGATGCATTCTGCCTGTTCATCTTCTTACTAGAAACTAGATTTTGCTCAGGTATCTCCCCTTCACACCCACAGTTCTCCATTTCAGAATAAGGCGCGCATTAGCCCAATGGATAAATAGAAATCCCACCCCTTTGCTAGGGACTGGTTGAGAAACGGTCCTGTGAACCAGTTTTGGCTAATGATGTGAGAAAGGAGGCAAATACAGGCTTCTGGGGAAAACTTTTTCTGTGTTCTTGAGCGAGTCAAACAATGCCAATTGCGAACGAGGAAACATGGAGCTCTAATAGCTATGGACAAAAGGGGATTGGTCTTAATATATGGCCTGTACTGGGGATCACAGAGTAAACTAGGTCCCTGAGAACATCACAGAGCTGCCAATATATCAACCCTAAAGTCCATCTTATGAATGAGCTTCCCTTCATATGAGCTAGTCTAGTTTCTCAATCAATTTGAGGTTGTTTTTGTTTTGTTTTTATACACATGTTTTTATACATCAATCATTTAATTGCACAGTTAATAAATGACAAAAAAATACAAATAGTCAATTACAGTCATGGGCTACTTATTGACAGGGATATGTCCCGAGAGATGTGTCATTAAATGACTTCACCATTGTGCTAACGTCATAGAAGATACTTACCCAAACCTAGGAGCGATAGCCTACTACACACCCAGGCCATACGGCATTCCACCATTGAGTATGTGGTCAGTTGTTGACCAAAATGTTATGCAGCCCATGACGCTATTCTACTAACATTTATTAAATAATTATTATGTACTATGCATAGAAATAGTTTAGGAAATACATTTACAATACATATATGTGTGTGTACATGAGTGTACACACACATATATATGAGACTACATATCTATATATAGCAAATGCATGCTCACACACACACATAGGTGGAGAGAGGGTAGAAGAGAGACGGAGAAAGATGGGGAAGAGCTCGAAGGAGACATGACAAAATGCTGACAGGGTCTACACTTCATACCAGTTGAATTCTTTACAAGCATATATTACTTTAACAATAAAATGTTCTTCAAAAATTTTAAAGATTTAAAAATTCTGTGTTCATGTTGACCATAAAGAAATCCCTGCTGTCTCTAGTATCTGCCCTTAACAAAAAAATGTCAACACTGTGTCTCTGACTATAATCCACTGGTGAGAAGTTCTCAGCAGGAATACAGCAGAATCCTGTGGTGTTTAGCTGGGGTTAGATTTCCTATTTCATCATCCAAAGAAAAAATCATAGAACAAAATGCTTCAATAGTCTAGCATTTCTGGAACATTCATACATGCAGAAGAAAGAGACTAAACATCATTTTTAAAAGGAAAAAATAAAAAGCTATCCAAAGAAGCACATTCTGCAGAGCTATGGCTCTACAGGCACATGCATTGTACTGGTATACATTGTACTGGGATACAATAAAAATCTTGTTTATCAAAGACAATGTGGCTTAATGGCTTGGGAATTAAAATCTGGTTTCAGCAACCCCTTCGTCCGGGTGCAGTAAATTACATTTAATGCTGACAGGCGTAATGCACATTAAACTCTGGAGTGATAAATTTAAGCACAAAATTAATGCAACTGAACTGAAATGAAGGGTTTAAGAAGAACATTATGGACAGAACAGACTTTTTAAATGATTGTTTTTTCATAATAGAGAAAATCAGATCTAAGAAGTAAAAATGAAAAACCAGCCCGGCTGGTTGAGCATCGACCTAGGATCCAAGAGATCGAGGTTCGATTCCGGGTCAGGGCACATGCACCGGGCTGTGGGCTCGATCCCCAGTCGGGGGCGTGCAGGAGGCAGCCGATCAATGACTCTCTCATCATTGATGTTTCTATTTGTCTCTCTCCCTCTCCCTTCCTCTCTCTGAAATCAATAAAGATATATTTTAGGGGAAAAAAAGCAAAACCACTAGCAGTCTCAGAAGCCCCTGGGATTGTGGACACTGGCTTGTATGTCTCTGGTGAACTTCCATGAGCAATGTTTCATTCATTCCCCCTCCTGTCATTTCATGAATATCTTGTTAGTCTTTTTGGATAGAACAACATCAAGAGGTGTTATCACTGAGGGGAACTGGGTGAAGAGTACATGAGACCTCCCTGAACATTTCTTTGTAACTTCCTATGAATCTCTCATTCTTTCAAAATAAAAGAAAAAAAGGAGTTATAATAACAATGAAAAATTCCTTGTTAGGATTATAGACTGAACATGTACACCTATTTTCTAATTCATAATCTGCCAAAATCATCATGAAAATTACAGAAATGATTTTTCCCCCCTTAGGACTTAAATCCAGAAGGACAGGAGTGCAGACAAAAGAGAGGAGACAATCAACGGTGTTTTGGAACCTGGCAAAGAGATGAACCAGTTACAATGGGCTTAGTATACCAAAAAAAGGTGAAAACTGAGCCAGCAGGACAGCTGAAAACAGCCCCCAAAAGGCCTACTGGTAATTCCAGGACCTCCCAGAATGAGGAGGAATGGGTGAGACAGGGAGCTAAATAGGTTTTGTTGGGTGAAATATTTTTGAGAATTAGGAATCTAGATCTTCTCCCCCATTGTGGCCCTTTCTGTTTTGTGGCACAGCCGAGGGAGAGATGTCAGAAAAATGATAATTCATATTCCTCCTGTCTCCAGTCGCTGCTACTCTCTCCTATCAGTGGGCACCACCTGGAAAAAAAGGCAGCCGAGCAGCCTCGTGCACAAGGCTTTTCCACGTTGCCACCAGATTGCTCTCGTGCTTTTGGGGAAAGAGTAACCTTAAAATGATGAATGTTTGTCCTATTAAAAGCTCCTCCAGCACAGGCATTATTGATAGTGTGCAAAAAGGCCATCCATTTCAGTGCAAATGAAAATTGAAATGGAGAGAACATCATGTCTTTTTTTCTAATATATGATGCCGGCTCAGGCGCAGGGTGATTGGTGCGAGCTGAAAACAGCGGTCCAGAGTCCTCTCGACCTTCGCCTTCTTCCCAGTGGTGATCACGGGGACGCCGGAGCAGAAAGCAGGCGAGCTTCCTAACACCTTCGTAATAATGCCTTCAGCCTCAGCCTTCAGCCTCAGCCTTCAGCAGGGCGTTCAAGGACTCTCACCATCTGGTATCAACCTGCTCCTTGGATTTATCTTCTATCACGTTCAGCCTCCAAGCCAATGTGCTAGTGATCGGAGATAATTCTCATTACTAGTCCTAGATTGCTGTGTGTTCCTCCAGCCTCCTGCATGTGTTGTTTCCTGCGCCCACTTTGCTTTCCTTTTTGCTGGAAGGCGGGTTAATGCTCTTCCCTCACAGGCCGGCCCAGCCTCCCGCCTGGCGCTTCTCCAGGCCTGCAAGTCTGCAAACCGCGTGAGCTGTGGCATCCTCAGGGCAGGCCCATTGTTTTTTAAATTCATTGAGGATGTTTCTATGACGTGGCATTACGGTCAGGTGTATGTCTGACCCTCACCTAGATGAGGGTGCATCTCCTGAGAGTAGAGGCCTTATACGTCTTTGCATCCCCGGTGCCCAGCACAGTGTTTAAAGGTAGCAGGCAAGTCAATATTTGTCTAAAGAAGGAAACTATGTGAATGAGTGGTGAGCGAAAGAGGGACACGCATGGGACCAGGAAGCGCCACACTAATGGATCCTTTGTTGAGAAGGCTATAGAAGGGATAAATGGTGATAGAAAAAATAATGTAAAATAAATTAAATTTTTAAAAAAGAAGGCTGTCTCAGCTATAGACTGTCTTAGTCACAATCAGTCCCAATGATCAGGAATTGGGAGCCTCCACCTGGGCCATCATCCCAGCTGCCAAGGTTTGTGTCGTCTGTATGTCACCCAGCAATAACGTTCTAGGAATAAGGGGTTCATTTTTTAAGATGAAGCACTCTCAACCTTGGCCAAGTAGGCCAGTTGGTTAGAGCATGGCTCTGGTACACCAAGGTTGCAGGTTCAGTCCCTGGTCAGGGCACATACAAGAAGCAACCAGTGAATGCATCAGCAAGAAGAACAACAAACTGATGTTTTCCTCTCTCTCTCCCTTCCTCTCCCCCTCAAATCAATAAAAAAATTAAATTAAAAGGGAGCAATCTTTTCTCAGTGACATGACGGAGCACTTGGGACCCTCCATGCTGTATAATTAACATCTGAGCATTAATCTTTCCATTTTGTCACTGGGCTTAAACCCTTCGCTGGTGATCGTTTTCTCCTGATATAAAAATTTCAAAGTCAACCGGCAGTTAATTCACCAGCATTTAAAAGTAATAAGAGAGCAAAGACGTCAGAATGAAATACATGTTTCTTTGAAAACTCAGGCAGTGATCGCAACTATTTTGAGATGTGGTTAAGCATGCAAACCTTAATAGGGCAGGATGAAAGAGCACCTGACTTGTGATTTAGTTCAGACAGGGAGCCCTTAGGGAGGCAGTCTGGAGAAATGAAGAGCACTAGGCTTAGGGCGGGGAGGCCGGGCTTTGAAACCCCAGCTCCACCTGTTTTCGGCTGTGCCACCTTAGCTAAGTCTCCATTTCCTTTGTCCATAAACCATACAGATTAATGTCTACATCGCAGCGTTGTTGTTGATGCAATGAAATCACATAGACATAAGCTCAGAATCTGGCATGCAGCTGGTGCTCAATAAATGTCCCTTCCAAAAAAAAAAAGAAAGGACATTCTGACAGCATTTGTTAATCTGTGTCCTTCCTGAGCATGAAAAGAACAGCTGATTTGGAAACGGGCAGGAAGGGGAATCGAACACGTGTAAGGAGGTAAGGTCACTCGGGAACTTAGTGAACCACTTCAGACATTTCAGATGGAGAGAAATAAGAGGGTCTGCTTAACCTTAGTGCCCTACTGGCACAGCAGCTGAAACCTCTGGGTAGATAAAATGAGCAGGGCATTTCTAATATTGAGCCTAACACCTTAACTCATAAACTCAGACTCGTAAGGGTAGGAAAATAAGGGGCTTTGGAGCCAACAAGAACCAGGTTCAAATTCTGGCTCAGCCTCTTCCTAGCCTGGTGAACACGAAAGTTATTTGATTCCCTTGAAATGAGTGGCCAACCTCTCTGAGTCATAGTTATTTTGTTGGTGAAATGGGAGTGTAATAGTTAACTCATTGAGTAGTTGTATTAAATTTGATAATGCATATAAGCAGCTAATATAGTATCTGATACATCACACGCACGTGACTATCTAGTTTTCCACCCACCTTGAATCTGAGCATTGATTTCCTCCGATAGGCTGGGAATTAGTCACTGTAAAGTGACATAGCAGAAAAGGCTCATAGGAATCAGCTCCCCCTGAATTTTAAAGTTATATTACATGGGTCCCTAGGGTTTCTCAGAGTTGTCCTCTATGCCACCTATTTGTCCCTGGCCAAGTTCTCCACTTCAGTCTGTTTTGTGTTTAAAAGAAACGGTGATGCTACTAACAGGAAACATATATCAACAGAACAAATGTCTGCGAATCGGTGATTTGTCGCAAACCCTCATTTTACATTTGAGTAAACTCAAGCTAATGAAAGCTTAGGGCTTTCCAGAAATCATCCTACCTCGGAGACAAATGATGGCTTATCAGATCCTCAACACAGAACTGGGACGTGTTCTAACATCCATAATGTCATGTGAGAAAAATGAGCAGAAACTCTTCACAGGAGAAAATTATTACCTCCTACCTATTGCGACGTTTCTCCCAAAGGCCTCTCTATCCAAAGTAACCTCATAATATTGTCTAAAATAACTCTGTTTACAAAGCAATTCGCATAAGAGATATTCAAGTATTTCTATCGTGTGAACAAATAACAATAAGAGGAAAGCGATGGGTGTGATGGAAGATATACGGGAAGGGTGGGGATGAGCACTCTTGCGGATACTGTGCCACGAACTGTGGAATATGGTTAAATCACCTCTCTGCAGAAAGAAGCACATGAACCTAGACTGTCCTTACATCCAGGGTTGAGGGTCCGAGTTCAGTTCTAACCCTGGCTCTGCCACCCACTTGCTCTACTCCTTCAGCCAGTCCCAGCGCCACTCAGGCCTCCCCTGCGTGTGGAAGGAGACACGCGAGCAGGTATCCTGAGGGTCCCTCCAAGCTCTAACAGTCTTTGATTGCAGTTAATAATTACCACCCACCTTCTTCCACTCCACACTCAGGTGCCGAGAGCAGGGCGGAGCGCTTGGGGCAGAGGGCCTCTCAGGTTTACTCACCCCGAGCCTTTCCAAGTCAATTCTATTCAAGTACTTGAGTCTGTCACTGGGACGCTGGTTCCTCAGAGGAGGCTGCTTTTTGTTCCTGGTCCCGTCGTCCCCTGTGGCAGCAGCAGCACTAACATAGGTCAATTAGCCTGGGAGAGTTATTTTACTAAACCCGCTTTGGTCCCCACGTGTTCGCAGCGCGTCAGCTTCATTTCCCCCTCCTGCCTCCAGCTCTTAGCTCTTGTTTTGAAATCCATCAGACTCTTTTCCCCCCAACTGAATTCGATGTCCTTGTTCTTACCACCAGCCTCTGCAGCCTGCAGCTCAGCGAAGTTGACTCTGGAGCCCTCTGGTACATTACCAGCAAAGCAGTTCTCATAGGGTCGCCCACACTACTTAGAAATGCCCACACTGGGCATCATTATTGTTTCCGTGGCATTTTTACTTGCATGATTGCAAGACTGCGATTTGTTATAAGATGCCAATTTATTGTCTAACGATTATTTGGCCTTTTGTTCAGTGCCACACATTTCAACACTGCTCTTTGTTATCACCCACTCACACTGGGATTATGGTAAGGTAGTTTGGCGTACAGTGAGACCTGACTGTCTTGGAAGAATTAGATATTCTACCCACGTGGCAGGCTTACATGAAGTGGATGTTCCTTTAGAGGTTGATCATGTACCTTAGATCTCATTCTCAGTTACAGAGCCTTCTGTTTTACTTTCTGGGTGTCTGGGAAGTGAGAAGAACATGGAAAGAGAATCAATACTTTCCTATTTTATGGGTATGTAAAATAATTTATTCAAAGCCTGCCAGAGAAACTTGCCCTCCTCAGTTTCAGGTGCACTCTTCCCATCTTCCGGGTGCACGGCACCGGTGCCGCATGGTTTGTCTTCATGGTACTTACTTTATAGTTTTCGTGTGATTATTTAAAATACCTCCCACCTCTTTCAGAATGATAAAAACCATGATGTCAGGGACCATGGTGATTTGGTTTTATCTGTATTCCCTGTGCTCAGGACATACTGGAAACTCAGGAAATGTTTCTGTGAATAAATATTTGCCCTTGTACTACCCATTTGTTAGACTCTGGACTCAGCCTAGTACAACTATTGTACATCTTTGGGTCTGGTAGGTATCCACTTACTAAAAAAAACAGCAATTGATGAAAAATAGAATTTTATAATAAATATTGACCGTGCTAATTTACATTAATATAATCATTACTATGTTTCAAATGAACATTGCTGTTTCTTATTTAAGAATTATTTGGATAAGGAATCCGCTCGATGATGCCCAATATAAAGACTCTCTGGGGATCTTGTAAAACCAATAGCAGAAAACAGAACTGCACATCATGAACTGAACAGTCTTCAGGCTGCCTCTCTCTACTGCTCTTTTTCTGGCTCTGTGATAAAATTTGTCATCTCTGCCTTATCCTGACCATGGCAAAGTTATCTTTGTATCGGAATGGTTTTCTCAGCGAGCTTCCTAATTCCTTCCCCCCATAATTGTGGCTTGCACCGGCAATAGCTTGTCATGAGACTGACTTCATCTCTAAGTCTGTGACCTTGCAATTCCAGTGCCCAGTATTGTCTTACCCAGCTGGCCTCTGCCTGGCTCAGCTTGAGCTCTCAAGAGGCAGGCACTGTCATTTGTCGTTGCCTGTTCACAAGGGTGTTTCCTTAGGACCTTACTGTGTAAGGGCTTCACAAAGGCCTGCAATGTGGATCCAGAGCCCTGGAGCAAAGGTTCATGCTCAGTATACTGCCTTGAATAAGAAAATAGAGAGGCAACAAACACTTAGAAGTTTTCCTATTAAAATATTTAATGAAACAATTTGGGTTTTGACTTTGGAAATATGTTTATCTGGCTTATAATTCTATGGGGAATAATTTACCCCTCAATGACAAGAGGTAACTGAGGTGTTATGAGTATTATATGAATGTTATAAAATCAGAGGCAGAAGCAAGTCCTCATTCTTGGGTTCAACTTTGTTCCCGCAGGGCAGGGACAGTGTCTATTAACCAAAATCTGTTTTGAGTGTTTATGTATACTTTGTAGGCACTCAGTAAATGTTTAGATGGCTGGCCACTTGCAGAAGAGTGGATGCACCCATATTTAACTTAAGCTGCCCAAGTGATGCCCATATTTCAGGCTTCTGAATGTGAGTCATGCTAATAGTAACTTAAGTAATAGGGTTTTGGGGGCGGGATGCCGATAAATGACATTTCCATTCCCCCCTTCTTAGTGCTGAATCAACTGAGACAGACAAAATATCAATGGAGAGATGAATAATTTTATTACTTATTAAATCCAAAGTAGAGAATACGACATAGTTGTCACATACAGCGGGCTCGCTATACTCTTGCCTCCCTCTCCTGTCTCCTTCCCTCCCCTCTTTGAAGTACAGGCCTGTTGTCGAAATTAGACTAATGAAAGGCCCAGATCTAGACCGAAAACTTCAAGGAATTGCTAGCCCCCATCTTATTCAAATTGCTCTCAAGATGAAAATATGATGAAAAGCTACCTGACTTATTTTATCATGAGAGTCTGATCTCGATACTAAAACCAAAGGACATCGTGAGCAAAGCAAATTATAGGCCAATTTTACTTTCTAATATAAACAATAAAGTCTTAAATAAATATTTAGCAAACAGAATCTAGTTGTCCATAAACAGAGAAGTGGATTTACCATGGTGATAATGAAATTTAAGCCACAGAGTCTTTCAGTTACAAGAGCTCTTTTTAAGTCATATTGCCTAGTTTTGGAGGTTTTTTTTCTTAAAGGAGGACCCCAAATTGTGTAAGTTTCAGATCCTACGGAACCTGGATTGTCTCCTTACATACACATGTACACAAAACTATATACACAATACAAACGCGCCATGAGCAATTAGGGTTTACTCTAAAAATGCTGGAATCTATTAACATAACCACAATAATAGAAAAAATGAAAATATACAATGATCTAAAGTTATGGAGAAAAAAAGCATTGACTATATTTCAATGTCTATTCTTGAAAACAGAATTTATTTGATACAGGGTAACTACCAAGAACTGCCACCAAGCATTTTCCTTTATTGTGAAATGTTAGAAGGATGTCCTTGAGGAAAAAAATCAAGGATATCCACTATTCACTATTGCGGCTTCTATTCTATATCAGCCCTGAGGTCATAGCCAACCCATTAAGGCAGCATAAACAGATAGCACAAAAGTGGAAAAAAATATGAAACAGATTTTATTTGAAGAACAATAATTGTATTTATAGACATACCCAAAAGAATCTAATGATGAATTAATAAAAGATTCAGTGAGTTTATCTAACACAAGTTTTAAGGTCCCAAATCAATGACTACTGAAGCACACACACACAAAAAACTCATTAAAAATCTTACAATAAAAAGATGTCATTTACAAAATAAAAAATTTGTTATAGATCAGTGCACTCAATACAGTTGCAACCAAAATCACATCACTAGTAGATAAATTAGGAAAATACATATGAAAGGAGTAAGAATAACCAAAGCAAGAAAAATAATAGGGAAGTGGCATTCTCTGTTGACATTGACCTTATTCACTGTTGACATTGACCTATTCACCAGTGACACTAACCTATTCACTATTGACATTGACTTATTCACTAGTGACACTGACCTATTCACTGGTGACATTGGCCTTATTCACTATTGACACTGACCTGTTCACTGTTGACATTGACTTATTCACTATTGATATTGACCTATTCACTATTGACACTGACCTATTCACTAGTGACATTGACCGATTCACTATTGACATTGACTTATTCACTATTGACATTGACCTTATTCACTAGTGACATTGATCTATTCACTAGTGACACTGACCTGTTCACTATTGACATTGACCTATTCACTATTGACATTGACCAATTTGCTAGTGATGCTGACTACTACAAAGCTCTAGTAATCAAGATCACCTGGGAGTGGTGCAAAAATAGGCAAGTGGACTAATATAGTACAACAGAAAGTCCAAAAAGAGATCTGTATAAATAGGGAGGTTGGTGAGACAGGTAGCAGCATAAATCAGTGAGAAGACCAGGGGCTGTTCAATAGATGGTGCTGGGACAACTGGGCCAGATATTGGGGGGAAGAGGTCTTATCTCTTTTTCCCATGAGACCTGTTAGTCAAATCTAGATAAGTATATAAATGTGATCAGCTAACTTCAAATTTTTTGAAGAAAATATGGAAAAATACTGTTATGACTTTAGCATGGAGGAAGATTTCATAAATAAGCCACATAAAGCATAAGACATAAAGAAAAAGAAAGATAAATCTGATGGAATCAAAAGGCAAATTTCTCCATAACAAAACACATCATAAAATAGAGTTAGAAGGGGAGGCACTGACAAGACATAGATATTTGCATCCCATATAAGCAATAAATGATGAGTGAGATGGACCTTAATCATGTCCACATGTTCTGCATGCCCTTCCATTGACTATATTTCAATATCTATTCTTGAAAACAAAATAGAATTTATTTGATACAGGGTAACTACCAAGAACTGCCACCAAGCATTGTGCTTTTTTGTGAAACGTTAGAAGCGTGTCCTTGAAGAAACAGGTCAAGGATACCCACTATTCTATACCAGCCTTGAGGTCATAGGCAACCCATGGCCAAATCTGACCTTGATTGCAAACCACTGGTCTGATCCAACCAAGTATTTTAAAGGATGGCAACTGGCCTTCCTGAGAGACAAAGAGGAAGCTTCCCCTTGTCTCAAGACCTGGGCCTGGAAGTCCCAGACCATCATTTCTGCCATATTCTTTGAGTCAAAGCAAGTCACACACCAGTGCAGACTGCAGGGGAAGGGAAATGATATTAATTCTTAAGGGAACAGAGGCAAAGAATTGTGGCCAACCTTAGTCTCTATCACATGTAGTCTTGTCTTCTGGTCTGGTTGGGAGCCTTCTTTCCTGTTCTATGACCCTTTTCCTGTGTCCCATTCTATTCTTACACTATATAAGCCTGTAGTGAGATGTCACTTCCTGCATAGAGGGATGACATCATGGCAAAGAGTCAGAGTCACTTGGGTTTAAACCCCAGCTCTCACATTTACTGATTGTGTGACTTTGGTGAGCTTTTAAAATCCATTTCTTCACTTGACCTACTTCTTTATATTACTGCCCACTAGAGATGCTGCATATATTAAATATGAGCCCCTGCACAGTAAATGTAAATGTTTCATGATGCTTAGTAAAAATTCAATAAATGTTTATTGTTACCAGTGTTATTACCAAGTATCCTCAGCCCAGGATTCATGTTAAGGGCGGCCATTACAAAGTGATTTCTTCAGAGGTTTGAAGGCTCTCTGTAAAATACTATGAAAAGCCTTCTGTCTCTGTAGAGCCTTGCCATCTGTATTTTCCAAATGGAATGAATGCAGGGTGTTCCCAACTATGGGGTTCCATGGTGTTATCTCTATAGCTGTGGTGAGGAGTACTTTTGGTGGACAGGATTACTTCCCGATTTGAATCCAAACTGAAATCAGATTTTTTTTCTGTTGAGTATGAATATGGCAACCCTATTATTTACCCGTAAGATCAATAACCATTTTGTCTTGACTGTTGCAGTTCAGGGTTCAA
The DNA here is from genome assembly GCF_054644295.1 of Miniopterus natalensis. Taxonomy (NCBI): domain Eukaryota; kingdom Metazoa; phylum Chordata; class Mammalia; order Chiroptera; family Miniopteridae; genus Miniopterus; species Miniopterus natalensis. Next base: position 28,963,000 of record NC_142097.1, read on the forward strand.
CAAGTTAACTGTCTTTCTATTGTCCTATTAAAGCAATCTAACATTTTGTAAAGGGATTTATTCTTAAATCATTAGATTAAATAAAATTTAAGCTGCCTGAAATATTGAAATGCTATAATTTTATTTTAATCTGTGCTCATTTCTCCAGCTCTATTAAATCATATAAAGACTATTTAGAAATGAATGTATAGAGGAGGGGTGAAAATTTTATGAATTTAAGTCCAGGGGAGATGATTTTTATAAGGCATTGAAATTAGGCAAACATATTTTAATGATGTTGCTTATGAGAGGCAGTCTTTAATATGTTTGTAAGGCAGTCATTAAAATTCATTTGAATTGGAACAATGAAATCTCAATAAAAATACCAAGTAAGTATACAGGTGACATCAGATTTCTGTTTTGTTTGAAACTGCCTCCTACACAGTAGGCTTCCAAACTTCCCTCAGATGTGAGGGAGAGAAACCTTATCTAAAGCAAAGCAGGGAAGAGAAACAAATTTGGTGTAGGAAATACGACAGGGCTGGATAGCTGGCCAGAGTTCTGGAAATGTGATTTGCCCAAGAATGATAAGAACAAAGACGTCTCAGATGTGGCAAAGTCTGGGATTAAAATGAACGGATTTGTTTAGCTGCATCCAGCATAAGAGAGGATGTCTTTCTACATTGATGAAACTGGGAGATGGAAAAGAAAATCGCCAACCTGCTCTTGGAGAGATGAGAGAATAAAATGATTAGACGGCAAATCATCACTCTCAGGCAGTGTGCGCTCTAAGGAAACTTGACAGGAAGACAGCTGAAGTCAGAAGGCACCATGTGGGCCCTTCTAAGCCAGGAAGTCTCAAACTGATTAAAAGAACATCTTGGCTTAGGTTGTCATTTAGAATCCGTTTATATGTAGGCTGCTTTCTGTTCAGCCATTTAAAGAAATATATTATTTCCAACTGGGCAGGCAGGTATCTTTTGGGGTATTTGGGGGGACAAAACATTTACATTTCTCTACTCCCAAATACAAAAATTCTTTCTTTCTTTTTTTTTTTTTTTTTGAGAGAGAGAGAGAGAGAGAGAGAAACATCGATGTGAGAATGTAACATCTGCCCTGACTGGGAATTGAACTGCAACATTTACGTGCAGGGGACCATGCCCACCCAACTGAGCCACACCCACCAGGGTTTCCCAACCTTTTATACATATAGGCCATGCTATTACTTGCCTTAATGATCTTTTCCTAGCCTAAAGTACATCAACTCTTTTATTCATCTATCCAAAACCTATCTACCCTTTAAGATCCAACTTCTATTCCAATTCTTCTGTGAAGCATTCTTGGTCTCTTCTAGGCCTTGTCAATGCCACCTTCCCTGGACTCAGTTTAGCACTTCACTGTTTTTCTGTGTTTCATGTTAGATTTTTCTCCTCAATTAGTCTATATGCACTTAATTCAGGACTCAGAGTTTTCTCGTGATTATAGAATTCAATTCCACATGCTCATTTGTGTGTTTATTTTACTACTTTTCTCTGAATCTCTTACAGCACCTAGGAGACTGATAGGCATATAGTGAATTCTAAACAAAATAACAATGTTTCAATATTCAGAAAATTGCAATGATGAGACACCAAGAAGAGAGGTTTATTTTCATGAATTTCCAGGTTGTTATTTTCATGGGATATTATTAGTAGCATATAAACTTTTTACAGGATTCCCCAAAAGCTTTAATATAATGTAATTTCTCTTATCATACACCTATACTAAGACATTAATTAATCCCCAAATATTATATAACACATTTATTTGATTTAAGTGAATGGGCTATATATAGCCACTGGCAAAGGGGCAACTTTAGTCTCCAAAATCAATTCATATCACATACTTGCCGAATTTGGAGTTAGCACATTAAAGTTTTCCTGAAGATTTAGATCTCTCCTGAACATATTCAGCTGTCCTCCTGGGTATCTGTGCTTTGGCCAAGTTCAGTTATAAGCTTTCAGGATTTGATGACTCATGCTATTATTTCGGGTGCTTCTATGTTTTTTCTTTAACTTGCAGCTCCCTATCAATGAATTCTAGGTTGCCCAGCAGGAGTGGCAAGAATCAAATCCACTTTGCAGACAGTTGCCATATTTCTTTCTTCCTTGAAATCCTTTTTGTCTGTGGAGAGTTACTTTCTATGCCCATATGTTTTCCCATGAGGTTACTCTCGCCCTTGGTTCTCTAGCCCCCAGATTAGCACATGTCTAGAAAAAGCCCTGTAACTCTCATTTCACTCTCAAATAAACATCTGACTATGAAAACCTTAAACTGTACACTCAACTAAAATTAGTTGAATCACAAAAAAGTGATTCAGGATCTTTATACCACCACCTTTTTTGTGCTATTTTGGTTAGTTTCACATCTGTTAATCCGCTAGGGCCTCTGGCTGCCTTACCATCTGCATCGCCTTATATATTTCCCAAGCAGCCTGACAGTGACTTGAAGGCATCTCTCCTATAAGAATATTGCTACTTGTGAGAGATAAACTGGAAGAAGCAGTTGAGGAAAATCCTGTTTTTAAGGATCTGATTTAAATATCCACGGCTATCAGAGGAGGCAGGAAATCCGGGATCTATTACCAGCGCTGCCCTGATTCCCAGTGTGACCATGGACAAGCCAATGAATCTCTACACCTCAGGTTCCTCGTGTGTAAAGCCCTAGGGTCGGAGCAGATGATTTCTGAGGCCCACTTGCAATCTTCTATGCGGTAATTTTTTCATCATTGATATTCATTGTGATTTGCAGAGAGATGAGAATTCTGAGCAAAGCTTTTGATTTAAAGTCTGTGCTCAGAAGTGCTGCTTATCGGGTACAGTGAATACTAATGGGGGATTTAGATGTTTCCCAGGATGAGCTTCAGTGACTCCCAGCATCTTCTCCAGAGCTCCAGACCCAACAATATTCTTTTCCAGGCCCACGGTTCATTCTTAGGAGTGAACATGGATAACAATAAGAGCCAAAAAAACTTTTATTATTATTATTTTTAAGCCTGGTATAGATTAGTCTTGCCAATATGTATCACACGTTCATCGGCCCACCAGGAATGTGTTCAATCATCTTTCCACCAGGGCCTGCCTGGAAAGGGAACAATTAGCTTGCCACTTGTTTTTCAAAATCTTTAAAAATGTCTAAAATAAAAAATATAGCAACAATGACCTAACTGAATCCTGACTAGAATATAGGAAAACCAGAGAAAGGCCAGCTCAAGCCCTATCCTCATGAATCTTGACGCCTAGCCCTTAGTAAGTTATCTATTTATCTATCAATCAGTGGTTCTTGAGCCTTAGTTTGCATCAAAATCACCTGGAGGATTTGCTAAAACATGGATTCCTGGCCCCAAACCCAGTCATTCTGATTCAATAGGCCAGGGGTGGGGGTCTAAACATTTGCATTTTCAATAGGTGCTCAGGTGATGTCAAAACTTTTTTAATGAGCACACTCTGAGTAGCACCGTTGTAAAGTATTACTGCGTTATTTGTTAATTTTACATACAGATGACGTTAAGTAAATGTTGACAAAATAGGATATATGGTAAACAAATAAATGACTAATGATTCATCCTTCACTCTGATTCTCAAGTTCCTAGTTTCTAACATAATTAGGTATTGTAAGAATAATAACACAAGGCTCTTGTGTTTTTTTGTGAGGATTAAATAAGATGATATATGCGTAAGCACTTTCTAAAATGAGAAGTCTTATTCAAATGTGAGATGCGGCAGTAATTACAGCACTAATGGTAATAGAACTCTCTGAAACTTGATAGAACTGTAAGTTGAGGTTTGAAAGAGGGATGTGAGTCCTAAATCTTGTACCAGGGCTTATTAAGTTTCTACAGGCCAGACTTGGAACCTAGCTCCCATGTACAGCAGGGCACTGTGTCTGCAACTATTCCTGTCTCTGGGAAAATGTCTTCCAAATTCCCAAGTTAATTTTTAGAACACACCTATTTATGAACTGGGAAGATATAGTGTAGTGATAAAAACACAGGCTCTATAGGCTTCTCACTGATAGAGAATTTACATATGAGGGAGAGGAGAAGTCTAGAATTATCTCTCTGGTACTGGGTAACAATCAGAAATATTATGAGCTCATGTTTACAGATAACTATAGATGTACATATATAGACATCTGGATGTGTGTGTGCATATGTGTGTGTGTGTGTATGTCTGAGCTCTGTCTGTAGAGGGTACCTAGGAGCAATGATATCTCAGTAGAAACAAGCATACCTAGCACCTGGATCTTGGTTTCTAAACACTATTTTCTAATCAAAGAAGCCAAAGTGCCTTAGCGAAATGACTGATACTAGCGCTATGGTGTAGATAGTACAAGGTGAACCCTGGAGACTTAAAATGCCAGAAAGTAGAAGATGCTAAAAAAAATAAAAATAAAAAAAATACAGACTCTATAGGTATTGAGTTACAACCCAAAGAATAAAAGAAGTAAAATGAAATATATATTTTAAAAATAGAAAAAACCCCCACCCTGTTCCTTAATACTCTAAGGACCTCTCCAAGAGAAGATCTCAGTGAAAAGCACCTTTTAACATTATATGAATTACAGGGATTTGAAGTGAGGAGCCTTCATTTCAGGCTCCGTTCGGCTGTTGATTGTGTGCCGTTGGCGAGCTGTTTAACCCGCGCCTCGATTTCCCGGCTTGCTGGGTTCCCTTCTGCAGCAGCTGGGAGCGGCACAGGAGAGGACGCTGCGGGCCACCGTGGGCTCTCCAGCGATGGGGGAATAGTAGTTACTGGCTATAGCTTTATTAGCCTACTGCAGCGACTTTGTTCCAAAGCATGGTCTGGAACCCTGAGGGATTCCTAAAGCCCTTTTTTGAAAGTCTTTGAAGCCAAATTATTTTCATCATGACTCTAAGAGGGGAATTGCTTTTTTCACCCCCATTGTCCTGTGAGTGTAGAGTGAGGTTTCCCAGAGGCTGAGTGCCCTGTGATGGCCTCATCATTTTAGCGAGAGGTGTGTTGTTTACCTTGTCTTTTAACAACTTCTCAGTTCAAATTTCTAATATCATGTATATCAGTTGACATAACCCAGAGAAACAAAAGCTCTCGGCGGTTTCGATACATTTTAAAAATTTATCTTTATTGTTGAAAGATTATGGATGTCCCCCTTCCTCACCCATTGATCCAGTCCACTGGACACCTACCCTTGCTGAGCCCCCGAGTTTGAGAATATTTCATTATTATTATATAATATTATATAATATATTTCACTATATAATATATATTTCATTATATGATATATTATATATTTCATTATTATAAGAAAGAAACACTCCAAAATGAGAAAGCAAATTAAAAAATATTAAATCTAGAATGTTAAAATGGAAGTTTCATGGGTGATATATGAGAGGTCAAAACAGCACGCATCTTAGTTTTTTCTTAAAGGACTTTTTTAAACAGGAAAAGGAAGGAAGGAATAATAAAGGTATTTTGTTTTTTTTCAAGGCAGATATATAGTGCTTTTATATTGCTTATTGTATTAAAAGTTATTTTCACGGCCAGCTCAAGTGAGCCACACTTGGGCAGTTCGCTGTCCGTGTCTCAAATCAGATGGTACTGACACTTCAAAGCTCTGTGCTGTTACTTCTCTCTTCAGAGCCCGACAAGGACCGGAGAGTTAACAGTACAGACAAAATCTGATGCACAAGTCACATGCACGGTCTGGCGCTGGAAGAAAGAAGTTAACTATCTTTTGATGGCCACCTGGCTGTGCACAGGTGAAAAGAACCCTTCCCTCCTTTCCCACCCTCTAACCCTAATCCTTCTCCGTAAACCCCCACAGGTGCTTCTTCCCCGGGAGTTTGACAGTCATTCCACGGTCTCCACTCTTCCTTTGACTCAAAGACTCCACTGTCCTCTTGGAATCAGTTGTGTCCAGGTTCATAAGATCAATGAAAATTTTAAATATTCGAAACTTCAACTATTTTGTGAGTCTTGTTACTCACACATTTCAATCCTTTAAAGAATTTCAAATTCATAAAGAAGGGTGACATTCAGGGCTCCAGAGACTTCAGTTAATTTTCATAGATACCTGTTTTGTAAATCTGGACAAATATTATGGTATTTGACAAAGGCCAATATGTCAGTTTTTATAGAATGTAAATTTTCATGTCCTTTCACCATTACTAGTGATACGTGCTACATGTTAGTTAGCAAAAAATGCTTTCTGATTTATTTCGGTAAGTGTCGACATAACCCCACACAGGATAACAGGCAAGGTCAAGAAATTTTGGTTTTAAGGAATTTTGGTTTTCCTCCTTTTCAAATTGATCTTCTGCCTGGATAACATAATTACTAAGCACAGCTCCAAGGAGAAAACCAAGGACCTCTATGGGATCCCTGATCCTGAAAAAGGCAGCTCATTGATTTACAGATTGTTGTTGACAATTCAAAAACAAATGCTTTAATAAAGCAAGTTGTTTTTGAATGTTAACATAATAAGTCTGATAGGAAGCTCTTTATAATCAGAGGCTAATCATTATTAATTCCTTTGACATTCAGCGCAGTGACATTAATTATAACAAACTCAGCAGACATCGAACGCAGTCCAGAGCTCCGTAGCAAACGTGTTCCAATTTGGAAATCGTTGTTGTACAGCCAATGGGAAGTGTGGCTACTTTAGCCAACTTCGAGCATTTTCTCAATCAACATGATCTTACTCTTCAGCAGATTTTTAAAAAATCCTGTTTTGGAAATATTTGATTATTGCCTATTTCTTTCTCTTGGGTGCCATGACCTTGAAATTCTGTGACCTAAAAAAAGTTTCTAGTTTCCGTATTTAGATTTGCCCCCCCCCCCCCCAGATCTCTTCATTTATGGACATTCTCATTATTTTCCTGGCTGAAGAAAACTTAAAAAATGAACATCGCACCTACTTCTTATATGCTGGAAACCGGGGAGTAACTATGCAAATCATTTCCTCACTCCTGAAACGTAGCTGTAGTAGGGAACAGTCATGAACATCGGAACACTCTGAGTGCTGATTTATTTTGCCTCAGGCATGTCGGTTTTGTTTCATGATGTTTTTGTTATTTCTCTCTCTCATTGCTTTCATTCGGAATGTTTTGTTTTAGGAACATCGCTGTAGTCCAAGGCATGCAGGCTTCGTTGCTCATTTATTGTATGATCCCGAGAGAAAGGCAATAGTCAATACAGTGGAAGAATCCTTCGAGGTCTGCCTAGCGCATCTGGTCCTCATGCAACATTGCTCTTCTCACCTGGGACTCAGGTTTCAGGAAAACGTGACCTGATATTTTCCCTACACTTGCATCAGTTGCGTCATACTTCGCATCCTAGAGGAACAGGAGAAGCCTGCCATTCTGTATATACCTGGGGGGCTGCTGGAGTGTTGCAGAGTCAAGTATCTCCTGAAGGCTTAGGCCTATTTTCTTAGCAACGGGCAGCACACCTGAGAATAATCCTAACGGGAGGCTTGAAAGCAGGTCCCAGAAACAAGAGGCTGCAGTTACTGAGTTCAAGGACAAATTTTAAGACAAAGCCTTGTGCCCCTCAGTGTCCAGTCTCAGTTTCAGACTCCATTAAATTAATATGCAGGAACGTCAAGGGGCCATCACCAGAGCTGGAAAGGACGCATAGAAGTTAAGGAAGGATAATGCACCTGGCTAATTATGCCCATTGGACTCTCACGAGCCTGGGTTTGATGCCAGGCTTTACCACTCAACACCTGTGGGAACCTGAGCGAGGATCTTAAGTTCTCTGGGTGATAAATAAATGTTAGCACTTATCGCTGTGATAATAATTATTATTAAAGAATTTGTTCTCAAGAAAGATGGAATGTGAGGTTTTTCTGCCCTTGGTTGAAATACTAAATCTCCCCTGTTTGATGTCCCTTGTAATGAAACAGATGGTTTCCAAGTGGTTTTTAAAACCAAGTTTTGCTTTCAAATGAGTGACAGCGCGTTAGCTGTTTGTATTTACTTAGGATGGTGCTGACATTTATTTTCACGTGTTTAATATTATCTTGTTCAATCATTTGCTGAATTACTGTTTGTTTACTAGGACTGATAAAGTTTTCCCAAATCCATATGTAAAGGACATCGGATCGCCCACCTTTAAATAGAAAGGCGTGTACATACTTAGGTCAATCTTTCTAGGTAAGGAAGCCCAAGTCGGGTATTTTGGAAATCAAACTGACAGAGCCAGGCTGTTAGGATGCCATTCAACCCGGGATAAAGACTCGACGATTGTTATCTAGTACAAATTTTAAAATGAATGAAATATGATCGATCATCTTTAGCTCTGATTCTGCCCTTCGACCTAAATGACTATATGACTGGTTTTTATCCAATGTTTTAAGTGCCTCATACGTGCAAGTCTAGCCAGGAGTTGACACTGATCCAGACTCAGAATGACTATGAAACATGACCTTCAAAGTGTTTTATAAATACTGAATTCAGTTTGCAAACCTACAGATTGAAAGTTAGACTGTGGGAAACCTTGACTACAAACTTAGAGAATGGTGCAGGTACAAAGAAAAGGGTGAAAACAGAACAGAATAAAACGAAAAGGTTATCTATCATCTATCTATCTATCTATCTATCTATCTATCTATCTATCTATCTATCTATCTATCTATCATCTATCTATCTATCATCTATCTACCATCTTCTATCTATCTATATCTATCTATCTATCTATCTATCTATCTATCTATCTATCTATCTATCATCTATCTATATCTATCATCTATCTCCTTTCAACCTTCAGATTTACACATTCGAGCTTTAAGAGACGGGCAGAGAATTTAATACTTTCTCTGTTTCATACTTCTAAAACCCTTGCAGAACTGATGGAGAGAGGCTGTCTTTGTTTGCTTTTTTAAATAACTTATTTATTTTGAGAGAGAGAGAGGGAAACACTGATTTCTTTTTTCATGTATTTAAGCATTCATTCACTGATCCTTGTATGTGCCCTGACCGAGGATCGAACCCACAACTTTGGTGTATGCTCTAATCAACTGAGCTCCCCAGTCAGGGTGATAGAGGCTGTCTGTGAACGACAGGGCTGAATTCCTTGTGGTATCCTGGGGTAGACAGAAGGAGTGGGTTAGCAGATTAAAGGTTAAACTTTGCAAGACAGTACCCACGGGAGGGTATAACCAGGATGCCAAGGTGGATTTCTGTATTGGTAGGAGGACTGGGGAGGGGGAACAGACAGGAAAATAGCAAACCCTTGTCTTGTCTAACAGGATTCTGAGCCTCCTGTTCTATTTTCAGCCCTCATTTCTTGCACAACCCTCAGTTCAGTCCCTGCCAGGCTCTCCTTGCATTTGGCCGAACCCAGATCTGCACATCAAAAGCTGATGAGTCCAGATGTCTAGTGGAAATTAGTTTGCTCATCGCTCTGACTGTTGAACTCTCAACGCCAGCAAACCCCGGCGCACCCCGGCCACACAGGTAATTTGGAACACGTTAAAGGAAAGCTAGCCCCGAGTGGGACTAGTTGTCATGGTGACATTGAGGGACACTGAGATTCCTACACGTGGACGTATTATAGAAAAAGTATATTCAAGGGTAAAGCAAAACTTTTCATTGTTTTGTATTGTTATTATTTTATTCAATAAAGCATGGACAGAGCAAGAACACAGAAGTGCGGGATTAAACATACTGGGGCTGAAACCCAGCTCAGCCATTCACTGGTCTGTGAATCTGGGCAAAGTAACTTCCCTCCCTATGTCTCAGTTTACACGTTTGTACAAAGGAGATAATAATGGTAAATTCGATTATATGTTTTGATAAGATAAATGCTTAAGAAGCTCCCATCAAGGTGCTAATAAAGGCATGACTCCCAGTCCTTGTCCCTGTTAGTTCTGAGGTCATTTTGTCAAGGAGGCTCACTATCTATCTACGGGGTCTGGAGGCTTGTGCTGAGGCGCAGAGTTGTCCAAGGAGAGCTGTGTGTCCGTGTGTGTGTGCCTGTGTCTGTGTGCACATATACATACATACATACATACAGCAAGGCGATTACCTTTTCCTTTGTTTTAAAACATATTTGAGCATATAATGCAGTGATTAGGCGGTTGTCACAGTTTCAGTTATTTATTGGACATGCATTTATTTATAGTTTTCAAAGTGATTTTTTTATTCATTATTGATCCTATAACACGGAGGACACAGGTTTCTATTTTATGAAGAAGAAACAGAAGGTCTCAATGGTTTTCCCACATTTATCTTTCAAGGAAGTGATGGAGACAACTCACTCAGTACATTTCTAACCCATGAGAATTGCTTTATACTCAGATGTGACATGGGGCATTTTTGTTTACATTCAGCCTAGTTCAGGTCTCCCTCCGCCAAGGTTGTCTGACGGCACAGCGATGGCCATCTTTCAAGGTTGCGTTCCCATCCTGGGATTCAACAACGCTTGGGAAAGGGACGTGACCTTTACTGTGATGGTCACCACTGCCATGCTCCCTGTCCAGGCCTGAGTGACCTCCTTGAGGGTGGGAACTCTCCTGAAGCACTATTCCCTCCTTCATGGGGTCAGCCATGGAGCCCTTTGTCTGACCTCTCAAGGCTGGGCCTTCGGGGCCACCTTCACAGCTCCCCCTGGATAGCTACTGCTTGGGAACAAGCTATCCCAACCCTTGCTTCTGCTGAGGTAACACAAATGGCTGAATCTGGAACAACTGGGGCCTGGCCAGGACCCTCCCTCTCTTCTTTCTCTCCCTATGTCATACCTCTGTATGTGGCTACTTCGGGCTTTCTCACAGCAGGAGAGCTTCTGGCTCCAACAGAATTCCTAGGGACAGGTGCTACTAAGGCCGGGGCCCCAAACCTGGCACAGCATCGCTTTCTGTTGGTGGTTAATGTCAACGCAGCCCCACACTTTTCCCAGATTCAAGAGAGGGGGGGATGTAGTCTACACTTCCAGGTGGAAGGAGCGCCCAAGAATTTGAGACAACCTTGAATTCACCACACTACATTTCCGAGATCCCTGCACCTACAGGGCCCTGAATTCCACTTGGCTCAGGTGTCCACTCACCAGAGACGAGTTCTCACTAAAATTCCCTCATTTCTAACCCCAGGTCCTTTGTCTCCTGGCAAAAGAGGTTTGGTCACTTACTGGGAAGGACCTGATAGTCATATAGTCAGGTCTCATTTCCTAAAACTGCACAAAGGCCTCCCCTCTTCCTGGGGTTGGGATGGGCAGAGGAAGACGCTTTCATTGTGTTGTCTAAGTCAGTTTTCTTTAAGAAACCAAATGACTCTTCTAAGTTACACACATACGGCTCATCCCAGCAAGCCCCAGTCTGAGTTATTATGTCTTGCTCATTTTAGTTCTCATTAAATCTTCCTGATATAAACACATAAATTTTATGGGTCTTAATGGACTCAGTGCATGTGTAAATGCGTGAATGAGAGGATACATGGTATTGAAGGGATGCAGATCTGTCACTCCTAACAAGGACAGCGTTCATTAATAGCATCATGTACGAAGGCGACTGCCTGTGTCAACACTGACACCCTGTCCTCAGGGGGCCTAGACTCTCGTAGTTTCCCGATGGTAAAACAGAGTAATTCAGGTTCAAGGTTCTCAGTCCACAGACTCCCAGGAAGTGGCAGCTGGCTTTGTTTACTCTCTTATGCCAGGACTTTAAATGACAGCTCGCTGTGATAATGAAGTCATTGTTAATTCTTATGTGGGAGCCCCTCAGGCAAATCCCTTTAAAGCACTAATTTTTGAGATCACTCAAATCAGACAGCAAATTGTACTTTTCATAAAAATTCAGTGGAACATCAAGCCAAAGGCAGGACAGATGTTGCCCTTATGAAATGATCAGTGGATTGTTTTCTGAAAGTTCATTTATAGGTACATCATTTTGTGTAGTATGCTTGTTAGTAATGTTCAGAATGTCTCGATAATGAGCCGTTTCAGTGGTTTTAAGGTCTGAAGTGGGACCCTGGCAGCTGCATTCTTAGTGAGCTCCTTAGGGGCTTCTGCTCCACGCCAAAGTTTGAGACTCAGTCTGGCACACACACGCACACACATTCCTATTTGCACCAATAAATAGGTACCCATGCCTTTCCCCAAAACATAGAAGTAACGAAGCCAAGGAAATGAGGAGAGAGTGAGAGGTTAAAGAGAGAGAGATGAAAAGAACAACTTCTAACTAATCTGTTCTTCTGGCTTTAATTTCATTTTATCTCCAGTCCCTTCTCCACTATTCCAGGTTAGTTACTTTTCTAAACCACAAATCTAGTCATACCCTTTTGATTAAAAACACACACACGACTTTTGATGGTTTCTCAGTCCATGTGGAACAGTCTAAATTACTGGTCACGACTTTTAATTGAGACCCTTCCCACCTTCTCAGACCTATTTTTTCCATTTCCTCCTCGTATTGACTCTAGCCATATTTGGCTACTTACCATTTGCTCAACAAGCCCCATATTTCTACATTTCTGGGCCTTCCTTTAAGCTTTCTTCTTGGAATGCTCTTCTCTCAATCCAGATTGAGAGATATTCATACTTTCATTTGAAGCTAAATCTCAAGTTATTGACCTTTCCTGACACTAACTAACGGTTGAAGAGACAAGATTAAGAAAATTTATCTCACATGCAATTGGGGAGGAGGGCTGATGCAAGCTTATCATTCTAGCGGGTTACTAGAAGGCAACATTATTGAAAGCTATACAGCCTAAAAACCACTGGGATTTTTTTAACTGCCAAATTTGTTAATGGTTACTATCTACCTTAAATATGTGGAGAACAGATATTTCATTCCTACTTTATGATAAAGATGCTTAGGGCCTCAGAGTGTACATTCAAATTTTGAACAGGTTAATTTTTTTTTTCTGGGAAAAAACCATATAGCTCTACACCCATACAAACTGCCTCCCATCGTCAATGCTAATGGAAGAAAAATCAGGACTTTCTACTTTTCCTCCAACATTTCATGATAAAAATTGTGAAACGTGCAGAAAACTTGAAAGAATTATACAGTGAACACCCATATACTGACTATCTGGATGCTGCCATTGTTAAGGTTTTGTTATATTTGCTTTATCACATAGCCACCCTTCTAGCTCTCCATCTGCCCATCCATTTATTCACCTTATCTTCCATGCATCTCAAAAGGCAAGTTGCAGACATCAGTGCACTTCAGATCCTTTCCCCCACTGCTGCAGAATGCTAAGGCTTCAGTGTGAAAGCTCGGCGGTTCAAGCATATGCGTTTCCCTTCAACCAATAACACACAAGTTTGGTTTTGGAAGCACAGACATCAATCTATTGCTTAAATCTTATAATTATTCTACTCCTGTTTTGGGTTCTGATCTCGATTTTATTTCTGCCTTCTGTGTGTGTAATCACAATACTCAAAGTAAATAAACAAGTAAAGAAACACATGTGACAATACATTATTCCTTGGCTCACTTGCTTGCTTCTATCCTGACGATTTTATTTAAAATTCTACACCTTTCACAGTTTCTGGCATTGTTGTGACTTCTGTAAGAACACTCCCTGAGGATTCAAAATAACCGTCAAACCATTCCCTAATCAAAATTCACACGGCGTTGAAAACACAACATAAAAATCTTTACTCAGGTTAGACAGTGAAATGGATACATCATTTGCTTTTCACTAATGAGAGGTTTGCAAAACTGGTGGATTCTGGGTGGAAAACCTGGTGTTTGTTATCAAGGAAGTTTTTTTTTTTTTTTTTTTTTTAATTGAAGCACTCTGGTTCTTTATTTATTATTATTTTTAAAATTTATCTTTATTGTTGAGAGTATTATAGGTGTCCCATTTCCCCCCTCAGTTGACCCCCTCCACTTTGCTCCCACCCCCTCCCCAGGCCTTCACCCTATTATTGACTGTGTCCAGGGGTTATGCAAATATGCATATAACTTCTTTGGTTAATTTCTTCCCACCCTTCACCTCCCTTCCCTCTTTCCTCTGAGATATGATCATCTGTTGCATGTGTCAGTGTCTCTGGATCTATTTAGTTCATCAGATTCTTTTGTTCATTAGCTTCTTCTTAAAGAAGATCCTTCAATTTTTCCAGTAGTGCTGGTCTGGTGGCGATGAACTCCTTTAGCTTTTTCTTATCTGTGAAGCTCTTTATCTGACCTTCAGTTCTAAATGATATCTTTGCTGGGTAGAGCAGTCTTGGTTGTAGTTCCATGTTCTTCATCACTTTGAATATTTCTTGCCACTCCCTTCTGGCCTGCAAGGTTTCTGTTGAGAAATCAGCTGACAGTCGTATGGGTGCTCCCTTGTAGGTAAGTAATTGTTTTTCTCTTGCTGCTTTTAAGATTCTCTCTTTATCTTTAACCTTTGGCATTTTAATCATGATGTGTTTTGCCATGGGCTTCTTTGGGTTCCTCTTGCTTGGGACCCTCTGTGCTTCCTGGACCTGTAAGTTGATTTCTCTCCCCAGGTAGGGGAAGTTTTCTGTAATTATTTTTTCAAATAGGTTTTCAATTTCTTGGTCTCTTTCTTCCCCTTCTGGCACCCAATAATACGAACGTTGGGCCTCTTGAAGTTGTCCCAGAGGCTCCTTATACTATCTTTATATTTCTGGATTCTTTTTTCTTTTTGCTCTTCTGGTTGGGTGTTTTTTGTTTCCTCATGTTTCAAATTGCTGATTTGATTCTCAGCATCCTCTATTCTACTGTTGATCCCCTGTAAATTTATTCTTCATTTCAGTTCATGTAGCCTTCATTTCAAATTGGTACTTTATTATGTTATTGATTTTCTCAGTTATTTCCCTAATAGTCAGCTTAAACATCCTTATAAACAAAATTCTGAACTCTGTATCTGATAGCTTGCTTGGATCTATTTCATTTAGTTCCTCTTCTAGAGATTTCTTCTGTTCTTTCCTTTGTGACATGTTTCTTTGCCTCCACATTTTGGCTGCTTCCAGGTGTTTGTTTCTATGTATTAGGTAGAGCTGCTATGTCTCCTGGAATTTGTACAGTGGCTTTGTGTAGTAGGTGTCCTGTAGGGTCCAGTGGCTCAGCCTCCCCAGTCACCTAAGCTGGGCCTTCTAGGTGCTCCCCTGTGTGGGCTGTGTGCACTGTCCTGTTGAAGTTGAGCCTTGGTTGCTGTTGGCGTCCCTGGGAGGAACTGACCCCCAGGCCAATCAGCTGTGAGGACCAGCTGCAACTACAGCCAAAGAGCTGCTGTGCTGGGGACACCCCTATGGAGCAGGATTTACTCCAGTGGAGCTTTGGTGTCCACCAAGTGCACCCCTTGAGTGTGTCACTCGTGGATGTGGTAGGGTTGTAATCCAGTGTGATCGAGTCTGAGCACCGGGTGCACTGTCTCTGGGGCCTCCCTAGAAGTGCAAAGTCAGCCTGTGCCAGTGCCTTGTCCAGGGCTGCCCAGTATGAGCTACACAGCAAACCGTAGTTGGCTGCTACTTGTGCTGGGATTGGAGGAGTCCAGGAGAGGCCAAGCTATGAGCCAATGCAGCTGCCGCTAGTGCCAGCCTGGGGCCGCTTATCAAGCCGTATGGGGCCCGCTGCTGCTTGTTTGAGAGATTTTAGGAAAGTCCTAAGCATAAGGCTCGAGAGGCCACTTGCACAGAAAAGCCCCTGGAAATGGCCCGGATGAGCTGCAGGTGGGGAGGGGCGGGGCCTCTGGGAGTCACTGGGTGGGGCCAAAGGCGTGAGTCAGGTGCTGTCGATTCAAACATGGCGCCTGCCTGCCGGCTGTGTGCGGGGAGGACCCGCCACAGGAGCAGTGGCCTCCGCCAGCCCTTCTGCCCGGAGGAAGCCGCCCTCCAGCTCTCGCCCGGATCTCAGGCAGGTTAGTTCCTCCCCGAGTGTCCCGAGTCCTTTCAGGCTGCTGCCCGGCGCTGGGCTCAGAGGGAGCGTCCGAGCGAGTCCGTGCGCGGCCCTTTAGAGGAGCTGCTGGGGCTCCCGCAGCCTCCGCGACCCTCAGGCACAGTCCCCGCTGGTTTCACGGCCTGAAGGTGTGGGGACGTCTCTTCCCGGCCCTGGAGCCCTGGGCTGGGGGCCTGCTGTGGGGCTGGGAGCCTCGTTCTTCCGGGAAACCTCTGCCCCGAGATGTCCCTCCCGGCTTTAAACCGCGGCACCGGGTGTGGGCCCGCGGCCGCGTCTTGGTGATTCAGCCCCGGTCCGCCCGCGTCTCCGCCCCTCCTCCCGGTCTCGGTGCTGCTTCAGCTCCCTGGCTGTGGGGCTTCTGTTCAGCCGGATCTCAGGAGGCTCTGAGTGAGGGTGGTTCTGTGTTTTAGTTGTGATGTTGATGTGGTTGCGGGAGGCGGCGGGTGCAGCCGTTACCTGCGCCGCCATCTTGCTTCTCCTAAGGCAGTTTTGACATCTCTAAACTTTGGAGTCTAAAGGCATAAAGAGAGCAGCCTGGGTTTACATTTTCCCGGTGGGTCAATGCTTCCTAATATAAAAGTGCCCACGTCATACCCTGACCCACCATTTTCGAGTCCGCCCGCGAATGAACCCACTCTTCGGCACGGTGGTGCGCTGCTGGCCCCCCGGACTGTCAGGAGGCGCCCCGGCCCCCCAGGCAGAGCTTTCCAGGAAGGGCACGGGCCCTCCAGCCTGATGCCCACACACACCGAAGATTATCTAACTTTTCATCTCCAGCAGCAAGCAACTCTCATCTCGAAAGGGATCAATGTGTTCAAATAGGCTTTAAAAATCTTCGTAAGGGGTATATCCTGCCTTAAAAGGTGTCCCTCCCCTTCCCTCCCAGGGTGGATGGATATTTCAGTCTCTGGAACCAAGGTGAGCTAAGAAAATGCTTGCATTCAAGCTAAAAAAATAAATACTGCCAAAGAACACCACAGAGTTGCAGCCTGAATCTAGCTCAAAACAATCAAAGGAGAAGTCCCCTGTTATTGCTGCACCACCAGCTCCCGGTGGAGTTGAAACGTAAGATGTGAGCGACTCTGCCCGATTTCACGGGGTGTGGGTGCCTTTGTGAGGGACACCACGGGGCTGTTCCTGGCATAATAAAAGGACAGGGTCTCAGAACTGACGTGTAGAAACAAACTAACTGAAAAAAGTTTGAGGTGACGTTATTGTGAAAACAATCAATCGATGAATGAATGGCCCTGTGTTAAAATAGACAAGACCAAGGGGCTGATTGGGTCACAGTGTGGAGAAGACGTGGGTGGGGCAGGAATGGGGGCAGAGCCATCAATGAGGTGGTTATTGCTACAGAGCAGGTGTCAGGTGGTAGTGGGGTAGGTTCTGGTGGAGGAAATATGAGTTTGGGGCACCCATCGTGGACATGGAGAACTGAAAGATGTACCAATGGATTACACAGGTGATGGAATAATGGAGTGAAAAAGGAAGGAATTGAGATGGCTTCTAGGCTTTTGGGGTGAGCAACTGGATGGATGGTGGTGCCATTCATGGAGATGGGAAACTTTGGATTGAAAAAGTTTTTTGGGGGGGATATACATAGGGATTTGCATTTTGGATACAATGAATACACTATTGATTCCCAAGTGGTATATGAAAAAGAACTTGAGCTAAATATTTATTCTATGTATTCTGTGATCATACATATGTACAAATATGCATAAGTAGAACCAGAATATGCATGAATTAGGTTTCCATGTAAACACTATGAGTAACTCTTGTGTTTCAAGTCAAATCCAAGACCCTACTTGTTTGTAAGCATCAGAAAGTGGTCACTTCTTGGAAAACTTCATGCTTTAGCTTATTACTCACAGTTTTGAAAAAACAGGGCATTTTATGGAAGTAAAATTTTAAAACATAAATAATATTATTTGTCCATAAAAGAAAAAAACCTAAATGTTGAATTTCTTGATGTAAGAGATATAAATTGCAATTACTAGTCACTTGCATTTTTGTCCACCTTTGTAAAACATAAAGGCTTACAAATGTTTGTAGAATGAATGGCCACTTGCATATCTTGTCTTTTCGATTAGGCTGTAAGCTTTTGACAATAGGAACAGACGATGTGTTATGCTTCTTGGAATCCACCCAGTAACTGGAAGATGGTACAATGGAAAGAATTGAGGCTGTGGATAAGAGAAGATATGAATCTGGATTTAAGGTGCCACTATCCTTCGTCTGACTTTGAGAAAGTTACCTGCCTTGATAAATTTACACTTTCTCATCTGAAAAATCTAATAATAATACCTATTCTCACTTATGGCCTTGAAGCTGAAATAAGGAAAGTTTAGCAAAGCCTAACACAGTTCTTGGCATATATTGAAGTGCTCAATAAATGTGAGTTTCCCCTCCCTAAGCATGATTCTGTGGACAGAGTCAGTAAATATTTGTAGAATAAATGAATGACATTATCTTTAGAATATCATTACCATTAATTCCTAATGGGTCTTGCATTTTGGGTCAAAAGGACACTCTGTCAACCCTTTTCTATTTGGTGTTAATAGCCATAGAGTGTCACAGATCACAGAACCATACTTAATGTTTGTTGCTGTTATCAATCAGCTGAACACAGCCCACAGAATATAATTGAGTCAGATTAATGTAATAACTGAAAGTGAACATTAGCATTCGTAGGAATGGGAATAAAATTGTCCCCATCACAAGTTAAATTACTGCCTCTCTTCATAAATTTTAAAACAGCTGACTCTGAATTTCCACCTGCATCTTTTAAAATGATCTTTCTATCTTCCCATTATTTTTTTAATAGACACTTAGACAGAATTTCATCTCAGTTGTACTTAGAGTAAAGCTAGGAAGTAGCTGGGGGAAAAAAAACCTGTTTCTAATTGAACAGTTTATACCAATATTACTTAAATCTTAAGTGAGAAATTGGGGGAGAGAAAAACAGTTTTTCTCAAATACTGTTTTGACATTGTATTGTATATGATTATGTCCCCTTAAAATACTAACTTATAGGGACCTTTACTACGAAATACTATGTCATAATGCACGTGCACGATGAAACTCTAGTCCTGGGCAGAAATTTGAGAACTAGTTATTGATAAACAAATAAATAGCTTTTCTAAGGTTTTTCTAGCTTTCATAGCCTTACTTCTGCTTTAACTTCTAATAAACCAAAGGCACTGAACTCTTTGAATAACATCCATATGTACAGAGACCTGTAGAGTCTTCTGTACCACTGAGGTAAGGAAACTGGGTTTATATTTTACACCCCCCCCCACCCCCTGAAAATCAAAACATACCTGAGTCACACATACTAGACGGGAAAATGCTACTTGAATCAGGGACCAGGGTTTTGGGTCTACAATAGACTCTAGATCCTGACTGTTCAAAAACCACTTCAGCCTCTCTCCATAGTCTGGCATGTCAGGAAGTATCTAGCTACCGTGTCAAGTAGCTGGCTTCATTGGAGAAGGTACGCATTTCAACGATGCATTCCGAGAAATAGGTGAAAGGAAAACATCTTAAAAATGCAGGCTAAATTAAAAATAAACAAAGCACAAGAAGACTTTTTTTTTTCTTTTCTTTCATGCACAAAAGACTTTTACATGGCTGATTTGAGATAAAGAAAGCAAAACGGGCAGATGCTAGGGGCTATGCATACAATAGCTTGACTAAGGCCCTAGGGAGACTGACCTGTTCCAAACGCACATTAGGGAAGGGATAATCAGTAAGGAGGAGAGCTTTGGGAGAGGAAGCTGTTGTTGAGACCACCTGGATGGAATTTGTGACTGAACCCAGTTAAAGCCTCTATATAAACTTTTAAGATTCTGGAGAGGGGGTGCAGAGGATCTACTCATCTTGTGGCACCCAAAACAGCCTCATAAATTCCCTTGTTTACAAAACCTGCCACTTACCAATCTGGGGGAGTGCACCTCTTCTTTGTCTCTCTTTCCCCTCCGTCTGTGGGGGCCAGATTCCAGTTCCACCCCAGAAACTCCCCAATGGTGGAATAGGGACACATTTGCTCTCTGCTTGAACTGGGACATCTACCCTCTGCCCTTGGATGTTGGTGCTCCTGGTTCTCTGGGCTTTGGACTTGGACTTTCCTGGGCCTCCAGCTTGAAGATGAGAATCCTGGAGCTTCTCAGCCTCCACAATCCTGGAGCCAACCCCTCTTTGTAAATTTCTTTCGACGTATAGTTGTCCCTTGAACAACGCAGGGGTTAGGGGCACCTCCGCCCTGTGCAGTCAAAGACTCTTGTATAATTTGGCTCTCCCAGAAAGTAAACTACGGTTAGCCTTTGCATCTGCAGATTCAGGCAACTGCAGATTCAAAACAGTACAGTAAACCCTCAATTTTGCAGACCTTGATTTAATAGACTTCAGATTTAATGGACAAAATTTCCTGTCCGTATGTCACATGTGAAAATTAACACCCTGTTAATTTTAAAATGCTTTTGACCAATATTTGCTTATAATTAAATTAACAGGTTATTTTTTTGTTATTAACTCACTGTTATTTTTAACAAATTTTAGTGAATAGGCCATATGTTGGGGAAAACACTGTAGTAATTTCGCTGACATAAGTAAATATTACAGATTTACAATTATAGTCTGCATATTTAAATCCAGAGTCACTGCTCGTAAACAATGTTCGGCACGTGATTCAGTTGGGTGGCGTGACTTTCTGGGGCAGTTTTGACACGTGCTGGCTGATGTTCCCACGTGCACTAAGCCCCGCCCCAGCTGGGTGCATGTGTTTACTCGGGGTGACTGGTGAATGCGCCCATTTACTAGGCCCACTCAGTATGAATTTAAAACTACAGTAATACATATAGAAAACTTTTCTGTGAAATTCAACTTTTCATACATACTTAATTTTAATTACACAAGAGTGTCTACATAGGTAAAAACAGGTAGAGCAATTTGCCAATTTTTAAACACATGCATTTGGAAACTTACTTTATTACATAATGGACTTTTGGCTTTAACGGACAATCTTTGCCTGAATTAGCCCATTATATCAAGGTTTTACTGTATTTTTTTGTTTTTTTTTTATTGTTGAAAGCATTACTATATGCAATTGGAAATGTGAAGGTACTGTGTAGCTTCTGGTTGGTTGAATTGCAGATGCAAAACCCATGAATACCAAAGGGCCACTGAATTTCCTGAAAAAAATCCATGTGTGAGTGGACCTGTGCAGTTCGAACCCCTGTTGTTCAAAGGTAAAATCTCTATTTATTTATATCCTGTTGGTTCTGTTTCTCTGGAGAACTTTGACTAGTACAATATCTGTTTATTAAAGTGGCAAAGATCAAAACGATTGATAAAATTCATTATCAGGGTCATAGAAAAATTGGTACTCTCACACATTTCTAATGGGCATGCATATTGACACCTTGAAGAAAAAAGCATGTCATGTGAATGTGTTGCCAGCTCTAAAATTATTTACTTTTATTTCCAAAAGCCCTCTTCTGGAACTGTATCTTAATTAAGGAAATGCATAAAATTATAGGTGCAAAAATATTTAGCATTGCTTATGATAGTAAAAAACTATTAATATCTTAAATAAGTATTTTTAAAACTAAATTCTGATTTATTTATCAGAATGACACTATAATAATAATGTAATTTAGATAACTATTAAGAATAGCTCATATCATTATAGGGTTTACTAAGGGCAAGTCCCTATGGCCATTGAAATGATTATGCAGCTCTGTACTTATTGACAAAGAAGGAACTATATCCATTTTATGTTAAAAAAAAATCCTACAAAATTATGCATAATATAATCTAATTTTTCTGAATGTGTAGGCGCTCTATAGTTTGCGTATTCACAGGGTAAGTTTGGGAAGGTTATCAGGGTGACTACATGTCCTGATGCACCTGGTATATAGCCTATTGTCTCAAAGGAATTATTAACACCCCTTTTCACTGTAGAAAGAAAAGTTTCCAGTTTGGGTAGCGTGTAATATAGACACGCTAGTTACGTGTGGTTTTAAAGCTTTAATTATTTACTTTATATTTAAATAAATCTTGAAATGAGCATATATTTTATAAATCAGGCATGGGAGAAAGAGTAAAGAAACTATTTGAACGTGAAGCAACCAAAAAGTATGTTCCAGACATTACGTGCTGTGCAGTAAACACACATAGATGACGCCCATTATAAATTAAAAGCTTATGAAAAATACCCTAATTTTCGTGCTTTCTATTTACTACTTTTTAGTAATTTCTTTGTCGAGAAGAGATGTAGGGAAGTAGAAGATGAATTACCATCATTTGCTCAGCTTCAAGAACCTGATGTTGTTATAAAACAACTGTAAGCCTGGTTCTAAAAAATTTTCTGAAAAAGAAGCTGATTTTCAGTGAATGGAGGAAAATGATGAGCTCCCATCCATAGGAAGTCAGATGATAAAAATCTGTAAAAGGTGAAGAGAACTTACAAAAAACAGTTACATAGTCAATAAGCAATAAGTGCTCCAAGAGGAGGCATGGGCTGGAACAGCAGGCACAAGACATGGGGAAAGTCTCCAGTAGAGACTGTTGTGGTCCGCGGGCATCCAGGGAGAGTCACGCTGTGCTGGTGACTGTGTGTGTCTTTCTTACACCCCTGGCTTCATCACAGTAGAGAGAGATTTGTAGGGGATTGGGACAGGCATTGCGTAATAGGAAGATAGGAACGATGGCAGGATTTGGGGTTCCAAAGCGGGCAGAAAGCTGAAACTAAGATCCAGCTAGAGGGGTTAGCATCAGCCGCTTGATACAGTGAGGGGAGCGGGGGTGGAGAGATTGTTCTTACTGGTTTGAATTGAAGTTTGAATCAGCCTGACTCTGACGATTTCTGACCTTAAGAAAAGACTCCTGATAAAGTTAAACCTAACCAGAGTTATATTTAGCAGGAGCTGGCATTGATGAGTTTTAAATGATAAAATATGCCATGCTCAGATTTGAACCCTAAATGTCAGCAGGGGCAAATGTGTAACGTCCAAGTAAGACTATCTCACCCCCTTACCCCCACCTCCACCAATGGCTATGATTTGTGGGAAGTCCAAGGCTGTCCCATGAAGTCTGCAAATTCCCAGGGCGATTCCTTTCTGAAGGTCACTGTTGATCCGGGTTCCTATGTATGCACCTTGCCTCGCACAAGTCCATCAACTATAGAATGCAGTCCTTTTATTTATTACACACATACACACACACACACCACTCCCCTCATTGAAGGCCTTTGTGAGTGTAACCGACTTTACTGAAAATCTGGGAATAAGGGGAGGTTTACAACCATCCAAACATTCCCACCTGATGACTAGCTCCTCTGCGTTTTCAGGTACCTTAGCCATTTCTACAGACCCCGCTCCTGCTCCTTGCTGTCTAGCTCACTCACCTCTCCCTCTCTTTCTCTCTTCTCACCCTTTATTCTCTGCCCTTCTTTTTTCTTCGACACGGAAACAGATACTTTCTGTGTTCTCACACAGGGCAAATTAGTTCTTTCTAGTCCACAGGCTTAGTTTCGGGCTCCTTTTGTGAATGTAAGCGTTAAGATTACTCTGGGCTAATTAAATTCCTAGACAATGTGTCCTATTCTCCACTACCCATCTGTGTGAGGTGGAGGTTTATTTTACAGTTTTAATTGTATTTCTCAATCTTACTGCCAATACACAGAAGTTTTCTATTTCTTATGCTGGGCCATTAAATAATTCATATTTTATTTTAATGAATAGCATATTATAATAGAGTCCTTGAAAAGAGAAGCATATATTCATCTTATTTCTAGCAGTTAATTCATGTTTGGAGTAAATCTAAGGACTTTGATTATATTTAAAAACTCAAAGCAATATTGTTTATCTGGTGGTATTGAGCCAAGATTTTAGATATTGGAGAAAGTTCAGGTAACTAACATCTGCTGGATTTCAGAAAACTGGCGAAGTCTTGTACACGATTGTGCTTGTCTTTCTATTTACACATTGGTTGAATTTATGAAAAGTAGATAAAAGTTAAGAAAACACTGAAATCAAAATCCATATTCTCGTGAGAAGTAAAAAAATATTAAGTAGAATCAATGTTACAGCAGGTTGAAAAAATGCTATATTGAAGTGGTTTTCTTTTGCCACATTTACTTATTGGGGTAATAAATACAGACTTTGGGGGAATGAATGCACACAACTCTGTATTCTCAAAACAAGCAATTCAACAAAAGTTAGAGACAGTGATCAACTGAGCTACAGAATAAAACGATTAGCTCTTTGGCTCTCCATCTACTCTGTCCGAGGTATCCTTGCACTGAAAGTCATTTCCCTATTCAGTCGTCCCGCACTGGGCACATCCTTTCATCTGGGCAGCACTGTCACACGTCTCTGTGACTGGGCCCTTTCCTGTGTTGACATCGATCCTTTCACCTTGTCCAGAGGTTCTTCCTCCGAAGGCTTCCCTGTGACATTAACTGACGTTTCTCTAGACAAGAATTTATTTAAGGGGAAACGGCAGCCATGGCTATAAATCTCCAGGAACACAGGAATTCAGAGAGTGCACAGCCTCAGATGTTGCAAAAACGGAGGACCGGGGAGGGAGTGCTCCCCACTACTGGCCTCATGCTCTCATGCAAGGTGGTGCTAGGGGGGTCCTGTTAAGTTGTAAAATGCTGTTTTTGTCAAACAGAAAGTCCTCCTATTTTTGAGGGTCAGAGTCCTACTCTACTATGTTTCGAAAATGCATCTACCTCTCTCTGAAAAATATTCCCTTAATTACCAGACTTTTGTGAGCCTTGCTCTCTGCTAGGGTAACTTGTCCATTCTGGTTCTTCTTGGAAATTAACTTAACCATTCTTGGCCATATACCTTCTTCCATATGCATTTTCAGACCGGCTTGTCACAGTCTATAAAAAACCGTGATGGGATTATGAGAGGAATTCATTAAATTTATAGATTAATTTAGAGGGAATTGACACCTTTATGAAATTGATTCTTTCCATCCATGACCAAAAGTATCTCTCCCCATTTATTTAGGACTGTTTTATGTCCTTCAGTGAAGATATTACTCATTTTCTTCATACAGGTCTTGGACCTTTTTTGATAGATTTATTTCTGGCTATGTGATAGGTTCTGCTGCTAATGTGAACAGTGTCTTTAAAAACAATTATTACATTTTCTTAATTGCTGTTTCTAGTGCACAGGATTGCAGTTAATTTTTGTAGCTTCAATATGCCAATCTCATTATTTCTAGTGGTTTCCTTTAGGTTGTATATAGTAGTCCAGGAGGACAATTATATAATTTGTGGGTTATGAAAAAATTCCTTTCCAGGTCTTTTACCTCGTATTTCTTTTTGTTATCTTTTTGCTTAGGTTAGCAGTAGGGTGGGGATTTTCATTCTCTTTCTGACCTTACAGTGATTGATTCTGATATTTTATCTTAAGTTGATCATGGCTATCTCTAGGAATGTCCTAGAGGCCTCATCCCTAGAGGAAGTTGCCTGCAGAGACAGACTCAGGTTTCTAGGGACCCGAAGCTTTTTCAGTTAGGGGTCTGTCTATAATAATAAACATGCAGGTCTATGAATATAAATCAGCTATAGAGTGAAAATTTATTTAAAATGGAAAAGAAACCATAACAGATCACAGGTGTATAAAGCTGATGACTATCATAAATATCACAAAATCTAGAAAAGTAACTTAACAGATTTATCCATCAACTGCTTGATGCTACACCACTGTAACACTTTTATTTTTATTTTTTTGATAACTTTTGACACATACTCTTAAAACCACCTCTTTATGGGGCAATGATTTTAAAATATTTTCTATGTAGATTCTGAAAAAATAATTCAGTCTTTCCTTTAGCATGAACAACCCAAATCCGTTTTTGAAAAGTTATTGATAGTGAGTGTTCATAAAATGTGCAAATCTCCATGCAGGCACCCTCACTGCTCTGTATTTCTGTTGCATGTCTGTCCCCTATAAACACCAGAGTTTTGATAAATCCTATTTAGCATGATTTCTGTAAAGGTTATTGATGCATTTATAAGTATAAGCTGCATTATTGGTATATTTATAACAGAAAACAACTTCTGCTTTGAATAGACCTTATTAAGAAACATTCTTCTCTTGTGATATTTGGGAGAAATTTCCAGAGACTAGCTTCTGGCTCCACAAAATTCTAGCTTTGTGTGTCTCCCATGGCTCACACACTACCATCACTGAGATCTGAAGGATACCTTGAAGTTGTGATAACACCTCTGGTTGGGTACTTTGACACTGGGTGAATCATCATAATGGCCAGGAGAAGTATTCCTGGAAGCCACTCCTACATTGGGAATGACAATAACTTAACCATACAGAGAAGGGACTCCAATCAATGTAACTATATGTCACTAAACCCAAAATAAATGTACCCCCAACTCAATTCCTTAACTGGATTCCAAAAATGCTCATGACCATGTTGCTATCAGTTGGCACAAAGGGGAATATGGAGAAAAGCCAGTGGAGGTGGAGAGAAACAGTGGTCTTAATGATGCTATTGAATATATCTTACTTAAATTTGACAAAAAATCATATGACCATATGCCATTGCTAAGGCCTGTTCCAGGGCCTTGGGAAGAACTTGTGCAAGGTAGGGACACAATCTTGGGGTTTATTAGCTTCATGGTTAACCCACCATGATAGGAGCCACACATTGAGCATTTAAAAAACAACAACAACTGGAATTATAATGTATGGCATTAGTAAGCTTCTATGGCATATTTCACAATGTATTTCCTTTGTAGCCTTGTGAAGTGAGGACAGATGATCAACTGTTCACAGAACATTTACCTCCATCCTGCTAATTAAAATAAGATGCTCATAAATCCCCTCTTTGATAGAGAGCTTGCTCACTGAGACAAAGGCAGGGAAAATTAACTTTAAGAAAATGTCTGATAATTAAGTTTTAATTTTCCTTCCCATCCTGAAAATTTGCCTTCTCTTCCTACAGATAGAAATCAGTTAGCCTTTCTCTAAACTCGCATAACTCCCACTGATACTTGATATTAAGGAAATAAACACTACTTAGTAAAGTATTCTTGCATCTGATGATTCTCCATTTACTCAGAGACAGATGATAAACTAATACTTCCTAAGTGTTTTCATCTCCAAAACGTTCATTTCCATTTGTTTTCTATTTGTTTGGTTGAAACAGTGAACAGATATTCTTGAACCTGCCCTCTGTTGGAAAACAGCTCCACATGCTGAAAAGCCAAAACATCTGCACCACCATCTTCTCCCCAGAATATGTCCATATTTCTGAGAATTACTGGGGACCTCAGGCAGCAGAACCACTCTGAGGGACTCTGGAACAGATGATGTTTTCTTCTTTCCCTGAAACCTTCCCTTCCTGTGTATTTTTCTCCTTCCCTCTGGGCTGGCCCCATAGGGGTACCCACGGCTTTCACATCATCGCCGCCCTTCTCGGTCTAATTTTGGGGAAGCTCTGAATAGACTCCTGTCCATTGAGGTGGCAATTCCTGATTGCTTTATTCCAGGTGGTTTGTTTCTCACTGCCATTTCTGCTAAACTCTGTGAAGTTTAACACACACACACACACACACACAACAGCACAGACAAAGAATGGTTATGTTTGGAAGTGCCCAGAACAAGGAAATAAATGTTGGTTCCAAATGTAATTGTAAAGGGTTTAAAATTAAATAGTTCTGATTTATTAAAGGAATGGTAAACACGGAATCCATATCTTTAAACAGGCTGGGAAAAATAAAAACTTGAGAGAGCTATCGAGGTGATCACTTTTTAAAGTCAAAGGAAACTTAAAGGTGCAGGAACGAGTCAGCTCCAATTCTAACACATCCAGAATGCCCAGGATAAGTGAACCTTCCCAAGTAATCTTTGGGATTAGAAGAGTAAAGCAAATAGCTGATGAAGAGAATTAGCTTTGCTTACATTGAATCAAGAGACTATGAATTGTAGTGAATGCGAGGGCAGTGACCCTCTGCCCTAAGCATAGGGTTGGAAGAAATACCTAGTATTTTGCCTAAGCACTCCAACCCTTTGCTCCTGGGATAAAAAAAATCAATGTGCCTAATGAGATAAGAGCACACTGGAGTTGGAAGACGATTGGTCTGATGGACAGGCGTACCTTGGTGATGTTGCGGGTTTGGTCTCAGGCAGCTGCAATACTGTGAGTACCATAATAAAGCAAGTCGTGCTGCTTTTGTTGGTGGAGGGTCTTGCCTTCAACTTGCAAAAGGCTCAACATCTGTGCAGCAAAAGAAAGGGAAGCACAGTAAAACCTGGTGTGCACACGCCCCAAATGTGGCTGAGCATTGGGAGCACCTGAGGAGCTTGTTCAGCTACAAGCAGCAGGATGCACAGCCAGTACCAGGGACCGCTGGCCAGTTAGAGGCAGGTCAGAGGAAGGGGTTGAGTTGGCTGACCTTAAGGAATGGGTATCTTTTTTATCCAGTCGCAGTAATCTGAAATGTCACACTCCCTCACTAAACACAATCTGGCCAAGGCGGCCAGGGAGTCACAGAGCAGACCCCTGGGTCAATGCTGGAGTCTTCAGCTCTCCTTTTTAATCTCAGTGAAGACCACCCTCTGTTTTCTGCACCTGTCATTTCAAAGTCACTCTTCAGCACAGTGGCAGACTCACCTACCGTACTGTGCATATAAATGTGCAGGGCTTGAGAGTATGAGTCTGGGAACCGTGTCGGGACTTGAATCCTGACTCTGCTACTTGCCCATCCTGTGAACTTGGGCAGATCACGTCATCTCTGAGCTTTTTTGCTCCATCTGTCAAATGAAGAGAATAATGCCTAATTTGTAGGAATTTATGGGGAGCCCAGGTAATGGTGTACATGAAAGTGCTTTACAAGGCACTAGGCATATGAGCTACCTGTTGTAACTGCTTCCTGCTGGTGTTTGAAATAAACACCAATCCCTTTAATGAACTAATTGCATATCACAGTGTTGGGTGCATTAATTACTCTGTTGAAAGTTTCATTAGAAACAACCCCGACTTCTCTGACCCATTTTTCCTTATTTCCTGAACTGTATCTATTTGTAGCCACACCCATGTGTTCTAGAACACTACATGTTTCTAGGCATCTACTGAGTAGTAGACACATATCATTTATCTTCCCAAAGGAAGTATTTCTTATTTCCTTCCTATAGGGACAACCTCTCTGATGTCATCAGCCCCTACCATCCTACTGACCGGTTAAGAGCATGTCAACAATGGATGCCATCATTATTTTAGGAACCAACATGCAGTACAAACCAGACCTAGAGTCCTTCCCTGTACTTTTGCAGGAATTTGTTGAAAAATACAGCCTTTGATATCCTCTAGGATCAAGGCAGCAAGGGACATGCAAGCCCCAAATGGTTGGTTGTTCTCTTTTCCTTCTTGTGGAGACATCCTCCCTGATGATGAAGACAGTGTGAATGGGGTGTGTAGAAAAAGAGACACCAGTGATGCAGTGTGAGTGCCTGGTTTCAATCACTCGTAAAGTGAATAGTGAATGTTGGCTACCTTTGTGGGTATTCTAGTTTTATAAGCTAATGAGCTCCCCGCCCCCTTTCTTTTTTTAAGCTACTTTGCACTGGGTATCTACCCTACTTTCAGCCAGAAGAGTTCTGACCAGTAAACATAGGATATCTTCTTTTGCCTGAAATACCCATCTCTTCCCATGCATCTATGAAATCCCAGATTATTGTAAATTCCTCTGTAAAGCCTTTCTGCACCATTTCCTCTTCTCCATCCTGGTTGAATGAATGGTTCCACCTTCTGTGCATCCCTCCAAGGTCGGTTATGTTAACTGTTTTGTGTGCGTCTTCCTCATAGGCTATGAACTCCCCTAGGATATGGACTGTCTCCCATTCAACTTTATAATTTCAGCTTCTTGCACAGCACCTAACACCTAGTAGGAGCTTAGTGACATCTGTTGTGCAATCTATTGACTAAATGACTATAGTAAGTCATGTGCCATTGTCAAATGCAGAGGCAACATTTGTTTCCTTTCTTCCACACTCTCCCATCACTAGACTCAAGGACTATTTGATCACAACATTCACTGAATGGGAATCTGGGAATCTGGGAACCTGGGAATCTGATGGTCAATAGAGCACATCTTCCAAGCTCTTAGCTCTCTGATGATTTAACAACCTGGAAAATCTTGAATAGATTGTTTACACAGTCCATTAGATTCTCTTTCTCTAATATCATCTGTCTTAAATAATCCTCCAGCAGGCT
The DNA here is from genome assembly GCF_054644295.1 of Miniopterus natalensis. Classification (NCBI taxonomy): domain Eukaryota; kingdom Metazoa; phylum Chordata; class Mammalia; order Chiroptera; family Miniopteridae; genus Miniopterus; species Miniopterus natalensis. The sequence goes on from NC_142097.1 coordinate 28,993,111, forward strand.
CTGGCTTGCCATCAATTTATGACTAAGTTCTCTAGCAGTTGCCTGTGGTGCAGATGGTCTCTCAAGCACGTTTCCCTCTGGGAAGGGACTACCCTGATGGGCTGCTGAGGATAGTGGAATCCCAACAGGGAGGATTTCTCCTTAAAATTTATTAAAGTGGCTTTCTCATATCAATCAATCCCTTGTGGGTTTGACTGGGTGAGCCAGGTTTCCTAGGGCTATATTACAAGTCAGCCATTCAGGCTGCACACATGGAAGGTAAATGTGTGGACCCATGTCCACAGGGGGCCTGCCCAGTGGTAGCCATTAGTCTCCTATTGCACTTCTCTCCTTTAAGTCCTAATTGTCCTAATGGAGGTACTCATTGAGCATATCACTATTTCTTCAGGACATGCATGCCATGCTCCTTTAAATGTGGCATTTGTTGAACCTTCAAACACACTTTCAATTATGTCTCAGGGCCACTTTTACCTTGGACTCTCATCTCTGAAATTCAATTATAGGGCAATGGAAAAATAGAATTGAACTTTTAAAAAAATATCTTTTTTTTTTTTTTTTTCCTGTGTGAAGTTTTTGTTGTTGGCTTTTTTTTACAAATTTTAAAAACAAATATACTATTGAAGTCTGGAGAAACTCTAGACCATATAGTTCCCAGTGGTCATGAATGTCTTCCATACCCCAGAGACTTCACCCCCACCATCTCCTAGCTCTCGATTCTAGGGTTCAGATATCTTATCACTAACAAGGACATTTCTCTGGGAAAGTTTCTCAACATCCTGCTTAACACTGTGTGGTTAAAAGAGTAAGGGTGTCATTCTTTGGTCCGAAAATTTCTTGAAGATAAAATAATGCTAATCTTTTAGCATAGTTAGTGAACAATTGCTTCCAATGGGTGTGAACCATGGTTTTTTGCAAACATTGGTTCATGTTCCTTCAGAAAGATCTTCACAGCAATATGAACTCTAAAAGGAATTTAGGTGAGAAGGGGAAGTGTGATTCATCAAGCAGACAAAAAAGAAAACATAAACATATATTGAACACCTACTATGTGGCCAGTGTATCAAACATGCCCTGTCAGCAAAATTCACTTGAACCTATGGGATGCTAGTAAACACAGCAATTATGGATTCAAAACACTTGGTATTAAAATTCTGTCCTTTACTAACTGAAAAAACAGGCCAATTACTTAGCCATTCAGAAACTCCCATTTCCTCATTTGTAAAATAGTATTAATAATAATACCCAAAATCACAGTGTTAAAATGTGAGAATTAAATAAGATAATGCCAGCAACTGTCACCTTTAAATCCTGTTAGTGTATAATGGTTTTTGAAAATTATAAATTTATCATTACTTAATTAGAAACTGAGTCTCAAGATGCCCAAGGCCATTTTCGAATGCCAGCTGACCTCCCTTACAACCCTGTTTTGTGTTTTTGGAGGTAGAGGTGATGGGAAGCAGGGAGAGGGTGTGCCTTTCAGAGGCAGAGAGGTAGGGTGGGGATTTTTGTGGTGCTCTGGGAAACCAGGGGATGACAGCAGGGCTCCCTGTTCTCTTAGTATTACATTAGGATCGCAGCGGCTCACCCTCCCATTATTTCTTAGAGTCTGTTTTAGAGCCTTTGCCATTTTTAGTCTTGCTTACCACATGTCTCAATTTTTCTGATGTCAGAAATGGCTTTGAAGAGTTATACACCACGGCGGCAACCTTGGTCATTCATCAGCTCTCAAGCATCCAAAGTGCTGCTGCTCTCGTGCAGCAACATTGAAGGAAGGGAATTCGCCCCTTGGGACTCGCTTTTGATTGCTATTAGAGTTTTAGTCATAGCTATTGCCCTCCGAAGAAAAATCCGCTCCACCCGGGCTACCCTGCGGTTTTCCATTATAGTGCCCAAGCTGTTCATTGAGATACAGTGAAGGTCTGAGCAGAGTCATCTATCCCAGCCTCATTTGATTTGAGAGTGAAACCCGGTGTCTGGAATCCCTGTGTCTTGCCATCCTAAAACGGGTCGCATCCATCTTTCTTCTGGCAAAAATGACAGACAATTTCCTCCTCGCTTTGCAGTTGAGGCTACTGAACCTTCTTTCAGACGCCTTGCCTGCCTCACATCACACCGCTCGGCCAGGGCCTTAGCCAGTTTCCCGATGAGCACTAGTGCTGCCTATGGCCTTGTTTTGGAAGGAAAGCTTCCTGTGCTAATGCAGCTCCTGAGAAAATAAAGTGAAGCACGAACCACTCAAACATTGCCTCCCAAAGTCCTCTTTACTCATTTGCCACTAGAGAATCACAATATTCCTTAAAACAAGCACAGGCGCCTGATGTTCTGGCTTCAGATCCAAACTGAAGTGGCATCGAGAGCAGGAAAGAACCATTATCCAGTTCTTCAACTTTTGATACATATTTTCTTACAAATCACAGTCATTTAACTTATATAAGCTTCAAAAAACATTTAGGATACATATTACTGATGGAATTACGTCTTAGTGTCCGACTCGATTGTGTTTTTTTCATCATGACCAGACAGTTTCTGGGTCACCAGCCAAGCAGTCAATATTGTTAGGGAACTAAGTGACAGGAACAAGGGTGAGTGTTCTGTCTCAAGGAAACCGGGGTCTTGCTTTGAATCAAAAGCTTATAAAACTAAATGAGAAGCTTGTCTTAAATATGCAAGGTAGGGCTTTTTCAGCATATGACAGTGTAAGGCCACAGACAGAACTAAATCCTTAGCCATCCTAATTGCTATAGGACAGTGATTTCAACTGGTGCCCCACAAGAATTTTTAAAACATGCAACGCCTGACCACTTAGTCAGGGGCACTGACCTCTTTTCCCTGAGATTGCCAATAAAGAAAATGACAACAGCCAACGCAACTGGTCCACGGTGAATGCCGTTATACAGGTAATAAAATAGAGCTGCACCTTATTGGTCATGTTGCATAATAAGGTTGCATCTGATTGGTTAATTCTTGGTACCAGAAATCCTTATATACATGTATAGGCACCTGATTTTTTAAAAAGTTACTTAGAAGCAAAAAGGGTAGGTAATTGCTATTATTATTTTTTTTGTAAATCAATCAAAATGATACTTTTTTTTGAGGTCAGATGGGAAAAAGATATATATATATATTTGGTGTGCTGCAGAATTTTAGTAATTAGTTTATGAAATGAACAAGGTGGAAGATTGCTGCTATACGAGCTTCCAGGGATGATATAAAGGGTCAGTTATATCAGGTTTTAGAACTGTTGGGGGGAATAGAATATAAAAATGAACAGGAGAGATTGTGGTATATGTTAGAAAACGTGGGAAATCCTGCATTGACTGGGTGGGTGTTTCTATAAATTATGCCATCTTGTTCAGATGGGGCGCTGCTTACATGAGCAGGGTATAGCCCAGAGACTTTACATCAGAGATCTCACATACCCATTTGTTAGCATTGGCCTGGGAGTGATGCTCAGAAGATGATTAAGAAGCAGCCATACTAAGGACACATGAAATTCCAGGTCTAGGAACCGTGCTAAGTTTTGTCCAAGTTGAACCTCACAGGTCCTGGGAGGTGCTGGCTATCTAGTACTGTAAGGTGACAGGAATATAGCAGTGGCCAAAAGAAATCACAAACTTCTGGCAAAAGTGAACCTGGAAAGCTCTCATACCCATATTACCTTCCCACTGGATAACATTCATACCTGCAATGTCCTGAAAGTCCAGTTTTGGACTTTCAGAGTCATGCTTGAGTGGTAACCACACTGAAATCTCGGCTCATAAATAGTTTTATTCCAAAAGAGTATCTAAAGATGAAAGGATAAATAAAACACAGTATATCCATACACTGGAAAACTATTTGGCTATAAAAAAGGGAATGGAAGACTGATTGATGCTACAACATATATGAAGCTCAAAAACATTACGCTAAGTGAAAGAAACCAGACCAAAAAAGACCACACCTTATAAGTTTCCATTTACATGAAATGTCTAGAATAGGCAAGACTATAGAGACAGAGAGATTAGTAGTTGCTTATGGCTAGGGGAAGACCTGAAAATGAGCACGAGGTTTCTTTTTGGGGGGGTGGGGGGTGGAATAGTACTAAAATTAGATTGCAGTGATTATGGAAAATTCTGTAAATATGCTGAAAAACGCTGGCTAGTTCAGCTGAAATGGGTGGATTTTTATGGTATGTAAATTTTATCTCAGTAAAACTTAAACAAACAAATATAAGGAAAGTCTTTGCAGAGGAAGAACAGACCTAATGAACTCTGGAAGACATCACCAATCATCTCTTTAAGAGAGCACATCCTTGACCAGGTCCACAGACTCAGGCATGAGATCATTTTACACCATCTCCGTTTTGAGACACATCCCACTGAGGTGGGGATTGAACCTGCAACCAGGGTACATATCCTTGACCAGAAATCAAACCCGCAGTCCTTTGGTCAGCAGGCTGATGCTCTAATCACTGAGCAAAACCGGCCAGGGCCCATCTTATTTTCAGGGCAGAAAAAGAGAGGCTCCCCAGACTCCAGTTCGCAGCACAACCTGTGGGACAGTTAGTTCAGTTGTCACTAGAGGGTGCTATGATGCCATTGCTGTTACGGGCAATACTGGCCCGTCTTGGTCAGTCTTCTCTGCTGCTGTGTGCAGAGACACCTTGGACCCAGGGCTCCAGGGGGAATGTAACATGGCATTCTCTGTTGATGACCAACACTAGACTTGGGCCCTGTTATACTGGCTGTTGGTCCTTTAGATTGTGCTGGAGGGTGCTGGAAAGTAGGAGAGGCTCTGAATGTCTTAGACATTTCTCTCCTACTCACATGGGTAAGAAGATTCTAGTCAACAAACAGCATATTCACCCCGGGCTGCCCTGTTACTGTGTGCTCTGGGGAAAAAAAATAGGGCTCTAGAAAATGCCAGGCTTTAGGAGATAACTTGTGAACAGTCACTGATGACTTAGACGGGATATCCATGGGCCTCAGAGATAGGGACCATGTAAGGGTAGTCCACAACATCAGTGGACACAACACAGTTGACTCTAATCTACTTTCCTGAGTGGAGAATTTCAGGTTCTGCACCTGTAGGACCTGGGACAAAGAGGAACTTGTGCCAATGACATGGGTGAAGGGAGATGAGAAAGGCATTACATAATGGTGGCAGATGGGCAAGGCTAAATACATTGTCTAGTATTTGGTTGACACAATGTGCTAAAAACAAACAAACAAAAATAGATGAATTTAAAGTCAAGAGGGTTGGCAATCTACTTTCAGAAAGACCAGAGCCTTGATTTGGGAAGCGTACTAGAAATTACCCTGGTTAAGTCAGAATCATGGGAGGTTTGCCAAAGATCTGAGTTAAAGCCAAAAGCTTGGGAGATCTTTAAGCTCCCACAAACACAAAGTCTTCACCTGGAGAGAGTGTTACAGGAGTATCCTTTATGACTGACTAGTAGGGTCCTCTGTGATTTTTAAGGGATGTGGCTCTTCAGTCTGGGGTGCAAGAGGTTTCTGTTATTCACATATTCTATGCCCATAAATTGAGGATTAACAGCTTGTATCCCTGCTGTCATTGTTGCTGTTTCTCCTGGCTTCTTTGTTGGTAATTGGATTTGTTAGAAATTCACACATGAGTTCAAGTCAGAGAGTCTTTCTGAGCTGTGGCTGAGTATTTCTAGGGAAAAATAGGAAAGGTCATGTTCCTTAATTACAGGATTTCTCTTTTGGAGATATGTGTCTTGTAATGTCTGTGATTTTGGAATCAGTAATGCTGTCCTCATAAAATGAGTTAGAAAGTGTTCATTCTTCTCTTTTCTGGAAGGGCTTGTGTGCACTGATTTCTCTTTGGGATTTATTCCATGGGTGTTCAATTACAGTTTACATCACTGTTACTTTAGATGGAATTTGTTTTCTAGGAGGCAGACACTCTGAGTGCGATAGAAATACTCACCATTTCCCACCTGGGGGAACCTTATTTCCATCTCCCTAAACCTCCATTGTCCTTTTGGTATCTTCTGGGAACAGTTTTTCAGATCAGACAGACCTGGGTTTGCTTCTGATTTTTTTAAAAAATAGACATCTTTTTTAGAGCATTTTCAGGTTTACAGAAAAATTGGGTGGAAAGTACAGATAGTTTCCATATATTCCTTTTCTGGCCCTTACACAGTTTCTATTATGAATATCTTGCATTAGTGTGATCCATTTGTTAGAATTGATAGACCAGTATTAATACCTAATTATTAACTAGATTTCCATAGTTTATATTAGAGTTTATGCTTTGAGTTGTATAGTTCTTTGGGTTTGGACACATGAATAGTGTCATGTCTTGACCATTCAAGAACACCCTGGTATTGCCACCTCCATACCCTCAGAAGGGAAACAGCCAGAAAGGGTAGATAACTCCAGTAAGTTTCTTTCATCTTGGCTGCTCAAGCAGCAGATGTCTCTTCAAAAGCCCTGGAAGTCTGCAAAAAAAGGGCCTATCTAAAGAGTTTCATCAAGCTCTTGAACCCTTGGAAAACCTCCACATGATCACTATGAGACAACCACATGACCCGAAAGGTGACACCTGTGTGACCACAGGGTGACTCAAGCAGGGTGAATTCAGCATGATTCCCACATGCATGCCATGTGATTCCGGTGTGACCCCCCCCACGTGACCCATGCAAACTCCCACATGAGAATCACATGATTCCCACATGGTTGCCAGGTGATTTTTCACATGACTGCCACGTGATAGTCACTTGGCTGGACACACTGATACACACAGAGAACTCAGACCAAATAAGTCAGTCAGCACCATCTCCATCCCTCTCTAAAATTTTCCCTGTATCACTTCCCAGTAGGGTTTGGATTAGATCCAGCTAATAAGAGACGCCCAAGAAAGACTTGGAGAGCAGAAGAGAAGCCTTATGCTCTTGCAGCTCCCGGGGACCCACCGGTGGGGCAGAGCAGGTGTGAGTTTCACAACGCTTCCCCGGCATTCTCCTGTAGCTCACCTGCCTTAGGACCTCGGTGGCAGCCCCTTTACCTCCTGAGAGCCGGTAGTATATGGGAAAGCCATGAAATTAGATTCATGGAGATGTCAGAGCCCTAAAATAATCTGGGCCTACGTGTGAAACACTAAAATAAAATAAGTGGTCGGACTGGCCACAGGATCAAAGGTTCAGAGAGAGGAGTAAGTGCTAAAGGTCCCAGGAAGAAAAACAGCTCCTGGAAGCCCTCAAAGCCAGCAGTGCTTTGTTTCCTATGACTCCATTTTAGCCTCACTGTGTTTTTTATGTTGTTTGGGGTTATTTTATGAAGCCCATGGATCCCTCAGACAGGTATACAGCAACAGGGTGAAATAAAAAGAGAAAAAATATTTGCCACACAATGAAGAGAGTAATGAAAAAGAAGACCTTTGGTGGGGAAGCTCTGGAAACCTCAGGTCTCTACATTTCTGTGCGCACGCCTTCATTTTCTCAGGTCCCAGAAGTTAAAACTAAGCGTGAGCAGAAACCCAAGGGGAAGCTCTGAAGAAGGGGTGGTGACCCCTCTTACTGTGTTGGAAATCTCTAGACTTGCGGGTCAGGAGGAAGGCTGAGGGGTCTCTTGGCTATGGAAAGGTAGGACTTATATTCCTGAGCCCTGAAATCAAACAGACCAGGGTTGGGCCTTGGCTCTGTGATCTTGGGCAACTTCTTAACGGTCTCATTTGTTCTCAGATAATGACCACCTACCCTACCTATTGTTTTACGGATTAAGTGGGGGTAATTTATGTTGAGTATTGAACACAGGCTGGTGCATAAGAAGCAGGCAGTACTTGGTGAGAATGATTACTTTTTCTAGGGATTATTATTATTACGAGGGAGCTTCTTGGAGCAGCGGTGGAGGTGGCAATGGTGACAGTGGGGCTGCAGCATTGACAGCAGCCGGTGTCGGTGTAAGAGGAGAAGAAACTGAGAGTTTGACCTCCAGAGCTTTGGGTTTGCGGCTTAGCTCTAACACTTCCCGGTTGCATTTAACTTGGGAAAGTTCCCAGTGCTCTCCAGGTTTTGGTTTATTCATCGCTGATGTGGGGAGAAATTATAATAAAGGACCCGGGAGATAATGGGCTGGATAGAAATGTCTACACACTGAACTGTTACATTATACAAGTGAATACTTTTTTTTATCTGTAGCAAATCTGGTCAGCCCCTTCCCTTGCACCTCCACCCCCGTCTTTTTAACCTCTGAAGCCAGTCTCAGATGCCACCCGGGCAGTCTCAGTCATAACGGTGAAACTGGACTCCACCTTCCTATTTGCTGGCTATGGCGATCTGCTCTGAGATTTTATCCAAGTTTACTGTCACATCATACATTCTCCCAGGAAAGATGTTGGTCACTCACTGTCCTTCCTTCCCTACCTTTCTACTTCCTTCCACCTACAGCATCCAAATGGCACAGGGTACCACCCTACTGCCTAAGAACCAGCCTCCTGTCTCATGGGAGGGGCCTTAGTCACTCAGAAAACCAGGAACAAGGGGGGCCTTTTTGAGAATGTCACTCAATACAGTATTGTTAGCTATAGACACTATGCTGTATAGTAGAGCTCCAGAGCTTATCTTACATAAGCTAACAGTATGGTATTGGGTACTTAAAGCGGGTGGAGCTTATGTTAAGTATTCTTACCACCAAATAATAATAATAATAATAATAATAATAATAATAATGGCAGAAGAAATTTCTAGAATGTTTATTAGAGGGTCTATCTTGTCTGTGTGTGCACTGACTGGCTCAGGGGTGCCTGAGGAGCCTTCATTAATTTCAGTACACCAGGATGCCCAGGTGCATACTGTGGCTGCAAGTCAGATCCAATGCAGCCTTTCATAGCTCCAAGCATCTTTCCCGTTGCTCTTTATCTGGTGGTTGAGTAACCTTCCACCTCAGTGATGCCCTTGATTGGCCTGCTTACCACTTACCTCGAACAGGCTCATGGAGACTGTGACGTTGGTTACAAAATTTACTTCCTTTTGTCTGGGTTCCTCTATGTCTTTGATGAGTGCTGGCTTCTAGAACTCCACTTTCCAATTCTAAGGGAAACTTTTCTCTTAGCCACCTTAGACACGACCATTAAAAATAAAAAGTCAACTTGACCCAAAGGCACAAGCAGTATACTTTAGAAATTAGCTATCCTTTTGATCAGAGCAACACTGTCAGTAATCAGTTCATTTTTATCTCACTGGTGTAGATCCTAGTACAATGCCTTAGAAACCATAGGTTCTTAATACATGTTAATGGGAATGAACTTGTAAATGTATTCATCTCTTCTTTTGGGTTATTTGAGTCTTAGGAGGGGAAACCGATGACTTATTTTATATTTACTCTCTGCACAATGCTTTGCTTGCATCAGGAGCTTAGTAAACATTTAATTTTAATTCAGCAAGTAAGTCTGCCATTGATCAAATTGGAGAGGGGCTGTACTTGGGCCATGAGGTATGACTAGTGAGTCTCCATCTGTTTTTGACTCTGATGAATTAGCATCAATGAAACATCCAGCAACAACATCTCAGCAAGCCATTTATTTACTGTATTTCAATATTCAGTCATAATAGTTCATGGACAAGATGAACAGCAAACAGATATTTCAGGCCTCTGATTTCAGCATGGCTTACTTCTGATAACCAGACCTATGTTTTTTAAATGTCATTGATGTCAATATAGCTCCTCACTATCCTTCAAAAGATGAATTTAACTCTTGGATATAGAGCTACCCAGAAGTTAAATATACATTTACATATATGTATCCGTTTCTTAAAAAGAAATTAATTCTGCATAAGATTCACCTTTGTTATAGGAGTGTTCCACAGTGAAAATGTTTTTCTTTTTGGGGGGCCAAAATCATTGCACTTTTGGTATTTGAAATGATTTGCAAATTATTGTGATTAATTGCTGGTGCGGCTGGAATTTCCTTGGTCATATTTTTCACATCTAATTGAAGGATGTATTTTTCCACTCATCTGTCTGCTGAATGGCCCTTGCTCTATTTTCATTAACATCATTATTAGCAATTCAATATGTCTCCTTTATCTAGAATCGGTCAGTTATATTATTTGGTAATGTGTTTTACTCCAGTCTGAGACATTCTTCCTGCTTGACGAATAGTGGTTTAAAGAAACATGGAACAACTTAGAGGTTTCTATAATTTCTACTTACATAGGGCCTTGTAAACAATATATAGTAATATTTTAACATGAATCTTAAAAGTCTGGATATGGATTATTATATTTAAAAATAGAACTTAAAAAATATTTCTTGGTAGGGTTTCTAATATTTTCAGAACTAAATATCATATTGTTGACTATTCAGATTAATCACGTTTATTAAATTCTTACTAGGTACCCAACCATGTGCTAGGCTCCAGAAATGCAGGATGGGATTATATAGAAACCCCTACTCTCAAGGAACTCATGATCCACCAGTAAGATGAGCATAAACTCAAAGGTCAAGTCATGGTAAATACTCTCATAGAGTTACTTAGGAGGAGAGAGGAGGGGTTAGGCCTAGCACCACTTACAGGCAGGTTGAGACAGAAGGGAGTGGACAAGAAGGAAGTGAAGTCAGAAAAAGCTAAAATATGAGTTGTTTCTTAAAGAATATATATATAAAAAAATGACCACATAGAGAAAGTAAGGGCTCGTGTAGCATACTAGGTAGAGGGAACAGCATATTTAAAAGCACATGCATACATATGAGGTATATACATTGTATATTCCTTGACAAGCATTCAGATTGCTGAGACCATGTTTCAGGAGGTATGAGAGAAAGAAAAAAGAGATTAAGCTAGAGAGAGATGCAGGGGTCAGACCACAAGGATATTATGCCAAATCAGAGGTAAGCCTTTGCCTTACAGGAAATAAGCAATTAGTGAGGTGTTTTTAGCAAGGAGTTGCATTATCAGTTAGGAGATCTTAGGGATAGTTATGTTTGCATGTGATATTCTTTTCCCACAGGGCATGAATCTTGAGGGTGGTAGGGCTGATCAGAGAGTAAGCATTAGCTCATGGAGTAACATAGGTCAGGGAAGCAATCTGCCCTACCTGATAGCCTCCTTAGTTTACAATGGTGTGTTAATGCGTGCGTGCATGTGTGCGTATTTTCTGAGTCATCTGCTTCTCCAGTTGTGGAGGGAAAATAGAACATAGTTGACCAGAAGTAATGATCATTACAGATAAGTTCCATCTGGCTCCTGGGCTCCAATCAAAGCAATGAATTTTTCACTATTTTCCCAACTCCTTGAAAGGGTGGTCTACAATGTCTTAGGGGGAAGTGTTACCGTCGTCTGCATAGTGGCCAACTTAGTTGTGGTCTGGCTAACAAAGCCTACAAATATAACACATCTGTAGAACTAAGATGACTATTGGTCATGGAATTTGACAAAGTATTTATTAAGCTTCCACAGTGTATTGAGTAGTAGTGCTATTATTGGGTGAGATGAGTGTTGGAGATCTTTACCTTTCCCAGAGTTTACTTCTGGGGAAGGGAGCATCAAAGGTGAGAAGAATTTATCTTGTTTCTCTTTCTTTCCTTCCTCTGTTTTCTGTAGACATGTTCCTCAGATGTGTGCATTAAAAATGACGTATAAACCCATATTTTCACTTGTCAAAATGGGCAGGGTTTACCATTAGTGACTGGAAACAAACAAACAAAAAGTTTTAAACGTGATAGGAGCCTGCTACTTCTTTGGTCTGTTCTGTCACATTTGCCTTCCTTTTTGAAACTTTTCCACTCCACGTGATCCTGGTGGAGAGGCCAACCACGTAATGTATTATTTCCAATGAGTCTTTGACCCATGTAGGCAGTGGTGGGCTCATAATCCACTTTTCCAAATTTTCAAAAGGCCTGATTTGTTGTACTTGTATTTGTAGCATCTCCCACCCTCCTACGTGGCTGACTTCAAACTACCAAAATGACATTGCCTAAATGTGGCAGTGGGGAGGGAAGCATGGAATTGGCTTTGCCGAGCTGATACGAACCCACGACATCAAGTCCCTGCCAATAGGCCCATCCTGATATGTCATATCCCTCTGGACACAGAGATCGGTACAGAATCAAGTACATGAACCCAAACAATACTGATAAACACCAGTGTGGAGAACTGGTGCAGATGCTGTGGGGGGAGGGCCATATGTTTTCCCTTGGGGTTAAAACTATGAGGAATATGTAGACCTCAGGCTGCTGGTCACTGCCTTTGCTGCCATATGAAGAGAATGTATGTGAAAATGAAGCAGGAGAATGGCGGAATGGACAGAGTCCTGTTGACAATTTGAAAGCCTGGTTCCCATTTAACCTGGCCACAGTCAGCCCTCTGGGACTTCATGATTATATAAGCAGATGACTTCAGTTTTTTACATAAGCTCACTTAACTTGGGATTCTGTCACTTGCAAGCAAAAATACTCCTCATTCTAGTGGGTAAAGAATATCTTAGAATAGGGGATTTATATTTTGTATTCCGAGTATGGAAAGCTTAGAGATCTTTGGGGACCCAGATAAGGATGATTAGGCTTTCCTTAAATAGAGGGTGTGCAGAAGAAAACCTGAAATTTCCCTCTGAAGCAAAACAAGTGAGGAGACCACACGAGCCAAAATGAAAGCAGCCTGGAACAAGATTTCAGGAGCAGTGTCAGCCGGGGGGCTGGGCCAGGGATGTTTGTGCTTCTCTACACAAGAGGCTTCTCTACTGTGTTTTATCAACTGTCTGTGCAAAGAGGGGAGGGGTAATGATAGTGTACTAGATGAAATTCTATCCTTTGCACTGTTGCCAGATTTATCTTTAGGAGTAGACAATCTGACTACTTCATCTTAAATGTGAGATGCTTTCACATTTTCCCTTTTGTGATATTGTGATTTATAATAACAATTTGGTCTTTCCCTTTTCTGATACAGAGCTCCTAAAACCCTTGGAATTTCCTACTTGAAAAGAACAGTAAAGGTGTCTTTTGTTACGTTAATGAAGCGACTACTGGACTGCACCAAGGTTGGGGGCTGGCATTGCCAGGAGAACCAACCACTTTATCAGAGGGTTGGAACTTCTAGCCCTACTCCCATGACCTCTGGGGAGTGGGCTGGAGGTTGAATCAATCAACAATGGCCAATGATTTAATCAACCACGGAGGCGTAATGAAGCCTCCATAAAATCCCCCCAAGAGGACCAGGTTTGGAGAGCTTCCGGGTGGGTGAACACGTGGAGCAGTGGGACAGTGTTGTACCTGGAGAGAGCATGGAAGCTCCACACCCTGTCCCCATACCTTGCCCTATGCATTTCTTCCATATGGCTGTTCCTGAGTTATATCTTTTTATAGTACGCTGGTGATCTAGTAAGTGAACTGTTTCTCTAAGTCCTGTGAGCCTCTCTAACAAGTTAATGGTACCTGAAAAGGGGCTTGTAGGAACCACTGATTTGTAGTCAGTAGGTCAGAAACACAAGTGACTACCTGGGCCTGCAAGTAGCATCTGAAGAGTGTGTGTTGGGGGGGCAGTCTTGTGGGACTGAGCTCTGTACCTGAGGAATCTGCTGCTATCTCCCTGTAAGATCGGGGGTGGGGAAACATTTTTATGCCAAGGGCCATTTGGATACTTATAACATCATTTGTGGGCCATACAAGATTATCAACTTAAAAGTTTGCTATGAAAAAAGCTCCTGGATTTATTGAATTTTGAGTCCTGCCTGCAGTTGCCTTGGCAGGGCCAGATCAAATAATTTCAATGCCGTATGTGGCCTGTGGGCCAGGCATTCCTCATCCCTGCTGTAGGTAGTGTCAGAATTGAGTTGAACGGTAGGACACCAGCTGTTGTCAAAGCATTGCTTGTTGGTGTGGCATAGTAAGCATCTGAGAAGGCCTATGTTGAATCAGCTGATCTGATTCTGCTTACCTCGTTATTTCCAAACTAACCCTCCAAGAAATAGCCTGGACACCACTGCTTCAAGCACTGTCCTCCTCTTTGCTGTCACTGAGCTGTCAGTTCCTACAGCGACGTGTCACTGATATGCAGTGGGATCACAGATGTAGAAATAGAGCTGCTATGTATAATAGCTTTTGTTTATCCCATGCACTAAAACACCGGCTGACTGTTAGAACTCCAGCCAGAGTCAAAGGACTGAAGTCAATGTTGCAAAACATGGCTAGAATGCCCCATGCCTGCCCATCTCATTCTGCATCAGGCTTCCGGCCAAAATCACCCCACCCAGGGCTGCATTTATCCTAAATAAGAATATAAGAAAGGGTTAGAGGTAGGCCCTGGACAGGTGACTCATTTGGTTGAGCATCACCCTGTACACCAAAAGGTTGCATGTGGATTGGATTCCTGGTCAGGGCACATACCTAGGTTGCAGATTCAGTCCCCAGTAGGGATTCATACAGGAGGCAACCAATCTCTCTCTCTCTTTCCCTCCCTCCCTCCCTCCCTCCCTCCCTCCCTCCCTCCCTCCCTCCCTCCCTCCCTCCCTCCCTCCCTCCCTTCTCTTTTCTCTCTCAAAATCATTAAAAATATATCCTCAGGTAAGGATTAAAAAAAAAGAGGGTTAGAGGTAGACAGGAACAGTGAGATGGCTCTACACAGTAATGAATTTTCCTCCTCTGGTAACTATTATTGGCCATTTAGTCATTTCTCCACTTGCTCTAGTTCCCTTGCCTGTTCTCCTGTACCTGCTTAAACTTGATATTTAATGCTAATTGCCTCTCCAACTCTCATTCCCAAGGGTCCTACTACAGTCCTATTACCAAGCTACTGTTTTCCTCCTCTAGGGCCAAAACAGTCTCTGCAAGCAAAGGCATATATCATTATTTAGTCCTGGGCCTTAACTGATACTTTTCTATGCTTCTCGCCTCTCTCTGGAATCACCAATGTTTTTCATGGAGTTGTGAGTGGTGTTTTTCCCCCCTAATCAAAAGAGGCCAAAAAAATCAGGAAAGATGACTTTCTATGGACTCTGGTAGACCAACAGCCCTGTAACATCTTAAAGAAACAAAACCTGCTCTTACCACTCTCTCCCCTAAAATTCTTCAAAGCTCTCCAGGGCATGAAGAGCTAGCTAGTTAACTTTTTTTTTTTTTTTGAGACTCACATTTTATGAATCTCTGTACCAAATGCTTCAATTCTAACCCTCACAACAACTCTACAAAATAAGTATAATTATTAACCCCATTTCATAGGTGAAAAAACTGAGATTTAGGCTTTCCTACAGCTACAAAACTACTACACTGATGGAGCCAGCATTCAAACCCAGTAGTCTAATGAGAGATTGGGTTTAACCACTAGGAAATACTGACTTATTTAAGTCTGGTTGAAGTACTAATTCCTTAGCTTGAAATATTAAGACCCTTCCAAGTGAGGTCTCAAATTACCATCCACATACTCTCCCATCACTCTTACTCATGTGGTCTATAGTCATGCATCCACCTAAAATTTACTGAGCTCCCACTATATGCCAGAAACTGAGCTAAATATCACACAGCAGCTGCACCAATCTGGTTATACACCATGAACTACATATGTCTGTGATTTGACATGTAAAGTGTCTTCAGTCTATAAGGAGCGCCCCCTTTCCTTTTGCCCTCTCCTTCTGGAAGAGTTTCTACATACCCTTCAAGACTCTATTTAAATGTTATTTTCTTTATGAAGCCTTCTGCAGCTGATCTAGGCACAATGCCTTGGATTATTTTTGAAGTTTTTACCCCTTAAGTGTCTGTTTTTATTATCTATCTATCTATCTATCTATCTATCTATCTATCTATCTATCTATCTATCTATCATCTATCTATCATCTATCTATCTATCTATCTATCTATCTATCTATCTATCTATCTATCATCTGTCTATCTATCTATCTATCTATCTATCTATCTATCTATCTATCTATCTATCATCTATCATCTATCTATCTATTATCTATCTATCATCTATCTACCTACCTACCTACCGATTCATATATCTACCTGTCTTTTGCTCTAGAATGTAGAGGACTTAAGCCATGTCTTGCTAATTTTTCCACTTCCTTGCAGAATGTCTAAGGTTTAACAAATACGCTAGAATAGAGTCAGCCTGCTACTCGAATGCTGAGACAACCTGAAGGCTTGTATTTGCAAACATCCTCTAGACCGTGTTTTTAATAGGCTTAGTCAACAGGAACCCCTCTTCAAGGGTCTGCCGGTCTAGTGAGATACAGTGTCACAAAACCAAATAAAGAAGCAAACAAACTTATAACTGCTGTGATAGATAGATATGGTGATAAAGGAGAGCGGAGGTGGAATCACGAATGCCTCCTGGAAGGATCTGAAAATACTTCTTGTAGAAACGAAGATTGTGCTAAGACATATGGTGAGTAGGTCTTAACTAGGTCAACAGCAGGGTGAGCACCTTCTAGGTACACAAATATCCAGATATACATGTGAGCAAGGCCTATTCAGGGGTCCAGGATAATAAAAATTATGGGATTGGAGGCGTTTAGAGGAGAGTGAAAGAAAAAAAACCTAAAGTGCTATTAAAAAAGCCAAATTATAAAGGGCCCGACATACCATGAAAAGGAGCTTTGACTTTTCTCTACCCAAGTAACGGTAATGGGTCTGACCACCATTTACCAATATGTTTATTGTTAATGATATTTACTGTTACTCTCCTAGAGGGAAAATCTAGGCAGAGGGAAAGGTGGCAGGACATGGGATGAAGAGTTTTGCTCTCAATGTGACCAATCGAGAGAGAAAGACAGAGAAGTAATCCAACTAGAGCAATAGTTTGGGAATGCTCTACAGAGTGGAATATTCCACTTGTGCCACTCCACTTTCTCAGTGCCAAGACCAAATCACTGACCTTTATTCTCCTGGCATCTACCCTTTGCCTGGCTTGTGATATCAGAAATGAGGCCATTGTTTAATTAGACTCCCAGGTATGCAAAGAGGAAGCTCAACCTTACATTTGGCCCTACATTTCATGATCAATCCAGTCTTAGTGCCCCTGGCCTCAGTCCTGTCTCCTAGATTCAGTGCTATTCACAAGACAAAGTCAGGAGCTGTTTCATTTGAGGGCATAGAGTTCCTAGAGTCAGATATTTGAACAGGAAGAAATCTTTGCTCTCATCATACTCACTCTCCTCATTAGATATCATTATGTTCAATCCTTTAATCGTACAGTCCAGTTTCACTAGAATAAATAGGCCTAGACATTGCTGTTGTGCACAGCTGCCCAGGTTGTGCGCTGCGCAAAGCAAGGCGCCTTCCACTAGACTAGGATACAATTCGCACCCCACGAAGCAATCTGTGCAATCACAGATGGCAGCCCTGGCCTAGCCATAGCAGCGTTTAATTTATTTCCCCCCAGAAGAGGTAGCTGTGTGTTCTGAGGGACTGAGAAGGATGATTACAGTGTAATAATCCAAAGTGTATACCTCTCGAAGCCTGAAAGATATAGTATGTTTCTAAAACGCAATGTTCTGCTATAAAATAAATGGCTGGGATGAACACATTACATTTATCCAGTTAAAACTTGTATGATAGCTCCAATTTCAAAACTTCACCTTCCCTATTTAGTAAATAATTAAGAACTAATTAAAAAAATAAGGGGGCAGGAGCAGAGGAGCAGCTGCAAGTGACGCCGAGGTGTTTAGAAAGGGGACAGAGGCGACGGGAAAAATACTCAGAGCGCAGCTAATAGTCACCAGATGTCAGACTACCAATGAAATATATATAAATACAATCTGAGGTTTATGTAACATTCCTTGGCGAGTCATCTCATGTGGCTTGTTAAGTTGCAAAAAGAGTAACCCCAGTATTTTAGTTTATAGGTAAGAAAATTGAGGGAAAGGAAGTTTCTTGTGTGTTCTGACAGCCCCCTGGGAGTTAATTTCCAGAATGCCTAACGCAGGCAATATCGCCATTCAGTCTCAGCCTCATGCCTGTCCCAGCTCTATGATCTGTCTCCACTCGGCTTGCGGAGGTAGGTGTTCAAGACATATTTAAGTAGCCCCCAGGCATGGCGACTCTGTTCTCTGCCCCACTTCGAGGTTTGCCTTGTCAGGTAAGAGTAGACCTGCATCATGGAGGGGAATTCACAGCGTCTCCACAGCTGCCTGCCTGCCTGCCTTCACTGGCTTTTCTTGTTTCCCCCACTAGGCTATTGCTCCATTGAGCACAGGGACTTGCTTCCACCTTGAACATCCCTCCTCTCTAACACAGGGCCTGCCATACAGAGGACACTCAGTAAACAACTGTGGAGGCTGTGAGAGTTGTGGCTTCTCTCCCCCATCCTTTGGGGCTCTCAGCCCTGGTCCCCGTAAGCTGCTTCCCCCTGTCCATGAAGCCTGCGCTTGTTACTATGCTACAGGGTCCAAAAGGCTATTTTCGCCAAGATAGATGTTTGCGCAGCTTCCTGACTGCCCTGGCAAGCCAGGGGGTGGGCAGTGCTAACGCCCTTTCTGGATTAGGATCGGGAATTCCTGTTTGCTTAGGCTCCAGTGGTAAATCTTCCTGCACATAGAAATGCATCACCTTGATGCTCCTGACAGGCAGGCTGCCTGGAGCTTCATTGAGTTATCACTGTGGCTACTTGATCTGTTGACAATGGAGAATTGAAAACAGACAGTTTTGCCCACTCTAAATAGCTCACGGAGGCCCGGCAAACAGGAAAGTTTCTCACAGAGCACAGGAGTTGTCGGTAGGTTTCTGCCACTGGCTTCAGGAGGGGAAAGAGTAGCTCTGGATTCTAAAATCGGGGCTGGAAATTAGGCCGTGACTCCAATCAGTGTGTTTAGGGAGCACGGGCCCTGTGCACAGGGTTGTGGAAGGGGGAGGCGGAAGTGGGTTTGAAGTCTAAGTCTACCACTTAGTCACCTCGCTTCTCTGATGCCGAGTGTCTGAATCATTTCTGTATCTGAAGGATATAGTGACAGCAGAGGTGACTTGATATAAGGGGGAGCGCAAAGTATTGACATGAGAGTGAGGAAGACTGGACTACATTCATGGATCTACAAAACCCTACCTGTGAAAACTAACACACGACTCAGCTACTCAGCTTTACTCTGGTTGCTTTGTCTGTACTGGGGTAGCCGTGCTGTCAAGGGTTCACCAGAAATAATGACCTTGATAATCACAGAGCAACACAGGCAGAGCTCAGACTATTAACACTGACTGAGGACAGCAAGAGTCAGAATTCAGCAGTGTGTATGTGTGTGTGTGAATTAATATATATTAATATATTTAGTGAAAATTGAAGAGATTCCCTTTAAATGGACTAGAGTAAGAGGCTAAGAAAGGAGGGGGAAGGAGCTAAAAAGATAATAAAGGGTAAAAATAAAACAAAAGAATTGCCTGGCTTGGACCATAGGTAATTATACTCCTGAACTCAGTGATATGATTAACCCAAATCTGTGTGGTCCATGAAGGGTAAAAAAAGTAACCATGCAAATTAATATATAACTACAAATCATGATAACTGGTGTGAATCAAAAATATGCTATTATTAAGGATAAGGGGAGTAGGGGCTCTAACAGAGGTATTAAAGTGAGCCAGGAGAAGAGTGGAGGAAAGGACTTTCCAGACAGTGGGAACGGCCTGCTGAGTCCATGGTGCTATGAATAGGTTGACACATTGAAGCCACCGGGAGAGTCAAGAGGCTGGTGAGTGAGGGCCAGTGTGGTTAGAGATGAGCCTGACCTGGTAGACAGAGGCTAAGTTCTGAAGGCCTGTGGGCCACATGAAAACACTGCATTTTAACTTAAGTGCCATGAGAAGCCATTAAGGGTTTTTAATGCAGGAGCAGGTAGATAGCAATTGATGGATTTGGTGGGCAGAGAATGTATGTGGCATGTTTAGATTTTTGCTGAATAGTTTAACTGCTCTCAGGGAGCCAAAGTGAATGTGGGTAGATCTATTAAGAGCTCTCCTGCAGCAATCCAGATCCAGATGGGCCACAAGAGGAGTTTGGACAACAGTGTGGGCAATGGGAATGCAGAAAGGGAATTGATTGGAAAGATACTTGCAGGTAGTATCAACAAGTCATAGAAGACTAATATCTTTGGCATGGATTATATATGTAGTTAAATATTTATTGCTCCTTTTTGCTGTAGGATTACATACCCCTTTCTGACTGACACTAGAAGTAGCCGTGTTCCTTTTCTTTAGCCAAAGAATGTGATTTAAAGCAGTATGTGTCACTGCTAGGTAGAATTTTTAAGAGCTAGAGAATGCTTTGCTACACTCTCTGTTTCCTGGGACATGAGACCAGCAACACCACAGAGGGAGGCTGCCTCACCAACCTGGGTCTCAGGATGATAATGGTGTATGGCAGAGCCTCAAATGACCAGCGATAACATGGGTGAGAAATTAATCTTTTTGTTTAAATGTGCATCAAATGCTTACTAAGATATACCATATACTAGGGCATAAAACAAAATCTCACTATGTCTCAAAGGAATGAAATCATACTAAGAATGTTCTCTCACCACAGTGGTATTAAATTTGGAATTAATAATAAAAATTTTAAAGATTTCCCCCCCCTAAACTTCAGATGGGAATAAAACAGATCCTAGACTAACCCCCATGCCCAAAATCTTGAAAATGAAGACAAATTTGGATTACTTATGCCATCTGACTTTAAGACTTACTATAGAGCAAATATAGTCAAGGAAACCTTAATTGTCAAAATGATACACATAAAATCAATAGAATAAAATAGGAGGTCTAGAAATGAACCTCCCTCCATATATATACATTATATATATACGTATATATATATAATATAGTTAAAATACAAAGGTCTCATGGTAATGGTACCGGAGCAACTGGATACCTGCATGGGAACAATGATACTCAACGATACAATTTATTTGAGATAACATATCCCTAAACATAAAGGACAAATCTATACAACCTTTCAAATAACATGTAGAAGAACATCTTCCCAACTTTGAAAAAGCCAAAGACTTTTTTCCCCCTTTGGAAATAATATAGAAAAGGCAGGAACAAAAAGGAATGCGTTGATCAATTGAACTTCATCCTAACTAAAACCTTCGCACATCTTGAAAACAAAGACAAGGCAAAAATTGGGTGGAAAATATTCACGACGTCTATAGTTTCCAAAGGACTTAAATCCAGACTATATAAAAATGTCCTACAGCTTATTAATAAGAAAAACAACCCAATGAAAAATAGTCAATTATTTGAAGAGACACTTCACCAAGGAAGACATTCCCGTGGCCAATGAGCACATGAAAAAGTGATGGACACCGTTAGTCATCGGGCAAATGTAAATGAAAACAAATGAGATACCACTATACACCACTAGCATGATTAAAATGAAAACTTCGGCATGTAAACGCAGCAACTATAATCTTTAACACCATTGGTGGAAGCGTAGAATGGTACGACTGCTTCAGAAAAATGCTAAACTCTTCAGCAGTCTTTTTAGATATTTATTTATTTTATACAACTCGGCAGTGTCACTCCAAGGGAAATGAAATCACACGTCCCATGAAGACTTGCCCCCAAGTGTCCACAGCAGCCTTATAATAGCCAAAGACTAGAAGCAACCCAAATGACCACCGCTAGGAGACTGACTACGCATAGTGGTATAGTTATGTAATTCAGGACTCCTCAGCAGTAAAGGCCGAACTAATGATACGCTGTGCAAACCAACGCAACGACATGGCCTTTCTGACCCAACCCTACATAGTCAAAATCACTTACCTCTAGTATGACCTTGTCATGCCCGTCTCTCCCCTTCAGTCATGCTCCCTGCCGCAATGTCCTTCTTTCAATTACTTGCAAGACTCATAAACCTTGCCAGGTGAGTGAGAATTGGGTCGCATGGAACGTGTCAGTCCTGTATCAGGAATGAACGCCTTCACTCATCCTGCCACCATCTCCAATCCTGCTCTTTTCGTCAAAACCCACTCTTCAACATTTTATAATGAACATTTCCAAAAGGTGACAAACTGTACAGTAAACACCTGCATACAACCACCGAGGTTCTACCATCACCTACCCATTACGCCTGTCTTATCCCATATCTATCTAGTGTCCATCCTTCTACTGAGCGGCCCGTCAGTTAAGGCTTCCGGGAAGCTTTCTCTGAACACCCAAAGACGTGAAGACTTTACAACGACTCCGGTACCCTCCCTTACGATGTCCCGTTTGTCTTTTATGACACTTGACTTCATTACTGCGAATCACTCACCCAGACTGAGCCTGCATCAGAATCTTCGGGGAGGCTTGCTAAAACACAGGTCCCAAATCCCTGGTATAGCAGGTCTCGGGTAAGGTTAAAACCTTGCATTTCTCACAAACCCCCAGGTGATGTTGATACTGCTGATCTGCAGACACCTGGAGAACCACTGAGGTTGACTGTAAGCACCAAGCCTACGGGCGTCAGGTCTCTCTGATTTATTGCTGGTTGCCATAGGTTATCATAGGCACAAAGGGGCACTCAGGACATAGTGTGGACTTGCTGAGTGAATGAATGGGTGTGTGTGTTTCATTTATTCTATCATATGAATTCTTTATGACCATAATTGTCAACAAATACCTCCGTCAATCGGCCTATCCTGTTTACTTTTCTCCTGTTGTTTCTAACTGCATCCTGTTCCGTTGATTATGATACTGTACTCAGATGGGTTTTGATTTTCACAGGGACTCCTTAACCTCAGAAAAGAAATTGTATCTAACAAAGGATGAAGTACACTTTCTGATTTTATTCCTTTTCTTGTGATCCCAGGCTGTATAATCAGCATGTTTCCCACTTAAATGAGGTAGGAATTAAGACTTCAAAAGGCACTTTTCTCAAGGGAAGGAGGGGAAAAAAACCGCCCAAAACAAGCCCTAAGCAAGCTTTAACTGATTGCAAACACGCTAATGCCTTGTGAGGTTGGGCGCACAGGTGTGGAGGTGGAAGGTGAAGCCACCTATGAAAACACCTGGCTCTAGACGACTGGCGGGATCCATTGTCGCCAGAAGAATTTCCTGGCACCGACATTGAATCTTTCACATAGAGGGTGGGAAAAGACTGAATGTCCTTGAGCTGAGTGTGCTTTTTAAACACTAAATTTTATTATTTTTTAGAGCTGTTTTAGATTCAGAGCGACATTGATTTCTCACTCACCCTCAGCCCCCACACAGGCCTAGCCTTCCGCGTCACTGACGTCCCCCACGAGTGTGGTGCACGCGTTACCGAGGACAGAGCTGCGCTGACATGGCTGAGGGCTCTGGTTTACCTTCGGCTCCACTCTCGGTGGTGAACAGTCTATGGGTCTGAACAAATGCGTAATGACACACATCATGCAAAGTATTTTCACTGCCCTAACCTCTTTCCTTCCTCGCTGCCCTAAAAACCTCTGTGCCCTAAAATCTTCCCTCCCTCCTCACCCCCAGGCCGGTCTGGCTCTGATGAAACCCCAGGCTCCAGTTAACTAGCTTCTCCTGAGGGCAGAGCTTGTTAGGAAGAGCCTGGATGCTCAGGCATCTTTAACGGTGGTTCCTTCCCCCTTCCCCCTTCTGGAAGCAGGGGGGCATTTTCCCTCGGATACTGGCTATAAGAACCAGTGGATAGAGCTTCTGTAAGGAAAACTCACAAAAGTGTGGGACTCCCTTTGACTGGGTCCCCCTGGAGTTTTTAACTCTCAGACTGGTCCACGCTGAGCATCCAGCCGCTGATCCAGCCCAGTTCAGGCTTTCCTGCCCCGGGCCTGGTTCCCGTGAGGGTCCTGCTCAGGTGGGTTGTGGTTCTCTGTACTCACCTGTCTGTCTATCCAATTTGGGGGGGGGGGGGGCGGGGAAGCAGTTTACTTCTCTGACGGAGCTAAGAAGAGTTGTTGATTTTCCAGTTTGTTGAGATTTTTACCTGTTGTGAGGGGAGGGGTGGCTTCCAAGCTCCTTCTGTTGCTAACCTGGAAACTAGAAGCCCGAGCGCAATTTTGAAAATCTGCTTATGTGTGGGTTCCTTGGCTGCAATGTGGGGGTGGAGGAGGTGGCACTTACTGCATAATTTTGTTGAGTTAGGTAATTATTTCTGCCTTCTTCAAATGATGGAAAATTTTCCAAGTAATTTTTATTTCCTCTGTCTTGGGGTAAGGGAACGACATCACCACAGGCACCATTCTCACCAGATATTGGAAGCTGCCCTCCTCATTTGAAAGTTGTCATGAACCTATTTACAATGTTCTTTATTCGACACAGGGTAACGTTGCTTAAGTAGAAGGCCCAGCATTCACCTGTCCATACAGTGACGCAGCCTCCCTTTACTGGGCACCTTCTTGTTCCAGGTGTCCTGGGAACGCAAGTTACCCAAAGCTTGTTTTCCTCTAGGACCTTAGAGTCTAGCAGGGAATAGAGTTAGTAACCTCCGTGCCATGTGATGTAATCTTCAAGTAAATTATGCGTGGGTCTTGTGGGGAAAGATTCGTGTTTAAATGAGCTGGGGCATCAGGGGAGTTTTGAAGGCAGAGTAGCTTTAGTGTAAGAAAGGCGGCCGTGGTACACCCTAAACTTACAGATGTCGCATGTCAGTATCTCAATCAAGCAGGGGTCAGGGGAGACGGGGGTGGCCAGAGTAATTTTAAGTGGAAGATAGCATCTGGCAAGACAAGAGGTAGGAACAGAATGGAGCATTTCAAGGAATGAGCATCTTTCAGTGTAGTGAGAGGGGGATTGCCTGTGTGGGACGGCTCTGAGGTGATCAGAAAGGCTGGCCAAGAGGAGACCAGGAATTGCTGAGAAACTGGCCAGACTGTTCAGCCTTATTTCACTGCTTACCCGTGTTATCTGGGCCCCAGTCCTGCTGGCCTTAGATCGCTCTCCTGCACCTCCCTGCCCCCCCCCTCTGGGACTGGGCACACTGGCTGGGGGTTCTCTCAAGCCCCCTTCATCCAGGTCATGACTCCTCCAGACCCGGTCTCCAGGCCCACTTCCTCCAGGAAGACCTCTGTGTCTCCGTGGCACACATCCTGTTTCCTACACTCTGTCTGCATAGCCCTTCTCTTGATATTTATGATATATGTCTGTTTTTGTCAATATTCTATTCCCCATCCAAAGCAGAAATTCTGTCATACAATGAATAAGTACTTAGCAAGCACTGAATGAAAGAAGGTGAAAACTAGTGTTTATTCATGACCTGTATATAAGCCTTGCTCTGTGTGTGTGTATGCAAAAGGGTTTTGTTTCATTGTTATTATTACTTAATCCTAACCCAAACTCGTTGAGGTTGATGAAATTATCTCTTTTTTTACACTGAAAATGCACTGGGTTAATGGAAGTTAATTTCCTTAAATCAGCAGTAGGCCCTCACATCGCCACTCACTGCATGTCTTACCCTTTCTGTCAACCCGCGGCCTCCACATTCTACCCAGAAATAAACTAGTAATTTTATCTTCTGAGGTCTTAACCCCTCTGTGGGGCTTCCTCGGATTCCCCCTGCAACACAAACAGGAGGGTCTAGGCCATTCTCCTGTTGATTTCCATTTAACTAGCTGGATTCTTCTAATTTGGCACTAACATTGCTTACTTATCTCTCCTCATCTATAATGAAAAGAGGGATTTTTGTCCTGGTATGCAACAGGTACTCATAAGATATCCGGGGTGGCTTGTATGAGACAGTTTACAAATTATCAGAGGTGTTCAGTGTCAGATCACGAACCACAGAGACACGAAGTCTGTCACCTCTCTGCCTTTAAAATAAAATTAAATAGCCAGATTACATTTATCAATTTCACACATATGCACTGAGTACTTAGTATGTGACAGGTGCTGATCTAGGATCTGGGGATATAGCAGTGAGTAAGACCAGACAAGGCCAAGATTCTGTTTTCAGGGAAGGAACTTATGCTCCAGAGGGCATTCAGTTAGGCCCCCCAAAATCTCAGAACTTGAAGGTGGCAGAGTCAGCCTTAAATTTAGGTCTGCTTGTCTCTGAAGCCTTTTTACAGGCTGCTGCTCTCTAACACAGGTTTCAAAACAAGCATGTTTTATCTGACGGTCACACTCAGCCTAATTTAAGCTTTGGGCATTGCTCCTTCCCGAAGAGCACTCTTGTCCGTTAGTAAGGCGACCGGACCTTTCTTGCCATCTTGAAAACATTGCTTGCGATCTCACACCTCCACTGCTTCCTTGCTATTTTAGCATTGATTGTCATTCCAAAAACACTGAGCACATCCTTCTTAGGGTGCAGCAAGGTACCCCAGCCTTGGAGGAATGATTGTGCTTTTTGTTATAAAGGGAAGTATCTTTAACTTTGTGTGTTATAGCAGACAGCCTGAATGCATAAATGCAGGGAATTTGTCTGGTGTAGCCCTTTTGCTGTGAACCTAATTTCTAGACCTTTGGTCACTTATCCTTCAAAGTCCACATTTCCTCTCCCAGGGACTTAGCTAATAATCCCCTCTTAATAATAATAATAATAATAATAATAATAATGTCCTTTAAGGCAAATTCAGAGAAGGCGCTTCCTCTTTAAGCGCTCTTTTCCTTTGCTATACATGGGTAACGCTGACGTCTCTGCTCCCTAATTCACATTTTCCTGCTCAGAACTCACGTCCCGTTTTGTTTGAAACAATACACTTCCCTGTTCTGCTCTCTTCTTCTCTCAACGACCGTTCCGAGTATCATCAAGTTAGTCCCCTCGTGGAAAAATAAAAACTGTTAACAACAACATAAAACCCCACTCCCACTGATTTTTATATGCCTAGTGGTTTTCCTTGGAGCCTGGCGGGTGACCCCTCCGAATGCCTCCGGTCTTCCTGTTGCCTGTGCTAGAGTTTGCTGGGCAACGGGTCCCCACGAGCATCTCTGCGGTTTTCGTTCGCCCAGCTAGCTTCCTTGGGGTCCCTTTGCCCTTCCCTTGGATGTTTGTCATTTTCTCGGTGCCCGCTCCTGCCGGCCCAGTGAACCTAAGCCTCAAGTGCCTCACTCGTGGACCTCCTCTTCAGGTTCTCTTGATCCCCATGAGGCTCACTCCCTATGTTTTCTGTATTTTCTTTGTGAGCTGCAGCCACGGCTGAGTTTTATAAGGCAGCTGGTTCTTCCCCTGTCTTCCCGCTTCAGAAGGTGCCTGCCTTTTGCTATTTCCACCTTGTGCTCTTTCGCCCATAACTAGCCTTTGTCACCCCCTCTCTTCGCTGCCTCCTGAAATGTGCCTCTACTTTTCTTTCATTTCTACCATGCGGCCCCCCAGGCTCTCCTCCAGGCCCAGGGATATTTCCCGTGGGCTCTGGGGTGGATAGTAAGGTGCTAATACTCACCTCACAGATCTTGGCCTCACAGTGTTCCTCAATGCTTTCTGTACGTTTTTCTGACTCTTTTGATGTCTATCCGTCTTTCCCACAAAGGTGACATAACTAGTCCCCCCCCCCCCTTTTTGAGGGCACAGCTGTGTTATTTTTCTCATCACCTTTTTTTACGACTGTGATTAGAGTCACCTTATGTCACACCCGTAGTGTGTGTTCTCTTAATTCCAGAAACAGCAGCTGTCCTTTAGAACACTTAAAAACAACATTTAATAATTATGTACATGTGTTAGTGGTATTTAATCTCAAAAGGTAAATGGTATATTAACCTTATGTCCATTTTACAGATTTAAAAATATAGGCCCTTTATTTATTTTTTACTAGAAATATTATAAATCCAGTATAAACTATTTAATCCTAGGACTTTTAATTTAAAAAAATGTTACTTTAGTTATTCTTTCACTTATCAGAGTACCTACATATGTCAGATAGTGTGCTGTGTTCTGGAAAAACAAAAATAACCCCCCTGCTTAAAATATACTCAAAATTTTGTAGAGGTACTGAAATATAAACAATGCTGTTCATGTGATAAATAAAAGTATGTGATGAAGAGCTACGGGGACATAGAGGAGACTGAACTTCATTGAGAGGATTAGCAGTAGCTTCATAGAGGAGCAAAGCTTTGAACTGTGCGTGATAAAAATGAAGAAGCACATGCGATATGGAAAGGAGATGAGAGCCATGTCCCTGTTGCAGTGATATATACTATATACAAATATAAAAGGTATAAAAGAGCATGGTACAGTCGGGGAAAGGAAACTAGTATGGCTTGAATTAAGTATAGACTAGTCGAGGCGGGAAGACAGAGGTTAAGTGGGCCAAGTAAATTAGGAGTAGATTGTATCTATCCAGACTTTGGGTTCTTGTCAAAGGTGATTGCAGGTAAACCCTGGAAACGTGCTAGGTTCATATGCAGGCATCGAGTTGGGATTGTTCCAGTCAAGTAACTGAGTGCTCTTGTTTAGCGGTAGGTGATGATCTCTTGCTCTGCACAATTTACTGGGCTCCGACCGAAGGCGATGCTGCCATCTTCAGCTCCCTGAATATTGACACCTGCCCAGCAGAGGGAAAGGAGGGGAGCCAGTCGAGGACAGGACAGGACAGGACAGGAGGCCTTGATGAGCCAGCACTGGATGTAGGGCACTTTATTTCTAGGACTGAAGTGGAGGGTGATACCTGAAAGGACATAGGGAGGCACAGTGGAGCCCTGAGTGCAAGATGAGAGCCTCTGCCCCAGCAGTGCAAACATTTTAAAGTGGTGGAGGTTTTCAAGTGGGGAAACGACATATCTAGATTCCGATTTCAATGAACAATACTGAGAAAGCCAGCTTGGAGGAGAGAGAGTTGAAGTTTGTGTGCATTGAGTTGGAGACGGCTTTAGGGTAGAAATCTGGAAGGAGGCCGGGCCTGGAGCTTGGAAGCTCTTAAAATTATTGTTAAATCTTTGAGAAGTAGCCAAACTACAGGGAGATAGTGAAAAATTAAAAAAAGTTTTTTGATTATTTGACTAGGGGTTGGATGTAGGGCAAGGAGAGGAAAGAGAAGGCATACCTTAAAAATTATTATTTAAGTAACTGAGCAAAGAAAAATGAGTCCAAAAAGAGCAATAATTGTCAGAAAAGTAGGGAGAAAAGTCGAACAGAGCAATGTCGCCAAAGCCAAGGGAGGAGATGGTTTCATAGAAGGACTTATTCAGCAGCGTAAAAGGCAACCAAAAATCTAGATACGAAAAGGGCCAGCCTAGGAGATTATTAATCAGTGGTTTTTAAACAGCCTGTGAAAAAGCCATTTTCGTTAAGTCGTTGGGGTAGAAGTTAGAATACCACGGTTTAAGGAAACAGTTTATATAGAAATAGAGTATTGTCTTTTCGGAGAAACCTGGAAAAGAAGCTGGGGGGGGGAGGGGCGGTGATGTGTGCTGACTTTAGGGAGAACTAGGCTGAGAGAAGGTTTTCTTTTGAATTTTTTAAGGATAGTAGATATTTGAATGTGTCTGTAGGAGCAGGAGGCGAAGCCAATGGCAGAGGTTTGAAATATCCAACAGACAGAATAATTGATGGAGGGACGCTTCAGAGGAGGAAAAGTTGCAGGTGTAGGTAGGGGCCTCAGCTTTAAAAAGAAAATGTCGATATTTTCTTTGGAGAGGCAAAAAGAAAAGTTTCAAGAATACACGCATCTTAGGCCGGAAGGAATAAGATTCAGAAACCCCACCTCTCTAGTTATGTTTTCCAAAGAGGTGGGGCGGGCGAGGTCGTTTGATGGAAGTGAGAGAAGAGCGAGAGGAGAACTGATGGCTGGACAAAGCACAGGCAAAGCCAACTGACACCATCAGAGTCGCCAGACCCACTGAGACAGAACCGCCTGGGGCAACTTCCAAAGAAGCGCTTCAGCACGCGCATTAGCAGCGCAGTGAGCGGGGGTCGCGTTTAGGGGGAGCAAGTTACCTGAGTACAAATCGTTCTATCAAAGTGAATTTGTTCGGCTGTGAATTCAATATCCTGATGACACCACGCACCATGTGTGTGTCTTTGCATGTGTGTGCGTGTGCGTGTACCTTTTCATCAGTACCTGTTGAGAAGTGGCTGTTACACACCAGGTTGTTTTCTGGTTTTTGCTATGAAACCAATGCTTCAGTCGCCATGACTGCATGTATGTCCACGCACACAGGTGTATGTCCTTAGGCTAGGTTTGCGGAAGGTAGTTTCTGTGCACGTAGTGTTTTACTGTGTATGAAGCATTTTAGGACGTGCCCTGTTTGTTAAATAGATACTAGACACCAGACACAGGACTAGGAGGTTAAGTATACACTGGGTCATTTAATCTTTACTGTCTCTCCATTTGTGGGTAAGAGAAAAGCTACTAGAGGCTAAGCCACTTATGCCAGGCACACTGCTGGTCAGTGGTAGTCAAAGTTAGGGTTTTCTTTGGTGCCCTACGGAGCACTTTTTATGCTCAGAAAAGAGTATTCAAAAGTTTAAATTGCTTTTAGAAGTTGATGTTTAATTTATTAAAACAAAAGCCCAGTACCCTTGTTCTGATGCTTTTAAGTTTAGCTTATACACAGTGTGGTTCTGTTCATAAGTCTAGAGAATTTTAGCATTTGCATATAAAGGATTTTGTATAATATTTGCTTCAATTTACAACCTTAGTTAATTAAACATCTTCAAACATTTAAAAATGTATAAAATTTGATATACAGGATTTTTTAATTTAAGTACTCTACCTGTTGACTGACAAGCCTTATCAATTACTTACACAACTCATAGAAACCTAAGAAATTAAATGTATAAATATGCTGGACTTTAAGTTGCTTTCTAGTATTGTACGTAAATTGAGTGTGACTTCAACTTAAAATACATATGCAAATCAGCAATTACACATTTCAAATTAGCATTTGAAAAGTGGTATCTCATTCTAATTAAATTACATAAAACATTAAGAATATAAAATATTCCAAAATGCACAGACTCTATTTCAAATATTAATGTGATGGGTTTCATTATCTAGAATGCATCCTAGAGCTCTCCAGAATTTAAAAGTATGGAACCATTAAGAATAATAATTTATCTCGCACAATTTTAGGGTTATTTTCTAATGAAGATTTTCTTTTTTTTCTTTTTTTAACATATCTTTATTGATTTCAGAGAGAGGAAAGGAAGGGGGAGAGAGAGAGATAGAAACATCAATGATGAGAGAGCCATTGATCGGCTGCCTAGCCCGTGACCTGGGCATGTGCCCTGACCAGGAATTGAACCCTGATCTCCTGGGTCCTAGGTCGATGCTCAACTCCTGAGCCATGCCCAGCCGGGCTCTAATGAAGATTTTCGGTGATTGAATTCTCAGATTGCTTGAGGTCACAAAATGACTAGAAATGTGTGTGGGAGATACTGTCTAGATTTTTTTCCCAGTCATCCTGGTAAGATACCTTGAACTCAGTTTAGCCACTTTGTTCAATTATCAAAATTAGCTGTATGTTCTGCTCCAACATTTTGAAAAAATATATTTCAAGCAAAGAATGAGATAAAATTTGTTACTTAAAATGTCATATTTAAAGACACATTTAAATTGACATAATTTCATTTTCCCAAGTTTTTTGAGAGTGTCTAATAAAACAGATGTCTGTAAAAACAGAAAAATGAACAAACATGTTTTTAGTCTTTTGGATACACTACTCAGAAATTGAGGTAGGGAATTTCTTTAATAATGCACATTAAAAAGCTAAATTGTTGTTTTGCCAGTTGGACTGTTTCTCTTCCTTTGGTTTTTACAAAACTTAATGTAGGACCTAAGGCCAGGACCAGGGTGAGGTAAGTGAGGCACCTAGGGAGAAAATTTAAGACAGCGCTCACTCTCGGGGTCATGCACCTGCCCATTCCACGCTCGCATGACCTTGACATCCCAATTTTGGCCCTGGTACTACTCAACTGAGATAGCTGATAGATCATTAAAGAGTTTTTAAGATGAAATTTATTGGGGGTAACATTGGCTAGTATCATTATATAAGTTTCAGGTGTACAGTTCTAGCAGGTATCTTCTGTATATGGCATCGTGTGCTTGCCACCCAAGGTCTAGCCTCCTTCCATCACCATATCCCCTCCATCTTCCCCATCCCCCTTCCCCCCTGGCAACCACCGTACTGTTTAAGGCAATATTTGGTATTAGGTCACTGCTCAGTTTTTGTTGTAAACCTCAGAAGGGGTTCGAGGAAAGGACTACCACTGCTATCATGACACCACTATCTTTTAGAAGATGCTTCTTCATGCTTACATATATCAAATGAAAAATAGATATAAAAGTAATACTGAATGCTGTCTCATCCAGTAATGAGTCATAACCATCCAAGGATAAGTGGACACATATTTATACAAAGCTCCGTATTAGTTTCCTATTGTCACAAACTTATTGGCTTAAAACCACACAACTTAACATCTTACAGTTCCAGGAGTAAGAAGTCTGAAGAGACTTGCAGTGCTCAAACCAAGGTACCCTCAGGGCTGAGTGCCTTCTGATGCCGTCTCCAGCTCCTAGAGGTCGCCTGCATTCCTCAGCTCATGGCCTCTTCATCCTCAAAATTCCATCTTCTTTTTCTGACTCTGATACTTTTGCTTCTCATAACAACCCTCGAGATTACGCCAGGTCCACCCAGATAATCCAGGCTAATTTCCCCATGTCAAGAGCCTTAATTCAATCACACCTGGAAAATCCTTTGATTATGTAAAGTGAAATGTTCAAGAAGAGCTATTTCATGTCATACATAAATGGATAAGGCATGTGTTAGATCCAAAATGGTATTTAGATTTCTTTGAATCTACTGAAAATCAGAAAAACCCTCTTATTTTAAAACATTAATATTTAAAATATGTCAGAGATGATTATTACTTTACAGTTACTTGATTTTATGATGGAAACTTTTAGGTGAAAATATAAAATTTTATGACGGGCTATATAATTTCAAAATATTGTATAAGATAAATGAGCCAATGTCTGTAGTCTGATCTCTTCGGCTCTTATGTCATACTGAAATATTGTCCCAGGTCAAGAGAAGGCCATCACTCCCAGATGCTGCAAATAGAATTTGATGCATAATTAGTACTAAACCTATTTTTACTCTCAATCTCTTAGACTAAATGTCCTTATCTATAGAGGGTAGTAATAGCACTGGCTTTCCCCACCAGGGATTTTGTCACGTTTTACCAAATGCGACACATTTGCCTACATTTTTTCATAAATTATAAAGTGCAACACAAATGACAGTTATCAGTGTTGCTCCCTGTTGTGTGAGCACTAACCAGAAACAGGGCTTTTCCTGCCTTTGTTTCGGAGACGAGTTTGCCGTGAACCTGCTTTAGGAGGC
Source organism: Miniopterus natalensis (assembly GCF_054644295.1). NCBI lineage: Eukaryota > Metazoa > Chordata > Mammalia > Chiroptera > Miniopteridae > Miniopterus > Miniopterus natalensis. Next base: position 29,026,227 of record NC_142097.1, read on the forward strand.
GATCAAAAGACCAACCAGGCAATCCTGACAGCTGCTCCTCTTTTCACTCATTAAGTCCTGTCTAAGGGACAGCTTTCATGGGAACCGCTGGTGACTGAGTTTTAAAAGTTCAGGTCTTTGGAGATTTTCATTTTACACAAAGTCTTTCAAAGAGGGCTTCTAAAGGTTACATTGAAATATGTCATCCTTACCCCTCAATCTTCATGCCTCTGACATCAGAAGGACACTAAGAATAGCTTTTCCAAGGGGCATTTGCTACTCCCTAGAGGCACTGGCCATAATTCCTTGCTGGTTAACGCTAATGATTTTCTCAATTGTAGCAAGACTGGAGCTTCCACCGGTTGTCATCCCTTTGGTAGACTGAGTGGCTTTTCTCATGGTAATGTGGAGAGGAAATGAACTGCGCATTCAGGAGCTGTCTGAATAGAGAAATGTATTGACATTTCAGCATTATCTGAATTGTGTGTGAAGAGTGGCTTTGTCAAATTAAAATGAATGGCAGGTCCAGGCAGAAATTACGGGCTCTTTCTTACTCAGAATACATATTCAGTGTTCTCTGATTCTAAGAACCCCCCAAAATATATTGTCAATGTAGGTTATAGAGACAAGCCTTCTTTAGGGGTCTGTGCAGGAAGCATGGAGAAATGTGAGTTTCTAACTCCCCTCTCCAACAAACGTGGCAAAGGTAGCTCTTGCCCTTCAGTTTGCTGCTCCCCATCATTTTCATGTCTCCCTTAGCGCCCTACCTAGAGGACAGCTCCGTGCAGTGCAGCCGGCTCCACCCGGAGTTCAGGAGAGTCTAAGTTGATCTTACAAGAAGAAATCCTATTCCATGAGTAGGGAGCTGTACTGCCTTTAGCATTTGCTTTTCCACTCAGGAAACCTACCAGAATGTCAGCAGGTGAGACGGATATTATTATAGGGCTAAACGTGAATGTGCTTCTAATTAATATGTATATATATCTTTTGTGTGTGAAGTGGGGGACAAAGGATACAGATGTCCAATGAGGAGACTGCGGGCCAGGGATGCAATGTGACTCCCCCAGAGACATAGGATCTTTGCAAGTTATCTTGTGAAAGAAAATGCCTATAGTCTAAAGAAGCTGGAAAGCTCCCCCAGATGGCTAGGATTTGGTTGACCCGACACTGGATGAGTTGGATTAGAAGATGAGAGAAGCTAAAACACAACCTTAGAAAAGAAAGAAGAAACTGAAACTCTTGGGCCCACCTTCAGAATACCTTGTAAGAAGACTTGTTAAATCTTCAACCTCTTTATAAGCAGAAAACCATCAGCCAAGCATGCTATGAATGCTACCTTAAGGAATGCTATGCAGATGAGAGCCTGATTGCCAAACGGAAGAGAGATGGTTTTGGGAAATGTGTTGCCTATGATGTGTTCAGGCTCGGGGTACCAACTCTGGAATTAACTTTTATTTGCTGGGTTCATGAAAGCAGGCTGGATGTGGGGGTGATCACCAAAGATCCTCCCTGAGGGTGCAGGGGCTGGTCTGGCTGAGTTAATTATAATATAATAATATAACATAACAATATAATATATATTATAATACAATAGAATAGAAAAATAATATATATTACTTTTTAAGGATAGAGTCTTAACAGGAAGAATATAAATAAGTCTGTATCTCTTCTACCTAAGGGTCTTCAAAAGAAAACCCAGTTTTTTTTAGGTTCTTTGTTTCTCTGTGTGTCTGCCTTCCTCAGGCAGAAATCCTCGGATTCCCTTCCTACTGGGGTCTGTCTTTGCTCCCTCTGGATTTCCCCCACAAAGCAGGGAGCTCTGAAGCATTGCAAGCTGCCTCTCACATTATAGTTTTGTGGCAGGAGGCCTGACTCATCTCTGCTCTAGGCTTTGGTGCAATCTCTTGTACTCCCCAGCTTGTCTCTGCTCCCTGGCTACATGCTAGCCTTGGATCTCTCTTCCTTTTCATCACAGTTTTATGACAAAGAAGCATGAAATCCAGGTACGAGTTTATAGAGAAAGGGACAAAAGGGGTTGAATCTGTTCGGCATGAAGCTTCCAGGCATGTCTTTAGCCAAGCAAAATTATTGCACAAGTGTAGATCTAGCCAAACAGGAGGCTGGGCTGAGCTTTTGAATCAAAACCTCATAGTAATCAAATAAATACCGTTGCCTGCATATTAGCCAAGTCACATCTTTTCCTTGCTGTGGTTTTTGGATATCTTAAGATCGTGAGTAACTTGAATGTGAATTTTGGCTAACATGAAGGAGCTGGTGGAGAGAGTACAGAATCAGAAAATAGAGAAAATAATGATGAAACTAGGCCCCTTTATTTCCCTGAGCTATAATACAAATGGCTAGTATTAAGGAAACATCCAAGAACATAATTTGAAGATACAAGATGCTTTGCTCAAACAGTGTTCCTCGCAGTGCTCTATGGCAAACACTGTCTGATACCAGTTCTGCTTTCACTCTACGTCTAATCCCATTCCACCGCTAGAGGGACCTACCTTCACCAATATCATCTATTTTCTGATCCCTTACCCTCCCTTTCTCCACCAGCTTCTTCAAGTGACAGCAACGAGGCCAAAGATGTGAATCGTGTGACACTGGAATGTGCCTTAAGCTAACGTGACTCATAGATGTGACAGTTTAGGGTATGTGGCAAATGGGGCAGTCAAAAGGATCAAGGAATGATATTCAATAAAGTAAGTGTGTTAATTAATGGCATGTGTTAGGATATCCTTAAACAGAGCCTGGTGCATACTCTCCCGAATGTTTAGTAATTTTGGTATCTAAGATATAGAATCAGGGTAGAGCACCAGCTTCAGAGAGCCGTCAGTGCCCTTAGTGGTGAGGCTCACTTGCGTGGGGAGTTGGCCATGGCAGAAACAAGTTATTATCGGTAGGGAGATGTTGAAGAGCTTGTGACACATGATGTGATCTTTAAGCACCTTAGGTATTCCTCTAATGCTACTTTGGAGGTAGGCCCCAGCCTAGAGGTCCTTAAAGTGGTTCATACAAAGCAAGGACCCAGTTGGGAGCCTTGATGCGAGATTAAGTGTTCAAAGACCTCCTTCTGGAGAATGGCTATGCTTCTCTTTCTGAGGGAGACATTCTGTGAGGGGACTGGACTAGCAATGAGTAACTGGATTAGCAATTAGTAACTGTACTAAAACAAGTGTTTGCCTCATAGGATTTAAAATCAGAGTCCTTGTGGGTAAGGTCTGAGTGTAACATATGCTTTTTAAATTATATTTATTGAGGTGACATATGAAATTAATACAGGTTTCACATTAATAAAACTATACAGGTTTCAAGTGTACTGTTCTATAATATATCATCTGTATATTGCGTTGAGTGTTTACCACCCAAAGCCAAATCTCTCTGTCACCATATATTTGACCCCCTTTACCCTTTGCTACTCTCTCCATTCCCCTTGCCGTCCTATTGTCTATGTCTAAGAGTTTTTGTCTGTCTGTCTGTTTTTGTTCATTGTTTACTTTCAGTTTTATACACCACCATTTGCCACAATGTGGATGGGCCTCGTGAATATCATGCTAAGCGAAATAAGTCAGTGGGAAGAGTGAAGACCAATATGATTTCAGTCATATGTGGGATATAAAACATGTGCTTTGAAAGGATTCACCTGGAGACCTTTCAGTGCTCCTGGCTTAAACTGCTCTTTGGTCATTGTGACTACTGTGTCATTGTCACTTAAATGTAGCGAGCGAAGAGGGTTTGTGTTGAAAGTTCATAGTTTTCATAACCCCTTTGATCCATGAAATTCAGATGTGCTTCCAGAAAGTCCTCAGTTTAACCTAACATATCTTTAGTGTTCACATCTATAAGTACGGAGGTGTAATTCCAGACACAGGGCTACCAAAACAACAACGAAAGAACAAACAGGACTTCAGTGGTCTGATGGGACACTGGCGCCGCGGAACAGGTGAGGGGGGGATAGTGAGCCTACCGAAACTGCCAATCAGACCGTAAGGGGTCGAGTCAGAGAGCTGAAAGTTCTCCCAGGTCCCCTCAGACATAGGCATTGGCCTGTTATAGACACCAAAGGCTTGACACTTTTTAAAAAAATTGAATTCACCAGGGTGACAATGGTTATAAAATTATACAGATTTCAGGTGTACAACTCTACAAGACATCCTCTCTATATTGTATTGTGCGTTCACAACCCCAAGTCAAGTCTCCTTCCATCACCACTTATCCCCTCCTTCCCTTCTACCTCCTCCACCCCTTCCCTCTGGTAATCACCTTACTGTTGCCTCTGTCCATGAGTCTCTTGTTTTTTCTTTGCTTCATCCCATCTCCCTTCTCACTTTTGCACGGGACAGTGGGACTCCACGTTTGCTGGAGGCTCTCCCAGAGCAGAGGACCTTCTGGACCTTCTGGTAACTGGTTGTTTGAGGATATGGTGCTTTGGGCAAAGGCAATTGCGAACTGAAACTCAAAGCCTGGAAAGCACAGAGTTCGTTACATTTGGCACTGGATTAACGTTCCAGAGGGTGCCCATCTTCTATGCTTCTGTGGCTGGGGTACTGAGTACTGCAGAGAAACATCAGGCAGCCCGGCTGATCGGTGCTTCCACAGATGTGTGGATTTTAAGCTTGTTTATGTCCCTGGGACTACCTGGTAATTCATCCCCATTCGTCTTGCTTTTCTGTTCCTCACAACGCCATATCATAAGCATTTCCGCCATACAATTCAATGTGTTTTGAAATCACCATTTTTATAAAGGGCTACTTTCTGTCCCATCATATGGTTGGTTTATAATGTTTTTAAACATTCTCTTATTGTGAAGCATGGAGGTTGTTTCCAGTTTTGAGCTGTTATGGATAATGTTGCCATGGATACCTTTGTAGTGAATCTTGAACAAATTTCTTAGTATTTCTTCACGATATATTCTTACTTGTGGAATTACTAAGTGGAAGAGTAGAACATTTAAATATGTGTGTGTACATATGTATATATGTTTATAATATAAATAATGCACATCTACTACAAGAAATATTACTACAGATAAATATCAACCATAATCTTAAAACGCAGCGATTAATGCAGTTAACATTTCACTAAATAATCTTTTGGAAATGTTTTATGCATATAGTGTCACAAACTTGTCAAAAGTCTCATCATACATCTTGCCAGATCGCTGTCCAGAGGAACATGCCAATAGATACTCCTACCTGCTGTATTTTAGTTAAGTATGTTGGAAAATAATATCTCAATTTTTTTATTAGAACGCACGTAACTCTAATGGGTTGGGGTTGATTATCACTTTGCCTGTTAATTTTTAAACTTTTTTCTTCTTTTATGAATTGATTTTCATGTTCTTGTCTTTTCCCCCTTTGTCTGGGGTATTTTTGTTTTAAAATCTATAAAAATATAAAGGAGAAAACAACAGTCACCCAACTATCCATCACACAGAATTAATCATTTTTATTTTGGTAAAATTTCTCTCTTTTTTTATGTTTATAAGTTGTTTATGTTACACCAGTAGTACATTGCTATGTTTTAATTTTAAAAGGCACATTGTACATCAAGCTAGAGTCCTCTCTTGACTTGTCACCCTCAGTTTTTAACTCTTTTCCCTATGTAAAGAACTCAAGTGCATTTGAGTCATCTAAAAATCTAGATGTCTGTCTGTCTGTCTGTCTACCTACCTACCTAGCTAGCTCTCTATCCCCCCCACATAAAGTATACAATGTGGTCTTGTATCTGCATTGCTCTTCAACCCTTTTTTCAGCTAACATGTTTCTTAAATATCCAGACTGATAATATGGAGCCAGTAAATTCCTTTCCACGGCTGCATATGCCATCTGGATTCACAGCACATATATATATATATATATATATATACAGATTTATCTTTCCTTTCTCTTACTGTTGGACGTTTAGTTTGTATAATTACATAAAAAGGAGTCTCACTTCTCTAAGGGCATATGAGAAAGTTTTATCTTTCTCAATAACCACAATAGCAGTGCTTTGTCAAACTCTCTCCCGCCCCCTCCTGCTGGGTAGTGGGATCCCTTAATGACAGCCCATTCGAGTCAGTCAAGTTACTTTCTGTTATTAAACCAGTCCCACTTCAGTTCTTTAAGACTCAGTAATGTACATTTTATCACTATAATCTCATACTTGATTGCAAGCAATATCTCCTCCCTCTGCCTCACCCCTGCAGCCCGACCAGCGTGTGGTTGGATCAGGGGCAGGCTTGGCTGCTCATGGGGCCTCCTTTCCCCCCTTGGTCCCCATTTCTTTCCCTTCTCTCTCTTGGTGTTGGCCAAGACGAGGGCGTTGGATAAAACCCATCATCTGTTTAAGACTCCACCTGGAGAGCCTCTCAGGTTGGCTGCAAGCCCTTTCCCAGCCCGCTGATCTCATTGTGGGCCAGGGTAGCTGGCTTTTCGCAGAAGAGCTGACAGCATTGCTCCGAGGCAGCAGCCTCCTGGCTTCACTGTGCAGCGTCCCCAGCAGGAGAGCAGGGCTGGGGCTCTCTGAGTCCCTTGGCCCCTGACTCTGGGTCCTTTGTAGACCTGTGGGAATGGAGACCTTGAGCAGCTGGTCAGTGCCCCCAGCAGGCTATGTCTCGCTATCTCTCTCCCGTATGTTCTTCCCTTTCCTCTGTCACAGGGTCTCTCTGGTGATTAAGCAGAGATAAAATGTTCGTCTCCCTTTCTGTAGACATCTCCGTATTGTCCCCACAGATTCTCTGGGCCCTTCCTTTCTTGGGCATGAGAACCAGAAAGAATACTCCCCAGGAACTCCTCTCTTCCTCCCAGTTCTCCTGATATGGCCATGGGGTAGGAGGTGCTGTCACATGTCAGTTCTACCGAAATGTTGTCTCCTGTAGGTTCCAGGGCAGATGGCTGGCCCCCTATATTGGGCAGGTCTCTGTATGTAGAGGATGTGAGGTACTTAATGTCTTTCATTCTCAGCTGTGTAATTTAGTTCTAGGAAAAAAGGAAAAGCCCCACTTTGTACCTCACAGCATCTTTAAAAAAAAATTTCTGAGTTTTTATTGTTCTACACAACGCAGTTCTGGGATCCTCGTGTGAGCCTTCTTGTGCAAATGTGAGCACTCGTGATGGGAGATACCGAGAAGAGGACCTGCTAGGTCCCAGGGCATGTGCATTTTTGTGTTAACAGATACTGCCAAACTGCCTTCTAAAGTGGCTCTACCGGTTTGCACCCCTACAGCACTGTAAGAGATTATTTCCCCAAACGCTCATCATATTTGGATGTTACAGTCTTTTTATCTTATGGGTGAAAAGCAGAACCTCATTTTCAAGTCGAGTTTCTCTGATTTTTTTGTAAAGATGAATATCTGTTCCTTGAATCGCCACCCTCCCCCACCCCCTTCCCTGTTGCAATGTTTGGCTTTTTATTTAGATCTTCATTTTTAGAGAATGTCAATGCTTTGTCTTAACATGTTTCACTGTTCCCTTAAATATTAGTAGCCCTTGAGTCAGAATGAGCTTGCTAAAGTTTAAATCTTAATACAGCACAGTCCTGCTTAAAATGGAGTGTTTCCAATGGCCTGCAACACAAATTTCAAACTTAAACAAGCGTGCAAACTCCTTTAAGGTGCATTTTCTATACACTTGTTCAGCTCATCTACCATCACTGCCTGCTCTCTACCCTGTGTGTTCCGTGCATGCTGAGCCATCTCTACTAATCAGGCATGAGAAGGGATGACATACTCTCTCCTTTGACGTGTATTTCTCCTGTTCTCTCTGCAACGGCTCTCTCCTCCTCAACTTGTACTCTCCTTGGAAGACTCCGCTTACACACCTCCTCCTCTGACAACTCCTCTTTCTTGTGCGATTAGAGTATCACATTCTCTTCTCATAATTTTTATCTAACAATTGTGTGATATCTTTGTGGGCAAGGGTTATGGTTTAATGATCCTTGATGTCTTGATTTTAGCATGGTGCCTCACACCGCAGACCTGATTAAAAATTTCTTTTGCATGAATGAATGAATGAATGGAGCTAAGACATAGAAATCATGTCATAATGTCATGAACTATTTGAAAAACACACACACTTGTTTGACGTGGTTGAGGAGAGAGTGTAATTGTACTTTAAACAGTGAAGTTGGTAACTAGGGAAGAATTGAGGCATAGGATGGGCAAGGATTAGTACCTGAAGAAATGAGTTGCTTTAAGTGATAGTATTTTACAATGGAGTTTTCTCCTAGGATGTAAGGACATAGGTATCCTTACCTATGTCCAAACACCAAAGTGAGGGGATTCCCAGAAAGACGTGGCTGGAAAGTGGTTAAATAGTTTAAGGGAGTTCTAAACTCCTCACTCACATCAGGAAGATATAAATGAACCAAGGACCAAAATTAAAAGAGAAGAGGGAAAGAGGACTTGGGGAAAGTCTGCTGGTGGACACTGAGTTTTCCTTCCCATCTCCAGAAAAAAGGGGCAGGTTGTGCCTGTCCTCATGTAACCTATAAAAGGGGTGTTATTGGGACCACTCAGGGTTCACATACACACTGGACAGGTGTCTGATTCCTGCGCGAGTAATGGATAGTGTAAGACATGACCTGATCAGCTGTAGTTAAAAGAGACATAGAAATGGCTACACTTAGTGTCCTGTGCTCCCCTCGCACATCGGGGAAGGAATGCATGACTATTTCTCAGGGACCAGTGAGGAGTAAAATAAAGCTAGAAAAATTCAGAGGGTTGCCTGGAGGGTCAAATAGCTATCGGCAGAGATAAACTGAAGGTATCGCCTTTTCAGAGACTGAAAATAGACTAAGTTACCAGATCAACTAGACAACAGGTCAAAGGATGTGCAGGTGAAACTCCCCAGCTTGGCCCAGAGATTCCATGAGAGCACCATGGGAGGAGGGATCAGATCTAAACATCTGCCAAGCTCAGAGACAAGCTGTTTTCCAAGTAAGGACTTTCCTTAAGCCTTTCCTCTCTTTATTCATGTTTCAACCCAAGGAGGTCAGGAAGTTTAGTTAACAAGATGTGGCTAAAGAATAAAACAATGGTTGCCCTGGCGGGTGTGGCTCAGTTGAAACATCACCCTGTGGGCCAAAAGGCTACAGTTCGATTCTTGGTCAGGACACATACCTAGGTTGTGGGTTTGATCCCTGGTCAGGGCTTGTAGGGAAGGCAACCAATTGATGTTTCTCTCTCACTTCCATGCCTTTCAGTCTCTCTCTCTCTCTCTGTCCCTCCCTCTTTCTCTCTCTCCCTCTCCCTTCTTCATTCCCTCTCCCTCTACCTCTCCCTCTCTCTCTAAAAATCAATTTTAAAATCTTTTTAAAAGTAATAAAACAATGGCCGGGAAGGAGGAAGGAGACAAGACCAACAGGCTTCCTCTAACAATAGTTCAAGGATGAGGGGGAGTGGCAGGGGCTAGAAAGACAGCAAAGCCTTCATTTTAAGGACATTTGGAGTTTGGAATATATAGAGAACTGGACCTTTCCATTCTTAAGCTGAAACAATATTTTATAACTTAAGAATGATCAGGAATGTCTGGAGGCATGCCTGAATTTTCTCTGGGGAAGGAGAAGACAACACCTCATTAAGTAAATGGTAAACACAATGAGAGATGAAGTAGAGTGACTGTGAAGTTCATTCCACGAGTCATGCTTGTTCAACATGCCAGTGACATTTGACTTAGAGGCTGGTGAGCACTTGTGCAGTGGCAGCTACTTAAAGGCTCGAAGCCAGGGTAAACTATATTAATAATTTATAGGTTAAATCAGTTCTATTCTATTTTGTAGACATGCAGATGATCCCTCTTGAATTTCCCCCTAGATATCAATGCTTAGATTATTTAATTTTTGTCTGTGTCTCCTGGACCTCTTTGATCTAGTTTCACAAATGAGAAGTTGTACGTGAGATGAGACTGACTCAGATAAACTGGAGTACTCTTGCTACTCTTCCATTCTGGTCTCCTGGATAGAATCAATACTATTGATCATAGTGGCTGAGTTGGCCAGACAGCCACTACCCCAAGAAAAGGATCTCATCTGCCTGCTGGTGAAATATCTCAGGAAGACACAGACATATTTTCAGAGAATGATGTTTTCTGTGCAGGCCAAGTTAGCAAATTCATAGAAGAAAGGGTGGGGGGGAGGTATGCACTTTAGAGTCCGTTCTATTATCAGCACTGACACTGATATTAGTGGTATTCTGTATTCCATTTATTACAAAATTATTGCTGATTTTCAAAAGAAACGAATATTACTCTTTATTTTTAGGCTAGTGAATCAGTGAGAGTTCTATCTGAAGCAGAGCCATTATGAGTATTATGGTATAAGGAACTTACTATAGGAATTAGACCTTAGGTATCTGAGGGAAGAACCAGAGAATTGAAGGTTCGAAAAAGAGAGTTCAATGATCAACAGAGAGGCCGCTAACCAGCATGGGAGCAGGTGAATGAATTGGAGCATGGAGGGAAATCTGGAGGTTAGGTGTGTCTGGTGTAGATGTCACTGGAAGGCAAATATGTCTTTTAATAGGAGCTGTCAGCTCAATGCTACTTCATACCCTAGAATTCCTTATGCTTTGAGAGATTGTGCAGATTCTGGCAATCCCTAGATATCAGACCAATTCTATGCTTATTGGGTCAAGTGCCACCCCGGAGAAGCTCCCACTATTGGCTGTTTCCATTCCTGCTTCTCATTAGTTTCACGAAGTCATAAAACCATGCCAGCTTAGCTCCTCATAGATTGCTCTTAACGGGGTCCTTTTGGCTGCTCGATAATCATGTTCTCTTGTGGTTCTACTCACCTTCCTTGGAGCAGCTCTTCCGAAGATTCCACTGCAATGCGTGTGCCCATCTGCCACTCCCGTGCCACTGAACCTTTCCTCTCCTCCACTCACACGACGTCCCTTAACTATTTTATCATCATCTTGCTTAAATTAGCTCTAACATCTCACTGTGATGGAAAAAGAGGTCCTATGGAAAGTAATCTCACAGGTGATCTGATCATAAACTCCTACCTGGGCAGGTCGTGGTGGGTAGTCTTGCACCAGGTGCATAACTTCTTTAGTAACAGGTTTATCTTTGCCTTAAATGAGCTTGTCCATTGTTTCTGTGCATCTAGGTTAACACAACCTTTGAAATAAAAATAACCACCCTCAAGGGGGCACATAATCTTATTAACCCAATCCCTATCTTGCTTTCTCCCACCTCCATGTAATCCTCCTGAGCGTCCCTCCTGAATTTCAAATGCATAAAAGAAACTGCAAACTGTTGTTCTCTGAAGTATTTATTCAGTCTGTTGAGATCTTGCTTCCAGGTGTATTCTTCTTTTGGCTCAAATAAATTTTTATAAAAATTCTCTATAGGTTTGGATGTTCTTACATTGATATCACTAAAACTGGTTTCTTCTCAGTTTTCCTTTGGCTCCCCTCACTTTCTCAGCTTCAAAATCAACATTGATGAAAATGATTCCCAAATCTGAGTCCTAGATGAAGACTTATTTCCTAATTTTGAATCCTACTTTTCCAGATATTGACTAGATGTTTTACCTGAAGGTTCTGCCATGTCTTCAAAATCAACTGAAAATTAAGATGTATTAAACTGACACAATTGGTTTTTCTTTGGTTCTCTGCTTCTTAGGGTCATGATGGTGGCTCAACGTCCTAGATTTATTCAACACTCCTAATTCGTGCTTGTTTTCCCAGGAAATTTTAAAATAATGCCCTTTTCATTCTCTAACATGTCCTGGTTTGGATAATACTTACATTTGTATAGTGTTCCTTGGTGACCATGGGGTGTGAAAGTTATAAGATTATATGAGGTAATTCACTAATTGTTTTAACAAACAACTTATAAAGCATTTACTATGTTTTTATTATCTGTAGCTACAAAGATGATTAAGAATTGGTTACAGTTCTCAAGGCGCTTGCAGTATATATGATAACCAAAGAAATTTAGTATGCTGTATTAAGGATAAAACTGTATGTAATAGGTACAGAAATAATACAGGGTGGTTGACTCTCCTGGAAGCTTGGGAGTGTTCTAGTGAAAGGCTTCACACAGGTGATTACATGTCTATGGAATTTTATAGGATAGATGAGAGGCTGACAGACAAAGAGAGGGAGCAAATAACAGAGTCAAATGTCAAGGAACAGTCTGTTTCATTTAAGGACCAGTGAGTGTGTAATATTTTGAGAACCTCACATGGTGCAATGGGGGGCGGGGAGTTGATCTGTGGGAAATGAGGCAGGAGAAAGAGGTGGGGTCCAGCACTTAAAGGTTTGTTTTTGTAACTCCAAGGAAGTTGGACTTTATTATCTCCTCAATACAGAAATGCAGAAGAGCATCCTGGTCATTAGGAAAGTGATTGGATCAGCGTTATATTCTTAGCATTATTTTAGGACCATCTTAAATGGATAGTATGAGTGAAGTCAATAAAATTAGTTAGAGTCATTGTTATAATTCAAATGAGAGAGGTGTATGAGAGACATATCTGAGAGTACATGCCTGATACAGAGTAGATTCGAAATGTGATGATTTCTTTTCTCAGCTGACAATTCTCTGGCTTAGTAATGGAAGATGTTATTATCACCATTTTACAACTTGAAGAATTGAGTTGTTAGTTCAAGTGACTTTCCCTGGGGGACTCAGATTGTAAATGACAGGGCCAGAGCTACTACCTCTGTGTTTCCGCTCTCAGATTCAGCACTCTTTCAATGTCTAAGAGCTTTGAGGATACAAATAAGAGTAGCAAGTTTTAAAATAAGTAGAATATATGTATTTCCTGTACATGGCCTTCAAGGGCCCAGGAATGGCTCAGATCCTTCCTTAATCAAGCCCCATCTCTAGTGTTCATTTCTTCCATGAACTTTTTAAGAGTTTATTATAATCAGGAACTGGGAACACAGCAAAAGAAGAACAAAAACCTTGCTCTTATTGAGCTTAAATTCTGGTGGGTGGGTAAGCCAATCAACAAGCAAATGAATAAATTGATTATATAATTCCAAGCAGTGATAAAATAATTTGGCAAATTAATAGAATTGGGGGACAGAAAATAATGGGACATCTATATTAGATGAGGTGATCAGGGAAGATCTTTCTGGGGAAGTGACATTTGAGTTGATACCTGAATGGTGTGAAGGAAGAAGACTTGTGAAGATGTAGAAAAATGTCATTTTAAGGACCATGAAAGATAAAGGGTTATCAAAGATGAAGGCCCTGAGCCAAATTGCTATATAGTTGAGGATCAGTAAGATGGCCAATGTGGGTGGCACTGAATGCATGAGATGATACTTGAGGAAGAAGGTGGTCACAGAAAAAAGTTTACATTTTAGTTCAGTTTAAAATGAGAGTTATTGCAGACTGTGTGACAATGAGAATGACCGAGCGGAGAGAGGAAATGATACTGCCAGAGAGTATGGGCAGGGAGCAGGGAAAGACCCATTGGATGAATTCATGTTGGCACAGCTAGGTAGACTTGTAAGCAACCATACTGAAGAGAAAACCATACCAGCTAATATTTGTTGCACACATACTGTGTACTGGCTTTCCATGAAGCTCCCCCATACACCACCTACGGCACAACTCTATGGTGTTGGTGGCATTATTTCTTCCAGTTTATAGGTGAGAAAAGTGTGTCTTGGAGTGTTCCAGTGACTTACCCATGATCACATCTTTAGTAAGTGGTAGAACCTTGTTTAAAACCTGGGTCCACCAGCTTGCACATTTAATTACTGTGAAGGAAAGGAGCCAGGATGTCAGCCCAGCTCAACGAGGATTAGCTCTAGATAAGCAAGGGTGTTGACATAGTCCTTGCTCCTTAGTGCTGCCTGGAATTTTTATAAAAATCACCAGGTGTTGCCTGGCCAGGCGTGGCTCAGGGGTTGAGCATCGACCTAGGATCTAGGAGATCGAGGTTCGATTCCTGGTCAGGGCACACGCCCGGGTTGCAGGCTCGATCCCCAGCAGGGGGCGTGCAGGAGGCAGCAGATCAATGTTGACTCTCTCATCATTGATGTTTCCATCTCTCTCTCCTTCTCCTTTCCTCTCTCTGAAATCAATAAAGACACATTAAAAAAAGAAATGACCAGGTGTTTAGTAATAGCTTGACATCTCAGTTTTGTTTAATGCCAATGCCAGAGTTGCAGGATGTCAAGTCATTCCTGTAATCTGACTGTGCCCAGAAATTGAGCCTAAAGGTCACTGTTTCACAGAAGTTGTCCAGAGGACAGGTTCTTGAGCATGTGCCAGGAAGCAGGCTTTTTTCTGTTTTACCATTTTGCCCATAATTCCTCAGTTCAATTAAAAGGGAAGAAAAATCTTTTTGTTGGCTCACATTTCAGGAATAAAATCCATGCTGCATGAAGGTGACACTAGAGGGTTGTTTTGTCCTAAAAGGAGAGATTGAAGCAAGGGCCAAATAATATGGATATATTTTAATTTTGAATCCATACAAAGAAATAAAGCCTTCTCTGATTAAAAAAACCCCAAAAAACGGTGCTAGTTGGTGGGCATATATACAGGGGTGGGCAGAAGTAGGTTTACAGTTGTAAGTACACAAAACAGAGTTCATTCTTGTATTATTTATTTATTTAGTATTGTATTTATTGTTATTAATAAAATTATTATTAACCTACTTTTGCCCACCCTTGTATGGGTGAACAAGATAAAATTTCTGTCCCCAAATGTTCAAAGTAAGAGGCAGAATCTGGTGACTAGTGTCTTCTTTAGCTTATTTCTGTCATTTGAATTGAATGGGGTTCCTTTAGGTCCCCACCTCATTTATTCCTCGCATATCACTATGCCAAAGCCTTGCATTTGGGGAACAGACAGAAGGGGGGGGTAGACAACCAGAGGCAGAAAACTTTCTTTTAAAGAAAAAGATGATTGAATGATCACTTAACCAATTTTCTACCTCATTCCAAAAAGAATTGGAGGAGTTTTTCCAAGAAACAGAACAGGAGTGAATGTAATTAAGGCAGAAACTAGGGGAAAGGAGAATGTGTCCTGGTCAAGAACAGGACTGAATACCTCCTGTAAGTTGTGAAGATTTGGCCAGAGGTAGGGAAAGAATTCACATGCAAACACAGAGCAGATGCTCTCTAATTGGATAGAAATAGAATAATTATGTTAATCTGTCTTTTTTTTTTTTTTAATCAAAGAAGGCTTTATTTCTTTGTATGAATTCAAAATTAAAATATTTCCATATGATTTGGCCCTTGCCTCAACCTCTCCTTTCAGGACAAAACTACCCTCTCGTGTCACCTTCATGCAACATGGATTTCATTCCTGAAAACCAGGTCAGCAGGAGGCCTTCTTCCGCCACTCACAAGTGCCCACCTGGCTGTTGGACAGATGTTCTTCTGTAGGGTACAAAAATTGCCCAACATTAAGTTTTAATTGCACCTCCGTAATGGTTGTTTAAATGTTGGTGTTCATTTTAAGAGCTGATTTTGCTATGCTAATCAGGGCTCAATTCAATCCAGAGCAAACAAATAAACAACAACAAGAGAAGCAGAACTCCTATATTTATAGCTGGTGACTAAAATAGTACCCCAAATCACAACTGTGACTGACTAATTGCTCGTTGCCTAACACAGGCCCAACACAGACGGCCTCTTCACACGGCTTTCATCGCTGTAAACAGAATCTCCTCTGATTTGTTTTAGAATCAATTTGATTTGAGAAGGCACTGGGGTTTTCTGTCAGTGAGGAAAAAAACCAGAATATAATTTCCTTTGAATGGGACTGGGATCATGCTTTGAAGAGATTGCTTTTCTGATTCTTAAGGAAATTGGGAAAATGAATCTGGAAACTTTTCTCCCAATGGCAAAAGGTAGCAGTCAGTTTTTAGAATCTCGGATGCTTTTCTTCAGCCTGTGAGCAATAATTTATTTAAAAAACAGTGCCAAGTTGTCACGAATGTGATTAATCAAAGCACAGGAGAGGTAGCTTAATGGAGCGAATGGGTTTGGGCTTTGACGCCCTGGGGTTTGGCTTTGCTATGTAGTCAGCAAGGGTATGGATATAACCAAAACTTCTGTGGTTCAGGCAGCCCCATGTCTTTTCTGCATCTCTGGTTCTTCAGTGAAATGTGATAGTAAATAATTCATACACTATATGGTCATTGTAAGAATTCAATGAGAAATATATTTAAGAGTGTTTCATAGATGATTGAGTTAGAGAACATGGGAACAAACGTGTCTCAGATAATGTCTCTGTACATATTTCACGCATGACTCAGCATTAGTCCATACTTTCTAGACTTTTCTGAAGTCCCTGTTCCCATTTTTGATAGAGAGAGAAGTGGAAATTTGAATTCTAAGGTTTAGAATAAATAGAAATGTCTGTTGTTGTGACCCCAGATTTAATATTCAATATACTATGGATTTGCTGTGATCTCAAAGTTAGAGAAATATGGTCAGTGTTAAACGCCAATCCCAGAGACGGTTGTTTCCAAGCCATTTTCTCAATGGTTGACAGGGACCCAGTTTTTCACAAGGGCTTTTATTTCAGCTTCGGGTCCTCTAATAATTGAAGCTCTGCTCCTGCAGCAGACCTTCCTCTGAACTCAAGTGCATTATTGGAATTTAGCACCAACCCAGTAATGGGTCAGGAAAATATCAGATACATCCCTAATTACCCTGGTGTGGGTTACCATTTGTCATCTTGATAGAGAGCCTAGGAGGCAGGGGTGGAGGGTTGAACTCTATTTACAAATGTGCTTATTGCTAAGATTGGTGCCCTGAAGTTAGAACCAGCGTAAATCCTGGTCTTAGGCTGCCCCAGAGTGGCAGCTCTTTTTTTTTTTAGAAGGGTAGGCGTGCAGAGTAGTTCCCCCCTTCTCCCCTGCTTCCTCACTTCCTGAGGGTTTTCCAGTGGCTTGCGAACCCTGTCCTCATCAGAAGATGGTTTCGTCCTGTTCACAGAGATCCTGGCAGCCTCCAATCTGGCCTGTGCTTAGCCCTCAACAGTGAAACCTCAGCAACATCAACTTTGGGGGAGCAAGAGTGGGAGCAAGAAGTCCAGTTAGGAGGTGGTTGCAATGATCCAAAAATATACAGCACAGCTTCCAAACATTTTTATTTGTTTGCTTTTTATTGATTTTAGAGAGAGAGGAAGGGAGAGGGAGATAGAAACATCGATGAGAGAGAAACATCAACATCGATCGGCTGCCTCCTGCTTGCCCTCTACTGGGGATCAAACCCACAACCCTGGCCTGTGTCCTGACTGGGAATTGAACTGGCGGCCTCTTGGTATATGGGTAGAGACGCTCAACCACTGAGACACACCATCTGAGTGGAGATCTTCCAAGTTTTAATGTGTGGAGGAATCATAAAGAAACTTGTCAAAATGCAGATGCTGATGGGGCTAAGCTCAGAATTCTGCATTTCTGTGAGCTCCCAGGCGATGCTGACACTGGGGGTTCACGGAACATACTTTGAGGAGCAAGGTGTGTTTGTACCTTGTTTCTCCCTGTGCTTCTCTCCTTTGACTTGACACGTTACTGCAGAGGTTCTCTGGGCTGTACATTACTCATAATTTCTAACACTCATTTGTAGAACTTATTATTATAATACTGGGTGCTTTTCAAAAGTAAAAATGTGTGTATATATGTAAAAGTGTGTGTATCTATGTAAAAGTACATAAACTATGTAATATGTGTGTGTGTGTATAAACATATACACACAGCACATGCTATTATAACTCCCCAACTTACTGGCAGGTAACTCTGGCATGGAGAGTTTATAGAGTTTGACTTGAATCACATAGCTGGTCAGTGGCAGAGCTGGGATTTAAACCAAGCAGTTTGGGTCCCGAGATCATGCCCATAAATACCACCCTGTACTTCTCTGCCTGCCACAGATGGGGGGACCGGTGGTAAGGCAAGTGGGGCTGTCACACTTCCTTTAATCACTTCTCCTTCTTTATTCGCTGTTTGTTTTTTATTTTTACTGGTTATATCTCATGTCATGCTCAAAACTAGCTTACATTTTATTTTTTATATGCTAATAAATCCCTTAGATTACTCTCTTCTGTGTAGTCAATTCCTCCCTACAATCCGGATCTTCCCTGTCAACTTCTAAGTACCTCCCATGATTCCAGCCACTACAATGAAAGGATCACTGCGTAAGGTGCTAATTATCACTCCAATGGCAATCACATCACAGCAATGTCAATGCATCAACACGTCATACACCTTACATTTACTCAATGTTGTACGTCAAAATATATTTCAATAAAAATAAGAATTTAAAAGATACCCCTGAAGCTCCACAATTGAAATAACACTAATATTAATAGTAATAATAAAAAATAAACCATCCCTCAAATTTATATTCCTCTTCAGTTGCCACCCCATGTCTCCGCTTCTTTTTATTATAATATTTTACTTTATAATACCCTTTCTTCACCCCTGGTTTAATCCCCAGCCCTTTTTAGCCTGACACCTACCCTCACCACTCCATCAGACAGTTCTTTCCCTGCCACTCACGACTCCAGGCTGCCACACCACGAAACTCCTTTAACCTATTAATTTTCAGGCCGCACATTACTTGATCTCCAGACAGTGTTAGACATTCTCTTAAAATGCTCTTCTCCTTGACTTCCATGATGCCACATTGCTCAGTTGTTGTTTTTTTAAATATTTTAATTGACTTTTAGAGAGAGGAGGAGAGAGGGAGAGAAACAATGATATGAGAGCAGAACGTGGATGGGCTGCCTCCTGCATGCCCCCCACAGGGGATCCGCCCACAACCTGGGCACGTGATGTGCCCTGGCCTGGAATTGAACCAGCAACCTTTCGGTGCTGCACCCGAGGATGCCCAACCGCCTGAGCCACACCTCTGCCAGGGCTACGCTGCTGTTTCGATTCTGAGTCTCTGGCTGCTTTGCAGCCTCCTTTGCAGATTCACCCTCATCTGCAGAGCAATGAGATGACAGAATTCCTCGAGCTCCTCTCCTCTGCCCTCTTCCTGCCCACCCAGTGCTGTCTTTGCAGATGACACTCTCTACCCTAACATTTTCTTTGCCACTGCATGCAAGTTGCACATCCCCTGTGAGCTCCCAGCAGTCTAGCTTTGGATAGTTCAGGGGTCCATCAATATTACCAGAACCAATCATTTTCCCCACTTGCCCTCGGGGTGCCCTACCTAATCATGTTCCTGGGTTTTCCGTCTCAGTGATGGCACCTTCTCCCATCCAGGTATGCCTCCCACACACCCACAAGTCGCCTTTGACACCCTTCTTTCTTTTATCTCCTTTCTCCAACCATCGATAATACCTCTTGACTACACTGACTGTTGTTAGGATCATTTTAATGCCTTCTGTACTTAGGGAAATTTGGGCCATTTGGATTTTCTCTCTCCCCATTTTCTAGGCATCAAATGATTACTCAAGCCTCCCTAGTTCTACTGAGGCCCTAATACAATGTTTTCTTGAAACTTTAACTCTTGATTTTCTTGAGTACTCTTAAAAGTCTGTCTCACAAAGCCCTGTAGGTCATCTACATGTTGATAGTGACCCTTCAAAGTCACTGTTTTCCCTCTCTACAGGATTCGGTTTTCTCTCTAAAGCTCAGCCCCAGTTCTGTGCAGACCATTCCCTCCTCCAGTTGATGAGCTCCTTTGGGGGGAGAGAACCCAGAGACCAGAGCCTTTCCCTTCTTTTCAGCAGTCTTATGAGGTCCACAGTTTGCTCTTTTGATACGTACTCCAGCCTGCCTTCTCCTTTTCTAGCTCTGGAGGTTTCTGAGGGTATCTAATGATTTGTCAGACATTTCAGTCTTTCCAGTTGATTCTCCCCTTCTCTCCCCTGCTTGGCACACGCAGTCTGCAGACCCACACATCTCCGAGAGCAGGTTCCTCGCCGCCTCTTACCTGAGTGGAAACAGATGCTCGCTGCAGAAATCAGCCTCAGATGGATGCACGTGGAATAATCATCCTTCTGAAGACAGGCTCCCTGTGGTAAGAGAGAGCCGAGCACGTACAGATTAGAGCTGAATAAATGAAAATGAGGAATGCAGCAGAGACAGGGCCACACACTGAAGTGATGAACACCCATTGAATGTTGGAGAAGCAGTGCTGCGAGTAACACAGATGATCTAACTCAGCCTTTTTGTTTTACAGATGAGAAAACTTGAGACCTAGACAGCTGAGATCATTTGCTTCTGTAGCAAAACTAGCTATTGCAGGGGCGTGAATCTTCTGCTTTCCAGACCTCCTTGGAGATCAGCTGATAGGCTCCTAAGACGCTGCTTGCTCCCCTGGTTGAGTGCTGTCTATCCTACTTTACTAGTTCTGCTCTTTGTCCAGACTGTGCAGCTCCTTGTGTGCTCAGCTGCACCCCTCTTCGCATGGGCAACTCTACCTGCCTGCCCCATTGCCTTAATTGTCCACAGGGTGTGGGTGTGTCTCAGCGCCCTGTTCGCTCCACCCTTTTTCTGGGCATGGCAGCCTTGAGTGTGTGTAAAACCGAACTACGCTAGCTCCGTCCTCTCTCTGGGCGGGGCAGCCCTGCCTGCACACACAGCAGCACCCCACTCACTCGCAAGGGGCTGCCCTGCGCGTGGGTACCGTAAACCTTGCTAGCTCTACACTCTCTCTAGGAGGGGCAGCCCCACATGTGCACACAGAAGAGCCCCGCTATCTCTGTGCTCTCTCTGGATTAGGGGAACCCTGCTGGTAGGCACTGCCTCATTTTGTTAGCTCCGTGCACTCTTCAGGTTGGAGAGCCCAGGGGTGTGTGCAAAGCAGCACTTTGCTGTACCCCCTGGATCAGTCCCTGGCTGGAGTGGCCCCTTGTATGCATGCTATGGTGTCCTTCTGTTTCTGCTGGATCTAGCTCTAGCTCGGAGACGGGTGGCTGGGGACATGCCACGGCACCCTTCATGTTAGCCAGAGAACGTTAGTGGAGCTCCTGCCTGCTCTCTATGTTCAGGGAAAACACCAACAGTGGAGATCACCGGTTCCTCTGGTCCTGGGTGGTCCTCTCAGCTCCCAGAGAGCTCTCAGGGTTCCCTGACCTCTCTATGGTCCCTCTCTCTTGCTTCTTGTGCCAAAGCTGTTCAGTTGGCTCATAAATGTCTCTCAGAAGGAATTGCTCTGAATATAACTGTATGTGCAATGTGTTCCTAGGAGGGCACAGGCTCAGTGTCCACCTACGCTGCCATCTTGGACCTGCCTCCAAGAGTGTATCAATTTAAAAGACAATTTTTTGGGGCAGGGGTGATAGAGGAAAAGATAAAGGGACAAGTAGGTGTCAAAGTTGGCTAATAAGCGGCTACTAGCTTTTTGCTGTATTCAAAGGCAGCGGAGAGGTTTTTGGCTGAACCACCCACCGTCTGTGTGGGTGGAGGAGGGGTGGCTAGTTTCTAGCCATCCTAGTTCTAAGGCATCTATACATAGATCCTTCTTTTCAGTGACTGAATTCACTTATGTTGTCACCCCAGCCAGGGAACATTTTAATGTCTGCCAAGGGCTGAACAGTAGCTCCAAAAAGACATGTCCAGATCCTAACCTCAGTATGTGACCTTACTTGGAAATAGGGTCTTAGCAGATGTAATCACCTGGTTAACCTCTTGTTAAAGATGTTGAGATGAGATCATCCTGGATTAACCAGGTGGGCTCTAAATCCAGTGAAACTTGTCCTTAGAAAGAGAGGAGATTCCATAAGAGGGAGGGGGCCACGTGGAGACAGAGGCAGAGATGGGAGTTATGTTGCTACAAGCTGGGGAGCATCTACAGTCACCAGAAGGTGGGAGAGACAAGGAAGGACTCACCCCTAGAGGCTTCAGAGGGGGCCCTACCCGCATCTTGATTTTGGACCTCTGAGAGAACCGTGAGAGAATAAATTTGTGTTAAGTCACCCAGCTTGTGGTAACTTGTACAGCAGCCCCAGGAAACGAATGCAGCGTCCAATTGAAAATCTCTCTCTCAAGTGTTTTTATTCCTTGCTCCTGCCAAAGGGGTGCTGGCCCTTTACACTCCTCCCAAACCGCATGCAAGGGCATTATGCACGAGCTGAAATGAACTCCGACTTTTTCAGGTCTCCTGCAAGTTCTCAGTCCCTACAGTGAACTTGACCAATGAGGACTTGAGCACATGGTCTGGAAGAGCAAGGCAGCCCCAGGGTGCACTCCTCCAGTGTACCTTCTGACTTAGCCACCAGCCGAAGTAGCCTGCGGGATGCCGTGTCCACGGGGCTGGACTGCTGCTGGTTCTCAGGGGGCTGAGAGGAGCAAGAGCAGAGTGGGCCTCTGGTTCGGATTCCCCAGTCGGGTGCGTCTTTAATCACCTGGGAGGGACAGCATTGCCCATATGTGCTCCCCCTCCTCCTTTGGTTACCAGTTTTCTTCCTGATGATAGAGTCAGAGTTAGCTGTGATTGTATATTGTGGCATGAGAGCGGAACAACATCGACCGCAGTAGCAAAACTTGCTTCTTAATAGGCACTGCAATTAGCCAGGCAAAGTGCTTTCCTGCTGAGAAAACTCAGGCACGGGACCATAAAATGTGGTCTGTTCCCTCTTGCCCACACACCTCCACTCCAGGCCCTGAACAATCCACCCTCCAAGTAGCATCTTTGCATAAGTGCCCGCAACTCTTAGTGATGGCGAGTGGATGCTTTGAATTAGGGGAATTTGCCAGAGGACTAGGGAAGGCTGGGGTTAACCCAAGTTGGAGGAGTTAGGCTCTTGCATGGATGCAACCATGCAGAAACGCAAACATTTAAATGCATAACGTCAGGGAAATTTCTCAGTTTCAGCTTGACAATTTCTTACATAATACTATACCTCTTGGCTTCTCCATTGAGGTATTCTCACGTTGCCACTCTCAGATTCAGGTTTGACTAATATATATTAAATATCTATAACCTCCCAATGTTAAGTGGTTTATGTACTTTATTTTATTAAATCCTGAAAATAACAATGTAAGGGCAGGAATTATCACAGTGGAGAAAAGGTGAGGGTTAGAAAAAATTGTTTGGCCCAAATTATAGCCTGAATAAATCTCAGAGCTAGGAGCTTCAGCTCTGGTCTTTAGGCCCAGGTTTATTTATTTCCCCATTCTTTTTGTTTAACGAATTGAATTGGTAAAGTATTTCTTAATATGACTTAAAGACCATTGTGTGTAAGTGCAGGTGTTCTCAGTGGCATCATTTCACAGAGTTTCCCACGGCAGTGACTGCAGAAGATGAAGACTTCAGAGGAAGTTGTAGTAGAAGATCATTATGTATAGGGAGATCTAATTTTATTGAAAAATTGCCTTTCAAACTGCAAGAGTTTAATTTTTAATGCGCTAATTTTAATTAAGTTTAATTAATGCTGCTGAGCTTGGTAAACTCAAAGAACTTCAAATGACACCCCAGAAGCCCTGCAACATCTTTCTTACTTGTTGAACCTGCCTTTTGGCGGAATCTCAACTCATGCCTAAACAGAAATTGCTTACTCTTTGCTCTTTTTGAATCTGTGCTATCATTTAGCCATTTGTTATATGAGATCCAATCTTTAATTAAATCTTTGTCCAATACTTTATCAGAGAGAGAGAGAGAGAGATGAGCTCTGTGATCATTCATTATCTTAAATAGTGCAACTGAGTTCTGCTGAGTCCTGCCTCCCCTGGTTAATAGCCAGGCTGTGCCGCTTTGAAGGTTTTCCCTGATTCATTGCTGGTCTTGCTGCTTATATCACCAGTGGTGCTTTGGGGATGAAGGGATTCTGTTACAGTAGCCGGAGCAGACTTGCACAGGCAGGAAGGCAGAGGCTGTGCAACCACTGGAGAACAGGTGAGATGGAGGTTCTCTCCCCATTCCTACCAGTGCAAATTAGTGACTTCCACGTTTATCTCCAGACCACCCTAGGCCCATATTTCCAACTACCTACATAGACATACCATTTAATGGCAGCGTGGATGGACCTAGAGGATATTATGCTAAGTAAAATAATTCAGAGAGAAAGGACAAATACCATATGATTTCACTTATATGTGGAATCTAAAGGACAAAAGAAGCAAACAAACCAGAAACAGACTCATAGATACAGAGAACAAACTGAGGGCAGCCAGATGGGAGAGGGGTTGGGGGGCTGGGTGAAAAAGGTGCAGGGATTAGGAAATACTAATTGGTAGTTACAGAATAGTCACAGAGATGTAAATTACAGCATAGGGACTATAGTCAATAATATTATAATAACTATGTATTCGGCCAGGTGGTTACTTGAAATATTGGGGAGACCACTCTGTAAATTACATGATTTTCTAACTACTATTGCTGTACATCTGGAACTAATACAGGATAATATTAACTGTAAACAGTAATTAAAAACATTAAAAAAAATTAAATTTAACATGTCAAAACTGAACTTCAGGAAATCTCCCTCAGACACAAATGTACTCCACCTACATTTTCCCCCCCATCTCTGTTGATTACAAGTCCATCTCTTAATCACCCAGTGTGAAAATCTCTAAATAGACTCCTCTCTTTATTACATAAGGCACATCCAATTCCTACTGGTGGTACCTTGAGAATTTATTCAGAACCTAAGCATTCCTTCACTATAAAATCCCAGGTCCAAGTCACTATCATCTTAAGCCTGGATTATTTTAATAGCTTCCTAACTGGCTACCCCTCTTCAGTCCTTGCACTCCCACTGTCTGTCCTCAACAGAATAGCCAGAGTGATTCCTTTAAAACAGAAATCAGATGATGTCCTCCTTCTATCCCAAAGTCTACAATGGTGCTCCCATTTCATTCATAGGGAAAACCAAGGTCCTGGCATCTTAGAGTAGAAGAAATGGCTATATCACAATAACTGTTATTTCTGACACCAAGTCATCATTTACTTATTATAAAAAATAAAACAATAGGTACCCTTTAAGAAGCACCTTTAAATTTTTATAGTGAAAAACAAGGCTAGGTAGAATGGTACATAAAAGTTGAAAAAAAATTTTATTATGCCAACTCAACAAGCAAGTATTGAGCATTTATCATAAATAAAACAGCATGTTAGATAAGCTGGGGATTGAAAGACATGGACTAATTCTCTAGGGACTCATGCAGGTATATATTCATATAGATGCAGGACAGAAGTGCTCATAAAACTCAGACTGTGATATATGCTTTAGTAGAGGTAGAGTATAGAGTAGGAATATGAGAATGAGTTGTGATTTAAATAGAGTCATGAAATTTAGGTGAGTTTTAGAGATTGTGGTAGAGGGTGAGAGTTATTGCTGAAGAAAAACATAACATAGGGAGGTAAATATAGGAATGAAGTAACAAAAGGAAAAAAACTTTCCAAATATGCTATAGTAGCAATGAATAGTAGTCAGGATGACTAAGGGGTAAAGTTCTCAGCTGGGAGTAGAGTACTGGGGAGGTTGTGTGTAGGACACAGGTAGAGACATATGACATAGTGGTTGAAAAACCTGAGGACTATTGACACAGGATCTTAAGTGTCAAGCCAGGAACTTTGAGTGCTTTCCTTTATCCCAAGGGGAACCCTTAAAAATGTTGAGGGAATGCCTTAATTGATTTATAGCTTTAGTTTAATTAATGCAATTATAATGTATTAAATAGCCAATCTGTTCTTATTACTATCCTAAATATTTTGATATTGATAAAAAGTACTTAGGCCATTTGACAAATTCCAGGGTCTATCTTGATGATGAGCTGGTAGATCTGGCATGAGTTCCAGATAGCCACCCTTAACACAAGCCCATGAATGAGTCTGTGGGCAGTTAGTATGTAGACCCAGTTTGGTGAAATACTGATTTATAGCATACAAAGCTGAAGAAGACTTCTTAAGCTTGTGCTCTCCACTAGAGCATATATCTTAATGTTTTAGTTTGGGAGTCATCATTTCTATTCCTAATCTGCAAAGCTATGTATCATCTATCTATCTATCTATCTATCTATCTATCTATCTATCTATCTATCTATCTATCTATCTATCTATCATCTATCATCTATCTATCTATCTATCTATCTATCTATCTATCTATCTATCTATCTATCTATCTATCTATCTATCTATCTATCTATCTCTATCATCTATCTATCTATCTCTATCATCTATCTATCATCTATCTATCTATCTATCATCTATCTATCTATCTATCTATCTATCATCTATCTATCATCTATCTATCTATCTATCTATCTATCTATCTATCTATCTATCTATCTATCTATCTATCATCTATCATCTATCTATCTATCTATCTATCATATATCTATCATCTATCTATCTATCTATCTATCTATCTATCTATCTATCTATCTATCTATCTATCTATCTATCATCTATCTATCTATCATCATCTATCATCTATCTATCTAATACAGACATAAACACTTACCTTTGGTCAGACCATCCAGAAGTGTGACGGATATATTGAAGTTTCACTTTTTATATGTAGATCCCCAGAACAAGTTCATTCTCCTATACAATAAAACATCATTACCACATATAAAAACCCCCAACATTTATTTAGTACTGTCATTCAAGGGATAATTCATTATCAAATTCTTCCAATTATTCCCCAAATATATTTTATAACATATTTTAAAACCCAAGGTCCAATCAAGGTTTATGTACTACACTCCCCATTCCAGAACCTTCCTCCTTCCCTTTGTTTTTCATGGGATGGAATAATTTGAGGAGTGCCCTTGCAAGATTTCATATTCTGGATTTTTCTATTTTTCTCATGATTAGTTTCAAATAAATAATTCTAACAATAATGCCACAAAGATGATGTGTACTTTCTATTACATCCCATCAGGAGGTACATAATGTCAGGTCATCCAACAAAGATAAATATAACCACAGAGATAAAAGAATGTATTCAAATACATATTAAACACAGTATGTTGACTGCACTCCCTGAGTGGAATATATTCTCAGGACAAAAGGAACTGCTGACATTTTCTGAACTTTACTTTGCAGGTTTTGTTGTTAGTGGTTTTGGCTTTGTAATTGTTAAACTTTTTGTATTTGTTGTAGGTTATTGTAGGACAAAGAAAATGAGAAAATTTGTTAAGTATTTTATAGAAATATTTTTCTTGACACTATTTTCTCACTATTAAAAAAAGGAAATACAAATAAGGATGGCAGAAGGTTTTGAATTTGAATCTGAAGTATCAGTAGGAACTCATGATTAACAGAAAAAGGTATCTAGGAAGCAATGATACTGCAATACCAGTTAGCACACCTATATTCTAGTTGTTGCTTTCTAAATACCATTTCTCACTTTTAGTATCAGAATTCCTTGGAGCAACTGCTAATTTTAGGAAAAGTACAGGTTACACCTAGAATATTCTTTTGTGCTAGAGCAAGAACATGCTCACATATTAATGGGGTCATGTCAAAAGAATATATGCTTAAGAAGTTGGCTTGAAGGGGCTTTAGCTGCCCAAATTCAGGATAATTAGAGTCTCAAATGAACCATGATGGCAATAGGATATAACATAATGAATAAATCATACCTGCCCTGGCTAGTGTTGTTCAGTGGTTAGAATGTCAACAGTGCAATGAAGGGTCTCGGGTTCAATTCCTAGTCAAGGGCACATACCTGGGTTTCGGGTTCAATCCCTGGCCATGGTTGGGGTGGATGTGGGAGGCAACTAATCTATCTGTCTCTCTTACATCAATGTTTAAACTGCCAGCCATGTGAGCCAGCCATCTTGGAAGTTCCAGCTCAATCAGACTTTTACGTGACTTCCCCTAAGATAATACCATGTGGAGGGAAGGAACCACACACCAGATCCCAGTCAACTCACAGAATAGTGATAGATAATAAAATAATTGATTTAAGCCATTCTGTTTTGGCATTGTTTGTAATGCAGCTGCAGATAACCAAGACAGCGGCTGATACACATAGAAGGAATGCCAGCGTAGAAAATCAACACTTTGTATATCCCCCATATAAAAATAGACCCGGGCAAGGATATGCAATGGATGCTAAAAGTCTTGGGAAAACTGGCTTAAGAGTTAATAAGTGTTCTCATCGAAGTACTTGCTATGTGTTAATTACCATTGAGTCAAATGTTCTTCTAAACCTCTCAGTAAATGCTAGGCCTTGGCGTGTGTGCTCGCTATTAACTCTCACCTCTCGTTGAGCTCAGAATACAGTAAATTCTCAGTAAGTGCTTATTAAATGAAAAATAAACGAATATAAACCTATGGAAATGAAAGCATTGAGAGTGAGGTTGAAAAGGATATTACTTTGAAAAGGCTGTTCTCTGTTCGATCCTGCTCCCCAGGGGTATCCACGTATCTCAAGGGGGAGGAGGAAGCCTCATGTCCCCAGCGAAGGACAGAACCTTAGAGCTGCATTGGAGCAGGTCCTTTTCTTAACAGTAAAGGACACGTTATAAACTACCTGTGTATTGTGGGCAATTTGTGTATCCAGGTGTCATGTGACTAGCACTGAACCCTTAGAGTCTCGTATTCTAGGCCAGGTTTCGTGCCCTGACTCTCCCCGTGACCAGTGACCAGGGCACTCACCGTGGACTTCCACACTGCTCTATTTTTAATGTGGAGCAAACAGGATAATGTGGGAGAGTGCGTTAGCCCAGGGAGGAAAATTCAGTTCAGTAAACATTCTCTAAGCCATTATATATGCTGACCAGGTGAGATCAAGGGAGAGGGAAGGCTGAGAATGGACAGACATAAATAAGATATACAGCTAATACTTAAGGGATATTAAGATAATAGGAGAGATGACCACATAGTTCAAAAATACAAAGAAGTGAACAAAAAGAACCTTGGGGAAATTCAGAGTGATGCAAACATGGAAACAGGCTCTGTCATGCTCTAGATGTGTGACTGATGTTAAAGAGCAGGGAGGCAAATCGCTAGTTCTTAAACCATCTCTTATTCAGGAGCTATGCTAGAATGCTGAGAGTTACATGATTTTCAGGAGTAGTTGGTTGTATTGATAATATATACCATAGAAGAGGCTGGGTAGTACTTTGTAATACAGGATATTCAAAATATGAAGTGGCCACGAGTGGGTTCAGTTTATTAGTAATGGACAGTAAGATGTATGAATTTATAATACATATGTATAATGCCTGTCTTCTGGAGGACAGCATTTGGAGACAACATTGACATTCGAACAAACAGAAAACAGGGTGGGGTAAAGGTAGATTTACAGTTGTGAGTACACAAAGCACAGTTTATTCTTGTGTTATTATTTATTTATTATTGTACTATTTTCTATACAAACAGCTGTAAACCTACTTCGAGCCCATCCTGTATGTTCACGCAGGAACTGAGTCCCGCGTGGTGAGGCGGATGGGAGTGGAGGTGGTGGGAAGTCCTGATTGGCCAACCGTCATCGATCCTTCCTTCCTCTTGTCACTGACACTGGCCCGTCGGAAAGGAGTGCTCGTTAGCTGAATTCCAGTCTACTTCTCTCATACAACGTTTGACTAATGATGGAGTAGCAAAGACCCAAATCAAACTTTTATGGTTAATTGGTGGGTTAACGAGCCCACAGAAAGCTTTTTAATTAATTCCCCTTGTTGCGCTGCAAGAGAGACAGGACTGGGTGTGAGTTTGCATTAGAGGTGTTTGAAATAGTAACATAACACACAGGTGACACCAGAAGAACTACAATGTGCACTCTGCTTGTGGTCGGAATCTTTTTGATAATCAAACCATTAAATAGTTGTCAAAATGTGGGTTTCATATGAGCAAAATTTAGTGCACCTTGACCATGAACTAAATTGGGTGTTCTGTTGCGATCAACAGCTCAATCAATTTCTCGGTCACCCAGACTGAAGTACCACACATCGTATTTATTCCTCCTATTACAAGTCAGTCATGCAAAGCAAAAATATGAACAATTGTTTATTGAGAACTGAGTGTGGTGCATTATCTATATTACTTACCTAATTACCTAATTTTATTCTGGTCAAAGGGGTCAAATATATGGTGACAAGGAGATTTGACTTTGAGTGGTGAACACACAATTCAATATAGAGATAATGTATTATAGAATTGTACACTTGAAACCTATATACTTTTATTAACCAATGTCAACCCAATAAACTTAATACAAATAAAATAAAACATTAAAAAATTGGAAAAAATTGGATAGGTATTATTAGCCTATTGTATATATGAGGTAAGACTGATGGAGATTAAGGGAAACTCCAATTATTTCCTGATTGTATTAATAAAAATTAAACAGAAAATTCTATTAAATATGTATGCATATATATTTATGCATGCACACATGTATAAATATATATGCAGAGAGCAGAAAAAACATGTATTATAATGTAAATGTACAATAAATAAAATTCACTATGGGAAATTTTAGGGGTGAAATTGTCCAGCTTTTTCAATGCATGTTTAATTGGAAGGGGATCAGATAGTTCAAAGAATCCACCCCAAATCTGAGAATCAGGCTTGGTAAAGAGAAGCAATCAAGATTCTATGGAGAGAGAAAATCGGGCATTCTCACTAACTTGGGGATTCTCAGTACTGTGGCCAAAGAGTTCTTATTTACTCTTTTGAAAATATTTTAAAAACCATTTAATTTTAAATTAAAAATACAGAAAAAGTGACACAAAACAAATGTAAAATGTATTGCATAATGAATTAGGATAAGGAAAATACCTTTGTAAATACCTCACAACCATTCCTAGAAACCCCTCTAATGTTTCTCTTTCCCTCTGGGTCTGAACCTACTCCCCTGTCTAGTGTAATTACTACTTCATTTTTATATCATTCATTTCTTTTCCATTTTTTCCCACCCAAATGTGCATATCTAGACACAAGAGTTGTTTTTAGCATTTTAAAATATGTATGTTTATGTTTCTTTAAATTTACAGGTTTCTTCTTTATCTATTTCTTTTCCTTAAAAAGTGTTTGTTGAAGAAGTGGGTCCATTTGACCTTTGGGGTTTCCCAAAGTTGTACTTTGCTGATTGCACACTTACAGTGTATACAACATTCTGTTGTTTAAATTAATCTACTCTATATTACATCTCGATCTCATTTCTTCCACAATGAGAATCTGGTTCTCAAAGACACAGAGGACAATGGCATTAGAATATCATATAATTATCATTTACTTACTCAAATTACATGTCCACAGTCCACAGTAGCAACACTACTACTGCTATTATCAATACCAAAAATAGTTAAATATATATAGCCTTAAGTGATCAGACTGCACCCAAAACACTAAGAAGCACGTGTACACACACACGTACACACTCATTTCCCCATATTATGAAACAGAGGACTCTGATTCTCATTAGTCAGTGTCTTAGCCCCTTCAGACCAGTATAACAAAAATACCACACACTGGGAGGCTTAAAAACAACAGAAACTTACTTCTCAACAGTTTCGGAGGTTGGAAAGTTTGAGAGGAAGGCACCGTCAGGTTCAGCCTGGTGAGACCTCATTTTCTGGTTCATAGAGGGCTCTTCTCACTTTGTCATCACATGGTGGAAGCGGCGAGGTAGGTCTCCTTTTTAAGGGCACTAATCTCATTCATGAGGGCTACACCCTTTTGACTAAATCACCTCCCAAAGGTCCCACCTCCTAATACCATCACATTGGGAGTTAGGATTTCAACATATAAGTTTTAGGCGTACACACACATTCAGGTCATAACAGTTACTATACCCGGATCAAGGCCAAGACTTTTGGACTTCTACCCTTCTAGGTCTTTATGATCCTTAATCAGTAATTTAAAAGCTATGGACTAAAATTTAAAATTAAGCACCACTAACACATGCCATATACAGTAGAAGATGAAAGAAAAATTGGCCTTAGCATATAAATATATATTTTGACATGCAGCTGAGTATGCTTTTTAAGCTAAATGCCAGATGGCTAAATGTTAAAAATAATAGTCAGCTGAGCTCGATGTTTTCATCATAGAATGAACTTTTACAATATAGGAACAAATCTTAAGTATTACCACCAATTTAAATATTACTAAACTTTGAATATTAAAGTTCTAGTGGTCAAATTTTGTAAATTTGGTATTATGGTGAGACAATTATTTCTCAGCTGGCAGCTACTAGATTCTTTTCACAATCATTACATTGCACATTTGTGATTCTAAATTGATGGTCACTTTTTAGCTTGGCTACTAAAGAAAAGTGAATATTTTAGGGTAATTTGCTTTAACATTCTTTATTTCATATCTTTATATTCTTTAATACATATGGATCAAAGATAATTTATAAAGGATATAGTCGTACATGCCATTTCTCCTTTGGAAACTTGAAGGTAGCAAACTTGACGTTCTGCTTTTAACTCATACTCACCAGATGTTAAGAATTCCCCAAAAGGGATTTTTGTTAAAATTCATGCCCTTAATTCAATTAAATAATTTAATATATATGCACACATGTATAATTTAATTTTATGAAGGCTCATACATCAAAAGTTATATATTGATTAAAATTAGGAGATGCTCTAATTTCTTTTACCTTTTTTATATTAATTATACCTTAAACACATCTGTTGGTTCAAAATGATATGTAAGGTGTTTCTTTATATGCTGTGATCTAATAAATTCTCTTAGTGTTTGTATTAACTGTCAAATAATTTCTCTTTTTT
Source organism: Miniopterus natalensis (assembly GCF_054644295.1). Classification (NCBI taxonomy): domain Eukaryota; kingdom Metazoa; phylum Chordata; class Mammalia; order Chiroptera; family Miniopteridae; genus Miniopterus; species Miniopterus natalensis. Next base: position 29,058,765 of record NC_142097.1, read on the forward strand.
GAACTATCTAAAAGTTTTATAATAGTCCCTTTTATTCATGAAATTAAAAATTTTCACTATCCTTATTACTTTTGCCAACATTTGCTCCTATAATAATAAAAATATTTTTCTTTGAACCAAGGGATAAAATGTCAATGTGTAAAGCATAACAGATCTTGACTTTGAACTCACATCAGGAGGGTTTACCTGTATTTGAGAGTAAATATTTAAGTATTAGAATTATATCGGGAATATTAATGGACCAAGTAATTTCAATCAATTCTTCTTTCATAGAAAAAGTACTAATAAACTAGATTAAATATATTTTTAAAATATGGCCTGAAGACATGAGAGCATCAAAAAGGTAGTGAGGAATTAGGATTTAAGAGAGAAACTCAGAGTTGAGCCTGCATTTAGGGCCAGTTTTCCCCAATGGATCATTGTTTACTTTAGATGAGAGGAGAACATAAGAAGATGAACAGTATTTTTGATGGCCTTTTAGGCTATCAGTACAGAAATTGAAGCCCTGGACCCAACAGCTTAGGTTGGAGGCTTAGTGAATCTCTCACATCTTGGATTTGGCCTTAGAAAAGAAGGAAATTCTGGCAGCTGTGACAACATGGATGAAAGTGGAGGACATTATGCTCAGTGGAAAATAGTAACAAAAAAGGACAGCTACTGCGTGGTTTCAGCTATTGGAAGCACCTAAAATAGTCAAACTCAAAGAAGCAAAGAATGCAGTAGTGATTGTTAGAGGCTGGGGCATGGGGGAAATGGGAAGCTGTTAATCAATGCATATAAAATTTCAGTTTTGCTAAATGGATACGTTCTAGAGATCTGCTGGAAAGAATATTACCTACAGTTAACAGCTTGGTTTGTGCACTTCCAAATTTGTTAAGAGAGTAGACAGATCTCTTTTTAGTGTTCTTACTACATACACACACACACACACAGAAGGAAGCTGGAAGGTGTTGGATGTGTACACTATCTTGCTTGTGGGTATGGTAAGGTTATTTGCATATATCCAAATTCATCAAATCTATACATTAAATATGTAAAATTACTTATATTTCAAGTATACCTCAGTAAATCTGTTAAAAAATGAAAACGTGACCAGTATTAGCAGTGGAATATAATTTGGGCGATCAGCATTAATATTCACAATATAATTAGTGTCACTACTCTTGACTCTCCCACCATCCATCATACGGGAATGATGGGACCTAGCAGAGGAAACTTGAATTCTGAAGGTGGCCCTTAAGCATGTGGGGTAAGGACCTCTTAGATTTCAAGGTGTCTTGAAGTTCTTCTAAGAGATCTAAGGAAGCTTATTTAACTTCTCCTAGACTCAAGGGTCCTCTTCTCTAAAATGGGGATAATAGTCATACCTACCTGATAGCGTTATTATAAAAATCAAATGTGTTGATTTACCTAAAGCTCTTCTCATAGGGCCTATTACCTGGTAATTGGTTAAGACATGAAAGTGTTTACTAACCCTGCTATTGCTACGCTTACTTCTAGCTTGATAATGACTATTAGTTTTAATGCTGCTGTTACTACTCTAATACAAGGCATTCCTGTGATCTCATTGAAAAACGATTAGATGGCATTTTTTTAATGCTTTGTTTACTTTTGTCCATTGTGAAATGATCAAAATATGGGTGAAATCAGAAATGTGTGTGGCAACATTACTATGATATTTTCTTACTTATATTGAACTAATGATGCTGTTGATATAGGCCAAAATCAAGACAATAAATTCATTATGGCAGAAACCATATGATATTTGTGCATGTACGCTCATGTGTTGAAGTGTTTTTGGTGTAGACTCAGGGCTTAATGATTGTTGAATTAATATTTAAACATTAAAATGTCACATATAAAAGATAAAGACAGTTATAAAAGACTGCTTTATTTTCTAGGAGAATGAAAAGGAAAAGATGTTTTGTCTTTGAGAGAGAATCAATGAAGACTACTTAAATCTGACATTTCAAGTCTCAGTACCGAATCCTTTCATCTCTGCATATTTACATATTGTATTTGTTGTCAGTGAGCAGCTCACTTCTTTCTGACATACACTTGGCTCTCTCTTACATCAAAATAGCAAAGGGGATTTTCTGTTTAAATTATTTTTCACCCAAGTGTAATTTGGGGGAAAATGAATGTTTCCATAATGAACTATTTAACTCTAAATCAGACTGTTGGCCTGTACTACACAAAGCAAGCTCACATCTAAGTCTTATTTAATGGAAAAATGCACCATTGTTGCAGATATGCTAATGTCTACTTTCAAATATACTGAAAATAATCCAATGCTAAAAATCCCTGTTTTATTGCATGTAACCAAATGTGAATTGAATTTTTTTTCTTTTGATTCTGCCACGGTGACATTCTGCTGCCATATCTTGAACCCAGTAGTTTGCTTGCAATTTGTACAAATGAACTATTTATCCACAAAGTGTGCTCTGGGCATTAGGATGTTGTGAGGTGCAAGGTGCCCTCAGGGAGATAAATCGTTACCCTCCTTCTTTCCTTTTTCTGAATGACTGGGATCCAGCATCTATCCCAATTTTCTTCTTGGACTATGTTTAGATATTGACTATATTTGGCTTCATAGGCATTTTTTTTTTATTCAGTATATGACTTTAATGAACCAATTCACTCAAAATAAAGAGCAGAGTACAAGTGGAAATGGAGATCTGACTACAATAGCACTTTTAGAAAATCCAGCTGTCAAAACAGTAGGAGGACATCAAAAAAGCACCAGGAACTTATTCTTTTCAAAGTTTGCTCAAAGGTTTCTCTTCCTTGAAAACTGTGAAGCAATTTCCTGCATCTTAGAGGCATGGGTTGGGATGCTCAAGTCCCTTCCTCACCCTATAAGTAGCAAGCTTCTATGTCTTCAAAGCACATGGCCACATTCTATATTTTGCTATGGGGCCATGGGTTTAGATCTCAGGAGGTACCTAAATAAATGATACTTGCAGCATCTAACTCTCTGGGTAATTAGAGGAAAGCCCTGCTAAGAATCAGCTCTTGAAAAATGCATTACTTTATATCTGGAGGATGCCCTTTCTTTCCATGAAAGTTTATGTTTTTGACTTGAGAGGTGGCTTTTGGTCCTCTCATTGCTAATCCCTGGTTCCTTGGCAAAAGGTGTGCTTGCAATTTTCATTTCTTTGGATATTAAAACAATTGGACCTCAGGAGACTCCATGTAATTTTTATTTTGATTTCTGTAAGCATCACAGCCCTGGTTTCCAGAATGGAAGTTATTTGGTATGAACCCCAGGCTTTTACATTCATTGAACATTCACCCAACAAGTGTTTTTTAAATTCCAATATTGTCCTGGGAATTCTCCCAGTTGCTTAAAATCCCTGCCCCAAATTAATGCTCAGATGAATGGAAGGGAAACCTGTATTTGGACAAATGTAATAAAGGTGTTGCCAGAGGACTGACAATGGACACCTAGGTTAGGGATTGGGGTGGCAGAAATGAGGAGGCTTTGCTTAAAATTAGATGGAAACTCCTAAGTGGTTTTCAAACCTTAATGTTTTCAGTCACCCCGTTTAGCGAAGTGAAGGAGGTCAGCATTTTCTAATGTAGACAGAAATGAAAATGATCTTTGCCAAATGTCTGGTGTTGTCTTAATTATTTTCTAAATTTTAACAGAAGGGAGGAAAAAGAAGAAAGAATAGAGTCCTGCCTAGAAGTTTTAGCAGAAGCATGAACTCCTTTTGTAGATTTAGTCAAAACTCATTCGTATTCCACTCATAATTTTTATGCCACTCAAAATGAAATTGAGACAATTATAAAAACATTAGCTGTATTGCACACTAACAAAGAAAAATGATAATTTCTAAGAAAGTGAATGTAGAAAATTCGTGTGTAAGAACTGCTTTGAAATAGGTTTAGAATAGCCCTTTACATATAATTCTGAGTGGAATAAAATAATACGTGTGTGGTAGTGGGGAGATTCTTCTGATCATGGTAGATCTGTGAAAGCGATAGGAGATAGAAACCAGCAACACACATCACTTGAGAGGAAGCTGTAGTGGCTGAATTTGCGTCAATCAGAACTCGACAAAGACAATAGAATTCTTCAGAAGAAGGGTGTTTCGAAGCTCTGATCAGGTTCAATAAAGAAGGGAAAGCCAGAACTAGAATCTCTCTGGTAAGTAGCTTCTGAGTTGCCCAAAGAACCTAGTCCCTCAGTCCTACAGCCTGGAAGGAGCTCAATCGTGCCAACACCCACATGAGTGGGTTTGGAAACACACCCTTCTCCAATGGAACCTAGAGTTAACTGCAGTGCTAGCTGGCATCTTCACGCCATCCTTGTGAGAGACATTGACCTAGAGGACACCGGCAATCTATGATTGGATTTCTGACTCACAGAAACTGGGAGATAAAAAAATTCTATTGGTTTAAGCTGCTAAATTTGGGGATGATTGGTATGTAGTAACTGATAACTAATAGAATGTCTAATCCACTTCTCCCTTTATGTCACCAATATCCTTAGGAGAGCTTGAGCGGGTTAGCTTGACTGGGAGAAGTCAAGGCAGAGCAACAACAACAACCTATAATAATAACTAAAATTACTATAAATATCACAAATGTAACATTATTAACTTTGACTTTTCTATAATCTAATAGATATTTATGCCATTTGATTATTACTTAATGGTGTAGACCATAGGGGACTAATTCAAGAGACGTTGAAAATTGTATGTACAAAGGTGCTCACGCTACAGAAAAAAGTGGGAATCTAAAGATTATTCATCAGTAGTAGAATGGTCATGTTACAGGAACCTCACAGATACCAGGGAAGGTGATACTGGACAGCCCCCTGGGTTGAAGGGAGAGGGTGTCCCCTCCTCTGTTCTTGTCGGTCTTGTAGGAACGAATTCAAATGAGTGACAGCTGCATTGTAATAAAGCCAATGTATTAAAAAAAAAAAATAAAGCAAGTAGATTTATTAAAGAAGCAAGGCAAACAAATTTATCCAAATACATTGAGCCTATAAGGTGCCGATGGGCTCCCTGAGACAACTAACCTGAGGGGCGAGTCTGGTGGGGATTCAAGGGGCATGTACCCTTCTGCCTATAGGTTTCAAAATTTCTCTGCCATATATCTTGGTCTCTCCTTTTACTTTGTTATGGCTTTCCTAGAATTTATGAGAAGCACCTGGCAATTTTATCTTGACAAGCCTGAGACTGCTGGATTCTCTGTTTAGGGAGTGAAATAAAACTGCCCCCCCCCCCCCCCCCCCCCCGTTTTCTTCCTTTCCCCAAATGGCTGACTTCTTTGTTTAGTGAGACAGGCTTTTTCCTCTCTCCCTTCCCTTCCCCTCCTTTCCTGCATTCTTTAGTGAGGAGAAGCATTTTGCCATTTGCTCTCAAGTGTCCTTGGTTGGGTAAGATAAAGGACTTGCAGTTTACAAGCCGGCTGCATGTTTGGCCTTGTTTAATTTTCTTGTCTCACTTTCTCTATTCCACTTGCTTAGGAATTTTTCTAGCTTCTCACTATCCTGTAAGTATAGTTAAGTATGTTATAGGGCAGCCACTCAGGGCAATAGTACCCAAACTCAATGATGAAGGCTAGATACAAATAACTAAATAAATAATACAGTATTATGTGAGAAGGGCAGGATAGAAAATCGGCATTAAATTACGTCTGCTCAAAGTACACAGATCACAAAGGAAATGTTGAAACAATTAATTGCAGAGAGGACTCAGACAGAGACGATCAGAAGACACGGACTAAACTTAGAGAGACTTGTGTTTGAATATTGCATCTAAAACTAACCACATGATTTCGAGCTTGTATTTAAAAATTGTCTTTACAAACAGGCTAAGAATGCAATTACTTTACCGATTATCATTAGAATGAAATGAGGAGTGTTTCTAAAGTACCTTACACGATGTCTGGCACAAGATTCATGTCACCAGCCTTTTATTTCTAGTGTTATTAATGTGGTGTATAGAGATCTGAAAATTATGTCACTTGAGGAATATGAATTTCTTGCTTTAAATCTAGTAGTACTTGGAATAAATGATCTATCGCATCCTTTCATTGCTACCATAATAACTGATTGTATCCTGTGATGGATAATGGTGTGTGTCAACTTGACTGGGCTAAGGGATGCCCAGAAAGCTGGTTAAACATTATTTCTGTGTGTCTGTGAAGATGTTTCCGAAAGAAACTAGCATTTGAATCATTAGACAGAGTAAGGAAGACTGGTCTCCCCCGTGTGGGTGAATATCGTCCAGTCCTTTGAGGGCTTACCTAGAAGTAGGTAGGGGAAGGATGAGATTGCTCTCTCTCTCTTTGCTAGGTCACCCATCTTCTGTTCTTAGAGCCCCTGCTTCTTGGGACTGAATTATACTCCTGGCCTTCCTGGTTCTCTAGCTTCTTGGCCTTCACAATCACATGAGCCAATTCCTATAACAAATCTATTATGTATTATATGATGTCTCTGTCTCTGTTTCTATCTTCTGTTGATCCTGTTTCTCCGCAGAGCCCTGACCCATTCGCACCCACGCTCTGTTGTGCCTGCTTGGACTCGCAGTATTGTGTGGCTAGGATGTCACCAGCTGGGTGCATCTTTTAAAGCACTGCAGTCCCTACTTGTCTTTATACTGGAGAGTTTCAAGTTCATGTTTCTTCTAAGTTTGATAAAGGATTATCTCATGGTTTGAAATAAAACTCCATCACTTGACTTTACACATAATAGACACATTTTTGAATCTGAGGTTTATTATTCGGGGAAGAGAATGTTTTGAGTTTTCCTTGGCCGGCTGATCTTTCTTTATGGAGAAGAGATAGTGGAGACATGCTATTCTTTGTTTTGTTCCCCATTCCCCGCCCACGGAGTCATTTACTTTTGTGCGATGATCTTCTCTAGCCTTTCATAAATCTCTTTGTGACCAGCTCCTTTGATTCACATTTAGAGAATCTCTTTCCTTAAAAACTATCCAGATAATGAACTGATTATTATATATGAAACTGATAAAGCAGAAACAGGTTGCTGGCTTTGTTATTACAGCCCATATTTTACAGCCCATGTTTTCAAATGTTGCCTTGAGCATGTCCACAGTGCATTAGTACTCACCTGGGTGACACCCCTCCTGTAATTCAGCAGGGCTGTATGTAGAGGGGCCTAATTTTAACATGGTCTCTCTAGAAAAACCTGACATTTTATTTTATTTTTTTGTTATACTAAGTATTTTAGAAAAGTGTATTATCTGTAGAGAGTCTAAAGATTACTGTTCATAAGATTTTGCTTAAGATTTTAGTACTCCTAACCCACTTTATTTTAAATAATTCTTTGCTTTTTGGACATGACTAAATGATTTCCCTATCTAAAATTATTTCTCATCAGAGAAGATAAAACTAAATTCTAAAAGTATATTTCTGAATAAGTCTGATAGAATAAATAAATCAATGATATCAATAGCTAAAAATAGCATAATTACTTCCACTCTCAGATAAGCTATTTTTTAAAAAAGAGGCATCTCTAATATTGTTGTGCAGAGAGATAGATTATAGTTGTGGCCACTGGGCCCATTGGAGGCTTAAGAGAAGAGAAACTTTTTTACTTTTCTCTTGTTACATCTTGGAAGTAAGTGAATAGCCTCAAATTAGACTGATGGGTCTTGTCCTGATAAAGTACCTTTATTTATGGATGAAACAATGGAAGTCTGGAAAACTGAAATACTTTTCCTAGGCTGCATGGCTCTGAATGGTAGAAACCAGGACTATAATGCAGAGAAGGCAATGACTTCTCTGGGACTCGGTTCAGAGTGTGTGTTAATGAAGAACAATAAAGGGTTGAAGAAATAACATACTGAATATTCTTTAGAGAATTTTGATGCTCAGGACAGAATAAATGTACCCCTTTGGTTTTCTGTCAGTTTTATGGCAATAATATTTCATTATTTGATTAGCATGTTATCATTTACAAAGGGCTTTCACAGACATCCTATAATAATCCTGTGAGCTGGGCTTCATTGCCCCTGTCCACATTGAAGAATCTTTGGTTCAGAATAGTTAAAAGATCTTCCAATGGTTAGTCACATGGTGAGAGTAAGAGAAATTGAGAAAGGGAGAGAGAGACAGAGGTGCAAGAAGGAGAGCTGGGACTAACTCCCAACAATGAACACAATTAGTGCATCTCCCTGAAATTAGATGACATCGAAAGCTCCGAAAACCATGAGCAGCAGAGACAGCTTCTGTTCACTGATTGGATTCTCCACATTTCCCTGGCCTCTTTTAGTTAGATAGAGCTACTGTACAGATACCAACAAATTCTAGCTAATTTGCTATAAACAGAAGTAGCTGGGTCACCTCTGGGCTGGATCATTCTAATATGGGTGCACAGCCCTCCAGTCCTTTTTTCTTCTATTGCAGTGACATCAAAGGCCTGGCTCCAGAGGGCACAGCCTGGATCCCTGAGTACGATGTGGATGCGAGCCCCCGCTCACTCCTGAAAGAGTAAGAAATCCAGCTTTTGATATCATGCCACTGAATTTCAGGGTTAATTTTTAATTGCAGCATAAACTTATGTATCCGGATCAATACAGCGCAGAATCAAACAAATATAATGAGCTGGAAAAGTTATGCTCTGCCCTTTATCTGAAAATGTATAGAGTGTGCTACTTTCCTGTGGTGGATTTTCTTAAAGACAATTTATTTAACAAAATCTCTTTATCTTTAAATCCCAATATACACAATATCACACTGTCAGTAGTTGGCCACCACACTAGCACCACTGAACAATGGAGAGGTAATCATTTCCTAAGAAGAAAGGACAGGGCTGGCTTCGTGGGTGTGTGGCTGCTGGAGGGGGCACAGAGCCCTGCCTTAGAAAGACCTGGGCATGGAGTTTAATGTTCTGCAGCTGCTTTCTTGAACATCTTAATAATTTTACCCTTGAATTGTGTTTTGTAAATAAAATACATTGGAATAATGGAACACAAACCTGAACCATGTCTCAGCTCACATCCTACTCTTCCAACTACCTTTCCAGGACAAATTCCCAGCCTGCTCCCCTTATCCTGGTGCCCCGGCCTGCCTGGTCTCCCATTTCCTACCCTGGTCTCATTGCCACCTTCTGGCCCTGGTGGGGACCTGAGCATAGATGGAGAGTTGGAGTTAGGCACAGATGCTTAGTGGCCAGTAGGGACAGTGGCAGGACTTAGCAGTTACTGTCCCTGCCTGATAACTCAGCAGTGAATAAGTGGAGAGGCTCTCACCTGGCCCCAATCCAGGTACCCAGGGCACCCAGCTGTGCAGGTTGCAATACCCGTGGGGGTCCCCCATACACAGCAGGCTGATAGGTGGGCATGTTGGAAGGGAAGATGCTGGCATGACTTCCCCTGGTGCTGTCCTGGCCAGTCCATGGTAAACCATTCAGGCAGCTGTTAGGCAGAGTAAGTGTGTACCTGGCCCATACCACCTGGCAGAGCCTGGGCACCTGGGAGGGTCTGCCTCACCCAGCAGCATTCCTGTGCCCGAAGGGGCGCTTCCCAGGCCTGCTCTATACCTGGAGGCATCCTCTGTTCCTCTTTCCAGCTTTCCTGAGTCTGGCTTGTGTTTTTCCCTCCAGCTCCAGGCACTCTCTGAGGAAAAGCCACCAAATAAGAATTATGTAATTTAAGTGGTTCTGCATACAAGTTAAATGTTTCGATACTTTTATTTCAAAGTGGCACCCTACAATAGAAAGGTGGATGATAAGAGCATGCTAACAATATACAATTTTATTTTTTCCTTACTAAGAATTAAATAGAAAAATAAAAACATCATGATAAAACGTGTGCACGAGAGAGACCACACACACAAAAAGGGAAAAAAGCTTTATATTTTAATACTTCTAATGACCCATTTCCCTTAAGTTTTGAACAGGCGACCTAGCATTTTTATCTTGCGCTGGTTCCTGCCAATTATGTAGCAGGTCTTGGAAGAAGGAAGAGCATTGAGAAACTACTGTGGTCTGTGAATAAATCACCCAACAGTGAAATCTCTTCTAATATAAATCTCCCCTGGTCAACTCCTTGGGGCCTTAAGATGCTGTTTAGTTCACCAAAGCATTTTAAGAATCACAACCATCTACAGTTGGCTCCACACACCACCTCTGAAGTCTCTGGCTTTGCGTTGGGTCCAGCTCTACACAAAAGGCTTACATTTGTTCCATAACTATAACGCTAACATAAAACATATAAGGTCCAGAAAAGTATTGCTGGATGGGTTTATCAGATCCCAGCAGCAGTGGGAAGTCACAAAGAAAGACAAAACAGTCTTTTGCTTTGCACTTGTTTTGAGATTTCATCCCTCCAGCTCCTCTGCTCTTCCTTTGCAGAGGGCAGACTTTATTCCTGCCAAAAATCTTCGCCACGGAGCCAACAGAATTCATTTCAAGCTTGGCAGCCAATATACGTTATCCACAGGTTTCTGGCTAAACTATTAAAATTAATCAGGTGGCAAACTTTCATTTTAGTAACCTTAATAAACAAGGGAACCCGATTCCCAGGGGGTGGAAATGTTAGTAAATATAGCAGCTTTAAAAGGAAGAAATTCTTCAAAATGTCAGAGGATGTGCTCGAGTGTTAGGAAAGTAGATCTGAACTGCAGTTTCGGCCTAGGCGCCACCACTCATTTTTATAGAGGCATCTTTCACTGCAAAGGGAATCAGCTCTGTTCTAACACATGATTTCAAGCAAACTTTCAGGTTGCGTGCATGAGGTGCTCCATTTGTGGGATGGTGGTGGCAAAAAAGTGTGTATGGATATTGTTTTCCTTGTGATGCTAAAATAATTCTGAAGCAAAAGCTTCAAGTAAGAGACCCGACTCTGGATTTTCAGAAGAAAGTGCACGTGGCAGAAATCGAGATACTCACCTAATATTTAACTTGCTTGCTGTGTTTCCCAGCACCCAAGCAGTGAGGCAGATACACATAACTTGTTCCGAGCTAACGTGATGTGTGTTGCTTCCAGGCTAAAGCACATAACAGCAGTGTGGGTTCTGCAGGGACGAGTTAGATTGCAGATGGTGCAGCTCCACTCAGTGTGGATCCCTGAGGGACCGTGTGGAGCACGCCTCCCTGTCAGACTTTGTTGGATGTGTGGCGTATAAAGGAAAGGAACACTTGCTGTGCTGAGGAACTGGCATTTAGAGGTTAATTTGTAATGCAGCATATCTAGTCTGTCCTAATTCATAATAAAACTGGTGCCAGTGGTGTGATACGGTCACTGGAAAAAAAATAAAATTATAGAGGGCAAGGACACTAAGAGAACAGGCTGGCGTCATAGCTCTCTGTGTTATGCAGTGGCAAAATATTTGGTACAACTGTCCTCTGCAGGAACTTGGAAGGGAGGTGGCATATCCGATGAACTACACAGCTCTGGGAGAAAAGGGTTGAAAAACAAAATAATCCTACTATGTTTTTCTGATTTTTTTCCCTTCTGCATTTAGTCTGGGATTGCAGAGAGAAGAGATAGACCTGGAAAAATATGGGCTGGTTTGCAAGTAGAAATGGAAGGGAATAGAAAAATTCCAGAAACGCATGACCCGGCAATGCTGCAGAAGCCAAATTTGAGTGACAACATCAACCTTTAGGGAAAATTCGTTTAAGGGCATGACCTTCAAAAGAGCTGTCAAAATCCTTCAGTGGATTTAATGTGTCAGAGGACAAATATCAGATTAAGGTTGTGATGCCCGGGAAATCTTATCAATGGATTAAATACTCCAGGGCAGAGGTCATATTCTAAAAGCCTTTTCTAGCTACTATTTCAGTCAAACTCAGTGTGCCCACCATTTACTGGAGACAGGAGTTTTGGTGTCAAGAAGGCCAAATTTCTGAAAGAACTGTATGTTACAGGGGAGGGGGTGTTACTTGCATTTGGAAATAATTAGAAGCAAATAAATGTTACGACTACTAAATTTTTTGAGTGACAAAAAAATCAAGAGCTTGGTCTAGCACATTTTGGGCCACAGCCTTGTAACACACAGGGAGCTAGTTACCCCAACAATCATTTTCATATGTATGGGGTGTCAGATTCTGGTGAACTTGAAAGCTTATAACTTTACAGCAAATTATAAAACAAAACTAAGTAGAAGACAAGAAAACACTCAAAGAAGCAAGAACTTCAAGAAAGAGTCAGTGGCTAGAACATTGACTCCGCCATGGGTGTGTCAGTATCTGTACCAGAGTGAGAGGAGAGGGAGGGCTCTTATGTCAGGTGGCTAAAGTGCAAATCCCATCCATCCATTATTTGTGAGCAAGTCTCTGAACATCTCTAAGCCTCAGTTTCCTGAGTAATGATTGGGAGTAATGATTGTCTCTACTTCATATGCTGAATATGAGGATTAATAATGTCCATAAAATACATTCCCCCCTGCCTGGTAGATGGTCCTTAAATGTCAGTCTTTATTAATAGTATCATGATGATGATGATGGTCAGTATCATCACTATCATTTTAAGGTAGAACGGGGTCAATTTATTTATTTTTTTAAATATACCTTTATTGATTTCAAAGAGAGGAAGGGAGAGGGAGAGAGAGATAGAAACATCAATGATGAGAGAGTCATTGACCGGCTGCCTCCTGCAAGCCCCCGACTGGGGATTGAGCCTGCAACCCGGGCATGTGCCCTCACCAGGAATCGAACCCCGATTGCCTGGATCCTAGGTCGATGCTCAACCGCTGAGCCATGCCCGGCCGGGGGGGATGAAGTCAATTTAAAGGGGGCCTTGAAAGTCAGGAGAACTGTAAGAATGAAACTTGCGTGTTGATACTATGAATCTGTGTAGTGTTGTTTAGGAAGGTTTGGAAGCAATCTAAGCTGGAGTTCTCTGATCCCTCTGTACACACTAAACAAGGAAATAGTCTTTCGATTTTTATTTCTATAAGGAGAGAGAATAAAAGAAATAACATGGAAACTGAGTTGAATACAGTTTTTCCTAAAGTTTTATGAAGCCCTTCCATTCATCACTGGGTAAAGGTAGTGTTCTGAGACAGCGACTATGGTGAGAAAACTATAATCACTGTTAATTAAAGAAACGTCTTATTTGTTGATCAAGTACTTCATCTATTATATTATTTAGAGATTTTATTTTAACCAAGTGAGTAAACAACCTAGGTGCTAGGGATACATCTGTAAAAAGAAGAGACACTAATCTTGGTCTTCACAGAGTTTACAACACAAAGCTCCAGAAAGAATGAATCATCCCGACTCCTTCATTTCTATTACGGCTCATGTTGTCTGCCCTAATTTTTTGAACCCCATGATAATGATAGGTATCCCTCACTTGAGGGCAGTGAAAATACCTTATCACCGTGATAAAAGTGCTAAAAATAGATTCTTATTTAATTAATACATTTTTATGTAGTCCCCAACATTTTTACCATGAGCCGAAGCACTGAGCCCAGGCATTTTTTCTTTTTTTTCTTCTGTGGAGCAATTGGGACCAGATCATACTTTTATAAGGAGCTATCTACCGTGTGTGTCTCCTCCACTTGACTGTAAATCCGTGGAGGGCAAAGACTTTGTTCCAATAAACAGTGTTACCCCTAGGTCTAGTATTTCAGTTGGCACATATTAGGTACCCCCACATGTCTGTAGAATGATACTTAGATGGCACCAGTTTATAATGTGTTCAGCCTGGTTTCTAGCATCCTAAGAACAGTTTATTCTGTAGCTGTGATGAGGATTCTGAGTATTTCCATCATCTCTAAAAAGCATCATTTATGAATGCTAAGTTGAGACTTCTCTTCAGCATATCCAGCTCCCTGTTCTTTTGACTTCTTACCAGTGTTGCCCAGCGTTCGCCCTAACTTCCCATCAGCAACCCCTCTGTTCTCGGGCCTCTTCCTGGTCTCCTTTATTCCACCATCACTTAGTTTCTCACACAAACACAGACTTTGTCCAAGGGGTGGGTCAAAGATACTTGGAGCTCAGTTAAAAACATGGCATATAAAAGACTACTGAGCTAAACTGCAAACTAGAAGAGAATTTGGGGGAGAGTGGAAGGTCAAAGAAGGGGTTCCCTGTTTGTTTAGAGAGAGAGGGGAAGCTGGGAAAGATGGGGGAACTAAGTAATAAAGATAGACATCAATAAATACCTTTCTTTCTCATTCTAGTCACTTGGCAGAAGTAAAATTTGTCTATAGTGCTGGAGAGGGCAGAAATACCTTGGTGGTCTGGGATCAATGCCAACCCTCTATCTACTGAACTTGCCCTTGAGAATGTCACTATTTTAAGACATCAATATATTTTTCTAACTACTTTTGAGTGTCTACTAAATCCAAGGCCCTTTGCATATATAATATCCCTAATGCAGAAATCATTCCTAAAAATTAGTAGTATCAATGTTAAGTAAACTGTTTCCTGAAGGTTACCTAGCTTACCTAAAGTCCCAGGAAATTGTCTCTGGGATAGGCAATCATCTTAGTGAGAGTTCCTAGGATCTCCCAAGAACAGGCTCCGACAAGAAGGAACCACACTTGTTGGAGATCTAATATGAGAGTCACTTTGCATACATCACTTTGATTTTCCCAGCACAGCTAATAGTTAGGAATTAGCATTGCTGTCTTACATGGCAGAAAAGGTGGAGTAACCTGCCAGATGAACACAATGTTAAATAACAGAGCTGAGATTTAAATTTATTTCCACCTGATTTGAAGGTAAGAGGTCTAGCTAGAGAATCATAGGCTTTTTAAGAAATGGTAAGAGAGTACCCTCAAGTAGAAAAAGGGTACAGTCTAACGGGTCCCATGAGATTACTCTAACTTAGTGAATTCATCTCACTCAGATAGGTTAGGGACAAGCCCACATCTCAGCGTGGGGATGAAGCTAATGCACATTTTACTTTTAACAAGTCATGCTGGTCTGATTTAAACACCAGTGCGAAACAGAGACGGGAATGTAAATCATATGTCAGTAACACAATTTTCTCTATTGCCGAGCAGATAACAATCTGACATTCATGGTTGCCTCGGTTATGCTTCATCTATATTTGAACAGTCTGATGTGGTAGCCACTGACCCATGTGGCTATTAAAATTCATGACAATTAAATAAAGTTAAAAACTCCGTTTCTGAGATGCACCGGCCACATTTTACGTGATGAATAGCCACACTGGCTAATGGGTACCATATTGGGCAGCGCAGATGCTGAGCTTCTCCGTCACTGCAGAAAGCTCTACTGGACAGCACGAGTCTATGTTGATAGTTTCGACAGAGTTTCAACATCATCTTTGTCAACAGGCTGTATACAGCGAACAGCTATTGTGTTAAACAAAAATCGTCTTTGGATACTTATTAATCTCATCTATTCACAGAGGATAATTTCTCAACTTCGGCATTGAGTCCTATTTATAGATGAATGAATTGTGGGAAGGAACCCAAGCAAAAATCATGGATCAAGACATCTATATTCATCTATATTTCATGAAAATTACAAGCAATGAGCTATTAAGGCTCTAAAAAATGAAAACTGGGGAATTTCTGTGGCTTCCTTTATTCATTTATATTCTTGCAAGTAACATTCACTCGGCTTCTGTTACTAATAGGTACTATAAAGTTCTTTTATTAAAGAATGCCTTCAAAGATTTCAGGATCTGGGGACAGAACTAGAGACAGACTTTATCTGAAAGTCAATGGGCTACCTGCCAGGATCCTGGCATGCAAGTATTTTGTTCATAGTGTGGGTTTTTTTGGGAGTCTGATTCTGGTTTGCTCTTTACAATGAAGGAGAGAATGGAGATGCGTCAGTGCCGCTGCGGGGACAGGGTGACTCTGCCAGTCGTCCTCAGTGTGCCACCCAGATCTACCCTCCATTCTTCCTTGTCTTACTCTTTGCAAGGAGGGAGGCTGCCCCTAGTAGATGTATTGCCTACACTCCCTTGCTGACTAGTTTCCAATTGGGTTTGGTCAATAGAAGTTGCCTACAGGATGTCAAAGGTCAGCAGGGGAACGAGCTTAGGTTATTTCCCTCTGTGTCTGGCAGGCGCTGAAACTCTCAAAGGTTACAGTTCCCAGGTCTAGCTCTGAGCTGGGGCTCCATAGCCACTGTCTCCTCTCTTTATCCCTTCAGCTGCTGGGCTTCCAGCCATCTCTTCTCAGCTCTGGATGTTTCATCGTTCTTTTTTGTTCCTTCAACTCTACACACTTCTGTAAGCAGTCCCTTCATTAAAGTCTTCTTATTTGAAATGTCTGGGTTAAATTTCATGTCTGTCCGGGACCCTGGCTTAATTCAGCTAAGGAAGAGAAGAAGCCTGGTCCCAGCATTTCCCACTTCTTTCCTGTCATCAAAACTATATTCTCAGAGGTGTCTGCTCATTGATTCAATAGTCCTGGAGTGGGGCCTGAGGTTCTGAATTTCCATCAAGATCCCAGGTGGTACAGCTGCTGGTGGCTCATGGACCACAGTCCATGGCAAGGCTCTAAGTCATTAGCAGGACTACTTTCATCTGCCTCAAACAGTTTAGCTTCAATCATCTCCAGGAATCTAAGACCCCCCTGGCTACCATGTCTTAAACCTATAACACTGTAACCTTAATCTTCCAGTCCCTTTAAAGCGTTCCTAAATATTTGGCCTAAGTTCAACAATCCTTGTGTTCTCAATCACCTCTCAGAATGACCCTAACAGGTGTATGGGTGTCTCCTGCAGGACCCGTGAGTTGAAGATGATTTTTGTTTCATACTCCACATACCTCATGGCTTGTAGGGTCTTCTCTCTGCTGTTTTTAAGATACGTATATTTTGTACCTCTATCAGAACTCCTAGTGTCTGGGAAGCTTGTGCCATTACAACTTAACATTTGGTAGCCTCCCTCTTTGCTTTCATCTAGTAACTATTTGTTTACAAGTTTAGCACTCGCTGTCTTCCTCTCTGTCCCTAACTCCTTCCCAACTTCAGCGACTTCAAGATCTGGACAGATTCCTTGTCAGCCCCTGAGGAGCTGACCCTGGACTTCCTCACTTCTGATGGCCTTTTTCTCTACCCTTCCTCAGCCACCAACTCTTGTAGATTGAGGATCGATGTCATCATCCACAGTAACTGTGCTCAAATCATGATTATGAGCGTGCTTGTGTCTGCCTTCAAGCTCTGATGCTCCCAGCGGGTAATTGTGGCAGTTAGGGTAGTCTCACAGTTCCGTGGAGTGAAGGCTACTGCAGGATGCGACTCTTGCCAGAGTCTGGATGCATAAAAGTTAAAGGAGTGCCCAGAGTTGCAATTTGGGGGCAGGGGCAGGAAGCCAGAAGAGAACATCTACACGGGTCATTGAAATAAACAGGCGCTTCAGGAGTAGACATCAGGGCCTGGGATTAGAAAATTAGCAATTCGAGATGTGGTAAATGAAGAGCAGTAGATCCGATAGGCAAATAGGAAGACTCATAGTAGTGGCACATAATCATCTAGAGGCCATCCTCTTGGCTGGTCTCCATGGAGGATTTGATTTATTTCAGGGGTCATGGGTTGAGCAAATACATATCAGGGTTATTCCAAGGATCAAACACTAAGCATGACATGGTTGCAGAGGAGCTTTTCAATGCCAATGTCAGTTGTTGTGATTATTGATTTGCATGACCCACCTCGGTGTTGTAGAAAGTATGGAGGTGGTGGGGTGCCTGCTTTCCCTTTAAACCCAGGCAATTCTGTCTTTCCCTGGGTTCTTCAGTAGTGAGGAGAATTATGCAGAAGCTTGCCGGGGTTGGTTAATTATTCAAACATGCTTATTATACATAAGCAGCATATTTGTTCCATCCCTATTTGTGCATATCTTATTTATTTTTTATGAACCTCACTTCCCGTCAGCAAAGATAAGAGAATAGAATTAGCACATCTGCCCCATTTGTTGTGACAAAATATGAACTTGCAGTCTGTATGCTGACTTAGGGGAGCATATTCCCGGGAGCCCGTGGTGAGCCTGATGGAATAAAATTTCAGTAATAAATACAGTTCTGGGACTGTGCGTTAAAAAGCAGCACTAAGAGCAAACAACATGAAAGAGTGTATGGAAGCTTTTTAAAGAGAATTTGAACAGAAATAGAGCCATCTCTAGAGAGGTGGAGCATTGGGACAAGTCATCCTTGGAAAGGGGGTGGGGAGAAACAGAATTCGGATGAGTTTTCTTCCTGCCAGTTCCCAAATTTGTGAACGCTGGCGCCTTGAAGGAACCATGAGAAAGGTGTGGAAGGGAGCAGGGATGGGGAGGGGGGAGCCACAAAATGTGGGCATCTCTTGACAGGCAGGATAGACACAGAGCTCTGCCTAGCTGTGGAGAGAGTAAGGGAGGGAGCCCTGCTTAAGAGTTTTGGGGCTCATCACATTTGCTAATTGCATTTTTTTCCTGTTGCTTCTCCCTCAACCAAAGTCACAGCAGTGCCTAAGGAGAGACACCACTGTTGCTTTTCAAGGCGGCCACAGGTGTGTCCAGAGCACTTGCTGGGCTCCTTGCCACCTTACAGAGAAAACATCTTCCTTGGGGAGCAGCCAGGAACACTTTGTGAAGGTGATTCTTAGGGATCACTACTGGATAACGTGATGGGGCAGAAAGAAGACAGGACTGAAACTCAAAAGTTGTGGATGCTCTACTTTGCTACGAATTACCTACACTTTTTGGACACGTGGTGGAATCTTGCTTAACTCCAGTTTTCTTTTTTTCAATATGGATAATGATTCCCATTTTAGCTAATTTGCAGTATTTTCTGTGAGGACCCGAGTGGTTAATGTATTTGATATATTTTTAAAAAACACCCAGTGTTGCAATGGGGACGTATCATGGATACACCTGCACAGGGCCCCTCTTGAGTCATGCTCTTGAATAGCCCTCTTCGCCTGAGTGTGGCTAGACCTTTGGCTTGCTTCTAACCAACAGAAAGAAGGGGTAAAGGGGCCGAGAGGCCACTGCCTTGATTAGGTTTTGTTGTACGAGTCTTAGCTGAACAAGAGAAAGAGATTCCCCAGGTGGCCTAGAAGAAGCCCCAGCCCTATTGTGAGGTGCCGATGGAGAGGACCATGGGACAGGGAACTGTGAGCAGCATCTTGGACCTGAGGGTGGCCTCCAGCTGACAGCCAGTAAGAAACTGGGGCCCTCAGTCATACGGCCACCATGAAATGAATTCTGCCAACAACCTAAATGAATGTAGAAGCGGATTCTTTCCTAATTGAACACTGAGGTGAGAACACGGTGCCCCTGAACCCTTGATTGCAATCTTGTGAGTCCCTAGGCAGAGAAACCAACCAAGCTGTGGCTGGACTTTTGACCCACAGAATAAACGTGTATTGTTTTAAACCACTACATTTGCGATTGTTTATTAGGCAAAAATATAGAACTGATACGGGGCAAGGGAGATTAGTTTGTCGGGGTAGGTAATATTTATTGTATTTCTTATACAGAGATAGTATTAATATTACTTTTCCTGGAGGGGACTAAGCAGGAGAGCTGTGGGAACCTAAGAAAGTCATGGGTATTTTGAGAAACTACCCTGAAGATCTAGAATTGGTTTGTATATACGGAAAACTAGTAATTATTGTGTTTTTCCAGCGTTCCTAGCAGAATATGAAGTCCTTAATAAATATTATTTTGTTTGTTCTCATAATGTCCTAGAGAGAAATATTATTATTATTACTCTTCAGATAAAGAAAGTTGCCTAATCTCATAAACATCCTATCGTATTTGGCTTTTCTTGCTGGCCTATATAGATTAATTTTATTTCCTTTTAGCAATAAAGTCTGTAATTAGACCCAGCCAATCAGGGGTTGCATTTTGCCGAGTACAGTGATTAGTTCGGGCCCACACTGGGACATTCCCTGGATCTGCGTGGAAGCTAACAGAATTAGAATGTCTTTTTCACTGAACGTCTATTTATGGGGAAGTGAGTCTAGAGCTACAAGGCGCCTCCACAGAGAGCCTGGAAATAAATCCCCAAGCAAAGGAAAGTAGAGCCTCAGAATAGCAAGATGCCAGGTTCTGGTGACATTATTTGAGCTCCTAAACCCAGCTATGTCTGAAATCAGAACAATCTCTAGGCTTTACATTGGCATCAGCCAATAAATGGCATTCATTGCATTTCAAATGTGTGTCTTGAAGCAGAAAGGAACCCAATTTACATGGTTTGTATGAAGAAGGATTGAGCTTGGAAACCAGATCACAAACCCAGAGCAGACGGAAGTCTACACTCATTTCCCTGGTCCTCTCTACACTCACCCCTTTTTGTCTCACGCAGAGTAATAAAGTGGAAAGGACCATGGATTGGGAGGTAAAATACCTGTGCTCTTAGCTAAGGTATGGACCTACATATGGAATCAGGGCTGTAATTTAGGTTTTTTGACTCCCAGCTCTGTGTACTTTCACATAAAGTACAAAATAGCATGGGAAGGTCCTGGAGGAAGAGCCCATACATCCATTCTCATTTTTCCAGAGGGGGAGTCTAAAGGCCAGATAACGAAAGGCCATTATGTTATGCGTCTTTGTTAGGGAGCTTAGTGAGGGCTGGATACAATTTTTTATCAGCACGATATGATTACCTGTCATCCGTAGGCTTAAATGGGAAGTACAGTGGGTCATCAGTTCTAAATAGCTCCATTAACAACAAAACCACGATTACTTTGGAAAACAAACGAGCCACATTCCAATCAGCATAATAGTTTAACTTCTAAATGTTCTGCTTCTTTTTCTTTTTCTTTTCTTGTAACTAGAACTTAACTTGAATTTTTTTTTAACAACACGATTCTTGCTTGCGCCACAAATGGTATGGTCACGCATTCTGCTAGGAACTCAAAATTTTCTTTATTTTTTTCTTTCTAAAATTCTCGGGAAAGAAAAGCACTCCCAGCCAAGCATATGCTTTGAGTCTAATGATCAGCAGAGTCTGCTTTTTGCTCCAAGAAATAATATCCTGTAGTGCTGTCCTCAAGAGGGACGTTAAGTTGCACACGCTCCACCAGCACGCCAGGTAGTTAGTCTGACCGATTTTTCTACCACATAGGCACGGACCGACCTAGTAGGTCAAATACACTCGTGGCTTTCCCCTCCCCCTCTCCTTTCACTTCCCCTCCCTCCCCCTCATCTACCGAGCCAGGCAGTAAGCTAAGATTTTGCAGGCATTATTTTATTTTATTTAATACTCCTAACAAGGCTAGGAGCTGGTGCCCTTATTATAATTATTCTCATTTTACAGATGAGCAGAGTGAGACAAACGCCAAAGACCTGCAGTAATTAGCTAGGGTGCACCTTCCTTCCTTCCTGCCAGACCCCATTGGACACAGTTTTCCAGGTGGGGTGAGGGACAGTGGCTGCCTGTTTCAATGTGTCCTTTCCTACCTGGCGCATTGCCTTCAGCGGTGGACACAAAGTAGCTTCCGAAGAATACGGCCTCCTTTCTCTCAGCTTTCTTGCTTTGTGCTAATCTGGAAATGGCAACAGATTAGGTTTCATTACTTAAAAACAACAAGAAGCCCTGGCCGGGTTTCTCAGTGGTTAGAGCGCCGGCCCGTGGACTGAAGGGTCCTGGGTTGGATTCCCAGCCAAGGGCACGCACCTCGGTTGCAGGCTCGGTCCCCGGGCCCGTCGGGGCCCCTGCAGGAGGCAACCCATCGATGTGTCTCTCTCACATGGATGTTTTTCTCTCTCTCTTTCTTGCACTCTCTCTGAAAAGCAATGGAAAAAATATCCTCGGGTGGGGATTGAAAAATCAAAAGAAAACAAGCAAAAAACAATAACAACCCCCCTCCTCCCCCCAAAGCCCCCCAAAACAACAAAAAGTCACGTATGTACTTCCTTTGTATCACTTCCAAAGAGCTGTTATTGTTTTAAAATAGAGCTAACGGAGGCAATACTGCCCTGTAATTAGATTCCCTTTGTCCCAGAAATTAGCCAGACGCTGCAGGTTTATCCAAGAGAAAGTTCTTCGTAGCGCTGGGGGAATAATGATTCTCATTCACTCTTAGTCGGAGCCGCATCTGAACTAGTGACCCTGAGGTGGATGGCTCAGAGGCCCATTACCAGCCCCCAAAGCCATCTAATGTGACAAGAGT